>NC_059326.1:14986750-15593500 GCF_018350155.1 Leopardus geoffroyi
TGTCATGTTTCCCCTATGGTTTTTCATATCAATACAATTGTACATGTATTATTAGGAAAGCATAATTCACCAAAAGAGTGAACTGTATTGGCTCCCAATCTATCTATTTATATGTTAAATTCTATAATTACAACAAGTAGCAGCAACCATCTCAGGAGTTCACCTTTCAAGGGCAAACTGTTGGATTAAAAGAGATTGAAATGAACAAAAACATTGAAATTTAGTGATAGAAGACTTATTAGAACAAAAATAAATCTAACATTCTAAATTTATTGTATCATAACTTCAGATCAAAATATTATATTACTATATTTTATTATTACATAATGAAAAAGAAAGAGAATGAATGTTTGCTGAGGGTCTACTCTACAGCAGCCACCCTGTAGGTGTTCTCTCACTTAATCTTCACGACAACTGTTTGACATAGGCATTCAGCTCCATTTTTACTTATTAAGTATGTTCACTGACAGGTAAAGTAACTTTCCAAAAGGTCTCATAATTATAAAGGTGGCAGAATAAGGATTTGCGAGCAAATCTGCCTCAAAAGTCAGAGCTCCTTCTACTATACCATTAAACCTAGAAAGGGCCTAGAAGGCAAATGCATTTCAGGGAAGATGATTAAAAAGCAAGGAGGTGGGGGAAATAAAAAAAGAAACGGACTGAAGGGTAGAGTAACATAATGTAACTCATAGTTGGAACAGAACTAATATAAGTAAACACATCAAAAGAATTTGTCCTACAATGATTATTGTATTTGTAAAGAAATTACCAAAACCCAGGATTCAGGCTGTTCTTTATTTTCTTTTCTCCTAATGTTAGCTATTGTTCAAATTATATGATTCATCACATTGGTAAAAAGTGGATCTAAGAATTTCAAATGCTAAATTGGGGACTTATGTACAAGCCTTTATACAATAAGCTATTTAAACTGCAATACTCTGCTTCTGGTGGCTGCCACAGGGGAGGTGGGTAGGGGCATGGGTGACATAGGTAAAGGAGATTCAAAGCACACTTACCATGATGAACACTGAGTGATGCATAGAATAGTTGAATCATTATACTGTACATGTGAAACTAACACTGTATGTTAATTATACTTAAAAAAAATAAGCCATTAAAAAACTGTAAAACCTAAAAATATAAAACTCTAGAAGAAAACATAGGGAAATCTCTGTGACCCAGGGTCAGGCAAATTTTTCTCAGACACAGTGCCACAACCACAATCCATAAAAAAAATAAATAAATAAAATAAAATAGATTTTATCAAAATTAAAGATACTAAGAATGGAAAGAATTATTAAGATATTGAAAATTAAGAGAATGAAAAGATAAGGTCACTGATTTGAGAAGATATTTACATATGATATTTCTGATGAAGGACTTGAATGCAGAATATGTAAACAACCTTAAAAATTCAATAGTAGGAATACAACCTAATTAAAAGGTGCAGAAAATATTTGAAAGGACACAAGGACAATACATTGATGGCAAATAAGGCCAACATCATTAGTCTTGAAGTAAATGTTAACCAAACCAACAAGATATCACTAAACATCCATTAGAATGGCTAAAATTGGGGCGCCTGGGTGGCGCAGTCGGTTAAGCGGCCGACTTCAGCCAGGTCACGATCTCGCGGTCCGGGAGTTCGAGCCCCGCGTCGGGCTCTGGGCTGATGGCTCAGAGCCTGGGGCCTGTTTCCGATTCTGTGTCTCCCTCTCTCTCTGCCCCTCCCCCGTTCATGCTCTGTCTCTCTCTGTCCCAAAAATAAATAAATGTTGAAAAAAAAAAATTAAAAAAAAAAAAAGAATGGCTAAAATTATGGGATGCCTGGGTGGCTCAATCGGTTGAACATCAGACTCTCAATTTCAGCTCAGGTCATGATCTCACGGTTCCTGAGTTCAAGCCCCGCGCTGGGCTCAGTGCTGACAGCATGGTGCCTACTTGGGATTCTTTCTCTCCCTCTCTCTCTGCCTCTCCCCTACTTATATTCTCTCAAAATAAATAAATAAACTTGAAAAAAAAGAATGGCTACAATTAAAAGACTACACTTACCAAGTGTTGACAAGGATGTGGAGGGATGAGGCTCATTGACTACTGGTCAACCACTTCAGAAAACATTTTGGCTGTGTCCTAGAACTGTAAACATATACCCTACCATATGATCCAGCCATTCTATTCCTAGTTACTCAGGAGAAATGAAAGTATATTTCCATAAAAAGTCTTATACAGGAATGTTTGTAGCAGTTTTATTTGTAATAATCCAAAACTGGAAACAAGCCAAATGTCCATCAGCAAGTGGATCAGTAAAATCCACAATATGCAACTAATCCTTAGTGATATTAAGCAGATAAATGGTTGCCTTGAGATGGGATGAGGAGTAGGAAGGAGAAATCATCCAGGGGATGGTGAAAACTTGTGGGCAGTGGATATGTTCATTATTTTGATTGTGGTGACGGTTACACGGGTTTATACATTTATTAACACTTATCAAATTGTGCAGTTGAGGGGCACCTGGGTAGCTCAGTTGGTTAAGTGACTGATTCTTGATTTAGGCTCAGATCATGATCTCATGGTTCATGGGATCTAGCCCCACGTCAGGCTCTGAGCTGACGGCGTGAAGCCTGCTTGGGATTCTCTCTCTCTGTCTCTGTCTCTCTCTCTCCCTCTCTCAAAATAAATAATTTTTAAAAATTGTGCACTTTGAATATGTACAGTTATGTCAATAATACCTCAATAAATAAATAATTTGTTTACACTTAAATAAAAGTTCAGCTACTTAATTTCTCCCCCTCCATGGCCTATTGCTTCTTTTCCCATCACTCCATTGGGGATGAAAGCATTCATGAGTCCCTACTTCTGGGAAGCGCCCACCAATTTTTGGAAATAGTTCATTGATGTTTCTTTGCACCTTCAATTCTATGATCCACCCTTCCTCCCTTCCTTCCTTCCTTCCTTCCTTCCTTCCTTCCTTCCTTCCTTCCTTCTCTCTCCCTCTCTGTCTCTCCCCCTCCCTCCTTCCCTTCTTTCCTTCGTTTTGGCAGCATATCCTTTTTTCCTATTGTTAGGGTGAGATTAATGTTCTCTTGCAACTTTTTATATCCTAACCAAAAGAAATCTCCTATATGCTGATTTTACTTTATCTGGGCCCTTAATAATATATAAGAAAAGTATCTGATTTCTCAGTGTAAGCCTAAATGGTATTTAATTCCTCTTGAAGATTTTCTGTTGAAAATTTAGAATTCCAGATTGTAGAAATCTGTATAATTACTGCTGCTGAATAAAGGGACGACTATTTCAGGAATTCCTCTATCATTTCCATATACCAGCTCTGAATGAAGAACAGAGTCCTATCTATGAGCACTGTACCTGGGAGACCAGAAAAATGTTAGCACTTCATATCTGATACAGAAGTCTTTTACTAGAGACCCAAGCTCCTGAGCCTCACCAGGCCCAACCTAACTGTGGAAGCTCTATATTCAAGTGCAAATGTCAGGAATGATCAAAGGATCCAACAGCAGATTTTGGAACAACTCAGATGGAATTGATTTTTGATGACCCAGAGGAGGTCAGGACTCTGCTTAAAGAATGGTTTGGGATGCATGCCTTATAGGAACCAGATAAAGGTGATTAAAAGGGAGAAGAAACACTTTAAGGGAAAGGCAGATATTTGCATGCTGCAGTCCCATATCCCTCCCCCGACTGACCTTCCTTGGCTCCACACTATTCTTAGGATGGGCATGAAGATAGTGACATTGCAACAGTCCTCTTCAAGTGTGGCCCCTGGACTGGTGAGGACTGGCCAGCTGGGCCCCAACAAGGTCGGGACAGGAACAGAGTAAACAGTTAGGAATCTTTATAGTCATTTGATATTGCCACAACACGCAAACATGTCATCAGTCATTTCTTTCCCTGGTAATTTACTAAAGTATAGGTCAGCAACAGATTGGGAAAATGTTTTAAAAACTATTCTTTCATGACAAATAGCTTGAGAAGCAATGAGACCTTTATGGTCTCTCCCCTACCCTATCCTTCTCAATCTTGAACTCTGTGTTATAGCCACAATAATGCATATTCAGTTCCCCAGCATGCCAAGCTTTTTTTTTTTAATTAAAAAAATTTTTTAACGTTTTTTCATTTTTAAGAGACAGAGCACAAGCAGGGGAGGAGCAGAGATAGAGGCAAAAAACAGAATCTGAAGCAGGCTCCAGGCTCTGAGCTGTCAGCACAGAGCCTGACATGGGGCTCAAACCTACGAATGATGAGATCATGACCTGACCTGAAGTCAGACTCTCAACCGACTGAGCCACCCAGGCACCCCTTGCCAAGCTTCTTCTTAACAATAATGTTTTCTGTGCCTAAAATTTCTCCTCATTCTCTTCACTCTTCTTTTTTCCCTCCCTTCTTCCTTTCCTTCCTTCTTCCCCTCCCTTGCTTTATTTTCTTTCTCTTGCTCTTTCTCCCATTCTTTTCTTTTACCTTTCTCTCTCCCTCCCTCCCTCTTTCTTCCCTCTTCCCTTTCTTCCCTCTTTCCCTTTCTTCCTTCCTTCCCTCCTTCCTATTCTTTCTTCTGCTTACTCATTCTCAAGTTCTCATCTTGGACGTGACTTCCACCAGGAGGACTTTCTGCCCCAAGCCTAGGCTAGGTACCTTCTGGTGTGCTACCATACCACATGTTCTATCCCATCACATTATTTTCTATATTACTATTTACTTGCCCTCTTGCAAACCTGTTTCTGTCTTTCCTGCTAGTATTTGCGAAATCAAAAACTATGTTGCTGTGTTTTCTTAGCACTTCATCCCCAGAGAGGTTGGTTAGTGACTACAACATAGTAGATGGTCATTAAGTGTCTGTTGAATAATGAATATGAATATTCATGAAATGAACATTTTCTCTTACTATGTGTTAGTCCTCATAGCCTTGAAGTCTTTACCATGTGTCCTGTTATTCCTTTTTTTTTCTTTTTTTTTTTTTTTTTGCCTGTCAGTGATGCATTTTCTCACCAAATAATCTATGCTACAGCAACTAGACTTGGTCACTGGTGAAGAGGGGAATAGGAGAATGAGTGGAAGAGGCGAGTGCCATCTTACAGGAGGCTAGCAAGCAGATTTATCAAGAGCCATATATAAGGAAAGAAATAGTGGAGCGACATTTTCAAGAAACTCAAGGAAATAAAATGTGAGCCAAGGATCTTTTTTTTATCCTGCCAAGATGTTCTTCAAGTATCAAGACTAGTTAAAAAACCAAAACAAAAACAGTTTTGCACATGCAACAACTCAAAGAATACTGTACACACAAGACTTTCTGAGGAATTTACTGAGGATGAGCTCATCCAACCAACAGACAACTTGGCAAAAGATGGTGAGAATTTGATACATTTAAGTGTAAAGCTAATAATAAAACAAATATAGGGACGTTGCTGGAAGTATAATATGTGAAGGCAATATGTTCTGATGAAGTAGAAAGAATGCAACTGAAAAATGAGAGAAGAAAGAAAACATAAGATCATTGACTAAGTCTCTTAGAAGTAACTGGTGAGTATCTGAATAGGAAAAAAAGAGATCAATGGCACATTTATGATAAAAATACAAAACACTCAGTAGAACAAAAATGCAAATCTTCCTAAACACCAAAATAAATGTTTAAAAGGAGCAAGGAAGACACATCGGTTAAAAATAAAAGCAAATAAATACAACATAATACACATGACATAATTTGACAGAATTGAGACTACACAAATCAGTCATATGAATAAATGTGAGGATTTAACTCATCCATTAAAAGAAAATAATTTCAAGTAGGCTTCTAAAGCAAAACCCATCTCTGCTGTTTACAAGGAACATAGGTAAAGAGCCTCTGCTTTAAGCCAGACTGGCCTCCGGGCTGTTTAGACCTCACTCTTTATACTGGTCCCGTACAGAACTACTCAGACTGAAGTGTGCCTTGCTGTGAGGTCCCCAAATGTACTGAAAGATGCTGAAAAAAATATCTTGTAGGATTTATTGCTGTATCTGTCGAGAAGATTTAAAATGTTTCATACCATAGGGTCTTTATTATAGAGCCCTGTGGGAAAAATTTCTACCCGGATTTTATTTTAAGAACAATTTTATGTCTTTTGAGTAATGTGTTAGTTTGTAATTTTAAAAGCACGACTCTTGGAATGCTTGGCGACAGGTTATATCATAATTGGTAACAAGGGCATATGTCATTATTTTTTGTTGTTTTAACCTCATTCTACTCTATTTTATATACTCACCTTTCTTTTTTTTTATTTTCTTAGTTATAAAAGTAGCTTTTACTTATTCAGTCCACTGATGTACCAGACATTCTACTTTGCATATATTATCCTACTCTTTATTTGTAATAATCTGTGAGGTAGAGAGTAGCCTAGTTTTACAAATGAGTAAAATGAGGTTTATAGGTTATGTCACTTGCCCTAGGTTACACGTCTACTTAGTGATAACAGAACTAGGATTCATAACAAGATTTATTTGATTCCAAAATCCATGAATCTGCCCTACCTCTTCCTAGGATCCTTTCATTCACCACTTCCTCCTCTGATACCTCCAGCACTTACATTCTGAACTACCCAGAGCCTTATATTTTTATTTTGTCTTATTTGCAGCTTTCTGAGTTTTTGTCTTGATTCCCCAACAGAACTGCAGTGTGCTCTTTGAAGGGTATAAGTATACTTCAAAAATTTTTAACCTAGGGGTGCCTGGGTGACTCAGTCCGTTAAGCATTTGACTTTAGCTCAGGTTATGATCTTGCGGCTCATATGTTCGAGCCCCATGTCAGGCTCTGTGCTGACCACTCAGAGCCAGGAGCCTGCTTCAGATTCTGTGTCTCCCCCTCTCTCTGCCCCTCCCCTGCTTGTACTCGTTCTCTCTCTGTCTCAAAAATAAATAAACATTTATTTTTAGTTTTTAACCTCAATGTATTTCCTCTTCCTTAGAATGGCACTTGACTCATGGCAAATTCTCAGTAAATGCTTATCAAATTGACAAAGTCAACTTGACTAGTTTGTGATTGGCTCAGGGAAGATACAGTTAATGCCTTTCCTAGCTGTGTCACACCATCTATGTCCAAATGAACATTCAAATTTCATGACAAATGCCATAAAGGCTATCTGGGAAATGCAGAAGGAATGTTTAATCTAAAAACAGAATAAAATCCAAATATAGGAAACACTAGACTTATTTGGTTTTCTTAGACTTTTTTTAAAACAACTTTGAGTTATTTGAGTTTAAAGTTTATAGAACAGGGAAATACATGGGTTTAGGAAGAAAATGTCCTATTACTATAAAAGTATCTTTCCTATAAACCTCAACAAAGCCTAGACTAGTCTGAGATATGTGACTCAATGACCATTCTTTGTACACTGTTGGCCAAGTCTACTCTCTAGAACTTTCTTTTCAGGATCACATCACATTCTGCAACAACACCACATAATCACAAGATTTTATGACCAAAGTGTTACATCAGTGATACAGATTACTACCACAGAAGATGCATTAAATACGCAGATATAGGGATATGTAGAAAATAGGGATTAATTGGTAAATTGGTCAACAAAAATTTATCCAACTAATAGCATTGTGCTAGTTGCTGAGGACACAAAGCCCAACACACATGTCCCTACTCTCAGGGAGATACACATATCAACAAGTGTGCTAGCAATTATGGATGCTGTTATTTAAAAATGCACAGAGTACAGCAGGCATAAATGGAAGAATGGTTAAGTCTACGAGGTGAATTATAAAAGGTTTTGAAGAGGAGATTACACTGGAGTTACTTCTAGAAAGGAATTAGCATTGTAATGAGAAAGCATTGACAGCCAGTGCATGTTTCATTTGTGTCAGGTCTCCTAATCCACTGATTCTACTAGCCTGTAGGAACAGGAGAACCGACTCATTCCATCTCTGTATGTTCCAAATACTTGCTCCATTCCAACTAGCCTAACATCTTGCATTTTTCCTAAGGTCCCTTTTGCTCTAATATCTCCTCTGGCCCTCAATACGTCTCACATAATAATCTCATTGGAAATCAGACAATGATATTCCCATTCTTCCAAAGCCAATTAAGAGTCTACATGCTTGAGGAAGTAATCAAAATCTCAAGGAGGAAAGTGATCTTTCTGCGGATTCAACTGCAATGTCTATATGTGGTTTATAATATGTCACACTGGATGAGACCAGTCTTGAAGGGAAGACCTTTCTTCTTCATCTTCTACACTCCCATCCCTAAACACCTAACACATTAACTTACAGTCTGAGATGGAGCTTCTGTCAGCACTCAGCAAATGCAACTTATATTGAATCAATTTAGTTAAACAGATTTTTTTGTGCTTTAGTTCCTTCACATATAAAATTAAAATAATCTTATCTCTTCTTTTTCAAAGAACTGCTGAGTAAGCTATTCTATCCCTTGAACCTAAAGCAGTAAGAGCCATGTAATAGGACCTAAGTAAATATTTGCTGAATGAGTAAGTGAAGAGGCTAAATTCTGAGACATCTGAGATAAGGAATTAAATATGAACTCAAAAAGTACCAGGGTGCCTGGGTGGCTCAGTCGGTTAAGCTTCCGACTTCAGCTCAGGAAGTCCGACTTCAGCTCAGGTCACGATCTCGCGGTCCATGAGTTTGAGCCCCGCGTCGGGCTCTGGGCTGATGATGGCTCAGAGCCTGGAGCCTGCTTCCGATTCTGTGTCTCCCTCTCTCTCTGCCCCTCCCCCGTTCATGTTCTGTCTCTCTCTGTCCCAAAAATAAATAAACATTAAAAAAATTTTTTTTTAATTTAAAAAGTACCAGAGCTCTAATTAGAAATAGGATTTATAGTAATTATTGATCTTTTAAAGAAACATTCCTACTGCTTTTAAGATTCTACATTAATAGCATTTTTCAGAAAGTGGGAACATTGAGAAACAGAGAAATGGCTTCACCAGGATGAAAGGTGGTATAACAGAATATAATTCCAGCCTTTTTCCAATGGGCACAGGTCCCCTTGATAAGAAAAGACCATGGATTTGGGAGGAGTAAGCTCTATGTGTCCAGTAAAAACGCTGTTTGCTAGATGTGTGCCCACTGCATTTCAAAACAGAAAAGTCAAAGGTAGAGTTTTCAAAATGCTGGTATACATGGAATTCATATAGAAAAGATACACAAGTAGCTAAGCAATCTTAAAAAATAATAGAAACTATTCTTGTTCATTACAAACTATTCTGTAGGGGCGCCTGGGTGGCGCAGTCGGTTAAGCGTCCGACTTCAGCCAGGTCACGATCTCGCGGTCCGTGAGTTCGAGCCCCGCGTCGGGCTCTGGGCTGATGGCTCAGAGCCTGGAGCCTGTTTCCGATTCTGTGTCTCCCTCTCTCTCTGACCCTCCCCCGTTCATGCTCTGTCTCTCTCTGTCCCAAAAATAAATAAACGTTGAAAAAAAAATTAAAAAAAAAAAATAAAAAAATAAAAGCTTAAAATTTTATGAAGGGAACCCAGATGTAAAGAGAGAAAGGCCAATTTAATTCCAGCATTTCCTGCATCCATGGGGTGCTGGATTTATACACCTGCTATTACTTTTTCAGTGATCACCACCCTCTCTTAAAAACTCCCTCCCCCTGCCTCATTTCACATGCAGTGGCTTCATCCATGTTATTGATTGGTGCCTCTAGCAGGCAGGAAGTCCAACAAAGCAGCCTGAGAAAGAATCAGTTAGAAGCAGCTGCTTACCAGGGAGGATTTGTGGTGGGGGTGGGGGTGGGGGTGGGAATCTACTGACAAAATAGATTTGTCCCCATTGGCCTTAGATGGGAACAATAACATCATCATCAACAATAATCATAGCAGCTAACACATAATGAATGGTCACAGTGCCAGGCCTGTTTTCTCACTGAATTTTCCCACAACCTTGAGAGGCAGGCTCTATTAACTCTTCATTTCCACAAATAAGGAAATCAAGGTGTAGAGGGGTACAGCAACCCATTCATAGTCACCCAATCATAAATGATGGGGGTTGCACCTTGTGGAGGTATGCCCAACTCCAAGGCTCTTACACTGTTGGCTTCATGTCTAACCTGGCTTAAAACTGTCATTTGATTTACCTTTTTTGGTCAGAAAATACAGCTAAAAGCATTGTCTTCAACTGGTTGGTTAAAATAAAATGATTCTGAGCAGTTGACGTAGGGACAGCAATAGGCAGGTTTGGGGTTACCTCCACAAGACCATATTGGGGGCAAAAGCCTGTAGAATGGGTTTAAGAGAGAATTAGAGAAATCCTTTTGAAGAATTTTGTTCCAAAGGGAAGCATTCCTTCGAAGGTAGTAAAAGTTGAAAATAAAGTGTGCGAGAACAAAATGCCCAGAAAAATGCATTAGCAATAGACCCTAAACTGGTAAATAAGTGAGATTTACTTATCAAATTATATTTGTTATAACTCTAATCATTTGATGTTAGTATTATATGAGCCAGGCTTCCCCACCAAAAAAATATGCATCAGTGCCTTAGAGCAATTATAGAATTAGATAGTGTTCTGGTATTGTCATGTTCCTAGGTTTATTTATTTATTTTTATCTCTCTTTCTCCATTTTCCCTCTTTTTTTGAGTAAGAACATTCAAATTCTACTTCTCTTAGCAAATTCCAATTATACAGTACAGTGTTATCAACTATAATCACCATGTCATGTATTAGATCCTCAGACCTTATTCATCTATATTATAACCTTTTACCAACCTCTCCCCATTTCCTCCATATCCTAGCCCCTGGCAACCACTTTTTTACATTTCTATGAGCTTGAGCTTTTTTCTTTTTTTAGATTGCATATATAAATAATATCATGGAGTGTTGATCTTTTTTTTTTTTTTGGTCTGGCTTATTTTACTTAGCATAATGCCCTCTAGATTCATTTATATTGTTGCAAATGATAGGATTTTTTTCTTTTTTAAGACTAAATATTTTATATGCATACATATATTAAATATATATAATACATTTGTAAATATATGTTATATATAAATACATAAAGTTTTTAATATATACAAATATATAAATTCATCAAAATATATACATATCACATTTTCTTCATCCCTTCATCTGTCCACAACACAACACAAAAACAGGTTGTTTCTATACTTTAGCCCTAATGAACAATGCTGCAGTGAACAGGAGACTATATGCGTCTCTTCAAGATAATGGTTTTGCTTCTCTTGGATACATATCCAGAGATGGGATGAATTATATAGTAGATCTATTTTTAATTTTTTTAATGTTTATTTATTTTTGAGAGAGAGAGAGTGTGTGAGCAGGGGAGGGGCAGAGAGAGAGGGAGACACACAATCCGAAGCAGGCTCCAGGCTCTGAGCGGTCAGCACAGAGCCCGACATGGGGCTCGAACTCACAAACTGTGAGATCGTTACCTGAGCTGAAGTCAGATGCTTAACCTACTGAGCCACTCAGGTTCCCCTCTACTTTTAATTTTTTGAGGAACTTCCATACTGTTTTCCACAGTGACTGTGCCAGTTTATATTCCCACCAACAGTGTGTGAGGGTCCCCTTTTCTCCACATTCTTGCTAGAATCTGCTATCTTTTTCATCACAGATATCTTGACAGGTATGACGTAATAGCTCATTGTGGTTTTGATGTGCATTTCCCTCGTGATTAGCAATGTTGAGCATCTTTTCATGTACCTGTTGGCCATTTGTGTGACTTCTTGGAAAAGTGTCTATTCAGATTCTTTGCCCGTTTTTTAATTGGGTTGTTGTTTTTTGTTTTGCTTGCTTTGGTTTGGTTTTTGCTATTGAGTCGTATGAGCTCTTTGTATATTTTGGATATTAACCCCTTAATGGATATGTGACTTGCAAATGTCTTCTCCCATTCCATAGGTTGCCTTTTCATTTTGTTGATTTCCTTTCCAGAAGCTTAGTTTGAGGCATTCCCACTTGTTGATTTTTGCTTTTGTTGCCTTTACTTTAGGTGTCAGATCTAAAAAAAGTCATCAACAAGACCAATGTCAAGGAGCTTACCACCTACGTTTTCTTCTGGGAGGTTTTTTTTTTAAGTCTATTTCTTTATTTTGAGAAAGAGAGAGTGAGCATGCATGCAAGTGGGGAAGGAGCTGAGAGAGAGAGCGACAGAGAGAATCCCAAGCAGGCTCTGTGCTGTCAACACAGACCCCAATGAGGGGCTTGATCTCACAAACCATGAGATCGTGACCTGAGCTGAAATCAAGAGTCAGATGCTTAAACAACTGAGCCACCCAGATGCCCCTCTTCTAGGAGTTTTATGGTTTCAGTCTTTAATCCATCTTGAGTTGATTTTGGTGTATGATATAAAATGGTCCTAGATTTAAAATCCATCAAGTCCCAACCCTATTTCCTGTCCCAAGAGCTATGAAAACCAACACAGAACCAAATATCTGGGTCTGAGTAAAAATGTTAAAATCTCCATTTCAAAAGCTGAGAACTCTCAGGACCAAGACAAAATGTGCAGATGAAAAAACCAACCACATGTAACACTTGGTTTCAACTGACTCATTTAAAAACACTTGCTACCAAGAAAACAAATCTCTGCGATGCCACAAGTGCCAAGAATAACAAGGACAAATGTAAACAGTAATGCAAAATGCTGGATAGTGTGTTATACCACATCTCAAATGTGTGTATCAGGGCAATCCGCAGATTTAACATTGCTTATCCATCAGCTTTTGATGAGCATTACCATCCTGTGCTTCCCTCTTGGAGCTGAAATTAGTTTGGTTTTCTGGCCTTGAGTATGCTTTTTGTGTTTGATGAAGTATTAACTGCTTTTAAGACACAAATTTTCAGAATATTGAGGCTTCTCTTTATTCTCAGCCATAAATTATCCTATTTTAATTTTTAAAGTTACAGTTGCTTCCAATGGCTATTTGTGTTGTGAAGGTGTTAATTATTTTCTGGGCCTAAATTGTGATAGCTGGCCTAATTATTGTAGGTCCAACGCCGAGCGTGGTTTATTATTGCTTTGTTTAGCTTCGCTGAGGGACTGACCTAAAATGCCTCTTCTTCTTAAAGCTGAAAAATAATGTGATCGGATTGTTGCAATGGTTTCCTAACCAGTCTCTCTGCTTTCATTTTCATCCTCACCCTCCAGCTCAGTCTATTCTCAAGGTAGCAGCTGAGTGAGGTTTTTAGTGCAAAAACTGTATATTGTCACTCCTCTGTTAAAACCTTCCAAGGGCTTCATTTCACTCAGAAAATAAATCCTCAGGCCCTACTAGGCCCGATGTGATCTAGCCCCTGATACACACCAGAACTTGAATAAATCTTACAAACATAATAATGGGCAAAAGAAAACATTCACAGGGGCTGGATGGCTCAGTTGGTTAAGTATTCAGCTCTTGATTTCGGTTCAGGTCCTGATCACGGTTCATGAGCTCAAGCCCCATGTCGGGCTCTGGGTTGACAGCATGGGGCCTGCTTGGAATCCTCTCTCTCCCTCTCTGCCCCTCCCTTACTCTCTCGCTCAAAATAAATAGAAAATGAACAAAATTTTTTTTTAAAAAAGAAAACATGCAGAAAGAAATATGTATTATTCCAAATAAACATGTATTATTCCAAAGCAACTTTTAAAAACAGGCAAATGATGTGTTGTATTAAAAGTTATGATAGGGGCACCTGGGTGGTTCAGTCGACTGAGTGTCTGACTTTGGCCCAGGTCATGATCTCGTGATTCGTGAGTTCAAGCCCCACATTAAGCTCGCTGCTATCAGCCTGTCAGTGCAGAACCCACTTGGATCCTCTGTCCCCCTCTCTCTGCCCCTCCCCCACTTGCACTCTCTCAAAAATAATTTTTTTTTTTTAAGTAACGATAGCGGGGGCGCCTGGATGGCTCTATTGGTTGAGGATCTGACTCTTGATTTCAACTCAGGTCATGATCCCAGGGTCATGGGATGGAGCCCCACATCAGTCTCCATGCTGAGTAGGGAGCTTAAGGGTCTCTCTCTCTCTCTCTCTTCCTCTGCCCCTCCCTGCCCCACTCATGCTCTTTCTCTAAAATAATTTAAATTTTTTTTAGTTATGATAGCTATTTGTTGGGGGCTGGGGGGAGAACAGAAGAGGGAACAAGCAGAAGAGGGAACAAGTTTTCCGGGGTGTGGACAGTGTACTATTTCTTGACCTGGATGTTGGTACGTGGTATGTTCACTTTGTGATAATTCATTGAGCTGTATACTTACTATTGGTGCACCTTTCAGGAGGTTACTTGTATTTCAGTAAAAATGCTTACCAGAGAGAGAATGAGAGGTGATAAAGTGAAGAAGGTAAGCATAAAACAATTCTCTCAAAGAGTTTTACTCTAAAGGGGAATAGAGAAATGGAACAGTAACCGGAAGGGAGTGTGGGTGGAGAGTGAAGTGCAGAAAAGGATGTGGAGTCAAAGATTTTGTCTTTTTAATGGGAGATATTAAAGCATGTTTATTGTTCTGTGAGATCTACCCTATATAAAGGTTCTGTCCAGTATTCAAGGACAGGGGACAATTGCCAGAAGAATGTCTTTGAGTAGTCAAGAGGGGAGGAGACCCAGGATGCGAGTAGAGGGGTAGGCCTAGAAAGGAGTATGGTACAAAGGATTTTGCTGATGACTGGATTCCAGAAGAAGAGTTTGGGTTCAAGGTGAGGTGGACAATTGAGTCCAAATAGGAGATATTAAGAGCTATGATGGCGAGAGAGTGATATGAGAACCTTAAGACTTCTGGTGGAGACTGAATCACACAGGCATGAAACAGTGATGGGGCTAGTTAGTCCCCGTGGCCTTTTTATGGGAAGCTGGGCAATTGGTTCTAATTATTGGCTCTTTGCGGACTGGTTTCACTTGGAGTGGTGGGACAGACTGCTGACTGGAGGGAAAAAAAGACAATGGCTGTCTTCATGGCCCTTATGTCACCTCTAGAAGAGAAAGGGGTCTTGAACTTATAATGAATTTCTAGATATGGGATTGTGGAATTAAACGTACACTTAAAATCCGGACAAACACTGCCAAAGACGTGATGCAAATTTAAACTCCTGCCCGCATATGTGATAGTTTTTCCCCACTCTCTTGCCAACACCGAGTTAAAGTTTATAACCTTTGCCAAATCTAGGAGAAGGGAAATAGCTCTTTGTTTTCATTTGTCAATGATTATTGTAAACATCTTTTCATAAATTTGTTTTCCTTATGCTCCTTTATAAAATCCTGTTTATGAACTTTGCCCATTTTTCTCTCTGGTTGCTTGTCTTTTCCTTATTGATTTAAAGAGCTGATATGCTAGGGAAACAAGCCATTTGCCAATCATATTAATAGAAATTATGGTGTGTGTGTGTGTGTGTGTGTGCGCGCGCGCACGTGCGTACCCGCTGAATCACGTGGGTCTGGGTTTCATTGCCACTCTTTAAAAAAAGTCATCACTTTGAGTTTATAAAAATATACATCTGTTTTCTTTAATAATTGTTTTGGTTTTGATTTTTAACTCCTAACTCTTTAATATATCAGGAATTAATTATTTTGAATGAGTAGGAATGCAGCTTTACTGCTTTTATTTTCTCTTCCAAATAGCTAGCAGTGGTCCCATCACTGTTGCTGAAATAATCTACTTTCTGGTGACATACTTGAAATGCTAACTTTATCCTCCCCAGTTTTAAAAATACTTACCATTCAACTCAAGAGGAGGGCTCATCTGGATCCAGTCACACTCTATCAACCTAAGGACTACTATCCTTTTTTCTCAGCACATTGAGTACTTGGCACTTACTCCATATTCCTGAACTCTGTATCTGGGGTTACATTAATCTGAGTCTCTTACTGTGTTTCTGTGTCTTTAGTTTCCTACTTATTGCCATAGACTGGAAATAAATGACTTACCAGCAAAAAAAAAAACTGGAGTCCCCTTCCTATATCTGTTATAAAAATGGAAACTTATTACCTTATAAAAGTCTAACTCCCTGGGAATGGTTGATCTCCGAAATTATGGGCTGATGAATTTACATTCCTCCTTAACATGCTCACATAGTCTTACTCTCTCATGCTTTTTCTCTCTCTGTGCACATGTTTATTCCAGGACAATCTCTCTTAGTTATAAGATTGAAGCTAATCAGTTAACTGGTCATTAGAAAGAATTCTATCAGAAGCATTACAATAAAACATAGGCTTTAAGTATTTGTGTTCTGGAATATTCACATTCCAGAATATGATTCTCAATTTCTAACAATATTGGATAAATGAGGCGTTGCTGTAGTTACTGGCGCATGTGTTCTCTCAATAACCCTACATGATCACTTTTCCACAAATGAGAAGAAGCACTCCCAAGTTTATACCAATAACAGCACCCGCTCCGTACCCACAATGCTGAGTATCCCATTTCTAACCACTACAGCTGATCTTACCCCTACTTTATCCTTATGTCTCAGCTGTGATGCCAATGATTTTTTTTTTATACACACAGGACTGAAATCTCAATCCACTGACCCTCTTTTTTTTTTTTTTAATTTTTTTAAATGTTTATTTATTTTTGAGAGAGAGAGACAGAGTGTGAGCAGGGGAGGGGCAGAGAGAGAGGGAGACACAGAATCGGAAGCAGGCTCCAGGCTCTGAGCTGTCAGCCCGGAGCCCGACGCGGGGCTCGAACTCACAGACTGTGAAGTCATGACCTGAGCTGAAGTCGGACGCTAAACCGACTGAGCCACCCAGGCGCCCCAGCCACTGACCCTCTTTACAGTCCCCTTTCCACCCTCCCTACTTAGCTGAGGCTCCCTGGTTCTTTTTGTTTTCTGAATTAAATTTTTAAAATTTTAAATTAAAAAAAAAAAAACATTTAGTATAATTGACATAAACATTAAATTAGTTTCAGGTGTACAGCATAGTTATTTGACAAGCTTATATATTATGCTGTTCTCCCTGTTTCATTATCGTGACTCTCTCGTACATTCCATGGACTCTCTAGAACCTATCTTCTCTGTCGAAAGTACTTGGTGAGACCCCAATTAAATCTCTGCCTATTCAACACCATCCTCCAGGCAGCTGGATCTGCCTGGAGAAAACACACAAACGTGCTGCCTGGTCTCACTTCAGTTCATGACCACATGCTTCAAGTGAAAGCCCATGCTGCACAGCAACCCTATGTTGCCATAGTTTATTCACACTCCCACTCTCCTAGAAAACTATGTCAAACGTCCTTCTCTTTTCTCCAGCCTTTCAAAACTCCCACCATCACACCTATCCTCTTTCCTACATCTGGGCCCATGTATGCTGCCTTCCCTCCTACCACCACTGACAGGATACACCTGCTCTTGTCTCTGCAACTCTCTGGCTTACTCAGAGACACTGTGCCAGCATTACCTTACTTCTTTGCATTATAAATATGCCCTTATTTACAGGATCATCTCTATCAGCATGCACATACAGAAATTTCTCCTCTTCTAACCACATGTGCTCCCCCCACCCCCAACAATTGCCTCATTCCCCAGCCCTCCTTCATGGCAAAACTCCATTTAGAGCTGTCTATTCTTGATGCCTCTGCATCTTCTCCCATTCTCCCTTGAATCCTCTCATCAGGCTTATATCTCTTCCAGCCACCGAAACCATTATTTTTAATAACTATGTTTTAGGACCCATAGTCATAGTACCATCATCAGTTTGCCTGGGTTACTGAAAGAGTGTTCTAACTGCATCTCTCCACTTCTGCTCTGGGTCCCCACAGTCAACGCTCTGCCCAGCCATCACACTGGTCCTTTCAAAATGTACCTCAGATCACATGCCTCCCTGCTTCCATCTGCTAGGAAGCCACAGGCCTTTGAGGATCTACGCCACGTTGTTCCCCATTCTCTCCTCCTTCACTCCACTCCGGCCTCACTGACCTCCCTGCTGCTCCTCGAGTACACCCACCCTTGTGTCTCTTACCTGGTACGCTCTCTTCCCAGATCACTAAAACAGCTTGCTGTCTGACTTGAGTCGTGTCTTCCAAATGCCAACTTTTCAATCCCTCTCCCCCAACCTACCTATCTAAAATAGCATCCTGACTGTCCCTGTCCCTGCTTTCTCTCTTCCTTGCGGTATTCATCACAGGTCATGACTAGCTGACATGGTATTTTATATTTATTTATTTAAGGTATTCCCTCTTAGAACTTAAGCTCCCTGAAGTTAAAGAGTTTGCTAGAACAGTGCCTGTCCTGTGGAGGGCACTCAATAAATATTTCTTGGCTAAATATATCACCCAGATATATTTTCATAACCATGCAAAGATATAATTATGTTGCTTATTGTAATATTGTTTGTAAAATTTTTAAATGAAGAAAAAACAAATCCATGTCATTGGGAAAACAGTTAAATATATTTTGAGATATTCTTAAAATAGAACACAAAGTCAGCTCTTAAAAAGAATGAAGTCTTGACACACTGGTATGGAAAATGTCCATAAATGAGTTAAGTAGGGAAAAAAATGAATGAAGAGCAATATTATAGGATTCTAATTTTGTAAGATATCTAAACATCTCTTCATATGCATAATTCATATGTTTTTGTGTGCATAAAAAAAAATCTAGAAGGAAACACACCCATCTGTTAAGAGGGGTTACTTCCAGAGAGAGGGGGAATCTCAGAGGAAGGAAGAGATTTTTACTCCATTTTATACAATTTTGTTTGGTTTAAATTTTATAAACCCGTGTTACTTTCGTAACATGAAATGTCTTTGAAAAGATTAAAAAGGGACCAATGATTAATGCTGGTTGATGGTGTCTGTGGTTCTCAGTAAGAAAGGCAAGAAAGCAGAAGTTATGGGGGGAAATGACCAGTGGGATGCTGCAGGCTTTCAGCAAAGAGGCAGAGCAAGCCTGTACAAGTATAACGAGCAATTTATTTATTGAGCCCTTTACTACGGGAAAGGTGCTATCCTCAATAACATATCGTGAGCATTTTCTCTAATCCTCAGA
Organism: Leopardus geoffroyi; assembly: GCF_018350155.1. NCBI lineage: Eukaryota > Metazoa > Chordata > Mammalia > Carnivora > Felidae > Leopardus > Leopardus geoffroyi. Next base: position 15,005,673 of record NC_059326.1, read on the forward strand.
ACAAGATTGCAGGTTAGGGATTAGCTCTACAGATGAGAAAAACGAGGCCCAGAGAAACCAAGTGCTCACGAGCCCTGAGTGAAGAGCAGAAGCGATGGAGCTGGGGTTCAAATTTGCCATGCTGCCTCTCACATAAATGAGCCCCGAAAGCTGGGTGTGACAGCAGAAGAGAAACTCAGGACCTGGAGAGTAATAGCCACGGAGGAGGCTCCTTAGCAACCCCAGAATCATGTGGAGAATCCACACAAACTGCTTATTCCCTCCCTGCTACAAAAATGCTTCAGTCTGACTATGGTGGAAGGTGTGGGGAGTTGTGGGGATGGGGAAGAGGGTATCAAACATAAGTGTTCTACTCTGCTGGCTCAATAATCACAGAAGAAGGGAGAGAGCTTATGAGAGAGACCCTCACTGTTTAGAACCCTACAAAGCTGGAGGAGCGGCATGAAATGATATTGAGAACCAGGATTCTTCCCCACCCCTCCCCCCCACCCCTGCAGTTCCCTGGTGAGCAGAGAAGCTGCAGGAAGGGAGGGCAGCAAGATAACAGCAGTTACCACTTAGGGAGAGGTTGCTGCATGCCAGGAACTTTATAAACATTATCTTCAGTTCTCAGAGCCTGAATAAGTGAATATTGTCACCTCCGTTTTACAAAAGCGGAAACAGTGCGATGAAGTAAATAATTAGCTCAAATATATGCTAATAAGTGGTGGAACCGGGCTTTGGATCAAGCCACTATGACTTCTAACCTCATGCTTTTTCCTACAAACTCAGCTACCTCCCTGCGAAGCTTACAGGCCCATGGGTAAGGCAATCGTCCAGAGCTGAACAGAGCAAGAGCATCAGGCATTGATGATAAAGAGGTAAGGGTCAGGGAAATGTACAAGAGCAAGCAGTATAGAGAACAGGCTGTGGGAAAACTGGCCATAGAAGGCGCACAATCACCAATGGCTTTGCCTTGCCTTTAAGTGGTAGCAGAATATCAATGTGCAGACAGTGAAAAATAATCATCAGCTGGAAGCCTGCTGTGCCTAGCTTGGCTTTGCCAATGGGATCTGATTAGTATTCCTGAGCTTCCATTAACATCTGAAGGAAATACCCAGATGACACAAAGCCAATTCTAGTAACTGAGATTTAACATTTTAACTCATTTTCTCTAATGCAATTAACCTGGTTAGGTACCTTCTTTTCACAAACTATTTTGAGCCTCAACAAGCAAACCGTTCACACAGCACCTCCAAGTTCACCTCCCCCAAACCAAGCCAGAGGACATGCCTCCTCGTGGAGTGAATTGACACCATTTGCTACAGGGCTGGAGAACTGGGAGTATTTTTCCCAGCCTTGGCTGGACCAGAGCCAAGGTTGTAAGTACAAATCCTTCAACATGATCTCCCTGTAACTGCCCCTTGGGTGGACACAATCTCACCCCGAGAGCAGCATTTTATTGCATCCTTTGTTGTAGGTTTTCCATTTTAGGGAGACTTGATAGTGATCCCAAGTACAAACACATTCTCTGCCAGTCAGGTTCTGTGGCTAGATTTCTTAAAAGGAGCTGGGAAGTCTTGTGGCCAGGAATAATATTTACATTGAAACTCAGCTCTTGCTGCAGAGGGTGAGGGCAATGATGGTCAAGAAAGGAATTCCCTTCTCCATATACAATTCTTCCCACATGACTCAAGAAAGGGAGTATTTTGAGCTCAGGGTAAATCCTGCAGTTGTTTCCTAGTTACTCAAGAGTAGGATTAACCCTTTAAAAAGTCGTTTTTTTTTTTAAATGCCAAGATAATACATTCATATTCAATTTTTCAAACACTATCTTTTACTTCTAAAGAAAAAGAGCTTAACTGGTTATCTCAACCCTTAGCCCTTCCCCGGACTCTATCAAAAGCTTAGAGGCATTTTTGCCCAGGTCTGGACTCACTAACCCTATAAAAGAATTGAATTTCTTGTTACACTGGAAAAAAAATCTGGAGTGTCTTTTTTAGCAAGATATTTAAAATCATTATTTTACCAATTAGATGTCATAAAAGGGTAAGTCAATTATAGTTCCCCATTAGAAGATAAAAAGCAATGCTGCAACCACATTGGCCTTCTTCAATTATAGTCAATAAAATAAAAAAATATTTTAAAAAACAATTACCGATAGGGAAGTGAATCCTATGGATTTTTCACCCCTTAATGCTTTATAAACAACAGGTTTAAGAGTATTAGAATACCACAACGTGAGAAAAGCAATGTGAGACCGAAGCAGTAGGGGGAAAAAAATCAATGTTTATTCTTGTTTCTGTGCACCTACTCCAACATACGCATAGCTATGGAAAAGACTGTCTACTTTCCAGTAGTTTCTCATTCAGGGTTGATAGGAACTTCAGGTCTATGGGGGAAAATGACTGTCAAGGACTTTTCACAGTGTTTGCAGTACGGAGATCTATTGTAGGGGTTTAAAAGTGCCAAGAGTTGGGGCGCCTGGGTGGCGCAGTCGGTTAAGCATCCGACTTCAGCCAGGTCACGATCTCGCGGTCCGTGAGTTCGAGCCCTGCGTCAGGCTCTGGGCTGATGGCTCAGAGCCTGGAGCCTGTTTCCGATTCTGTGTCTCCCTCTCTCTCTGCCCCTCCCCCGTTCATGCTCTGTCTCTCTCTGTCCCAAAAATAAATAAACGTTGAAAAAAAAAAATTAAAAAAAAAAAAAAAGTGCCAAGAGTCACATAACACCTAGGCCCTAGAAGTTTTAAAGATTTTGGCTATTATTTTGAAAGACATAAGAAAACTGCCTGAAACTGGATGAAAGGAGAAGGAATTCGGTGTTTGGGAAAACACACCACTCCCAACACCCTCCCATCAGCCTTAAGACTATTTGGGGAAGAAATAAGCGGAAAAGAATGTCTGTTTACAGGGACTTCTTAGGATATACGGTTTAGCAGACTTTTCAGAACAAGTTTATCTGTGCATTTTTGGAAGTCTGTTTCCCTGAAGTTTCTCCCAGCAGTGGTCAAGCCCACTTAGCCTATAATCTGAATCGAGAAATCTTTGCTTCAAGCAAAAATGAAAAAATCTTTTTTTTTCTGGAGTCTGATGAGTAAAATTCAGCAGCATACATGATACGAAGTAATGCGATTGTGCGTGTCTTCCCGGTTTTTGTTTTTGTGTGTGTGTGTATGTTCAAAAAGAACATTATTCTGGGATGGAAAAACCACCTTGAAAAATACAGAGATAAGAGGTTTCTCTTTCCGTGAGAGTGTCATATTTCCATGGTGATGAAACAAGCTCTTGATTCCGGATTAACCAAGGTGATCTGTGGGCTTCCTGCTTCCTTATCCCATGTAACAGGAAGACAGGCAAAAGGAAAGGGGAGGAAAGGGGAAAACCAATGGCGTGCCCAAGAGATGCACAGAAAATGGACAGGTTCTGGTCTCAAGATTCTGTTATGATAAGTCAACCCCAAGTACTCAAAAAAATGGCAGGTTTTCCAATGTTCACTATTTTGCAAAAGTGGCATTCTGCTTTTTAACAATACCTTTAGTGTAATTTTATAAAACATGAAAGATTTAATAAGCATGAGAAATCACCTGCCTTCATGTAAGCAGCTTCCATTGGCATCAATATGAACTAAAGGGAGCAAAACCCTACCTTGCTTTTTTGTTTTTCACTCTTCTTAGTTATATCTACTCAAAATTCTCTGGGTCTGTTATCACCTTTCAATTTTCCCACAGCTAGACTCTGGGTATGGAATGTTTTAACCTAATTATCTTTCTGACTCACCAAAGCAGTTTTTGAAACTTACCTCTTCAGCAAAACCTTTCCCAATCAAGTAGTGTGGAAGTGGTTATTCTTTCAGTGCTGACCTGTCTAGATTTAGGAGGGCTATGCTCCTTGCTTCACACTTCTCGACATCATGATTAGCATGTTATAAATCTAACAGTGGATCCATTCTATGCAGGGTACCAGGCCCCATTCTAAAAATATGGCATCAGAATCTCTGGGATCGGAGTCCCGATAGGTGTAGTTTTCATAAATCTAGAAGTGCTTACGATGCACTGCCAGGTTTGGAAGTCAGCAATGTATGGTTTCATTCTGGGTCTATTCTGTTTTTGTGTCCTCTATGGGTATCTGCATCCATTTATGTACATTGGGTTTTTGAGTAGGATAATCAGATACCACAGCACATCTGGCAATGTTTAAAAGTGGATTCCTAAGTACTAGCCCAGCCAAGTCTACCAATTTGACCCTGTGGGGCATGGCCTGGAAATCTGCATTCTAACATGCTGCCCTCATTTCTCCCCCCAAAGTGATTTCCCTATAGAGGAGTCACACCAGAATACCTACAGGGACCAGGCAAGTCAGCTCGATGAATGAGGCAAGCTGGGTAGGAAGTGACCAGAGTAAAACTAATGCCCCCTCAAGAGGGGTAGGTACTACTTGCCTGAGCAGTTTGTTGCTACTTTGCATACTAGGAATAGATCCAGCATTGCCTAAGTTTTGAATTTTTCAGAACCTAGATATTCAGAGAAATTTCCCACAATTCAAAAAAAACCCAGCAAACAAACACAGCTGTCACTGGCGAGTTGTGTCCTCTGCCTTTGAGAGTTTTACCAAAGTATCTCGAATCTGGTGACTTACAATGTCATGAGACACTATGGACCTGACCAAGTGATTCCTTATGAGGTGTTATAATAGAACAGCAGGATTAGAAGGCCTCTGCGAGTCAATCCCACCATTTAATGTTTAATGTTTGAATCCCCAACTTTAGCATTCCCCACCCCCCAGGGTGATGACTCCCCAAACCACATTCTCTCTCATCCAGATATATCCCACCTGTGCCGCACAAATCTGAATGCCTCTTGGCTACCTCCACTAGGATATCCTACACACGGCATATCCCCACATAAAACTGTCATCTTCCAGCACCAGACCTCCAAATGGTCTTTCTCTGTGTTCCCTCAGTGGCCATCTGTACTATCTGCCCAGCCACCAAAGCCAGAAATCTAGGTGTTTGCCTTACTTCTTCACAAGCCCCATATTGATCATCTACCAAGTCTTGCTGACGCTGCCTTCTTCACATTAATCACATTTGTCTACTTTTTTTCATCCCCACTGACAATGACTTATTTCTGGCCATCTCTTGCCTAAATTGCTAGAATAGCCACACCCTTCCCCCAATTAGTTTTAGCCCCCTTCAATTCATTCTGCTTTTAATTCATCAAAGCCAGAGCAGCTATCCTAAAATGCAAATCTAATTATGTCAATTTCATAACAGCAATGAGCACCATGATAAGTTCAGTCAAGGCAGTATCACATGGCCCTTGGCTGTCTCTTTGCTCCATTCATTCATTCTCCATCTCACACCTGAACTCGATGCACAGCCCCGTGGAATTTCCTCTATTCCTCCATTCGTGTTATGCAGTCCTTTCTTTGATACCTTTGCAAATGCAGTCTGGAAACTCATCCCCCTCATTGGTCTCCACATCTCCACCACTTAGCTGAGCTCTGCCTACTGATTCTTAAAATCTCAGCTTAATCATTATCACTACAATTATCACAAACAGGTATTAAACGCTTCATGTGTGCCAGGGCACTGTTCTAAGGGCTTTTACACATATTTCATTTAACCCTCACAACAACCCTCACAACAATGCAAATACTTTACCACTAGTTTCAGAGATGAAGATAAGTGACATCTAAGATATCTGCATTTTATTTTTTTTTTGACAGAGAGAGTGTGTCAGTGGGAGAGAGGGGCAGAGGGAGGGAGGGAGGGAGGGAGAGAGAGAGAGAGAGAGAAAATGAATTACAAGCAAGCTCCATGCTCAGCACGGAGCCCAATGTGGGGCTCGATTGCAGGACCCCTGGGATCATGACCTGAGCCAAAAACCAAGAGTTGGATGCTCAACAGACTGAGCCACCCAGGTGCCCCAGATGTTACTACCTTCAAAAGCCTCCCATGAGTCCCCTGAATGGTTGTGTGATGCTTGTAGGTACCCAGTAATACTTCATATTTTCTCCTGTCACGGCACTCACCAAACTCCACCATAATTCTGTTTTACCTCTCTCCCAACAGATTCCCAGCTCTTGGATATAGAAGGTAAAATTTAAAAAAAAAAAAAAAAAAAAAAAAGGCTAAAACGATGCCTCTCAAATAAATAGTTGCTGAAGAAATTAATAAATGACTGAAGAACTTCTGAGTTATTCAACATTTGAGTGTTCTCCTTTAAACATACAACAGTTGTGTTTATGAACATTACCAATTACTGTCATTTCTGCCCTGTTGGGAGACCATCTAACTCTATGTTAGAAGAGTGTGATGAGGGGAAGAAAATAGGTGTAAACAGACTGATACACTATTGATGAAAACTACACAGTGATGGCTAAACATCAATTTTCATTCTTCCATCTGTCTTGGCTTCAGAGGGGTTCCTAAGTTGACTATGTCTCTTGCTTTCCTTTCTCATAGTCATTGTCTAATTTCAGACCGTTACACCTCCTGGCTCCACGTTCACACAGGTATCCATCCAAGCACCTGTGCATCCATCCATCCATCCAACTAGCGAGATGGCTGACACTGAGGATATAGAAATGAGTAAGGCTAAATTCTCCTCAAGAAGAAGTCTAGGGGCACCTGGGTGGCTCAGTTGGTTAAGCATCTGACTCTTGATTTTGGCTCAGGTCATGATCCCACGATTCATGGGTTCGAGCCCTGCGTTGGTCTCTGTGCTGACAGTGCAGAGCCTGCTTGGGATTCTCTCTCTCCCTCTCTTCCCCTCCCCTGCTCGTGTGCTCTTTCTCTCACTCTCTCTCAAAATAAATAAACTTAAAAAAAAATCCACTGCTGGGGTGCCTGGTGGCTCTGTGGGTTAAGTGTCCAACTCTTGATTTCGACTCACATGATCTCATGGTTCACGAGTTCAAGCCCCACGTTGGGCTCTGTGTTGACAGTGCAGAGCCTGCTTGGGATTCTCTCTTTCCTTCTCACTCTGCCACTCCCCCACTTGCTTTCTATCTCTCTGTCTCTCAAAATAAACCCTAAAAAAAAAAAAAAAAGAAAAGAAAAAGTCTAATAATTTGCCTGGGCCATAGGAAGGGCTCAATAAATGTTTGTTTCTGCCCCTACTTCCTGTTCAGACAGGGACAGTGACTGCTGTAACACCTGCAAGCTGTCACCTTTTCTAAGCAAACTCCTTGCACCTTTTTCATTGTAAAAATAACACTGCAACTGTCTCATGACCAGCCAACTTGATTTGACAAAGGAAAATCTGCTCCTTTTTTTATGGGCTCTTCCTTCCTTGGCTGAGAGCTGAACTTACTTGGAAGAGCACAATTTACTAAAAATGAAGCTCTAATATTAGAAATAAATTTGGGGGGTGCCTGGGTGGTTCAGTCGGTTAAGCCTCTGACTTCGGCCCAGGTCATGATCTCACGGTTCGTGGTTCGAGCCCCACATCGGGCTCTGTGCTGACAGCTCTCACCTGTAGCCTGCTTCAGATTCTGTGTCTCCCTCTCTCTCTGCCTCCCAGCCCCTGCTTGCGTGCTCTCTCTCTTGAAAATAAGTAAACATTAAAAAAATTAAGAAAAATAATATTCTTTAAAAAAAAAAAGAAACAAATTTGGACACCTGCATGAAGTTCAGGATCATGGGAAGCAGTCATGGAAAAAACAGAGCTTTAACAATGGATCAGATAGCCTTGCTCTTCATGTTGAAAGGAAAGGGGGACTGAGAGCGGCCAGGAGCCAGGATATACTCTCCAGGTCTTCTGTTGAGTTCGCAGCGACAGGCTGTCTCTCATGATCCACATGTGCACCTAGGAAATCCTCATGTGGAGCAAAAGTCCTAGTAACGATTAAGACCAGTTGTGAACATAGGAAGTGGCCACAAGTACCCAAAATACCTCAACAGGTTCTCTTACAGTATCGAAGCAATCACTCCTAAAAGCCAGAGTATAAAGAGTCAAGCACACATTTGTAATAATAAGCATAGAATCTTAGTTGGAAACTTGTAGTTCCTTTATAAAGATAAAGGTGGTCAAATATCTACAGGTTCCATTATCATGGCATCCTCAAGGAAAAGTTATACAATTTAACATGAAAATTAGGCTATGCCTAAAGTAATTTTTAAACTTCTCAAAAATCTAGTAAAATTAAATTCCCTATATTGTACTACTAAAAAAGGGAACGCATATTTATTAAACAAAACAAAAACAGACTACCATTTTCAAGGTGAACACTGAATATTTTCTTTAACAATAAAACTTATTATATGTGTAAGAACATTTCAGTGAAATATAAAACAAATATTTTTCTCCCCTTATTTTCAGCAGTTTTTTTCTAATTCGTCTTTTCTAATATCAGTAGGGAGGAAGAGATGAATAACAAAGAAAGTCTGTAGCTGAAGATCCAGAAAGAAAAATCTACCTATTAGCTATCATTTCACTCAAGGGATTACAAAATGCAAAAACAAACACATCAATTTATTCATTAGGAGTCAAGTGAGGAGATAAACACCACTGTTGAACCGAGAGATCTTAGTTTGGATGGTGCATAATGGAGGAAGCTCTCTAAGATGTCAAATCTAGAAAGATACCACCTAGAAATGAGTGACAGTTATTCACAGTGATACTAAAAATAGGAATCGGGTTGTAACATCTATACTCAGTGAGGCTGGAGTATCAAAGCACCTCCCTCATCTTACCAATTTATCCAGTGTACCTGGACCTTCTTTGTAGCGGGTCAAAAATTGTGGAATATTTTTTGAGGAGGAGAAAAAAAAAAAAAAGAAGTCTAGGTCACCAGGCCATCTGTTCTTGTAGTGCTCTGGCTGGGGAGATCCAAGTATATCTGAGGTTAAGTGAAAGCGAGTGGCTAGCACTCTTGCTATCTATCTGCAGAAGCTTTTAGCACATTTATCAGAAGCCATACAGTGCAAACTCTTTTGATATTAGGTCTCTGGGTGTAGCTTTCAAGATCATTCTTTGTTCCATTCTTCCTTTATTGTCAAACTGTACCCAACAGGTGGTCTAGAGTGTGAATTTCAAACATGTGCTATTAATATGCCCAAAACTGTTGCTGCAAAGGGGAAAGAAAACCACATTAATTGAATCTTGGCCTGTTTTTACTCATAATGTCACAAATATATTTTCTATGTCCTAAAGCAATACGAAATGATTCATAAAACCATGTGAAATCTTTAGGTGAATAAACCCATTAAAATATGTATTATTTATTGCTATTAAAAGTAATTATTAGCTTACAGCAATTCTCCACCAAAAACTACACACAAAGTAAAGGTCAACATTAAAAAAATAATAATGTTACAATCTCTTTTTCATTTACCCCGTTTCCTGTCGGTAGACTGATGATCATTAGCAAAAGTATTATATATGTAAATAATTCATATTTCAAAATTTCTTTGTAAGTATCTTTAAAATATTTTTCCCATAAATTTTTTTTGGGTAGGTCACTATTATTCCCATTTTATAGATGCCATATGGAAATAATAATAGCACCTACCTCAAAGTATTGTTTCAGAGATTCATTAGATCATCCACATTAAGTACACAGAGTATGTGGCAGATTACTTATTGAGTGCTCAAAACATGTTAGCTATTATTAATATGCAAAAGTATTAGCAACTATATTAAGGTTATCAGGAGTCCATTGAAAGCAGGCCAGGCTGGTTTGGGTCTTCATCTAAAACGGGACAGTTCTTCCAAAAAATAAAGATACCATTGTTTATATAACTAACTAGAATTTAAATGAAAACTTGAAACATTAAAAAAAAAAGATACCACTGTTTATATCCATCTGCCTAGAATGCTTTTCCCCTCCTCACTCCCAACTCCTGACCTCTCTACTGGGCTAATTCTTATCCTTCAGATCTCAGCTTAGATAGTACTTCTTCCAGGGGTGAGCAGTCACTAACCTCTCCCAAATCTAGATTATACTATATATACTAGGGTCCTCCTCCTACATGCCCCAACGTGGATCACAATTGCCTGCTTCTATGCTTCCCTATGACACTCAGGCAGGGATCGTGTCTATCTATACACTACATTCTTGGTGCTTAGCACAATGCTAGAACAGAGTGGATACTCAATAAATATCTGTGATATGAGGACATCTGGGATCTCAAATCAGCCTGGTTTATGTTGGCTGAACAGGTTTTCCTTTAGCCTGATTGACTACTACCAGCCAATGAGATAAAGCAGCAGACAGTTGGCGGGGGTGATGGGGGTGGTTGAGGATGAGGCTGGTGAAATGGGATGTGGCATCATAGAAGCAGAGGGGCTGAAGGGAGGGGCTCTAGAGGAAACAGGTCCCATCTGGCCACTTAAGGTCACACCAGCAGCATCACATTCAGATTCACTAATTCTGGATATCTAGATATCAGTCCTGCAGCATGGGGAACGAGAGCCTGGGTTAAGTGCACCTGGCCCCAGTCTAAGAGACTTCTGACCAGAGTATTAATAACAAAATGCAAGCTAGGGGCCCTGAGAGCTGGAATGAAAGAATCCAATCTGATCCAAGACCCCAGAAGACTTACCAGACAGTTGGGATGTGTTGAGCACGTCTGGCCCAGCACAGAATTGTAGTGCTGAGGAAGAAACTTTGAGACTTTGGGCACAGCTGATGGAAAGTGAACTGAAATGTTCTGATTTGTTACAGCAGCTGCATCATAGGAAGGGACAACTTTAGAATAGTATCTGACAGCATGGAAGGAATTAAGAGAGAGAGCATTGCTGGGAATTCGAGTTTTATACATATCACCAATTGCATTCTCTGAAGTGGAGCTGGACTGACCTTTAATAAAAAAGAAAACAAATATCCATCAGTATTCACAACTCTGTAACTTGGAACCACTGTATTTGAAATAAAAGTCCTCTATGTCGTTCCCTCCTGTTACAAATTTATACTACTCTTATACTCAAATGCTGATGGAAAAACACAGCGGACTTTTTAGTATGACGGTGCAATACACGTACTGTAAATTAGTGTTTGTGTGTCATCAGAAGACAGATTTTAGAGGAGCATCAGATCTCTGTGACTGTGTGTGTGTGTGTGTGTGTGTGTGTGTGTGTGTGTCTTTCATAGTAATCAAAATGAACCTGAAGAAGCATGAAAGAATGTTGGAAAGTTGAACTCTATTCAAGCACAAATTAAGTGTGGTTGATTTTATATCAATGAAATGGGTTGTATAATCATATATCTATGGTCTGTACAGTAACTAGAAGGCAGAAAAAAATTTTTAAATATATCATGAGGGGTGCCTAGGGCCTAGGTAGCTTAGTCAATTGAGTGTCTGACTCTTGATTTCACGCAAGTCATGATCCCAGGAATGTGGAATCGAGCCCCACGTCGGGCTCCGCACTGAAAGCACACAGAGGCTGTTTGAGATTTTCTCTCTCCCTCTCCCTCCTCACACATGCATGCACTCTCCCTCTCCCTCAAAAACAGAAACAAACTATACATATATATATATATACACACACACACACACACACACATACACACACACACACACACACACATATATAATATTAATAACATAATCTGAAGTAACACTGTGAATACCTATCTTCTTTTGGATATTAGTAGTAAAGAAAATAAAGAAATTTTATGTCTACTTTACATACAAATGTATCTAGAATATTTGTGAAAAATCATTTCAGCAGATATGTACAAAGATTTATGGAAAGGACAGGTAAAGGTTACCTAATAAAATCTAAACACTGAACTCAATCAGTACTTCTGTGTTACACAGGTCAGATGTTAGCAGACACCTGGTGACCTTGGGTGGTAATTTCATTTCTACAGCCTTCAATTTACTGACCTATGTGGTGAAAGTGACATTGGAAGACTTAACTGATTTCAACTGTTCCAATCCTCTTTCAAAAATAATTTGGCAACATGCATTATGACCTATATATGTGCTCACATTTTCAAACTCATTCATCACACACTCCCAGGTAGCTACCCCAAGGAAAAGTTCAAAATATAGGAAAATCTATGTATGGGGAAATATTTCCTATCATATTGTACACAGAATCACTCTCCCCACAAAACTACAAACACTAAATGTAGCAGTTGGAGGATGGCTAAGAAAATCTTCTATAAATTATTTGATAAGCCATTAAATGGTGGTATGAGGCACACAATAAAAAATTAAAGTATATTGGACATAATGTTAAGTAAAAGACACAGGCAACAAAACTGGATGTCCAATATGATTACTGCTGTAGAAAAATATACATAGAAAAAGACTTGAAGGAAATACATTAAAAATGAACAGCTATTATCTTAGCTGGGCTAGTTAAGGACTAATATTGCTTTCCAAGCGGAAAAATGTATATAAATAAAATTAAAATGGAGGTTCTGACTCAACGACCTTCAGGTCTTCCCCAGTCTGAACATGGCATAAAGTCCACAGTCCTAGTATATTTGTGTCTTCCCAAGAGCAGCTGCTTCATGTGATACAACACCAAGAGATGTTGGGGCACAGAGAGGCTTGAACTCACCACCATGTAAACAGTAGTTCAGAGTTTCTGCAGAGTATAAACACTGAGAATGCAGAAGTAAGTACTGTATGTTCAAAAGGTAACACTGACAGGCATATGCCTGTGGTCTGACCTCTATCTGATTTAATCTGGGCTGATTTAATCATTCTGGGTGATATTCAGCCACAACTACTTTAAGTAGATTAACTGTGGCTCATGGCTACTTTTTTTTTTCTATTTTCTTCTCCTCTCCCCTAAGTCAGGGGGAAAGTCTGAATTGACTAATAAAACACCCTGAATCTTGTTTGATTATATGAACAAAGAGGACTGTATGCTATTTTGGGTCTCCTTCTCTTTTGACTTTAGACACCATCCCTAGTAACATCATTTATTCCTGCAGCTTTTACCATGTCCTCATAATATGCACAGTACCTCTACAACAGCATTTAAAGTACTACAGGAATTCTATTTTGCTACTGTGACCCTCTCCCCTACTCATTTGCCAGCTCCCTAAGAACAAGAGCTGCACCTTGTTCGTCTTTGAGCCCCCATCTTTCAAGCAGGGACATTTAAGCTGAGAACTAAGGGATGAACTGGGAGTCCCCCAGGTAGAGTATGGAAAGGACATCCCCAGCACAGGGAAGGTACTGAATTAAGTGAGTGGAATCCCTTCAAGGAAGTCAGCAGAAGGGTGACCTCAGACTCAGGCACTGAAGAGACAGGTCCAGGTGTCCTGTCATCTAGCATCTAACATGCAGATTAGGAGCTCAGTACCTTACTGACTTCTCAGTGAAGAGTCACTTTCAGGAATAAAAAAGTCACAAACTGGTAGCTGTATTTTTTTTACTCTGGCTCCGCTTTTTTCCATCTTCTTATTTCTACAAGTACATTGGCATGCCTTGACATTATAACACAAATAACAAAAATGCCTCACAGTGGGTAAATACTTTTTTCACAAAGAATATTCATATAATGAAGGTTTCTTGAGCACCTACTGTATGCTGGTCATTGCACTAGGTACTAGAAATACAGCAATGAACAAAATAAGCAAAGAAAAAAAAATGTCCGTGTCTTCATGGAGTTGATACTCTAGTGGGAGGTAACAGGCAATGAGAACATATGCAAATAAATAATATTAGAAAGTAATAAGTGCTATGAAGAAAAATACAGCAGAGAAAGTGGATAAGAAGTCTCATGCTTTAAAAAAAGAAAGAAAAGAAGAGGAAAGAAAAGAAAAGAAAAGAAAAGAAAAGAAAAGAAAAGAAAAGAAAAGAAAAGAAAAGAAAAAAGAAAAGGAAAGGAAAGGAAAGGAAAGGAAAGGAAAGGAAAGGAAAGGAAAGGAAAGGAAAGGAAAGTCCATGCATTATATAATGCTGGGAAGTATACAATTTTAATAGGTGGTTGAGACTTACTGAGAAGGAGACAATTAAGCAAAGATATGAAGAAGGTAAGTAAGTTAATATGTTAAATCCTCACAACATAGTTATTATGCAATTAATCTGAGTATCTCCCTTTCCTTTAGATTCTATTCATGTAATAAAGTCACTAATGTGCTTATCATCTATCAGTAAGGTAAGCTTTCTACTGGATAGCCACATGCAAAAGAATGAAACTGGAGGCCTAATTTACACCATTCACATAAATTAGCTCAAAATAGATTAAACACTTAAACATAAAATCTGAAACCATAAAACTCCTAGAAGAAAACAGGGAGTAAGCTCCTTGACATTGGTCTTGGCAATGATTTTTTGTATTTGACACCAAAAGCAAAGGTAACAAAAACAAAAATAAACATGTGGGACTATATCAAACCAAAAACCTCTGCACAGCAAAGAAAATCATCAACCAAATGAACAGGAAACCTATGAGAAGGGAGAAAACCTTTGCAAGTCACATACCTGATAAGAGATTAATATCCAAAATATATAAAGAACTCATACAACTCAACAGCAAAGAAATGAACTGATTTAAATATGGGCAGAGGATCTAAATAGGCGTTTTTCCAAGAAAGACACACAAATGGCCAATGAGTACATGAAAAGATGCTCAATATGACTAATCATCAGGGAAATGTAACTCAGAAGCACAAGGAGAGATTACCTCATACCCATTAGAATGGCTAGTATCAAAAAGAAGAAATAACACGTGTTGGCGATGATCTGTACTCGTGCACTGTTGGTGGGAATGTATATTGGTGCAGCCACTAAAAACAGTACAGAAGTTCCTCAAAAAAATTAAAATAGTATTACCATATGGTCCAGCAATCCCATCTCTGGGTATTTATCCAAAGAAAATGAAAATACTAACTCAAAAAGATGGAAGCACCCCTATATTTATTGCAGCATTATTCACAGGAGCCAAGAACAACCTAAGTATCCATTGATGGATAAATAAAAAAAATGTGATAGATAAGAGATATATAGACACACACACACACAGGCAAGCACACACGCACACATACACTGGAATATTATTCAACTGTGAAAAAGAATGAAATCCTAAAAAAAAAAAAAAAATGAAATCTTGCCATTTGTAACAATATAGATCGACCTTGAGGGCATTATGTTTTGTGAAATAAGTCAGAGAATGACAAATACTGTACGATCCCACTTATACACAGAATCTCAAAAAACAAACATAAAAATTGAGCTCATAGATAGAGAGAACAGACAGGTGGTTTCCAGATATGATGGCTGAGGAGTGGATGAAATGAGTGAAGGTAGCCAAAAGGCATAAAATTTTCAGTTATAAAATAAATAAGTCATGGGGATACATGTACAACATGGTGACTATAATTAATACTACTATATTACACATTTGAAAGTTGCTAAGCAACCAGATCTTAAAAGTTCACAAGAAAAAATATTGTAATTTTGTTGACAGATGTTAAGCAGACTTATTGTGATGATCATTTCACAATGTGTACAAATAACAAATCATTATAACATTATAACATATCATCACCTGATATAATGTCTTATGTCAATTACACCTCATTTTAAAAAAAAAAGATGAGCTTTCTGGTAACAATGGTCAATTTGAGCCCAATTTCTGGGACAACACCATATAAATGCTTGTAGCCATCTTGTGTACTTCAAGCAGACAATACCAAAAGGACTCATGGTGTAATCTTCTAGCCACACTCCTTTCCCTGGTTATGGCAATGAATGCATAGAAGCACAGGGGTGCACAGGACACCCACATAACCCAAGCATACAACCGCACAGGGCATCAGGCAGAGCTCACCTCTCACAGCTTCATCCAAGGAGCCCCCTGAGGCAGGAACAGAGTACACATTCACACACTGATTAGCCAGGAATCTGATCCCTCTCACAGGTGAATAGGTGCTTGTCAATACACCATTTTCCCTTAAAAGGATAGAAAAAAAAAAAGAAAACACCTTATACAATTCCCAAGGAAGACAACATGAACATTGCTGAGTTCAATTCCTCCCTCTATCATTCAAGTTCTAACTTGACAGAGACAAATTATACATTATTTAGGCATATGAACAAATTGGTGAACAGGACTCATGATGATAGTTTCGTATGTAGAGGAATGATTTGCTTTATAGTTTTTCTTTGTTTATACATTCTAATAAATTTAAATACAGAAGCATTCATTTGGCATGTCACATTTTGTACCAGCAAATTTTTTTTAAAACTCCCAACTGAAATAGGGCTGGACTGCTCCAGGGTCCATGATCTCCTACTGGGGAATGGCAGAATGCATCCTGCCTCTCTGTTGGTCTGCCAGTCATGACCGTCACTACTGATAAAGCCTTATTTTATGATCTTCAGAATTAACAAAACAAGAAATAAGAGTGAGTCAAATGATGAGAAGGTCGTGGGCCTGAGAATATTACATATTTTATCACTGTGACTAAATGATACAGATTGGCAATGGGAGAAGTTCATGGATTCTTCATAAATACCTGAGTTTTCATTATGGGTGAGTTCACTGCCTGTCACAATACTTCTAGCATTAGCACTGTAGAAAAATAACAAGCCAACTGCCAATTTACAAGAGCCCTCGTCATACCTTTGTGCCATGATTGGGCCTGGGAGGGATGGCTGGATGGACACTTGTTTCTTACAAAACCTCATATTGTTCTGAAGTACTTCCGTGATCTGAGAGACAGAGAGACATTTATTTAGATATTTTTTCATGTATACAAATACACATACATTTCCAATTATAAAAAACAAAACTGGAGCTTTAAAGCACGGTCTATGAGGATAAAATTCAAGGGCTGAGAATCAAATACCTGGCCCATAATGGCTGGAGGGATTTTCTCCCGGACGTACTTCACATAATCAACTGTTGCCTCAAGAATTGAAGCCGCATCATTCTTTCTCCCCTTTATATATGGCAACAGAGTACGCAGCTGCTCACAGCAATACTTGATTCGTTCTCTGAGCAGAGAATTGTAATAAATGAGGAATAATTAGTTTCATTTTCTTTCTTGTACAACAAGGACAAACAGTCCTTCCTTCTGGGTCTGTTAACAGAGGAACTGCCTCCCTCCCTATCTAGTCTCTGTTTCACAGAAAGGCCATGTCCCCGTAAGCCAGCAGCCGCCATAGCCCCTGGAAGCACAACTTCCTGGGGCGTCTGTTCACGCTGCTGCCCAGTACAATGTTCGTGCTGACCGCAACCCCAGTTCACTTGCCCCGGGCCTGCTGCAGTGTGCAGGATGAGCCTGCCTATGGAAACCCCCTCAGAGGAGGGAGTGGAATGCTACACATAAGTCCTTTTGTACTTCACACTAGAAGACTAGCAGACAAAGAACAGTCAGGAGATGTTTCATGTCACTGTGACCTGAACCACATTGTCAACAACGGATCAATTAGTATCTTGTAATTACATGGGCTTTACATGTAACTCTGTGTTCTGAGCCAAAGGAAAATCAGAAGGCTGCTTTCTTCAAATAAAGTAGGTATGAACAGAACAAATAAACCAATATGCAAATGAGAACATCATTCAGGCTAGTATCAGAAAGAAACTCACCTAAGTCTTTCATGGTTCGGAAGGGAAATGCATAGGAAATATAAATCCAGGCTTTTGATCTAAGCCTTTGGTACTTCTATTTATGCATATATTCATTTAATAAACATTATTAAGCACCTGTTTTATGCTGAATAGCAAGCACCTTGACATATATAGGGTCAAACGCTGGCTCTGACAATTACCAGACCTTTGGCAAATCACCAAACCTTTCTGAACCTCAAATTGATATATAGCCTGTGAATAACTCAAATATTCTAGATCAGCAGCATTTTAATTGGACTTTGATCAGTACTGACAGTTCTCTAGAGGTGTCTCAGGGACTATTCTAGAAAAAAAAGGATAAAAAAAAATCAACAATTTGACCATGTACACAAAGGCTTGAAGCTTTTCAGAACAAACTTTTTGCAAGATGATATGCATTATAGCAGTATATCAGTAAGCTATTAAAAAAACAATCTAAACACAACAATAGGTGGACACTTAAGTAAGCTATAGCTTACTAACTCAGTAGAATATTATCTGGCAGTAGAAATGAAATGCTATAAATCTTATGGGAAAAAATAGGATATTTTAGAAGATACAACTATAAAATATAAGGCAGTATATAAAATATGATCAAAGACATTAAACAAAGTAAAAATAAAGCACAGGAAAAGATTTGAAAGTGAAACCATCAAGTCATAGTTATTTCTGGATGGTTGGGCTATGGAAAATATTATTTCTTCCTTTTATTTTTTACATTTCCCAAATATTTTTGCCAGGTACAAGCTACTTTTACACTAACAAATCCTATAAGATATTCTTTCCAATATTCGTTAGGAAAATGTTCAAACACACAGAAAGACTGAAAGAACTTAGAATCTAAATTCTTACAAGTTGAAAAATTAAGAATTTGTACAAAGAACATATATATGCTTCACCCACCTAGAATCTACAATGAATGTTTACTGTTTTCACTTTGTCACATATGAATCATCGCACTGGCCATACCTCAATCTATTTTATTATACTGAAGAATTTCAAAATAAGTTGTAAACTTAAGACACTAAACTCTTAAACATATCATTAGCTAGAGTTCAATTATTTTATTTTCAAATAAAAGTTACATAAAATTAAAAAATACACAAACCTTAAGTGTACCATTCTATGAGTTTTGAAAAACGCACAAAACTATGTAACAAAAACCCTAATTATCATGATCACAACCCCAAAAAGTTCCTTATCTCATCCCTCAAAAGGGCCAACAACATTTCTGATATTTTTCCATCCCACATTAGTTTTGCCTGTCTTCGAACTTCATATAAATCAAAATCTACAGCATGCGCCATTTTATGTAAAATTTCTTTCACTCAGCATGTTTTTGAGATTTGTCCATGTGGCTGTTTATTATCAGTAGTTTGTTTCTCTTTATTGAGTAGTAGTATTCCATAGGATAAGTATGCCATAGCTTATTTATCCATTCTTTTACTGACGAACACTTTGGCTGTTTCCAGTTTTCGATCATTATGAATAAACCTGCTAGAACACTCTGTACATCTTTCTGTGAATGCATGTTTTTATTTCTCTGAGAACACATCTAAGAATAGAATTAATGGGTTAATTTTTTAAATTTATAAGAAACTGGAAGAACTTTTCCCAAAATAGTACCATTGTACATTCGCACTGTCAATGTATGAGAGTTCCTATTGTTCCAAATCCTTGACAACATTTAATACTGTCAGTAGTTTTAATTTTAGTATGTTGGCCTTTCTGAGCAATTTAGCATATTGTCAGTAGTTTTCATTTTAGCATTTTTGGTACATGGTAGTACCTCATGCTTTACTTGCATTTCCGTGACAAAAATAAATTACGTTGAGCACTTTTTCTGGTGTTTACTGGGCACTTGCATATCTTCCTTTGTGAAGTGTCTGTTCAAATATTTTATTTCCATTTTAATTGGATTGCAGGGCTTTTTGGTATTGCGTTGTAGGAGTTCTTTATCTTCTGTAATACCATATTTTTTTCTAGCATATTTGCTTTGCAAATATTTTCTCCCAGTCTATGGTTTGCCTATTTATTTTCTTAGTGGTGTGTTTTGATAGCTACTTTTAAATTTTGATGAGTCTAATTTATCTACTCTTTTATGGTTATTACTTTCTATGTCCTAAGGAACAACTGCCCAACCTCAGCTTGTGAAGACATTCTCCTATGCTTTCTTCTAGAACAGTAAGAGTTTAATGTCTTAAGTTTACAACTTACTTTGAAATTCTTCAGTATAATAAAATAGATTGATATATGGCCAGTGGGAGGATTCATATATGACAAACTGAAAACAGTTCTTCTAGAACTGTACTGTCCAATCCAATAGCCAGTAGACTGGTCTATAATGATTTACATAGCCATTAGTCTATATAAACTAGTTAAAGTTAAATAAAATTCAAATTCATTACCTGTTACAATAGACACATTTCAAATACTCAACAACTACATATGACTAGCAGCTCCTTTACTGGACAATGGATGCAGATATAGAGTATTCCTAACATTGCAGAAAGTTCTACTAAACAGTACTATTCTAAGTTTTAGCTTTATACTATAGTTCTATCTATGCTCCAACTTGAATTAATTTTTATACAATATAGTAAGAGATTAAGGTTCATTATTTTTCCATTTGGATATCCAGCTGTTCCAACGTCATTTATAAAAAAAGACTTTTGTTTCCCAGTAACTTTGCTGTGGTGATTCACTGAAAATCAAATGAACACAAATGTGTTGGTCTAGTGCTGGGATATTATGTTCCATTGATCTATTGGTCAATCTTTATGATAGTAACACACTGATTAACATACTGTATACTAAGTCTTGAATCAGATAGTTTAAGTCTTCCAGTTTTGTTGTACTTTTTCAAGACTGCTTTATTCTAAGTCCTTTTATGTTATAGGTCTTTTTCATTTTTAAATCTGATTATCAATTTTTTTAAATTTAAAACAATTTTTTTTATTTTTTTTTAATTTTTAAATTAAAAAAAATTTTTAACGTTTATTTATTTTTGAGAGAGACAGAGACAGAATGCGAGCAGGTTAGGGGCAGAGAAAGAGGGAGACACAGAATCCCAAGCAGGTCCAGGCTCTGAGCTGTCAGCACAGAGCCCGACATGGGGCTTGAACTCACAAGCCATGAGATCATGACCTGAGCCTAAGTCGGACGCTCAAACAACTTAGCCACCCAGGCGCCCCTAAAACAATTTTTTTAATGTTTATTTCTAAGAGAAAGAGAGAGAGAGCATGAGTGGGAGAGTGGAGAGAGAGGAGACACAGAATCTGAGGCAGGCTCCAGGCTCTGAGCTGTCAGCACAGAGCCCGACACAGGGCTTGAACTCCTAAATCGTGAGATCATGACCTCAGCTGAAGTCGGACGCTTAACTGACTGAGCTACCCAGGTGCCCCAGATTATCAATTTCTGTAAAAAAAAAAAAAAAAAAAAAAAAAAGCCTACTGGAATTATGATTTATATTCAAATAAAGTTATATTTCAATTTGGTGAGAACACATTAACAGTACTGATTCTTTCAAGTTGTAATTATAGTATAATGCATGATTTAAGTTTCCTTGGTTTCTCACAGCAATAGTTTGAGTGATCAATGTACAGATACTATGTGTCTTTTGGATATTTTTTCCTAAGTACTGCCATAAATGTAATTATTTTCCATTTTTATTTTCTAATAGTTTACTGCTTATATGTAATAACACAATTAATTTCTGTATATTAACTTTACATCTTGCAACCTTGCTATATTAATCTTTTGGTTTTAGAGGTTGTATTGTACATGTCTTAGGACTTTACACATAAACAATCATGCTGTCTATAAATAAGAAAGTTTTGCTTTTTCCTTTCTAATCTGTATTTTTTAATTTCTTTCTCTTACCTAATTGCAATGGCTAGAACAGTTTGATCAATGCTGAATACAGTTAGCACAAATGGGCACCTTTCCTTTGTTCCAGATCTAAGAGACATGGTCAGATTTTCATCATTAAGTACAATGCTAGCCATAGGTTTTCATTGATGCCCTTTAACAGACTGTGGAGGTTCTCTTCCATGTCTGATTTGCTGAAAGGTTGGTTTTGGGGTTTTTTTTAATCTGAAAAGAGTATTGAATATCATCAAATCATTTTTCAGAATCTGTTACTCACATGGTTTTTCTCCTTTATTTTGTTTACTCTGAATTCCACTGATTGATGTTTTGAATATTACACAAGTCTTGCTTTTCTAGAATATACTTGGTGTGGTCATGATGTATTACATCTTCATATATTGCTTGATTTGATTGGCTAAAATTATGTTAAGTGTTTTATGTCCCTGTTCATGAGGAATATTGGTCTGTAATTGTTTTTTTATGTCTTTATTAGGTTAGGGTTATGCTGGCCTCGTGAAATGGGTTAGGAATTATTCCCCCTCTTCCATTTTCTGTAAAAATTTAAGATTGGTATTACTTCATTAAATGTTTGACAGAATTCATCAGTAAAACCATCTGAGATTAATGTTTTCTCTTTGTTAAGGTTTTTAATAACAAGTTCAATTTCTTTACTATATAGGGCTACTCAGATTTTCTGCTTCTTCTGGTATCAGTGTTGGTAAATTGCGTTCTTCAAAAATTTGTCCATTTTGGGAGCGCCTGGGTGGTTCAGTAGGTTAAGCATCCGACTTCAGCTCAGGTCACGATCTCACGGTTTGTGGGTTCAAGCCCTGCATCAGGCTCTGTGCTGAAAGCTCAGCACCTGGAGCCTGCTTTGGATTCCGTGTCTCCCTCTCTCTCTCTGCCCCTGCCCCACTCACGCTCTGTCTCTGTCTCTCAAAAATGAACAAAAAAATTTTTTTAATTTGTCCATTTTGTCTAAGTTTCTGAGCTTACTGGCATAAGATTCTTCAAAATATATTATTCCTATATTTAAATGTTTATAGAATATGTAGTGATAATTCATTTCATTTAACATATTGGTAACATGCTTTCAATATCTCTCCTCACTTGCCTGCTTCCCCTACTTTCTATTTAATTTAGATTTAATTCACTCTTTTTCTAGCTCCTTAAAATGGACTCTTAGGTCACTAATTTTCAGACCTTTTGCCTTTTCTAATATAAGCACTTAAAGTCATAGTGTTTTCCATAAGATTTGCTTTAGCTGCATCTTGTCAATTTTGAAATACTCTCACAATCATTCAATTTGCAATACTTTCTAGTTTTTCTTGTGATATTTTTCTTTTACCCATGGATTATTTAGAAGTATGTTTTTCAATTATTTGAGGTTTTCCTTTATATCTAATTCTTATTGATTTTTAATTTGACTTCATTGTGGTCAGGGAACATACTCCTTATGAATTTAACTCTTTTAAATTCAACTCTTTCAAAACATATTATATCCTTCAGCATATGATTTATCTAAGTCATTGTACCACGTGCCTTTGAAAAGAATGGGTATTCTTCAGTAGTTGCTGCATACAATGTTCTATAAATATCTATTAGATCAAGATGGTTAATAGTGTTTATCCATTCTGACAATCTGTGCTATAGTTGGATATAGGCGGATAAAGGCCTATCATTTTATGATTTTTTTTGCCTGTAGTTTCTTTGGCTTTTTTTTGTTCTTCTCTTCTTCCTTCCTTGACTTCTTTTTAAATAATTTTTAAAATCCAATTTTAATGTATTGGCTTCATAGCTATGCCTTCTGCATATCTCTTTAGGATTGCTCTAGGGATTACAATATATATCTAACTTTTCATAGTCTATTTAGAGTTAAAATTTTGTGACATCACATAAAATATACAAATGCTGCCATCACATAAGTACCTTTGCCCCTTCATCCTTCATGCTATGGCTGTCATATGTACACATCTACATATACAGTTGACCCCCAAACAACATGGGTTTGAACTGCACTCATCCACTTATACACAGATTTTCTTCAGTAAATACAGTATAGCACTATAAATGTATTTTCTCTTCCTTATGATTTTATTAGTAACATTTTCTTTTCTCTATCTTACTTTATTATAAGAATACAGTATATAATATACATAACATATAAACTATTTGTTAATCAACTGTTTATGTTATTGGAAAGGCTTCCAGTCACCAGTAGGCTATTAGTAGTTAAGTTTTGGGGGAGTCAAAAGCTATGCACAAATTTTTGACTGCATGGCATCAGCACCCCTATCACTTATGTTAAGAATCAACAGTGTTACAAACCCCACAATACAATGCTATAAATTTTCACTTATAACACACTGAAGCATTTTATATAAATAAGGAGGAAAAATGTTTGTTTTCTAATATTTTCTCATGTATTGATCACTTCTGATTCTTTTCAGCCCTTCCTAAAGATCCAAGTATCCATTTGTTACAATTTCTGGTTAGCTTAAAGAATTTCCTTTAGCCTTCTTACCCTGCAGATCTGCAGCTGTCAAAATCTCTGGTTGTCTTTTATGTTGAAATACCTTATTTCATTATTTACTGTTAAAAAATAATACCTGATGGAAATACGATTTATACAAAGAAGTGAAGGGTATCAGATATAATAAGTACGGTGGCATACATAAAAGACTAATTTGTATCTAATTTATTAACATCTTAAAAACTAATTAGTAGGCCTCTGACAGATCTGGAGCAGTTATGTCTGCTGCTGGGGTTTCTACTACAGATGCAATAACAAAGTGTTCGCACACTTTCTACCTGTCTGATTGTGGCAGCCATGACTAAATGGGAGAATACAAGGGAAAAACATGGTAATACAGAAAAAAACATGGAGAAAGAATTTATGTAACTGAGAAATAACCTTGTAAACAGTAAAGAGCCTATTTTACTAAAAAAACAAACCAAAACCAAAAAAAAAAAAAAAAAAAACCCAAAAATCTAAAATTTGAGCTAGAAGAAAAAATATTTATAGGTGAAAATGACTGAAAATTATTTACCACTTCTTCAATAAAGATGTAGGGTGTATTTCCCTCCCCTTGAATCTCTCCTGGCCTGTGCCTAAGCTAATCAAAAGATATCCAGAGAAGTGACTACAACAGTTCCAGGACTAACATCTGAGAAGACAAAGCTTCAATGCTGGTCTCGTTGAACCCTGAGCCATCAGGCAAGAGGTCTGTCTTAGCTTGCTGGAGACACCATGTGGAGAGGTACTGGGACCATAGGGAAAGATAGCAACCCATTTGAGGACGTTTCAACCACACCCCACCAAGAGGATATCCATGTGGATGAAGCTGTGCTGGGCTCTCCAGACAGGATACTTGAGCTGAACACCACGGGGTAGCCACAGTAAACACCATGTGAGGAGAATCACAAAATCAAGTTCTACTCAAATTGATGATCCATAAAGTTGTGAGATATGATAAATAGGCTGTTGTTTTAAGCCACCAAGTTTTAGGGTAACTTGTTACACCACAAAAGAACTAGAAGAATAGCTTACAATTTAAAGCAAAAATAATAACAATGTGAGGTTGATAATATATGTAAAAGTAAAATATATGACAATAACAAAAATAGAAGGTAGGTAGAAATATACTGATGTATATCAAGTGTCATAATGTCAAATCAAGGTAGACTACGATAAGTTAAGGATGCGTATTATAACCCTAGAGAACCACTAAAAAAAGATAGTTTTAGCTCAAAAGCTAATAGAGGGAATAAAAAGGCATGCCAAAACATACTTAATTAATCCAAACTAAGGCAGACAATGAGGGAAAAAAAGGAAAAGAATATAGAACTAGTGAAAACAAACAGAAAAATCATGGACCTAAAATCAAACTTAACGGTAATTATAAGTAAATCAAATAAACATTCCAATGGAATAATTGTTAGAATGGACAAATTAAAAAGGAAAATAAGGGGTGCCTGGGTGGCTCAATGGGTTAAGTGTTTGACTCTTGATTTCGGCTCAGGTCATGATCTCGTGGTTCATGGGATACAGCCCCACGTCGGGCTTTTTGCTAACAGCTCTCCTTCTCTCTCTGTCCCTCCCCTGCTCATGCTCTCTCTCATCATCAAAATAAATAAACATTTTTAAAAAAAGGAAAATAAGATTCAAGTTCATGCTCTTTAGATACCCTTTAAATATAAAGACATATTTAGGTTACAAAAAAACATGCAAACACTAATCACAAGAAAGCTATATGAATATCAAGGTGGATTTTAAGATGAAGCACTAGCATAGATAGTTAGCACTTATCATTTCCTAACAAGTGGTCAATTCATTTAGAAGACAGTCACCTAACAATTTCAAAATACATGAAGCAAAAACTGACAGGAATGAAGTAAAAAGTAGAGCAATCTACAGTTACCACTGGACATTTATCTCTCAGAAAAATCAATAAGGATACAGAATATATATGAAAAACACTATCAACCAATTCTATCTTATTAATATTTAGAACACTATGCCCAAACAGAAAACATTCTCTTCAAGTGCATGTGGAATACTCATCAAAGGCAACCATACTTTGGGCCATAAAACAAATCTCAGAAAATATCAAAGGACAGAAACCTGACAGAATATATTCTCAGATGATAATGTAATTCAGTTATGAATCAATCCTTGGAAAATCTCCAAATATTTGGAAGCTAAGTTATACTTCTAAATAATCATTGGTCAAAGAAAAAATCACAGGGGATATGAGAAAAATACTTTGAACTAAATGATAGTGGAAATGTAATAAGTCAAAATTTATGAGATGCAGCTAAAGCACTGATAAGAAAAAAAACTTTTATAAATGGAAATTTACAGTTTTAAATACTTTTATTATAAAGAAAGAGAAGGTTAAAATCGATGATTTATGTTTCTACTTAAGAAAATGGGAAAAAGAACAAAGTATACACGAAGAGGAAATGACAGAGTAGAATCAGTGAAATATAAAATGGGCAAATAATAGAGAAAATAAATGAATAAAAATCTGGTTCACTGAAAAAAAAATCAATAAAACAGATAAACCCCTTGTGAGACTGATCAAGAAAAAAAAAGAAAGAAAACACAAATTATCAATGCCAGGAATGAAAGAATATCATCAGAGACCTACAGACATTAAAAGGATTATAAGAGAGTATTATGAACAAAAAGTCATTCAAAAAATTTAACACCTTGGGTTAAATGAACAAATTTCTTGAAAGACATAAACTAACTGAGAGGAAAAACACAGAAAATGTAGTCCTATAATCATTAAAGGAATTGAATTTTTAATTAAAACTTTCCCACAGAGAAAAGTCCAAGCCTAGATTACTTCACTGTTAAATTCTATGAAACATATCAATCTTACACAACTCTTTTAGAAAACAGAAGAAAGACTCTCTATTTCATTTTATGAGGTCAGCATTTCCAATACCAAAATCCAATAAAGACATAAGAAATTTAGATACCAAGAACCTTCATGAACACAGATAATTAACAAAAATTAACAAAATACTAGCAAATCAAATCTAGCAATAAAAAAATACACTAAGATAGAGTACAGCATTTTAAAATAATCAATGTAACCAGTACATTAACAGAAGAAAGGAGAACACCATACAATCAGCTTAATATATGCCAAAAACATACAGACAAAATTTTACATCCATTCATGATGAAAACTTGAACCAGGAACAGAAGAAAACTTTCTTAAGCTAATAAAAGGCATGTATAAAAACAGAGTCTACATCATATGTAATGGTAAAAGACCTAATACTTTCCCTGTAAGACTGTAAACAAAACAAGGATTTACCTTCATCACTTCTAATTCAAAAAACTGGTCAAGGCATTAAGGTGAAAAATAGAAATAGCCAAAGATTGGAAAGAAAAATGTCTTTATTCACAGATGACATAATTGTGTATGTGACAAATCTAAAAAAATGACTAGAAGTGATGAATAGATAAAGCTAGGTCATGGGACACTAGGTCAACATACAAAATAAATTTAATTCTAGATATTACTTATGAAAATTTTGGAAATGTGAATAAAAAAACTGCTTAAAACAAAATGTTTTAAAACTTCCCAAAACATTCAGAAATAATAAACTACAAAACACTGTTGAAATAAAGATCTTTTTAAAAATGGAGAGATGAACTGCCAGAATCAATACTGTTCAACATCAATTTTCCCCCAAACTGATCTACTGATTCAGCACAATCCAAATCAATATCCTAGCGGGAGCACCTGGGTGGCTCAGTCTGTTAAGCATCAGACTCTTTTGGCTCAGGTCATGATTTCACAGCTTGTGAGACTGAGCCCCTGCATTGGCATTCTCTCTCGCTCACTCTCTCTCTCTGCCCCTTCACCATGCACGCACTCTTTCTCTCTCTCAAAATAAATAAATAAACTTTAAAAAAAAAAAAAAAACATCCTAACAGGATTTCCTTAAAAGAAAGAAATTGACAAGCTTATTTTAAAATTTACATGAAAATTCAAAGTACCTTTAATATCCAAAGCAACTTGAAAATGAGAAACAAAGTTGGAAGACTTTATCTGATTTTTGAGACTAGAAAAGCTAAATAATCACTACAGTGTATTACTGGAGTGAAGAAGAAAGAAAAGTAGGTCAGTGAAACAGGGAATCTAGAAATACACTGATATGGTAGTTGGTTTTTATGAAAGTACCAAAACAATTCACTAAAGAATGGGAAGTCTTTTCAACAAAATCTTAAAAATCTCCATCTGAAAAAAATTTCAACAATCACTTCATCTCATACATATAAATTAAGATAAATAATCATAAAAGCTAAAACTATAAAATAAAACATCCTGTAGACAACATAGGGACATGTAATTGAACTTGGTGGTAGGCAATGGCTGCTAATACAGGATAGAGACAGCATATTTTTAAATACTGATAAATTGTACTTCAAACTTTTTGAAAACTTCTGCTGATCAAAAGATGTAACTGTTCGCAAAAAAGAATAGTGAGCCACAGGTTAGAAGAAAATATTTGTAGACATAAATTTGGCAAAGGATTTGAATCCAGAATATTAAAGAGCTCCTATAACTCAATAATAAAAACACAAGCACATTTTTTTAATGGGCAAAAGATTTGAACAGACTGTTCATAAAAGAAGATATACAAATGGCCAAACACATGTGAAAAGCTGCTCAACCTCATTAATCATCAGGAAAATGAAAATTTAGAATCACAATTAGATCATACTCCACAACCACAAGAATGACTAAAATGGAAAAGACTAACAATACCAAATGATGAGGATATGGAGCAACTAGTGTTCTCATATATTGCGGGTGGGAGTGCAAAATGGTGCTACTATTTTGGATTTCTGCTTGGAAGTCTCCTAAAAAGAAACATACACCAATCCTGTGATATGCCACTCTATTTCTGAGAAAAATGTAAATGTAGGTTCGTAAAACATATATAAAATAATGTGCATAGTCTTCTTCTTCTCCTTCTTTTTTTTTTTAAGTAAGCTCTATGCCAAGAGTCACATGCTCTATTAGTCTATCAGTCTATTAACTGAGCCAGCCAGGCACCCCCCCCACCCCCCACCACCAACAGTAGCTTTATTCTTAATAGATAAAACCCAGAGAATGAATAACCAAAATGTGGTATGTTTACACAACAGAATATTCCTCAACAATAAATAGGAAGAAACCACTAAATCACACAACTGTAATGAATCTTAAAACATTTTCTAGGTGAAAGAAGCCAGACATAAGTGTACATATTGATGGTTCCATTAATATATAGTTCTAGAACAAGCAAAACAAATCTATAGTGATAGAATAGTAGCTGTTGCTAGGAGATGCGAAAGGATAGACCAGGAAAGAACATGAGATAATTTAAAACGTAGGTTTTATTATTATTCAGGTATGCTGAGGCCAACAGATCAGGAGATGACCACCATTAAAAAGATTTTGTTACTCACAGTTCCCAAGAGGAGGGGGCCACTTCACACTATGCAAGGCCACATGGGGAAGCACCAGGGTCAGTTAGGAGGCAGGAGGAGTCAGAGGAAAGAAAACAAGGGTAAGAGAGTTTATTGTGGTTTCTGAGAGAAGAAACAGGCTAGGTGGGTAAGCAGGCCTAGGATTGGCTAGTTTGAATAACTTCAGCAGGCTGTGGGATATAGGGGCTGTCCCAGGTTGGTAGCACATCACCATGAGGTGATAAGAGCAGGGAAATATTGGCCTGGAGCATAAGAGCCTGATAGAGAGAATGGGTGTGGATGGTCTCTGGATTGGTCAGTTTGTACATATGCAGGGCATGCTCACCAGCAAATCATTTACTATCTCTAGAAACTGGCTAGTGCTGGGATGAGCAGTCTCTACGTGGTCAATAAGGTACCTGATGTTAAAACATCAGAATAAAAAGACATACTTGGAGGTGCCTGGGTGGCTCAGTTGGTTAAGCATCCAACTCTTCATTTTGGCTCATGTGATGATCTCGCGGTTTGTGGGTTTGACCTGTATCAGGCTCTGTGCTGACAGCAAAATGTCTGCTGCAGATTCTTTCTCTCTCTCTCTTTCCACCCCTCCCCTGCTCTCTTTCTCTCTCTCTCAAACCAAGTGAACATTTAAAAAAAAAAAAAAAAAAAACATGCTTAATACACAAGGGAACATTCTGATAATGGCAATGTTGTGGTTTAGATGGGTGTATGCATTTGTCTGCCTCATGACCAATGCTGGCCCTTCCCTATGTATTCCTGAATGGTGTGATATACCTCCTCTTCTTGGGAACTGTGGGTAACAAACCATCTTTTTAAAATTCAAACCAGGGGTGCCTGGTGGCTTAGTTAAGCGTTCAACTCTTGATTTTGGCTCAGGTCATGATCCCAGGATCATGGGATATCTCTCTCTCCAAAACAAAAAATAATAAAAATAAAATTAAATAAATTCATCAAACCAAACACTTAAACACATGCAACTTACCTCTTACAAACACTGATTTAATCTTGATATCAATTAAGTGTAACTGTTTATCCTAAATGCTCTAATATTCCTGAGACTATATAGTATATTAGCAAACATTATGGATCTAGCCTTGTTCATTGCTTCTCAAATCTTTCTGGCTCTAACATCAAATTTAGGAACTTGAGGTTAGGAGAGGGCAGGAAAATATGAGACCTGTATCTTTAAATGATAGTGGAGCAAACAGATTGAGTAAAGTTTCATCCTTTGACTGAGACACAACTCAAAGTGACCTCTTATGAGCACTTTGAAGTGAAAGACTTCTTTCAAGTCTTATGTATTAACTAAAAATGTGTCCAGATGCACCTGGGTGGCTCAGTTGCTTAAGCATCTAACTCTTGACTTTGGCTCGGGTCATGAGCTTATGGTTTGTGAGTATGAGCCCCGCACCAGGCTCTGCGCTGACAGTGCAGAGCCTGCTTGGGATTCATTCTCTCTCTCTCTCTCTGTGCCCCTCCACTCTCACATCAGATCTGGGCATGAAAAACAATGAAAGAGAGGTAGCATCTCCCAATATCCTTTCATCGCAACCATTTAGAAATATCACAAATTCTAACACCAAATAAAGTATGGAAAACACAATTTTAGAATATAAAATGTATAATAGATAGTTTTAAAAATACTCCTGCACTGTGTTTTTCTCACTCAGTGCAGATCACTGAAATCTATGGGACAGCACTAGCCAAACAGGTCCCCCCTAAGTCTTCACTCAGCCAAAGTGGCAAACATGAGTGATGGTCTTTTGGACTAAACTAGGCCATCAACTAGCCCATGTCATCAAGACCAAACCCTACCACATTCCCATTAATCTTCAGCAGATAACACAGGCCATTTGGCAAAAATTACTCAATTTTCCTCATGAAAAGATTCATCTTTATCCACACTTAGCTTTAGCTTCTTTTTTCCATTTTTAGAAGACGTGTTCTTCCACCTGGTTATAGATTCCGTAAGCTTCTACCTACTTAGGGATGCTAAGTCCATCACCAACCCCCTCTCTAGCTATAGGGGATTTTACTATTATTTGACCTTCCTCCCACTGAGAGGTGAGGTTCTATGTACCCTTCCTTTAGATTGGGATAGGTTTTGTGACTGCTATGACCAATAGACATACAGGAGAGGTAGCACTGGGCCAGTTTCTGGTCCCCCACCTCAAGAGAGTGGCAGCTTCCTCTCCCTGTCTCTTGGAACACTCTCTAGGATCCCTGGGCTGCCATGTAAGAAGCCTGACTACCATGCAGGAAAAGCTTCAGTTGATAGCCCCAGCTGAGCTTAAACTTCTAGCCATCCCTCCAAAGGCTCCAGACATAAGGTCTTAGACCATCCTGACTAGACCATCCACTAGCTGAATACTACCAAGTGACCCCAGTTGATGTCATGTAGACAGAATTGCCCACTGAGCTCTGCTCAAATTGCTGATCCATAAAACCATGTATCAAGCCAATAAATTTTGGCTTCATTTTTTATATCATAGATATGTCATTTTTTTACACTATAGATCATCAGAACACGGGTATCTTCACGACCTCTGTCTCTCTTCCAGGTATTTTCTTTTGGAATATAAAAACATATTCATGTCTTATCAACATTTTTCATTTTACCCAAGATCCCCTTTTACTTATCACACACCCTCATTTTCTTTCCTTCCACTTATGCTCCTGCCTTTCATTCTCTATCTTTCCACAGTGGTGCTTCTTCCCTAATCATGCCAATGAAATTATTTTTGCCAAGACCAATGATGTTTAGGCTCTGACAAATACAGTTAATTATTAGTTCTTCTCTTACTTGCTCTCTGTGTCATGTCATTGAACACTCATTCCTTTAGGAAACTCTTCTCTGGTCACCTCAATTCCATTCCCTCTTGGCTTATCTTCCTAGTAACTCCTTCCTTTCTCCCTTATTTCTTCTCTGCTGCCTGGACCCTAAATAGATTTTTCCCAAGGTTCTCTTTTCCACTTATCTCTTCTTTACATGGTTTGCAAACTCATCATATCCATCCCTGCAACCACTGCTTCAAGTAGATGCTGTGTCCTGAGAGTTCTAAGTCCATATTTGTAGCCTAGATCTTTCTCTAGAACCTAAGGGTCAATTCTGACTGGACAGCTTCATGGAAACTCCCCTGGAGTGTTCACACCCAACAAGAGCAAAAGTCACCTCCCACTGCCAGACTGCCATTCTCCTGGACTTCCCAGTCAGTTGGTGAATGCAACATCTATTTGAAAGTTACACTTGACTCCTCCTGCATCCATGCTTATACTGAATGTACCTACTTAGTATATCTGGAAATGGTTTATTCCTCTTTATCTCATTTCTAAAACCATAGTTCAGGATTTCATCACTTCTTTTTACAGATTCCACAGGCTTCCGGATTCAACTCAGTCTCTAACATCCTGCTAGAGTGTTCACTCTAGGTGCAAATCTTATCATATCACTCTTTGGCTAAAACCCTTTGGTGCCTCCCCAACAGTTTCAGATTCAAATTCAAATTTCTTAACATGACGAGCACAATCCTTGGCTACTACTTCTCATCTCTTGCCTCTTCCCACTTGTGCCATTATAGCCAAGTACATGGATACACTTGGAGTTTCATAAATTCACTGAATTTTCATATTCTGCCAGTCTCTATATCTGCTCTTTCTGCTACATGAAACATCCTCCCCTTTTAAAACAAATTAATAGTCACTTTTTGTTTAAAGCTCAATTTAGCGATCATTTTCTCAAGAAAGCCTTCCTGCCCCCTTATTCTGTCTTAGGTAACTTTCCCAGTGTGATTACTATGTGCTCTTCTCTATCATGACACTTAGAACATAATTTTCTATGTAACATCCTATTGAGAGGTCTGTCTGAGCACTAGACTAAGATTTCGAAGGCAAGGATTTTTTTTTCCTAAATTCTCCAGTCACCCTTTGGCACATATCAGATACTCACAGATATTTTTTGAATGAATGAATGAATGAATGAATGAGTTAGTGGCACATATTTGGTTGCCAGATTAACTAGTCTCAGAGACTTTTAATAGTAATACAAAACATTATGAAATTCATGAAAGTAATTTCTTCCTAGAAAGGAATAATGAATGTTAAAAAAGGGTTGTATCATAATTCACCTTCTCAGCTTTTCTTTGCTTGAATGAAGAAGAGAAACCTTTTTGCTTTTCTCAAACTCTGGCAATGGAGCCTTTAATTCAAGCCCAGTCTCACTTCTTAGTGATTCAGAGCTAGAAACAAGAGAAAATCATGTCAAAGATTTCAGAGGAAAATTGTCAGACAATATTAAACAATCAGCACCAATACACTAATCAAAGGTGCTTCTAAGTTCCTTGCTTCATGTAAAGGTGCGGTAAATACCAAAGCACTTTACCTTACATACTTGGTGAAGAATATTTATTTCAAAGACTCTAAAGAATTTATGATCAAGATCATCACAAATCCATGATTGATTAAACTCTAAAATATACAGATACAGAGTAACAGATACCAGCAGTATTAAAATATTCTGACTTCATTGATTATGACTCTCCAAATTATATGACTGTATCGAAAGGTGTATAATAGGAAAAAACCACAAAGGATTAGAGGGTCACATTACACTATTCCAACCTGATCAGCAAAGGTCAGATATCCTCCATTTATGGATATTTTCTGGCTCTACCATTTTTCTAAAACTTCTCCATGCATTTTGATTAATTTTTTTTAAATAATTCCCTAAGAAACAAATAAACTAATATTATCTCCTTTATCCCAAGAGACAGAACTTAATTTGAAAATTTACTTTTATTTGTAGTGGTAGAATTCTGAAGCAAAACAAAGATTCAAGACAAGGAGGGTTCAAAAAGAAATTGCAAATAATACGAGAAAATTACAAAGCCTTCCAAAACCCTTCCCAATCTCATATCCCAGATAAAGTTTAATACAATAAATTTCTTTCTGGTTAAAATGTTAAAATGTTAAAATATCAAGAAACTTGTTGATATTTTTGCACCACTTAAGTGAGCACATCTCTGGTTTAACCACACTTATTGGTTGCCAAGTCTTTTCCTTGTTCAAAATAGTAGATGGTCACATTTCTACAAACAGTTGATGGTCACATTCTACAAATTCCGGAAGTGACTGACTCAAAATTCTCACCATCATCATTCATGTCCTCAGCAGCTATGTTTATTGTAGCTCTATGCTCTATTTAAAATTAAAATCCCTTTGGAAATCAGCTTAAAGTGAATGAAATAAATTCACAAAAATTGAATTTTTATAAGCAGATAAAGAAAGGTCTGACCCCCAGTTCAACTGCCTATCAATGCAGGTTTGAATACCAGCTCTAATATCTATGGGGGTGGGGGGTTGGGTGGATGGGGACAGAGATAGAGAGACCTTTTTTAAGGGTTGTTTTCTCACTAACTGAGGGAACAGATTCATAAGTTCAAAAAAGACATCAGGGAGAAGCTTAGTGGTAGGTGGATAACATCTGAGGCTGTTCTTGTCTGTTTAAATACTGGGGTTATACGTAAAATTTTTTTCTGAAGAAGATTCTACTGTTTCTAAAAAGTTTGAATATTGCTGCTATTATTTAACTCTGATTAATGGTAACTCAGACTCTACCACATCCAGTGTTGGGGAACTTACTACCTTGCAATTCACCCTGGTCCCCTGTGATCAAATAGAATTGTTAAGAAGTACTTCCTAGGGGTGCCTGGGTGGCTCAGTCAGTTAAGCGTCTGACTTTGGCTCAGGTCATGATCTCACAGCTTGTGAGTTTGAGCCCTGCATCAGGCTCTGTGTTGACAAACAGAGTTCTCCAGAAATTACCCAGTAAAAATGTATATTATGAAAAAGTGAAAACAAAACTAACCAAGCAAATAGGTCAGTAGAAAAATATCCCAAGTGTTCACTGCAGGAGTTCTGCATGGGCAATCCAGGTTCTTCAGGCTTCACAGAATATTCATTCTTAACTGAAAGTTTTAAAGGGGGACTATTTTAATTCTAACATCACTGGTGGGGACGATGTTAATCACACATACAAGCCCTGAACAAAAAGCAGTTGCCACTTTTTACTCAACAGAGTTTACAAAGCAGGATTTTTTAAATAGAATGCATTTTATAGATTTCAGTCTATATATAAAGGAGGAAACCACCCAGGTTAGAAAGCAAAATGAAAATACTACATTCTATTCACTCCAGACATCAACCAAATTCTAGAACCAAATTCTAGTAACTTAGTGGTAGGTGTGCTTAAAACACATTCAACTGAGATTTATTTATTAAGTTTTTATAGGTAACTGTCATACTTAACAGAAAATAAGTATGAGTCTGCAGTAGGCAGCTGTATTGTCAAAATATGACATCTGATGGTTTTTTCTTTCTTTCCTTTTTTTTTTTTTTTTTTTTTTTTTTTTTTGCAGCTGCTCATTTTCAGAGCAAACATGAGATGACCAGAAGCAGACGTGGTTATGACCAATAGGAAGGTGCTAGACAGCTGGTGACGAGCAGCTGCTCTATTTCCACTGAGAACCAAATAAGAGTTTGCAAAGAGGATTTGGGTCACCAGTTAGCCATTTCCAGGAAGAACTCTGAAACTCAGGGGCTGAAAGCCATTGGAATGTTATAGAACAGACTCACCAATCTGCCCTCAATGTTAAAAAAGGACATGAGGGGCGCCTGGGTGGCGCAGTCGGTTAGGCGTCCGACTTCAGCCAGGTCACGATCTCGCGGTCCGTGAGTTCGAGCCCCGCGTCAGGCTCTGGGCTGATGGCTCAGAGCCTGGAGCCTGTTTCCGATTCTGTGTCTCCCTCTCTCTCTGCCCCTCCCCCGTTCATGCTCTGTCTCTCTCTGTCCCAAAAATAAATAAACGTTGAAAAAAAAAAAATTAAAAAAAAAAAAAAAAAGGACATGAAAAAAAGAGGAGTGTACTGAGTCCTACGTCATCTGGAGTATGAGTTTATACAGGATAATCCTGAAAGTGTTTTTCAGGCCCATTTTAAGAAAAAAAAACATCTTAATTTTAAAAGATTCCTAGCTAATATCCCAGGCCTAGAAAAACCACAAATAGTCATTGACCACAATGATTTCAGTAGAATTTAATTTCAGAAGTTGGAGTTTGTCCTTTCATGAGCCAAATTAAAGCTAATTTAGCTTAAGTGTTTAGATGCTTGTGATACATATTAGACAATGTAGGTGAAGAGTTTTGAAATGTGAGGTCTAATTGAAGCACTGACAGTAATTACCTAGGTCTAAAAATCTAAAACGGAAAGGACAACCACCCTAGCAACTTACAGAAGTAAACTAATTTATAAGCAAGGGTTTTGCAAGCAGAAAGTATGATAAGATTCAAGGTTAGCGGCCCTGGCTTTTAGATACTCATACAATGACACAGCATGATTAATTCCATTTTAAAGAGCAAGAAATGATGGCAACAGCTAGGGAACTAAAAAGAAAAACCCTGTGCCTGCTGCAACACTGTTTGCCCTTGTGCAACACACTTTAAACTTTGGAACACGTAAATTTTTTCTTCGCAGGTAGGGAACATATGTTTCCTTTTATTTTATTTACACTTTTTCCTTCAGACTATGATTAATAAGGATTACATGTTCTTTACAGTACACAGCACACAGTTAATCCTCAGCAAATAAAAAGCATAAGTGGAATACCAACTTAAAAATGTATATATATAGTTTTTGGAGCATTTAATTAGAATTTTTCAAACCTTTGGAAATTTGGTTTTCACTCACCGGTATTTGAGAAATAGGTTTTCCAGTATTTTACCACAATACTCATTTTTTCGATTGTCAGTGGTTCAATTAAAGTAACATCAGCTCCATGCTCTGAAACACAACCTAAGAATTTCTGCATTAAATATTGACCTTATGACTTCTATTTATAGAAAAAACATAATATATACAATAGGCACATACCTTTAAAGTTTTCAGGGGTTATAAAAACAAACAGCAAATGTATATTTTTCTTCTTGCCAAATCTGAGAGGAAAAAAGTGTTAAAATGAAGCAAAATCATCATTTGAAAAATTGGGATTCAATATCTTACCTTAAGAACTAAACTAGAATGATTTTATTTCTTTAGAACTTCAAATGATGGCATTAATATGGAATTTAGTAAAAGTAGCATCTCAAATTAGCAATGGAAAAAAGATGAACCACTTTTATTCTTGTTTAAAAAAAAAAAAAAAGCCTAACTTTTATCCATGTTCTTGAGCTAACCACCAGTTTACAAGAAATTTAAGGAAAAGAGAAATATTTTAAAGAATGCTGTGGGAATGGGGCGCCTGGGTGGCTCAGTCAGTTGAGTGTCCAACTCTTGATTTCAGCTCTGGTCATCATCTCATGGATTGAATCCCACGTCGGGGCTCTGCACAGACAGTGAGGGGCCTGCTTGGGATTTTCTCTCTCTCCCTCTCTCTCTGCTGTTCCCCAGCTCACACTTTCTCTGTCTCTCTCTCAAAATAACTAAATAAACTTAAAAAAATATGCTGTGGGGATGAAATCAGCAAAAGCCAGAATGTGAAAAACTCGGTGAGACAAATGGCCCCTTTAAAAAATACATATAAATAAAGAGTAAGACAAAAAAAAAAAAAAAAAAAAAAAAAAAAAGGAAAGGGATAATTGAATCTTGATTTATATAAACAGTTTAAAAAAATCATAAAATGGGTGGCTGGCTGGTTCAGTCAGAGGGGCATGCAACTCTTGATCTCAAGGTCATGAGTTCAAGCCCCATATTGGGGGTAGAGCCTACTTAAATAAAAACTTTAAAAAAAATAAAAAACCATAAACACAGAAACTTGAACACTGGATATTTGACAAAATTAAAGAACTGTTATTAATTTTCAGGTGTGTATTGTTATTGCGGTTATTTTTTTAAAAGAGTCCTTATCTTTTAGAGGTATTTATTAAAGTATTTATGGATGAAAGAAAATGATATCTTAGATTTGCTTTCAAATAGTTCACCAGTTCAGCAGGGGTGGGAGAACTGGAAGGGCCAGAGATGAAACCAGATTGGCCATGTGTTGATAACAGTTAAAGCTGCATTATGGGTATAGGCAAGTTCATTATACTTTTATATGCTTGAAAAAAAAAAAAAAACAATAAATACAAGAAATGTGGTATTACAATAAACTATACTTAGGAGTTCAGGAAGTTGGAATTTCTGATAATTTAATGGGTACTGAACTTTGGCTTTGAATAAAAGGAAATTATTTTCCAAGGAGACTATTACTGTGAGCCAAACTAAAGAGAACAGCTAGTGGCGTCTGGGTGGCTCAGTCAGTTAAACATCTGACTTCAGCTCAGGTCATGGTCCTGCAGTTTATGAGTTCAAGCCCTGCGTCAGGCTCTGAAGCAGATTCTGCGTCTCCCCCTCTCTCTGCCCCTCCCCTGCTCACGTTCTGTCTCTCTCTCTCTTAAAAGTAAATAAACATTAAAAAAATTAAAAATAAATACAGAGAACTAAACTGCTAAGCTAAACTGCCTAAGAAAAAATAACTATTCTATAATACTTAAAGTATCACTTATTATATTAATATGTAGTTATGTGTGGTTATTATTTATTCCCTTAAGACAGGACCTGGAAGAACCCCCACTATATAATATTGTTATATTATCTTATATACACATTTGAAAATAAAGGCACATTATGCCATGCTCCAAATTACATTACAGTTGATCCTTGAACAGCGTGGGTTTGAACTATGCCAGGCCACATGTATGTGTATTTTTTTGGATAAAGTATAATACAGTAGTAAATGTATTTTTTTTCCTTATGATTTTCTTAGTAACCTTTTCTTTTCTCTGGCCTAGTTTATTGCAAGAATACAGTATATAATACATATAACATACAAAATATGTGTTAATTGCCAAATTATCAGTAAGGCTTCTGATCAATAGCAGGCTATTAGTAGTTAAATTTTGGGGGAGAGTCGAAAGTTACACACGGATGAGAACCACACTTGAATTGAGAAAGACTGAATAAAGCAGACTGCCATTCTTAAAGTGGGTGGGTTTCATCTAATTAATTGAAGACCTAAGTAGAATAAAAAGTCTGAGAACTCCTCCAGCCTGACTACTGAGCTGAGACATTGGCCTTTTCCAGCCTTCAGATTCAGACTGAAATATCGGCTCTTCTTAGGTCTTGAACCTGCCAACTTTTCAAATGAAATTTATACCATCAGCTTTCCTGATCCTCAGACCTTTAGATTTGGACTGGAACTACACGTTGGCTCTCCTGGGTCTCTGGCTTGCCAATTACAGATCTTGGGACATCTTGGCTTCCATAATCGCATGAGCCACTTCCTTAAAAGAAACCAACTTCTTCCCTATCTCTAGATAAATGGATAGATGATAGACTGATCAGCATCCTACCGGCTCTGTTTCTCTGAAGAATCCTGATTAATATAGCCACATTTTATTTATTCATTCATCTGTCTACGGACATTTGGGTTGCTTCTACCTCTCGACTATTATGAATAGTGCTGTGAACATGGTGTGAAAATATTTCAGAAACATCCTTACAGACACATCCAGAGGAATGTTTTGCCAAATATCTAGGCATCCCATGACCCAATCAAGTTGACACATAAAAATTAACCATCACAGGGGGAACTGGGTGGCTCAGTCGGTTAAGTGTCCAACTTTGACTCAGGTCATGATCTCGTGGTTTGTGGGTTCAGGTCCTGCATCAGGCTCTGTGCTGAGAGCTCAGAATCCTGGTTCAGATTCTATGTCTCCCTCTCTTTCTGCCCGTCCCCCACTAGCACTCTGTCTCTTCTTCCTCAAAAATAAATAAACCTTAAAAAAATAAAAATAAAAATTAACCATTACGGTGTTATATACATACAATGGAATATATTACTCAGCCTTAAAAAGGAACAATCTGTTAAATGCTACCATATGGGTGAACCTTTAAGACATTATGTTAAGTAAAATAAGCCAGTCACACACACAAAAATACTATATAATTTCATTTATCTGAGGTATCTGAAGTAGTCAAATTCATAGAAATAGAAAGTAAAATGGTGGTTACTGAAAGATGTCGGGAGGGGTAAAGGAATACTTGTTTAATAGGAATAGAATTTATGATTTACAAAATGAAAAAGTTCTGGAGACATATTTCACAACAATGTGA
Organism: Leopardus geoffroyi; assembly: GCF_018350155.1. Taxonomy (NCBI): domain Eukaryota; kingdom Metazoa; phylum Chordata; class Mammalia; order Carnivora; family Felidae; genus Leopardus; species Leopardus geoffroyi. The sequence goes on from NC_059326.1 coordinate 15,046,195, forward strand.
ATACACTTAACACTACTGCACTGAACACTTAAAAATGGACAAGATGGGAGGCACCTAGGTGGCTCAATGGGTTAAGCATCTGACTCTTGATTTCGGTGCAGGTCACGATTCGGTGGGTTCGAGCCCTGCATGGGGTTCCACACTCGCACTGAAGGGCCTTATCAGGATTCTCTCTCTTCCTCTCTCTCTGTCCCTCCCCTGCTCATGCTCTCAAAGTAAAGAAACATTTTTAAAAATGGACAAGATAGTAAAATTTGTGTTATGTGATTTTACCACAAAAAAAATACCCCCCACAAAAAGAAGCTATACATGGATTTTCGACTGTGCAAGGCATTCATGCCCCTAAACCCCATGTTGTTCAAGGGTCAACTGTATATGAGATTTATTTTTTTTTATTTTTTTTTAATGTTTATTTATTTCTGAGACAGAGAGAGACAGAGCATGAGTGGGGGAGGGGCAGAGAGAGAGGGAGACACAGAATCGGAAGCAGGCTCCAGGCTCTGAGCTGTCAGCACAGAGCCCGACACGGGGCTCAAACTCACAAACCCTGAGATCATGACCTGAACCGAAGTCGGTCACACAACCGACTGAGCCACCCAGGCACCCCTGTATATGAGATTTATATATCTGAGTCATATATATATTGAGAGCCCTCTATATGCCAGACTCTGTGCTAGGCTCTGGGGGATATAAACAGGAAAACAAGGTCTCTGCTCTGATAGAGTTAATAGTTTCTTGAAGGGGTCAGACATTGAAGAAATCACTGTAGATAATTAATGAAGTAGTCAAATATGTGCCCAGTGCTGTGAAGGAAAGCCTTAGAGGCTGGTGGGAGTACCTACTTGAGAACTAACCTACTTTGCAGCCTCAGGCTTCCAGGCAGGAATGCCTCTGTGGCTGACTAGGAGTTAGCCACACAAAAGGTAGAACTGGGGAGAGAGCAGACTCAGAGAAGCAGTAAAGTACATTCGGGACAAACAGAACAGGCCCTGGGAAGAGGCCTGGGGTATACAGAATAGGTAAGTTTGAGAAAGTGAAAATGCCCATTGTGGTACAGAGCATCTGAGGGAGGGACACATATGATGAAACCAGAGGGGTACATAGGCCTTTGGGCCAAATTAGACATTTGGTATTCAAATGTCCCAAAATATTAAAATACCAGATATTAAGTTACTGGCATGATTGTATTTGCATTTTAAAAAGGCCACTCTATGATGGGACAGACAGGCAGAGTGCGTCCTATGTGGTGGCACGGGGTGAATTTGAGAGACCATATTGCAGTTATGCAGGCAAGAACTGATGGCAGAAAAAAGACATACCTGAGAACTTTCTATAAAAAAATAAATATTTCTGGCGCACCTGGGTGGCTCAGTCAGTTAAGCATCCAACTCTTGGTTTCAGCTCAGGTCATAATCTCATGGTTAATGAGTTTGAGCCTTGTATCAGGCTCTGTGCTGATAGTGCAAAGCCTGCCTGGGATATTCTCTCTCCCTCTCTCTCTGCCCCTCCCCTCCTCACTATGTCTCAAAATAAATTTAAAACTTAAAAAAAATTGTTATAAATAATTCTGAATATTTACTAATTATTAGTGCTAACATGTGACAAGAAGGATTAGTGCTAACATGTGACATTCACACAACTGAGGTCTCTTCAGGCTTGATTCTGCTCTGTGAATTCTGAGGAGTTTGGGCTAAAAGAGAAAAAAGGAGAGAATACACATTTCTAAGAAGAAATGAGAAGCTCAGGCAGAAATAATACCATCAAAAAGGCATACACGGGAAGGAGGATAGAATTAGACTGGCAGACTGCACATGGAAATAGGAAAGGCACATGAGCATATTGGTATAGGAGGGCATGCTGGCACGGTGGATGACAAGAATGTTGCTCGCCACAGTGTAAGTATTTCATGTATATTTTTAAGTGGGGTATAATGGAGGTATGATTACTGGATGAGGAAACAGAAGTGGAGGGGAAAGATGGACTGAACAAACAGGACCACAGAAAGAAACTTACAAGGTAGTTTAGCTCAACTTTTGGAACAAAAATTACTTGTTGCTTCACAAAAAGTGAATTATAAGCACACTTTAGAATTAGAGAATTTTAAATAAAACAGATTATTAGCTTTTAGAAATATTCTATGTCGATCTCATAGTTCATGGGTTCGAGCCAGGCATTGGGGTCTGTGCTGACAGCTCAGAGCCTGGAGCCTGCTTTGGATTCTGTGGCTCCCTCTCTCTCTCTGCCCCTCCCCAACTCACACTCTGTCTTTCTCTTAAAAATAAAAATAAACATTAAATTTGTAAAAGAAATATTCTATGTCTATTTTTTTCATTTTACAAATTGATTTTACTGGCATTAAAATAAGTTAGATTTGGATATATGAATATATATAATGCCCTCATGATGACTTTCAAACTTCAAGCTTTACATCAGAGTTGGAATTCCTGGATTTTTGTCATTAGCACAGAATCAATTACCAACTCAAATACTTCCCCTGCTAGCGAAACGCTAATTGTGATGCTGTACAGGAGCTCCACTAATCAATAGAATTCCCAGAATCCAACACACTGGTGTGGAGCTCAGCTGCTCATTCACATTCTCTACAGATCGATAAGCTAAAAGAGTTTCTAGTTTCCAGGATCACCAAAAAAAAAAAAAAAAAAAAAAAAAGGAAAAAGAAAAAAAAAGTCCTCTTCCTAATGAATCAATGTTCCTTAAAACAAAGCAACACAAAAGCAAGGCAAACATCTCTTTCATCCACCCCAATTAACAGCACTTCTTTAATATGCCAAAATCAAATTGCAGATTCTGAGACCTTATAAGTACCTTCTCAGTTGAAGTCTCTTGGGTTTTAAACATTTGCAATTCATTAGGGGACAATCCATTTCTCCTCATTGTATTTCATACAATATACTGTTTAAATGTCATGATGGTTCCTGAGACCATACTCTACATACAAGATTGGATGTTGATATTCTAGTGTCCCTTCCTATGCCTGTCTCGGGTATTCTCTGAAACTGAAGGCAGTTATAAGCTCAAAATGCAGCAGTACAGTTCCCTAGTCTTGCCACTATACCCGGGTCTGGTCCCTGGTAGCTGGCGGGGGAGGGGGGGGGTAGAGATCATATAAAATGTCTTGAGCTGAGCTGTACACTCAACTGACTAAAGAGCCTCAGGAAAGTCCTGGCCTCTGAAATCTATCATCAATAAGAGAACCAATGGTGTCTTATAAGTCCCTATGAAGCCAGGGAAAATTTCTAAACTCATTTACTTTAGAGTCAAAAAGACTCCAAGGGACAAAAGCCAGTGTCATTTTTGGGTAGTGGTCTCCTTGAGTACAGTTATCCATTATGCTGTCTGTGGGCCAAATGCAACCAAATTAACTTGGGTGGTCTATTTGGGACTTGCAACAAATAACGTTCTTTGCTAATGACCATTAATTAAAACATTTTCAGTGAGAAAACTGAGAGCTTTACTATACATGTGAAAACACTTAAGTTCACTCGCTACTAGTAGGGTACCTGTGATAACATGTAGTTGAGTTCTGAGAATTTATTCTGGTCAATAGTAAAGGCTGGTGTGCTCTCTTCCCATTATGTTATTCCTAAGAGTTCCTGCTGTGACCATCCTAAGTCAGGGTCACCACATGACATGATGTTAAGCATATTAAGACCCAGAATTTTCTGCAATTCCTACTTATACTCAACCATCAATTATAGAATAATGTTTTTAGTAAAACTACTTTGATGTTTTGTTGTTCTTTTGTTTATTATCAAGCATTCAGCAGGGTAGGTGAGGCCAACTGACTAATGAGACTTACTGAGTTGCACTGTCAAGTCAAAGATGTTTTGGAATTAGGGACACAAAAGCACAACTTGTTAGACCCCTGTGGCTCACTAAGATTTCTTAGTGAATTAATAAGTCAACTGATCAGACTATTGAAACTATATGGGAAAGATAAAGTCAGAGCCAAACTTGATTTGTAGACTGAGCAGATGGAACCTCATTCCTTTGCTACTGCTGGACTGCTTGGAGCTCACGAGAACCACAGAATTCTAAAAACTGCAGAGACATTTCATGGAATGGAAAATCACAATTTCAGACAGGATCCATACATTGTTGATGAGTTTAAAAGATATTTTAATTTTCCATACCTGCCTTTGGAAGATAAAGTATCAGGATGTGTCTGAATTATCAAGTATCTGCTCTTTGAGTGTGGTTCAATTTTAGAATTCTGAAGCTAAGCATATGAACCCTAAAACTATCTTAAAATATTTTATCAATGCTGGGGTACGTGGGTGGCTCAATTGGTTAAGCGTCTGACTTCAGCTCAGGTCACGATCTCACAGTTTGTGGGTTCCAGCCCCGCGATGGGCTCTGTGCTGACAGCTCAGAGCCTGGAGCCTGCTTCAGATTCTGTGTCTGTCTCTCTCTCTCTGCCTCTCCCCTGCTCGCACTCTCTCTCTCTCTCTCAAAAATGAATAAACATTAAAAAGTGTTTTTTAAATACGTTTTATCAACAGGTAGTATTTGAGTTAAACCAGCTCAATAAAAATGTATTCATAAAATGAAACCCAACCTGGGAGTACTATTAAGAATGTTAACCTGGGGGCGCCTGGGTGGCGCAGTCGGTTAAGCGTCCGACTTCAGCCAGGTCACGATCTCGCGGTCCGTGAGTTCGAGCCCCGCGTCAGGCTCTGGGCTGATGGCTCAGAGCCTGGAGCCTGTTTCCGATTCTGTGTCTCCCTCTCTCTCTGACCCTCCCCCGTTCATGCTCTGTCTCTCTCTGTCCCAAAAATAAATAAACGTTGAAAAAATAAATAAATAAATAAAAGAGAGCAGCTGCTTTGTCGAGCACCTGGCTTCTACGTGCCTTTAAAAAAAAAAAAAAAAAAAAAGAATGTTAACCTGTAATTGAGATGTGCCATAATTCTTGAGAATGTCAGTCTGTGAAGTACCAATATTTTTTATGAATGATTAAAATTGATCCCTGATTAGCTTCAAGCTGAAAATATCATTCTTCTGTAAGAATAAATTTAAGAATCTTATTAAACAGGCTGCTTACATTTTATTCTAAAATAAGCCTAACACTATAGCTAATAGGCTACATGCTTCATTCTTATTTTTAATAGAAATCCATATGCCTTATAGATAAATAGATTTGTGATCACAGGCTCTAATACTGCAAATAAAGGTGGACACTTCTATATTAAGCTCCTCACTAACTGGTAAAACACATAAAGTACCCGGAGAGGAAAAAGTAAGATGAATAGTCGTATATCTTGCCAAACCCATCCAGATTTTGAGATATTACAACAACAAGGATCTAAGGGGGGGAAATCTAAAATACAGCAGAAGAAAAGCTAAACAAGACATTTTATTTTGGTTTAGTCATTAAATGTCAGCCCAAACTCAAAATATACAGTGTTTTAGGAAAGACAAAGGCTTAAATGCCTTACAAATGGGATAATATGTTTATAGGACTCATTACTCTAAGAAAAACCACAGGTTCAAAAATATAAACATGCTCCACAAGGGTTTAAATAATTCATAAGTAATAAACTCATAATAGATCTTAGGGCAAGAAAGGGAATTCCAGAGACATTCCTAGCCTCTGAGGTCAGTATCATGAAAGGCGAAGATTTCACAAAGAAAACTGTCCATTTTTTAGGGAGGAACACAAAAGCTAGAACTGTCTGCCCTGAATGGCATTTCTTCTATTCATCCACACAATCACTCACTCATACCCACAGCAAGGTACTGAATACTTGCTATTAGTCAAAATCTATACTAGATATTGGGAATCGCGGAACAAGAGACAAGAAAAACAAATCCAGGTGTTTTCAAATGATCCTTTTTTTCTTTTCAAACAAATGTTTCTATAGCAAAATAGTAGAACCATATGGTAAATATACTATTTTGGCATGTCTATATATTTAATGCCTTCTTTTTTCCCTGCTGAGAAATCTTTAGCTGTGTTATTCAGAGCAAAGAAACCAGCAATAGGGAGAATCCACACGGTGAATATGTTCTCTCCTCCAATCTTCTACCTTTTAATAATTACAACTGGACATAAAACTTGTTCTTAAATAGAACTTTGTTCTCATCCTGCTCAAAATGTAGCTTCAATACTGAGCAAATATGAAGCCTTTACCACAGAGGGACCTAGCTAGGTTCCCACTCTTGGAATGAGGAGAGAGATCAGCCACACTGATTTGTCCAGTGCTCTTGTAAAATGACATGTATTTTTAGTTTATTCAAAGTTTGACATATATTGAATCTCAGGTGTAAAAGAAGGGGCTTCAACACACAAGCCAAGTAATTATAGACTTTTATAAGGAACATGAAGAGAAAAGACTTCTCCTCAGAGTTTTGTAAAAACAAGCCATATGGTCTTAGGTAAACCACCTCACCCTTAGTTGTTTGTAAAGTAGGGATGAAGAAACCTGTTCCACCTCCCCATAACACTGTTGTAAAAATGCTGAAATACTGTAATAAATGCAATATTATGATGAGGTCCCAGCCAGGGGAATTCTATTCATAGGAGTCATTTTTTAAAGGTATATAATAAAATAGGTTTATCTTCGGAAGAAGGACAGTTCACAACATGTCTTGGAAATGAAATCCACTTTGAGGTAGCCTGCCTGGTTTGTCTAGAGTTCGTACTCCCAGGAGAAAGCCAAAACAAATGCAGTAGATAATCTAAGAAACCCCAAGAGCTGTATCCGTCTCTCCACCTATCTCTTTAACAAGGAACTCATTACTTTGGCCTCTTCCCATTCCAACTTTTCTTGCCCCCTAACACAATACACTTGCTCCTTTTTATTCAGGGATAATATTGACTCTGAACATTCTCCTTTAGTCTTGGAAGGCCTGTCCAGCAATTATTACAAGTCCTTGTATATTCCAATATTATCTGCAATTACACTTTCTCTATCAAATCTTCTCGTAGAAGGGGAACGAAATTTTGACCTAACCTTGTTTAAAAACATCCAGAATGGCTCAAAATCCTATGTAGTCAGGCAAGGAAGCACCTAACTCTCCCACCACCAGACTCCAGATCTCTAAAGTAGAGTGGGTCAAACAGAACCAGAACATCTATGGAGCTACAAGATGAAACAAAAATACTGGAGGTGATATTGATCTGGACTCTACGGATCCAAAGAGTTTTGAGGCTTTTCCACATTAGGACATCTCTTGAAGGAGACACTTTGAGTCCATCGCTAATATAACACAGAGCTAAGAGTGCTCACCTTAGTATCTGCCATAAAAATTAATGAACTCCGAAAAGATGTGTCATTTTTTTTTAATTTTTTTTTTTTTACATTTATTTATTTTTGAGAAACAGAGTGAGACAAAGCGTGAGTGGGGGAGGGGCAGAGAGAGAAGGAGACACAGAATCTGAAGCAGCCTCCAGGCTCTGAGCAAGCGGTCAGCACAGAGCCTGATGCAGGGCTCAAACCCACAAACTGTGAGATCATGACCTGAGCCGAAGTTGGATGCTCAACTGACTGAGCCACCCAGGCACCCCGGATGTGTCATTTTAAATGACATAGTTATTCAAAAGGAGTACCTATGGGATTAAGGTAAGTACTATGTACCAAATAAATTTCTATGACCAATTAATTCTCACATTCACCCACATCACTTTTTTTGCTGTTGTTTTACCTTTTTTTAATGTTTATTTATTTTTGAGAGAAAGAGGGACAGAGTGCAAGTCAGGGAGGAGCAGGGAGAGGAGACACAGAATCGGAAGCAGGCTCCAGGCTCTGAGCTGTCAGCACAGAGCCTAACATGGGGCTCAAAAGACGGGAGTCGAGGGGCGCCTGGGTGGCGCAGTCGGTTAAGCGTCCGACTTCAGCCAGGTCACGATCTCGCGGTCCGTGAGTTCGAGCCCCACGTCGGGCTCTGGGCTGATGGCTCAGAGCCTGGAGCCTGTTTCCGATTCTGTGTCTCCCTCTCTCTCTGCCCCTCCCCCGTTCATGCTCTGTCTCTCTCTGTCCCAAAAAAAAAAAAAATAAACGTTGAAAAAAAAAAAAAAAAAAAAAAAAAAAGACAGGAGTCGAAGGTGGACACTTAACTGACTGAGCCACTTACGCTCCCCCACATCAATTACTTTTTAAATTAAAATGATAATTCTTATAATAGTATGCCAAACTGGCAATAAAAACAATACTATGTATACCTATTTTTTCCATGAAAGTATCTCTCATCTTAAAAATTAAAGCATAAACAGTACCATCTTTAAAGGTTTTTTTTTTTTTTTTTTATAGAAATGGGTTTCTAAGGGCACTTGGGTGGCACAGTTGGTTAAGCATCTGACTCCTGATCTTGGCTCAGGTCATGATCTCACAGCTCATGAGTTCAAGCCCCATATCCGGCTCTGTGCTGATGGTGCAGAACCTGATGGTGCAGAACCTGCTTGGGATTTTCTCTCTCCTTCTGTCTTCCCGTTCCCCACTTGTGCACACACACTCTCTCTCTCTCTCCCTCTCAAAAAAAAAAAAAAAAAAAAAAAATTAAAAAAAATTTTAAAAATATAAACGTTTTTGAAGTTCACCTAATTAATTTGGCAGCTTCCAGCTCGTCAGCAGTTGGTAAAGAAGTCGTCTTCAAGAAAACCATGTCAAATGGGCAATTCTCCAGAAGTGCTGCTGCCCCCTCCACATCTCTGATGGTTATGGAGACTTTTGCAATATGTGAAAAGGATTTCTGTGCAATATCAGCCAGGTACTGAACAGTGACATCTCCAACTAATAAGAGGTCTATTTTTGCCTGAAAGAGAAGGAAAAAAAGCAGAAGTACCACGTAATTCATATCTGAGCACAGAGAAGATGCCATGTATGAGAGGATAAAATAAAGGTGACAAATAATACCATGACTGACTATACAAACAGACTGAATGGTCAACGATAAGCACCTCAGGGACAGGAACTAGTAGTTTCTTGTCCTCAGTACTTAGCGTAGTGAATAGATCTGATGGTCATGCTATTTTTTTTAAGGTTTTTAAATGTTTATTTATTTTTGAGAGAGAGAAAGAGAGCGAGGAAGGGGCAGAGAGAGGGAGACACAGAATCTGAAGCAGCTCCAGGCTCTGAACTGTCAGCACAGAGCCCGAAGCAGGGCTCAAACCCATGAACCATGAGATCATGACCTGAGCCAAAGTCCGATGCTTAACCAACTGAGCCAGCCAGGTGCCCCAAAGGTCATGCCATTTTTAAAAGTTCTGCCTACAAATAACTATTCTACTGTGATTTTCCTCCCAGTTTCTTTTTCATTTTAGGAACAATAGACAGGATTCTTAAGGCCCAGTTTCCCAGTCACTCATCCTCCTGGAAAGTGTTTACTAATGAGAAAAAAACTGGTGATTCTCTTAAAGCACTTGTTTTAATGAAACACACATTCCAGAGAACAAAGTAAGATTTAAATTCCTAAATTCCAAGAGATACTCACAGTCTTTTCTGTAAATGGAATATACATGCCATTCAAACTTCATTATTTTAGAGCCAAAAAGCATCTTTCTTTCCTTTGGGGGTTATTTTCAAGCACATTCAATCAAGAAAAATATAATTTCCATCTTCACCTTTTATTTTCCTATGTTTTATTTTCTACAGCTATTGAACATAATCCACTAAAACTGTCAAAGAAGGGCGATGCTTAAATTAGTGGAAACAGCAGACACTTGGAAACAGCAGGCCACAGGTCCGCATGAGAAAACAGATTTGGGAGCTGACCAGAATTGAAGCCAAAAGAAGTGGGTGAAGGAGTTGGAAATACCTAGGAAGAGAAAGGCAGCTTAGGGCACCTGGGTGTCTCAGTCAGTTAAGCATCCGACCTTGGCTCACGTCATGATCTCACCATTCATGAGTTCAATCCCCATGTCGGGCTCTGCACGGACAGCTCGGAGCCTGGAACTTGCTTCAGATTCTGTGTCCTCCTCACCCTCTCTGCCCTTCCCTAGCTCACGCTCTGTCTCTCTTGGTCTCTCAAGGATAAATGTTAAAATAAATAAATAAATAAATAAATAAAGAGAGAGACAGAGAGAGAGAGAGAGAGAGAGATTGAGAGACAGAGAGAGAGAGAGACAGAGAAAGGCAGCTTGCCAAAGACACAACCCTTCAGAGCAGGATGCTCGTGAAGGTGGCCCACCATGGAGTATCCCCTCTCCTTCACCCGGTTTCCCAGGGGCTGCTGAAGGGAACTTAGGAGGTGCAAGAAACTAGTCAGGTTTAAAGTAAGTAAAACTTCGGCCCTTCTTATTTCTGCCTTCTAATTTTCTTCCTTCTGTTAAAAAAAAGAAAAGAAAAGAAAAGAAAAGAAAAGAAAAGAAAAGAAAAGAAAAGAAAAAAGTGAGTCTTCTTTTATCCCTCTCTCATATCCTAATTTAATCTCCTCCTCAGAAGCAACCACTATCAATGATTTTGTCTATATCCTTCCAGATGAATTATTTTTTTTCTTTTTATTTTTTCCCTGTTGTTTTAAAAATTGTATTATTTTTTAAAAGTTACATCCAAATTAGTTAGCATATAGTGCAACAATGATTTCAGGAGTAGATTCCTTAGTGCCCCTTACCCATTTAGCCCATCCCCCCTCCCACAACCCCCCCTGTAACCCTCAGTTTGTTCTCCATATTTACGAGTCTCTTCTGTTTTGTCCCCCTCCCTGTTTTTATATTATTTTTGTTTCCCTTCCCTCATGTTCATCTGTTTTGTCTCTCAAAGTCTTCATATGAGTGAAGTCATATGATTTTTGTCTTTCTCTGACTAATTTCACTTAGCATAATACCCTCCAGTTCCATCCATGTAGTTGCAAATGGCAAGATTTCATTCTTTTTGATTGCTGAGTAATACTCCATGGTATATATATACCACATCTTCTTTATCCATTCATCCATCGATGGACATGTGGGCTCTTTCCATACTTTGGCTACTGTTGATAGTGCTGCTATAAACATGGGGTTACATGTGTCCCTTCACAACAGCACACCTGTATCCCATGGATAAATGCCTAGTAGTGCGATTGCTGGGTCGTAGGGTAGCTCTATTTTTAGTTTTTTGAGAAGCCTCCATACTGTTTTCCAGAGTGGCTGCACCAGCTTGCATTCCCAACCTTCCAGATGAATTCTATGTTAATCATATAACACGTATATACCTTTTTTTCATAAAGGAGGTATTTTTAAAAGTGAGTTTCTTTTCTCACTGTAGTTCAACAATTCCTCAGAAATTCCAGTTCACTGGGAACATTTTCACTTCCCAGGCTGTTAAAGATTTATTCTCTTAAATACACGTTTTCTATCATTTGTTGGGATCTGGAGTAGAAGGAGAACGTGTAACTCATCTGTCATCTTGATCCAATCTTCCTCATTTATGAGGATAGTAACTTTTCAAACCATTATTGTTATAATGCTGTAATGAACACCTTTGTGTACATATGTTTTTAGTCTCATTAAATTCAAAGTAAACCGTGGACAACTTATGACGGATCTAATATGAATAACGGACAGGACTGAATCAAAGAAATAAACAAGATTACTGTTTAAAAGAATGAAAAAGAAAAGTGTGGCATGTACAAAGAATGGAATATTATTCAGCCTTAAAAAGGAACTGAATTCTGATACATGCTACAATGTGAGTGAACCTTGAAAACATTATGCTAAGTGAGAAAAGGCAGACAAAAAAGCAGAAATGTTGAATTATTTCATTTGTATGATATCCCTAAAATAGGTAAATTCAAAGAGACAGAATATAGAATAATGGTTACCACGGGCTGGGGGCAGGGGAAAATGAAGAGTTAGTGTTTAATGAAATACAGCATTGTTTTGAATGATTTTTTAGAAGTTCTGAAAATGGGTAGTGGTAAAAAGTATGTTATGTATATTATACCCCAATTTTAATAAAAAGGAATGAGGCGCTAATACATTCCACAATATGGGTGAAGCCTGAAAACTTTATGCTAAGTAAAAGGAGGCTATAAGAAAAGACCATGATTCTATTCACATGAAATGTCCAGAGTAGACAAATCCATAGAGACAAGTACTTTAGTGCTTACCGGGGGGGGGATACGGAGGTTGGAGTGACTGTTAATGGGTACAGAGTTTCTTTTTGGGATGAAGAAGATGTACCAACACTTACTATGGTGATGTTGGTCCAATTCTGTGAATAGCAACCCTGGAAAGTGTATACTTTAAACGGGTGAATTGCATGGTTATGAATCATGTCTCAATAAAAGTTTATTTTTAAAGGAAAATAAATGGAGGAATAAATACATCTTTATACAAGTCTAAGTCCTAGTGCCAAAACTATAAGATTAAAAGGTAATTTTTTGCTTTTGTTTCTCAACTTAGATACTGCCAAATTGTTCTTCCCAAAAAAACAGAAAAATCCCCAAGAGTGTACAGGAGTACCATTTCCCCAATCCTTAATAAGACTATTTATTAATTTTCTTCATTTTTGCCAATATTATGAGGAAAAAAAAAACCCAATCTTCCTTTTTGTTTGCGTTTTTCTGATTAACTGTGAAGTTGGGTATCTTTTCATTATCGTGGCAATTTCCACTTCTATTTATTGCATATTCTATTTATTATGCTTGTCTATTTATTATCTTTTTCTAGGTTCCTATTTGTTGTTTATCTTCTTCTTATTGCTCCATAGTTTATATATTCTGGATATGTTAACTACTTTTTTCTATTTGTCATGGCTTTTAACTTTGATTACAAAGTCTGTCACAAATAAATGTTTAATATTTAGTAACAGCCACCTACTGTTTCCTTTATGGGCTTGGTGAATTTCATCTTGCTTTCAAAGCCATCTCTATTTACATTATTAAAATATGTTTTCATAGTGTGTTCTAATACTTCTATGGTGTTTTGTTTTTTTTTTTTTTTTTTTTTTTGCATTTTGCTTTTTATCTCATATGGAATTTATTTGGTGATGTATCTAATTTCATCTCTTTCAAATGCAGGGCTAATTACCCAAGTAGCCTTACTGAATAGAGTAACCTTCTCCCAGTATTTTCAAATGCCACCTTTATATATATGCATGTACAATTTTCTGGGCTTCATTCTGACCCACTGATCTATTTGCCTATTCCTAATTAATACGACACTAATTACCAGCTTTTTATATCTTTTATATTTGATACAGCTTATCATTCCCTCCTTGCTATCCTTCAATTTGGTTCTTAGATATTTCCCACAATTTCTCCTCCAATAGAATTTTAGCATCAGGTTGTCAAGTTCCAAAAAGAAACCTGTTAAAATGTTGATTGTGGCTGCATTTATTTTACAGATTAATTAGGGAATATCATTCCAGTATTAAATCTCCCTATTTAGGAAGTAGGACTTAGAGAACTCAGGTCTTTTTTAAATGTAACCTTCATACAGATTCTGCACATGTCCTCATGTTTATTGCTAGATATTTGAAAGTTGAGGAGTCATTGTAAAGGGGATAGCTTTTCTCACTGTATTTTCTGATTGATTATAGCCAACACAGACAGCACTACTGACTTCTGTATGAGGAATCTGCTTCAAGAACCTTATGGTACTCTCTCTTTAGTTTCAATATACTTTAGTTGATTCTTCTGAATTTTCTAGGAATATAAATAATCACTCAGTCTTCAAAAATGACATTTTTGTCTCTACACCCAGAATTTATGCTTTTTATTCACTGATCTTAAAGCACTGGCTAGAAATCCAAAACAATGGTGAATACAAGGAGTAACACTGGGTATTCTTACTTTGTTCCTGAGTTTAGTGGGAATATTTGAAAAGTTTTTACCACTAAATATGATGCAGAAGGTTTCTGGTCACTACCCTCTACCAAGTTAAAGAAGTTTCTTTCTACTTGGAGGATAAGAATTTTAAATCAGAAATGGGTGCTGAAATTTATCAAATATTTTAATATCAACATGATCATATTTTTTCTCCTTTATTCTGTTAGGTAGTGAATTACATTAACAGATTTCCTAATGGCAAGCCATCATCGCCTTGCTGGGATAAACCTACACATAATGTGTAATACACTAAATTCATTCGTATTATTTTAAATTTTTCCATCTATATTCATGAGCAAAATAGGACACAATTTTGTTTCATTATATTGTCTTATCTGGGTTGGGTATCATCAGGATTATGCCAGCTTTGAAGAGTAAAACAGAAAGCTTCAATATTATTTTATGGTCTTGAATATTTTATAAAACCGAATTATCTGCTTCTTGAAATTTAGGTAAACATGTCTGCAGAATCTGGGCCTGAGGCCATTTAGAGAGATGGGTTTTAGAGTATCTTTTACAGTTCCTTAATGACTACCAGTAAATTTAAATTTTCTCCCTTAAGTGAATTTTGTTCATATATTTTTTTAATTCTATTTTATCTATCTTTTCAAATATATTAATTTTTAAATATATATAATGCTTACTATTTGTGTTGAGTTATTCTTGCTAACTGGAAATTAATATATAATTAAATCTTTTCTATCTTCTTTTTTATGGTAATGCTTTATTAGAGACTATAGAACTGCGTGGTCCAAATGATAGCCACATGTGGCAATTTATTTACACTTATGTTAACTAAAATTAAAGTTTGAAACTCACTTCAGTTACACTAGCCTCATTTCAAGTGCTCCATATCCATGTATGACAAATGGCTGCCATATCAGACATAGAACACTGTCATCACTGCATAAAGTGCTTTTGGATGGCACAGTCCTCCAAGTGGCATTCTACTGTACCCCACAGATTTTCATGTATATTACGTTTGTGTTCATTCATTGCTAGTATGTAATTTCACTTTATACTTCCAACTTAACCTAGGAGTTGCATTAAACATCTATATAAAAATGTTTTTAATTTTCAAGATTATGATATTTTGGGTTTTGGTTCTTAATTTTTTGTCTATTGACAAAATTTCTTCTTTCAGTGCATTGTCAACAGTGAATGTATCCTGCATGACTACTTCTTAGAATTTATTTTCTTTGTGGCCTAATACATAGTCATTTTTTGTTAATGTTCCATGGATACTTGAAAATAATGTGTATTTTCTGCTGGGCACAGAACTTGTTAATTGTTTTCTTTCTTACTTTAGGTCTACTTGAAGTTTCAGTTTGTGGCATGTATCAACATCTCTCCTTTCTAATTATGGTTTGTGAATTTATCAATTTCTCCAACTATAGACTCTAATTTGGGGTTAGATATATAAAGATTCATGATAATTATATTCACATAAAACATAATATTTAATATATATTAAATAACATGTTATATAGCATATTTTAAATACTATATCAAGAATATCATATATTGATAATTATGTCCATTATACGGACAGAAAACTATATATATGAAATATTCTTTGTCCTTTTTAATGTTTTTTACTTGAAATTTTTTTCTGGTATACAGTAGTTTTTCATATCTCTTTATTTTGAGCTTTTCTATATATCATTTTGATTATGTGTGAATTTTGTAAATAGAATATATCTGAATTTTTAGGTTTCTTTTCACGATATGTGACTTAAGTTTTAATATAGGAATTTAATTAATTTCATTAATGGCATTAACTAATGTACATTAATATCAAGTAATAACATTAATTGTGAAACATTTATAACTTAACCTGAAGTGGTCTTATTCCCTTCATTTGTTATTTCACATTTCCTATCCATAGTAATTTTGTTTCTTTTTCCTTATGCCTTCTGTTAGGCTGATGGAATTTTCCTTTTTCCCCTCCTGCTGTTCCTACAGTACTTTGGGAGTTAAGGCCCTTATTTCTATTACTTAATAGTGGCATTTGGGCCCACAATTCAGTGCCAGTTTTACCTGGTAAATACTTTTTTTTTTTTTAACGTTTATTTATTTTTGAGACAGGGAGAGACAGCATGAACGGGGGAGGGTCAGAGAGAGAGGGAGACACAGAATCTGAAACAGGCTCCAGGCTGTCAGCACAGAGCCTGACGCGGGGCTCGAACTCACGGACCGCGAGATCGTGACCTGAGCCGAAGTCGGACGCTTAACCGACTGAGCCACCCAGACACCCCTACCTGGTAAATACTTCCAAGGTCAAAATCCCCTGCTTCTGAACCTTGAAGCTATTGGTCCATTTTCTTCTGGCATCCAGTTGTTAATAAAAATAAGCTGCTTTGCTTTCCTTTCAGTGCTTTTCTCATTATGCTGTGGGTTCTGATAGTTTGTGAGGATGTGTCTGGGTATAGATCTTATTCCTCCTACCTGGCACTCAGTGGATCTTTGGCTTTGGAAGTTTCCTTCTGTTTCTCTATTTCCTCCTGTCTTCATCGCTCCTAGATGCAGTACATCCACAATTGATCCTTCATGGCTCAGCTTCTCTCAGAGACAGTCCCTTAACTTTATTTTTCATATCACCAGCTCAGTCTTAAGTCCTTCCAAAGATTGTTATAATTTCAGTTCGTTTAATGTGAATTGCTCCCTTCTAAGATTTTTCATTTTTGGTAATTCTTCATATCCTGCTATTTTTAGGATGTGATATCCTCACAGAGAATACAAATTAGAATTTTAAGTTTGTTATATCCCCTTACTAACTTGTCTCTGGAATAGTTGTGTCCAGTGGCTGCATTTGTGTCTAGTTCTGTTAATGTCTGGAGATCCTTGGTTATTTGAACATAAATATGAATCAAGAACTAAGTCAATGTGTATGAGTAATCTCAGCGGCTGCCTCCTTTGAAGGGACAACTGACTGCGGTTCGGTGTAAGTGGGCAGGACAGTGGAAGCAAGGCTGGAGAGCAGAGAAGCTGGGACCAGCTAATTGTCAAAATAATAATAATGGCAGACATTACTCTGAAGGCCAAGCAACAATAGTTTATTTCCCTCCTGGGCAGAGCGGCCTCCTTGTCAGTTATAAAGATCTGGAAATGACCAACACCAGGAACCCGGGGGCCATATGTCGTCCATTCTCTTTAGGATGAAGTAGGTGTGAACTGGGAGAGTCAAGGGGTAAAGAAATGCAGAGGCCCACGTGGCCCAGGTGCTCTGCATACAGCTAATTTATCACCAGGTGAGCACCCTCTGGTCAACTTTCATCTGTTTCTTCTAACATTCAGCCAGAGCTACCGTTAGTATTGTTTTTGCCTTTGCCCTTCTTCTTTAGGTCTTTTAAACTGTGGTTTTTCTACTTTTCTTTTAGTGGCAATTTCATTCCATCTGCTTTCTAAGTTTCAAGTTTTCCTGTGGATTTTTTTTCTTAATGGTCAGAGACAAGCTGCTTTGTTCAAACCAAGATCCCAAGAAGGACTATGCATTACATTTGGTTAGGTTACTCTTGGACCTCTAATTTGGAATACCTGCTCCCTGCTCCCCCTGCCACACACACACCTTTTTTTCCCCCCATGATTTTTTCTTGCTGAAGGTATCAGCACATGTTTAAGTATCTCCTGCTCTGGGTCAGGGTCAGACCAGGAAGTTGACATGTGCACTCCATTCCTCATCAGGAGTCAATCTGATTTACCTGCCCCACCCTGTTTCAAACAGGATAAGAATTCAAACTCCTTAGCACAGCCTTTCAATAGCTTAATATCAACCCATGTCACCAGCCTTATTTCTTTCCACTGCCCTCAAATGCCCTATGATCTAAGAAGACAGCAAAACACTTTCAAATGAGCTTTGAAATTTGGAATTTCTACAGTAGAAAATATCACAACCCTTTAGTGCGTTTCCTTTTCATTTTATAAACATCTCACATTTCCAATAGCGCTTTAGGAGCAACATGGGACTCAAAAAAACCACTGTGATGCTTTTGTGTGAGGATTGTTTGTGAAGCTCCATGGTAGCACAGGATTACTTCCATCAATATATTCCCTTGTGAACAAAATGCCAGAATTGAAATGCTCATTAACAAGTGGTCATAAAAGGATTATAGTTTTGTTTTTTAACTCACCTGGTTAACTAAACCTATGAACGTCCAAAACTAATCATTTAATTAACCTTCCAAACTGAGATACTTTTGAGAATGAAAGGGGGAGCTAATAATAATTACACTAAAATAACACATATAAAACAAGGTGTCCTGGGCTATGAATAACTTGTAAAGCTTTCTACCAAGATTTATTTTCTCTTTCCTTTAAAACACCCAACACTTTGCATCTGCTTAAGTTTGACTGATATCTATTTGACTGCCCTTACTACAAGGCAGATGCTGTACTGGGAACGCAAAGTGGACAGAGAAGGTCCTGCCTTCGTGGGGCTGACATTCTAGAAATCCTTTTTTTCTGCTACTAAGAATAGCTTTCATTCTTTGGAGCACAGGAAGAATGCGTCTCCGTTCCACCAAAGCTACTACTGATTCTCTTTAAACAGCTGGATGCAGTGTGGGAAGAGGGCAAAGGCTTTCCATGCACATAGACCAGGGTCTGTTGCCTAGGTCAGCCACTTACTAGTGGTTTTGAGTAAGATACTAGTGATCCTCATCTGGGAGTTGAAAATACTTAAATCCTGACTGTTATAGGAAGAAATGTTGGTACGATAACCTGTAGGTGGTATTGCCATGTTTTCTCAATAATATCAAACCTGAGCAGAGACAACATCAAATCAATATGATGGGGAAGGAAGTAGAAGGGGAAAAGAAAATGTGTCTGAAGACAGCCCTAAATCAAATGGGTCTTTGCATTACTTTAGCCATAGAGAAGGGGAAACAGGGCCCACAGTAAATAAAAGGTAAGCCTTGAATAACAAAAACCAGCTGCTAACTTAAACCCTTTCCTACTAGCTCTGATGCTTCTGACTGCAATATTCCCTGCTGAGGCTCAGTGTCCAACTCCCCCAGAATCTCTCAGCTAGTATTACGGAGAAGTCAAGAGTAAGCTCTGAAGGGCAGGACACAGGTACTGGAGAGAAATCTGAGAGGAAGCAGGAAAAATCCAGAAAGGGATGAGAAGGTGCAGTACCAGTAACAGGCTGTTTTGCACAGGAGTCTATAGTTCTGTGCCATGGTGCAAGGCATTTCACAGAGTAACAGCAGCTCTGGAGGGGTGCCTGGGTGGCTCAGTAGGTTCAGCATCTGACTTTTGCTCAGGCCATGATCTCATGGTGCGTGAGTTAGAGCCTCCCATCAGGCTCTGCACTGACAGAATCCCAGTGTCTGGGATTCTCTCTCCTTCTCACCCTGCCCCTCCTACCCTCCCCCACTCACTCTCTCTCTCTCTCTCAAAATAAATAAACTTAAAAAAAAAAGCAGCTGTAGAAAGAAGGGACTTGCTCTCCTGCCAAAGGCTTCCTCCTCTGCCCTACAAAATCAATGCCATAGCACACGTGGATGTTAATAATCAGACAAATTAGAACACTGCCCTAGTCCACTATCCCAAGGTAACTCGAATTAACTGAATAGCTTCTAATCAACTTAAATCTGAATATTCATTAAGTTAAAAATATCTTGTTGGCAGTATAATATGAACACAGGTGATGAGAAAAATCCACTGATAGGAATAATAAAAGGGAAATGAACAAAACTTTCTAGTATATTCTGCTTTGGGAAACTGCCTTTTCTAGAACATCCAAGATTTTCACCTGAGTATCACAACTTCAACGGATGCTTGACTTCGTGTGGTGGGATTTTTTTTTTCTATTTGAATTGATTACTGCACCTTTTATTTAAAAAAAAAAAAAAAAGGAATACATATTCATTGGGAAAGATAGGAAAAAATTTTTTAAAGCCTAACGAGGAAATAAAAAGCATTTGTAATTTCACCACTTGGGGATAAACACTACTAACACCTTGGTGTAGATCTCTGAAGTGTGGGCAGTTTTTAGATTTCGACATCATCATCACCACTGGTCTTTATCCACTCAGTCTGATTTCTAAATCACAGTACCACTCAGGGCACTCTAGTCTCTACAATGTTGAAAACACTGGATTTCCATTTGCAATGTGCGGCAGGCTAAACCCTTAATTAGTAACAGCAGGTGCTGAAGTGCTTAAAGCAAATCACTCCTGCATTTTAGTGAGTTGTTATTTATGTCACTCTTATCGCCAGGAGCAGTGCTGACAATCAGCAGCAGCTGCATGGGCCAACGCTCTCACAGGGCAATTGTTGGCCTCCAGCTTCCCCAAGAGTCAAGGGATTTAAACAGCTCTATCTGGAGAAACTGATCAAGCTGCTCTTCAAATGCAAACAAAAGATTCAGTTGGGGCTTCAGACTTTCTTAAGGGTAGGAAGCCGAGATTGTTCATGCACTACTAGATAATCAGATATTTCACTCAGAGTTCCATTTTGTGTAGCTTTGCCTAATCCCGCACCTTAAAATACTATTTTTCCTTTGAGTTTAAAGAGGTGCCTCCATTCTGAAATAATTAAGAAAACCTATTAAACCGGTCCACTTCAAAGTGGTAATTTCAGAAAGCTTGTGCTTAAAGCAGAGGAGATTTAAGTATGCAGAACATTCTAAGGGCTAAAAAACTTCGGGCAGCCCAAGAGGCTTGCCTCTCCTATTTCTCTACCAAGATACGTCAAATAAGAAAGCCAACACCAGCTTGCCTTGCTCTCTGGGGTGGGTGAGGTTTTATGCCTTCCTTCTAGAAAGCTTATCATCACCTTTCATTTTCTATCTACAACAGTCACGGAAATGATCCTGTGCTTCTTTCTGCTAAGGGGAAGATAAATCAGGTGCCTTCAAAAGAGGCCAGCGGGCTTTTTGAGTCCCCTGGAGGTGGGAGGACGTGTGAACAGCACAGATGCCTTTTCCCGCCAACGGCTTTGGTTTCCAGGCACAACTGCCTGTTTGGGTGGAAGCCTGAAGGAAGGACGTGCGAGGACTTTCTGGACCCCGTGCCCGTAAGCAAACTGAAAAAAGCCTGCCAAGCTGTGCGGAGACAAGAATGCTCAAAATAAATTTCCCCATGTTAAATAAACTTCCCCGTATTCAAAGTAAAACCAAAGTTGTCGTCATTCACATTCTGTGCAGACACCTACTAGGTTTCGCTCCCGGCTAACCCTCCGAGTGGTCGGCTAGAAAAGCGGAGTTTGGCCGGTGCCGAGGGCCACAGAGGCAGGCCTGTGGAAAACAGCTCAGTTTGGCCTCCCGCCCTGGGCGGCTCCGTCCGGGCGGGACCCCCCCACCCCCGCCCTCGGACGCCGGCTCGCGCCCCTGGAAGTGGCCCTCCAGGCGCCGCGCTCCTCCGGCGTCCCCTGAATGAGAGATGCCTGTGCGGGCCTAGGGGGCCACCGGGCCCAGGGCCCGCGCGCGGTGATCAACGCAGCTGCCGCCCCTTCCTCCTCCTCTGCCTCTTACCTGGCCAGAGATTCGGCCGCGCTCCGGGCGGGTAATTGAGGCCGCCATGGCCTGTTGCCCACGTGCCGGGTCCTGGGGCAGCCTCACCGCAGGAGGAGCTCGGCGGAGCCGCCGCGTCCCGGACGCCGGCTCGGGCCGCGCTGATGGGTCTCGCGGCCCGCAGCTGTGGGCGCGCACGCCCCAGGCCCGCCTTAAAGTGGCCATGACGCCCGGGGCCGGGCACCTGGGGGTGCTGCAGCCTGCTCCAAGGGGCCCCGCGGGACCTGGGCTGGGGGAGGGGCTCCCGGGGGCTGCCGGGAGGGGCTGTCCAGGGTGCCCTGGGGGCCCTTGGTGGCACGCTGCCCACCCACAGTCCCGGCCCCAGTCCCCGACCCACGCTCAGGGAGGTCACGGCCCCAGGCCTTAGTAGCCAGGAGAAGGCGGAAGCACTGCCTCGTCTCAGGCTGCTCTAAAAATCTTTAGGGTATCTTTTGGATCAGCAAACGGTTTTTTGGTTTTTTTCCCTAGACAAACATGTAGAAGCTAGAGAAGGCGAGTGCTGTTATGGCGTTTTCGTTCCAAAGAAATTAAATATTTTAGAAGTATTTCATTTTGCCGGTGACTCAGCATTGTCCCCATTTTCTCAACTGAGAAACTTGGACAATTAGAAAGTCTTCTGGTAGCTGCTGTGTAACTCACTTCATTCAGCCTTGGCTGGACGTTTTATTTAGATCTGTTGAGTGCCAGGAGCTGTAGGGGATCCTTTCTCTTATGGGCTTTACTATTGTTCCTGATTTTTCCATTGCTAGAAATTGGGGTTGGGGGCGGGGCGCCGGGACGGGCAGGAGAGTGAGGGAGAAGATGGTTATCTGGTAATTGTCACTTTGGATTTCCCTAGATTCTTGATCTCACTTAACATATAATACAAACGTGCTCTACTTGAATTATCAGTGCCTGCTTTCTTGGGCAAGCTTTGATTTCCTGAGCAGGTCCTGCAGTGTTCTGAAGCCCTAATTTTGACCATGAGAGCGTGTCAAAAATACTGCTGTGATGCTCTGATTTTGATGGGAAGAAAAGGCGCAGATAAATTTCTGATGAAATCATTCTGCAATGTTTTGGGAAGTAAATGTTCACATTTTAATAGTTATGATTTTGGCTCTTTATCGCTTTCCCAGTTAATCAGGAACTGAGTGTCTAGATAAACATCTCTGAGGCACTTTGCTAACCAATATTGGACAAAGGTGAAGCCAAGCCCAAGCCCTGGGTGGGTGTGAACTGAGACAGCTTTGAGCATTTCCCCTCTCTATGGTAATCAGGGCACTGCTCCAGGGGTCTAGATAAGCAAATCTGATTCTAATACTAACAAAGACATTGTTGGAACTGACACAGACTCATTGTTTTTAAATTTGAGGGGACAATGCCCCTAAGTTTTTGTGAGAGGAAAAAATCAACCCTCCAATTGTGTGTTGGAGGAAGCAATAAAAAATAATAAATTTCTCCAGGATCCGTAATATAAGATCATCACAAGTTCCCTAAGAATTAATTTGAGATATTTTAATAGTTTCAAATCTAAAAGAAAGACAAAGACAAGCTTACTTTATAAGTGAGCAGGCATCTACTTGAAAACAACTGAGGGTGATTTTGACTCCCAAGGGACATTTGCCAATGTCTGGAGACATTTTTTTGGTCATCACAACTGGCTTCTAATGGGCAGGAGTCAGGGATGCTTGCTGCTAAACATTCTGCAATGCACAAGGACAGCCTCCTATAACAGAATTATCTGGCCAAAAATGTTCTGAGTGCTGAGGTTGAGAAACTACTCTAAACCTTGTAAGTTATAACATAGAATGCAAACCATGTAATTTTTTGTCACCTTTAACATTCTTGAATCATACTCCTATTACTGGGCAGAAAAATGGGCAGATGGATGCTCTCTGTGGTTCCCCAAAATAACAATATGCTACTTATACTCTTGATGGAAAACTGAATATGATGAATTATAAAATAGGACAAGAATAATTTTACACAGAGGAATATATTTTAAAACTTGCACTCAAAATCAAGTTGCTTCTTTAAAAATGATGTTCTGGGGCGCCTAAGTGGCTCAATTAGTTAAGGGACAAACTCTTAATTTCAGCTTAAGTCATGATCTCACAGTTCATGGGTTCAAGCGCCATGTTGGGCTCTGCGCTGACAGGGTGGAATTCTCTCTTTCCCTCTCTCTCTGCCCCTCCCCAGAACTCCTTCTCTCTCTCTCAAAATAAATACATAAATAAAAAAATAGTATCCTGGTCATTTAAGATTATTAGCATTCATAGTATGCACTTTACATTATTTTCCCTTCCAATTGTGTATTTTTCACAATATGATACAACCTTGAATAGGTTTATAAGCACTACAGTATACATGGTCTGTTCAAATGAGCTCTTGTAAAGAACCTATGCTTGAAATGTTAGGAATTTTTCCATCCAGCTATTTTACAGAAACTAATATAGAAAGCTCTCTCCAGTATTGTTATTACTTGGCTTGTTCTCAGAAACACAGAAATTTAGAACTCGACAAGACCCTAGAGATGACCTAATTGCCTTCCCTTTCAAAGATGGTACGGCCCAAACAATGTTCTCATAAGTAGAACTGTAACCATAGAAGTTGGAAGCCAGAGAATTAACTAATTGCAATAATTTTCACTGATAATTTTTACATTTAGCAGTGCACTGAACTTGTTACAGAACCAGGCTGGAACGCTGGCGGAAAAACCAAGCAGCACTTGGAGACCTTGGTGGATCAGAGATTTACTTCACACCGGTGGGCTCAGAGGAGACCATTTTTCCAAAGATCTGAGCTCCGATGAAGGGGGGAAAGGTAATTTATAGTTGTCAGCTTCCTATCTGTGGCAAGTTTTTGTGTGTGTGGCAAACAGGGCAAGAAGAACCCGGAAGAGGGGTCTCTAAGCTAGAGACCAGATCTTGTTTTAGTCCCCTTGGACATTTTATGGTGTAAAACTTTATTCATTTCCCCCCCAAACTCACTTTTTAAATCTGTTAAAAAAACATTTTAAACACCGTGCTTACATTATCCTTGGAATATTAAATCCAGGAGTCCACCCTAACTTGACTAACCATTGAGTTCTATATAGGATTACAAGCAAGGATATTTTCATAATGTTAACTGAGGAAGGTGATTTTTGCTTCCACTTTATGCCATCTTCCCCCCTCCTCCTTGCAGGTCCCTTATAGAATAGCCAGAATAATCTTTTAAAATATAAATTGAAATATTAACTCTTCTCAAAATCATTCCTTCAGAAAAAAATCCAAATTCTTTTCTATGTCCAGCAAGACTTTATGACTCTCCCCCTCCAACCTTATCTTATCTCTTACCATTCTTATGACCTTTCAAGACCTCTAGTCACACTGCCTTCTTCTGAGAATACCAGATAAGTGCAAAGCACTCTGCCTTTGTTCTTCCTTCTGTTTGTAATGTTCTTACCTGTCTTCCCCCCAGATTGCTCCATTTCATTTAAATTTTTGTTATGATGTCACCTCCTCAAACATTCCCTGTCAGAATCTAACCTCTTACTTTATTTTTCATAGCACTTTTCTATATTAGAAAGCATATGTGTTTGTTTTTCCTTATTTTTCTCCCCTAAGACAGAGGATCTGTCTGTACTATCCACTTCCATCACATTGGTCTGGCTCATAGCAGGCACTTATTTGAAGCATGAATTAAAGTTACTTTAGAAGTTGACTGGTATATGTGGACTTGGAATCAGGTCTTTCTGGCTATGATCTGTCCTCTATTTCATAATGCCACTCATTTTGTAGTGGAAACAAAAAGACAAAGTTTGGAGGAAAGGAAAAAATATCGTGTGCATCAAAATGATAAGCTTGGTATCTCAAAGTTGGAACTAGTATAAATTGTGTTGGTTGTGGCCCAGGAAAAATGAAAGATGACTTTTAATCCCATCCTTTCCATATTTAAAAATGTGCAAAGACACCTATGTTTACCTAATTAAATTCCCATTCCTCAGGGTGGCATTAGGGCCCATGTTACCTCACCGATTTGGCTTTCTAGATTCAGCTTTTAATCAAGTTGACTAGATTTGTTTCTATTCCCTGACAGTGTCCTTGGATTTCCCCCAACAGTGTCCAGTGTAGGAACTCCACAATCAGACTGAGTAACCACATTCTCTGGAACTGCAGGGTCAATGGGATCAATCACTTGAAGGCTTACGACATCCTGAACTACTTCTAAAGGACAGTATTGGCCAGCAAACATCTGTGAGCACAGGTCATTGACTTGGGAACTCCCCTGGGTATTTCCCCTGATCCTTCCCAGCTGCTAATTCATCTATGCCTTGTTCTTTGATTCTGACCTCAGCCTAAAAACTTTACTTGCCCTGTGATCCCTGTGTCAAAGAGGGTAGGACCTCTCCTGCTCACATGCCTCCTTCTTGCCTCTGGCTCAGTTCTCCTA
Source organism: Leopardus geoffroyi (assembly GCF_018350155.1). Classification (NCBI taxonomy): domain Eukaryota; kingdom Metazoa; phylum Chordata; class Mammalia; order Carnivora; family Felidae; genus Leopardus; species Leopardus geoffroyi. The sequence continues at coordinate 15,071,894 of NC_059326.1, forward strand.
ACCAGCAAGTTCAGTTCTGACAACCACATTCCCTGAGCATTCTTTGTCCTGGCTTTCTCTCCCACACTACCGTCTGAGTCACGTTCTCCTTTTGTGGGTAATCTGGGGAGACAGGAAAATTCTCAAAGAATTCCTAATTCCATTTTATACCTCTGTTCAACAAGTAGAACTCTGTTTCAGTAGAATGTTAAGGCAGAGGTTGTTTTACTAGACTTCATATCCTGGTATCTAGTGTATAGAAGGTGATCAATAAATACATGTTTTCCCCCAATGAAGTAGGAACTATTGCTAGTAGGCAGTGATAAAGGTCAGAAAATAGCAACTTCTAGTGATGTCCTGCAATCTATTGCACTAAGATGTGACAATTTTCTCATCATCCAATATACCAATATATTTTCAAAACTAGGAGTTAGTTCTACCAAATTAAAATGATGTATATTTGCCTTATTAACTATAAGTCTTTGCAAGGTAATGTGGAGCTATACCAAAGTGACACTATAATTCTGGATGAGGGGGCTCTGTCACACTGATTTCAGAGCGAGGCCAGCCACACTGGTTAATTTGGAGGGCATCCTCCCAGTGCAACAAAACAGCAGAACCATTAGAAGCAGCCTGGGGTTATCGATTAGGCCTCTACTACCTGAGCCTATCACATAGTTACAAAATAACTATTTTTTCTTTGGTCACAATGACTACCAAGTCAAAGTCATGAGGAATTTCTACACAAACAATCCAGACAGTCTTAAAGGAGAGAAGTTTCTTATATGTGAAGGTGGAGGACAAGGTGAAGGAAAAAAGAATGTAGTTCACACTTTCCTTGTAAATACTTAGATATATAGTAATGATTTAAAAGTCAGCTAGTGTAATTTTTTTTATTATGGAAAATTTCATACACATCCAAGTGTAGATATATTACGGATATACAATATAAAGTATATGAATGTGTATATACCTATGACCCCACCTAACACATACTGCCAATAATTTTGAAATCTTTTTTATGTGCCTCTCCCATTTCCATTCTCTTTTCTCTCTCCCAAGATATAAAGACTACTTACTTATTGATTTTTTTTAACTACTAAAACCTAAATGGATTGTGCCCTGAGAAAGAAATAAACCTTTGTGTTAAGCCTCTGAAGTTTGGAATTGTTTCTTGTAGTCATAATTCAGAATAACTTGAATTTAGGTGCTGCATTAACAAAATAGTAAAATAAAACAAGTCTTGTGGCATTAACTTAGCAGATCTGCAGGGGAGGCAGGGAAACAAGCATGAAAAAGAAAGCCTGGACATCCCTGTTACATACCAGAGGTCCAAGTGGTTACTAAACCTGTAAGTCAAGGAAAAGATGTTCAAAAAAATCTACTACTACCAATTTGTGATGGATGTTACTGACTGCCTTTGACAGGACAGAAGAAAAGATTAGCTTGGGATATTACTAGCCAGTTTGCAAGGAGAAATGAAAAGGAATAGAAAGAATCTGAGGGAGAATCTAGAAATATGGGGCATTAGAGGGTTGGAAAGGCCAATACCTTTAGACCCCAAAAAGCAAGAGATAAGACTGAGAAGCATTTTGACCAACAGGAGCCACTAAGACAGCCTTATGGCAAAGATCAGATTATGAGTATTAGATTTACACCCTAACCTATTATTTCAAACAGATGCAAGGTAGCTGCCATCAGGTACAGAGAGAAATAGGCCAAAGAAACAAATTATGCTCTGAAATTTATCATTATTATACATGGAATTGACTACTACTTGCATGGAGTTATATTATCCAAGAAACCATAAACTTTGACCAAAAGCCTTTAACTATATGAACTGTGAAGTTATGTCAGGGCACCCAGGCTGGTTTGTTCAAAAAATGCACACTAGAAGCTGTGCATCCCCAAAGGCAAGCCTAACCTACAACACCCACTTCAACTATGGGCAAGAAGACTGAAAAGAAAGAAACTCCCATGGAGTAGTGCCAGAGGTCACAGAGAAAAATGGATAAGAATATTCCCTCCTGGAAGCAAAATCAGAGCCTGATCAAGGAACATCCTCCATTTGCAGAGAAGAGGGCTTTCACCATGTCTACCTAATGGGATTCCATGAGTGCTATGGACCAGTGATGCTGTGCATTCTTCCTTTTCTAAGTAAAAGTGATTAAGGGTATCCTACCCCTCTCACGCATTAGTTGGTGCATTCCAACAATGTTTGGGTGCAGCCTGTGTTTGGCTATCATTCTGTACAGCATTTGCACGAGGCTTAAAAGAACAGTATCCTAGAAAGTCATTGCTGGAAAAGCAAGAGATTCTGTTTAGAAAAAAAAAAAAAAATCTAGTTATGTTCAGCAAACTGGAAAATATGCTGAGTTGGAACCAATTTAAAAATCTCAATTGACATTCTAGAATCTGACTCAATGATGCAGGCAGTCCAGGGGCCATCACTATCAAGAATCGTTGAATTTATCTCTATGTAGTTTTGAAGAAAGATATCATTAATCTACTGAAAAGAAAAAAAAATCCAAATACCTGTAAGCCTTACTAAAAACATTGTTTGGTACTATATTAGTGAGCATCAGTTAACTGCTTCAGCAAGTAAAACACAAATCTCAGTGACAACACATGTGCACATATACATACTCACAAGAGGATTTACTTTTCACATACACCACGATCAAATGAGGGTCACAAGGTGAAATCAATGGATTTGCTATGCGCAATAATTCAGGCACCTATGTTTCTTCCGTCTGTGGCTCTACCATCCCCTGGAGCCGTGGCATTTACTTCTAGACCCTCAACATCCACTCATCACACAAAATTTTCAAAGAGCACAACCAAGAATGATCACCTGGGAGGTTTTCATGGGCCAGTCACAGAAATGACATATACAGCTTAGATTATAGCGTCCTGAAGTCAGTCACAGGGCCACACCTAGCTACACATAGTGTTTCACAACTGTATCTCTAAACACAGTAGCACACACATCACTCATTACTAAATAGTGTTTTTCACGCATATATCATTAAAAAAAAAAAAAGTAGCGTATATACCAGGCACTGGTAAACAATGTGTTTCACACATGGAAAATGTGGCCTAATTCTGTCCCATTAGAAAAAAGGCAACAGTCTGGTAAGCACATAGCAGTCTTCACCATAATCCATCGATTTGATCACCAAATATCCTTTTGTTCCTTTCTTCCCAGGATATACTTACCTTCCCACCAAGAAACACAAGACAAAGCCCTGTCCAGTCATTTTATCCAGTATAAATTTTAGTTTAAAATTAAGGTGAGAAAAATTTATTTAGGTGATAACATTAAACAAATTGTTATAGACTAAGTAAGATGAGTTTTTATACTGGATTTAAAAATATTTTCCATGTTTTGATGCTCTAAGTTAAAAGGATGGGTCCTTTACTTCTGGCCTTCATGGAGTATCAAGGGCAAGATTTACCCTCTTGCTGTGAACAAATTAAAAACTGGACAAAATGGGGCACATGGGTGGCTCAGTTGGTTAAGCATCTGAGTCTTTTGGCTCAGGTCATGATTTCACAAAATTAAAAACCAGTCAGACCAATGGAAGGTAATTAAATGGTTATAGATTTTTGCTCATACAACTGCAACAAGTTTTCAATAAAACATTTGAGTGTATAAAAAAAAAACAGTCCAACATCTAATGAGAAATTAGTAGGTATGACAAGACACAGAAAATGAGACCCAAAACCATGAGTAAAATCAGCCCCTAGAAACAGACCTAGAAATGACAGAGATAAAGATAAAGGAATTAACAAATAAATATGTTAAACTAGCTATTATAACTATATTTGACTATTTAAATACATCAAGGGAAATAAAGGATATAAAAAAAGAAAAAACAAATGGCACAATATCAAGTGTCCTACACAGATCGTAATTAAGTCCTGAAAGGAGAGAAAAGGGACAGAAAAACAACTTGAAAAATAACCAAAAATCTTCCAGATTGATGAAAACTCAAAATCTACAGATCGAAGAAGCTCAGTGAACCCCATGCATGATAAACATAACACCACACTAAGACTCATTATAAGCAATTCCTGAAAACCAACGGTAGAAACTCTAAAATAAGCCTATTATAAAAACCACATTATGTACAAAGGAACAAAGAAAAACCACACACTTCTTATCAGAAACTGTGGGTGCAATCACACAAAAGAATGGAATTTTTAATGTGTTGAAAGACTAATACCATCAACCTAACTTGTTTCCTTCTATTCCAGAAGATTCCTCTTGTCCCTCTCCTCCAGACCCTGGAATCATCATTTTGGGGCCTAATCTTTCCCTGTAGACTTGACCATTAATTTGTGCATACCAGTGAGATTATCTTTCAAAAAGGAAGGTTTTTGCTCCAATTCCTTTAACATTATATAGACAAATTACTCTAGTGCTGTGAGCTACTTTCAAGACTTTCTTAACTATTTACACACTGGTAAGTCAATATGCATTATCTCAATACCTTGTGATGTTCTGTGATTTCTATAAACTTATTTTTATTACACGAAGATATCAGAACTGTTGCAATAAAAGGGTTTATACCCCCCTTCTGTGCCACACACACATAAGGTACCTTTGAAATCAATTATTTCTATTTTTATTCTACAAAGTAAAAGCTTGACAGGAAGGTAAGCAAACTTCCCTTAAGTTAGCGTGTTAAAATAGATTCCCTTGTACTCCATATGTCTCTGCCTCTGCCTTCCCCCTTTTGCTAGATCACCATTTGGAGCCTAGCTCACGTTCCTCTGTAGAGTTGGATGGTAAATTTGTATAACAGAAACACATCTTTCGGCATCAGTAGACTAAAGTCCCCTTTTTGTAGCCTCTTCTGTAGATATGTTTAAATAGTTAAAATCATATTGCATGTATGACTTTGTACCATTGCGTTAACATCCTAACATTGTCACCCCATGATATTATAAATGGTTTTGCAAACATTCATTAAAGTTAAACAAAATGTATTAAGTACCTGTCATTTACTAGGTACTAAGCTAGCTGGTGACAAATGATGAATAAAATTGTCCATTTTGCTGGAGATAAATGACACTGAAGTGCTTCAAATGCAGGAAATACATGAGGAGAAATAATTTCAATATAAAACAGAAAGTGCTAATTGCAGCATAATAACCATGTGGATGAATCACAATCCACTTATGCGTATAATTGTACATTGAGGAAGCCTCCCTATTTTGGTATTAATAATGCTGATAATACGGCTGTCCTTCTGTGTTTTCTATATGCATGATTTTTCATTAGAATAGATTAGAAATACAATTATTGAGTCAATGTATAAACATTAAGGCTTTTCAAGAATATAATCAAATTTTTTTCCAAAAGAACTATATTAATTCATACCCCCACCAGCAGTATACTAGAACTTTTAAACTTCAGATGTATTAGCATTAAAAATTATCTTTTTGAAAACCACTGTTCATTATTTTTTAGATGAAAAATGGTATGTTTTTGGTTTACATTTAACAAATGGCCATTAATAATATTACCCCTGATTTTGTTAGTTGTGGCTACTGGTAAAGCAATAATGTTTTTGAAAGTCCATATTTACAGTCTACATGATACAATTATATTTTAGGAAGTGTTTTTTTGTCTCTAGTGTCCTTATCTGATAAATGAGCAGGGGACTCACAGAAGGGATATTAGCAGTCATTGAATTCAATTTCCACCCACTGCAGGAATTCCTTCTATGATATCCCTGACAAAGGGTCACCTAGCCTTGAACATGTCCAATTAATGATAAACTCACTGTTGGCTGATTCCCCAGATAATAAGATTTTTCCTGTAACTTAGATAATACTATGAAATTGCTTTGATAAAGTTAAAAGGATGTTCTATAAATTCAAAATTTGTCTAATTCATAAATCAGGTTAATCTGTTAACTTGTTTTTAAAATAGCACCCTACTATCACAGTGATATGACCTTACATTCAAATGGTGCTTTATTATTTTAAAAATACTTTTTCATACATTAATCATGTTTAGTGACTTTAACAGCAGTTTGTTTTTGTTTTTATTTTAGAGAAAAGAGAGAGAGAGCAAGCTGGGGTGGGGTGGGGGGGGAGAGAGAGAGAGAGAGAGAGAGAGAGAGAGAGAGAGAGAGAATCCCAAGCAGGCTCCATGTTCAGTACGGAGCCTGACATGGGGCTCGATCCCATGACCCTGGGATCATGACCTGAGCTGAAATCAAAAATCAGACACTCGACCTACTGAGCCACCCAGGCACCCCTTAATAGCAGTTTTAGTATTCTGGTATACTCTGCTCTTTTAAAATACCAAAACCCTTAGCATCACTGTTGTCATAATTCTGTTATTCTGGTATTTTTTTTTAATCTAAATTATTTAGGGGTGCCTGGGTGGCCCAGTCAGTTAAGCATCTGACTTCAGCTCAGGTCATGATCTCGCAGTTCGTGAGTTAGAGTCCTGCATCAGGCTCTGTGCTGACAGCTCAGAGCCTGGAGCCTGCTTCAGATACTGTGTCTCCCTCTTTCTCTGCCCCTCCCCTGCTTGCACTCTCTCTCTCTCAAAAATAAATAAACATTAAATGTGTTTTTTTAATCTAAATTATTTACATCTTGGAATAAATATTTATAACTCAAGTACTCAATTTATGAAAAAAAGACACATAATATATGGTCTATAAGTCTAGACATGTCCTTACTTGTATACATAGCAAAAAAAAATCAAGTGTTTTTAATAACCTTCTGTTGCAAGAATAGTTTTTAGTCCAAAATAAAGAATTTCTTGTCCACTGAATACAGATTTCACAGTACTAAAATTGATATAGATAACTCTGCTTTGGAATGTCTAGCTGCACATGATAGAAGTAATGAAGATGATGAAAACTAGAAATAACCTTCTTTGAACAAAACTATATAGCTCTTTATAAATTAAAAAAAATCTTAGTCAAAAATCAAAAGATGTTTCATAAAAATTAAATGCCAACAAACTGGACAACCTGGAAGAAATTGACAAATTCCTAAGCATCCACACATTTCCAAAACTCAATCAGGAGGAAATAGAAAGCTTGAACAGACCCATAACTAGCGAAGAAATTGAATCAGTTATCAAAAATCTCCCAACAAATAAGAGTCCAGGACCAGATGCTTCCCTGGGGAATTCTACCAGACATTTAAAGCAGAGATAATACCTATCCTTCTCAAGCTGTTCCAAAAAATAGAAAGGGAAGGAAAACTTCCAGACTTATTCTATGAAGCCAGCATTACTTTGATTCCCAAGCCAGACAGAGACCCAGCAAAAAAAAAGAGAATTACAGGCCAATATCTTTGATGAATATGGATGCAAAAATTCTCAATAAGATACTAGTAAATCGAATTCAACAGCATATAAAAAGAATTATTCACCATGATCAAGTGGGATTCATTCCTGGGCTGCAGGGCTGGTTCAACATTCACAAATCAATCAACGTGATACATCACATTAATAAAAGAAAAGATAAGAACCATATGATCCTGTCAATTGATGCAGAAAAAGCATTTGACAAAATTCAGCATTCTTTCTTAATAAAAACCCTCGAGAAAGTCGGGATAGAAGGAACATAGTTAAACATCATAAAAGTCATTTATGAAAAGCCCACAGCTAATATCATCCTCAATGGGGAAAAACTGAGAGTTTTCCCCCTGAGATCAGGAACACAACAGGGATGTCCACTCTCACTGCTGTTGTGTAACATAGTGTTGGAAGTTCTAGCATCAGCAATCAGACAACAAAAGGAAATCAAGGGCATCAAAATTGGCAAAAATGAAGTCAAATTTTCACTTTTTGCAGACCAAAAGTCTGCTAGAATGGATGCATGAATTCAGCAAAAGTCGCAGGATACAAAATTAATGTACAGAAATCAGTTGCATTCTTATACACTAATAATGAAGCAACAGAAAGACAAATAAAGAAACTGATCCCATTCACAATTGCATCAAGAATCATAAAATACCTAGGAATAAACCTAACCAAAGATGTAAAAGATCTGTATGCTGAAAACTATAGAAAGCTTATGAAGGATATTGAAGAAGACATAAAGAAATGGAAAAACATTCTGTGCTCATGGATTGGAAGAATAAATATTGTTAAAATGTCAGTACTACCCGAAGCTATCTACACATTCAATGCAATCCCAATCAAAATTGCACCAGTATTCTTCTCGAAGCTAGAACAAGCAATCCTAAAATTTATAAGGAACCACAAAAGACCCCGAATAGCCAAAGTAATTTTGAAGAAGACCAAAGCGGGAGGCATCACAATCCCAGACTTTAGCTTCTACTACAAAGCTGTAATCATCAAGATAGCATGGTATTGGCACAAACACAGACACATAGACCAATGAATAGAATAGAAACCCCAGAACTAGACCCACAAAAGTATGGCCAACTAATCTTTCACAAAGCAAAAAAGAATATCCAATGGAAAAAGTCTCTTTAACAAATGGTGCTGGGAGAACTGGACAGCAACATGCAGAAGAATGAAACTAGACCACTTTCTTACACCGTTCACAAAAGTAAACTCAAAATTGATAAAGGACCTGAATGTGAGACAGGAAACCATCAAAACTCTAGAGGAGAAAGCAGGAAAAAACCTCTCTGACCTCAGCCGCAGCAATATCTTACTCGACACATCTCCAAAGGCAAGGGAATTAAAAGCAAAAATGAACTATTGGGACCTCATGAAGATAAAAAGCTTCTGCACTGTAAAGGAAACAATCAAAACTAAAAGGCAACCGACGGAATGGGAAAAGATATTTGCAAATGACATATCGGACAAAGGGCTAGTATCCAAAATGTATAAAGAATCACCAAACTCCACACCCAAAAAACAAATAATCCAGTGAAGAAATGGGCAGAAAACATGAATAGACACTTCACTAAAGAAGACATCCAGATGGCCAACAGGCACATGAAAAGATGCTCAACGTCACTCCTCATCAGGGAAATACAAATCAAAACCACACTCAGATATCACCTCACGCCAGAGTGGCTAAAATGAACAAATCAGGAGACTATAGGTGCTGGCGAGGATGTGGAGAAACGGGAACCCTCTTGCACTGTTGGTGGGAATGCAAACTGGTGCAGCCACTCTGGAAAACAGTGTGGAGGTTCCTCAAAAAATTAAAAATAGATCTACCCTATGACCCAGCAATAGCACTGCTAGGAATTTACCCAAGGGATACAGGAGGGCTGATGCATAGGGGCACTTGTACCCCAATGTTTATAGCAGCATTTTCAACAATAGCCAAATTATGGAAAGAGTCTAAATGTCCATCAATTGATGAATAGATAAAGAAATTGTGGTTTATATACACAATGGAATACTACTTGGCAATGAGAAAGAATGAAATATGGCCTTTTGTAGCAACGTGGATGGAAATGGAGAGTGTGATGCTAAGTGAAATAAGTCATACAGAGAAAGACAGATACCATACGTTTTCACTCTTATGTGGATCCTGAGAAACTTAACAGAAGACCATGGGGGAGGGGAAGGAAAGAAAAAAAAGTTAAAGAGGGAGGGAGCCAAATCATAAGAGACTCTTAAAAACTGAGAATAAACTGAGGTTTGATGGGGGGTGAGAGGGAGGGGAAAGTGGGTGATGGGCATTGAGGAGGGCACCTGTTGGGATGAGCACTGGGTGTTGTATAGAAACCAATTTGACAATAAATTTCATAAAGTAAATAAATAAACATACAGATTCCTTTAAAAAATGTTTCATAAATATCTCCACAAGGTTATGAAGCAAGAGATGAGATTATTCAAAAGAAGTCAAGGAAATTTGGCAAGTAGCACTTAATCCTCATCATTCTTCTGACTAGTGTAGTATCTGAAAGAGTTTCTTTGTTGGAAAATTATGCTCAAAATTATGCTCTTGACTCAACAATAGCACCAAATGACGATCCATCTTAATTTTTAAGATCACATCTTCTGAGGAAGATCAAATAATACTTTATTAAAATTTATTTGCTAACTTATATTAACATATTAGCATGTTTAACATTTGTTTTTTATAACAGCTTTATTGAGGTACAAATCATATAACATGCAATTAACTCATCTAACTGGCTCAGTGTTTTTTAGTATATTCACAGAATTGTGCAACCATCACCACAATTAATTTTCCAACATTTTCATCACCCCCAAAAGAAATCTTGTACACATGAGCAGTCATTCCCCATCACCCACCCTTCTTCCCCTGGCCCCACCAGCCTTTGGAAACTACTACTAACCTACTTTTTGTCTGCATGAATTGCCTATTCTGGACTTTTCATATAAATGGAATTATACAATATATGACCTCTTGTGACTGGCTTTTTCCATTTAGAATGTTTTCAAGGTCCATCCAAATTGTAGTATACATCCGTACTTCTTTCTTATTGCTGAATAATATCCCACTGTTTAGATACACTACATTTTGTTTATCCATTCATCAGTTGATGGACATTTTTTGGCTATTATGAATTATGATGCCATAAATATTTGTATATACATTTTTATATAGATATAGGTTTTCATTGCTCTGGGGTATATACCTAGGAGTGGGATTGCTGGATCATATAGTAACTCTGTTTCAAAATGGTTGTGCCATTTTACATCCCCACCAGCAGTTTATGAGGGTTCCAATTTTTCCACATCCTTGTTTTTACTCACCATCTGCCTTTTTCATAGCAAAATTTGTTTTCATAAATGATATTGATATTTTATAACACATTTAGATATTAAAATGTTGAAATATATTAAATATTGCTCACTGATATTTTGCTTTATGAATTCTAAACTCTTCAACAAAAACCCAAACACTGATATTAATACATATTTCAGTATTAAACAAAGTTAAAATCCCAAGCTATCATTTTTGCACTCGTTATTTCAATAAATAATTACATTTTTTTTTTTAATTTTTTTTTTCAACGTTTATTTTATTTTTGGGGCAGAGAGAGACGGAGCATGAACGGGGGAGGGGCAGAGAGAGAGGGAGACACAGAATCAGAAACAGGCTCCAGGCTCTGAGCCATCAGCCCAGAGCCCGACGCGGGGCTCGAACTCCCGGACCGCAAGATCGTGACCTGGCTGAAGTCAGACGCTTAACCGACTGCGCCACCCAGGCGCCCCTAATTACATTTTCTTATAAAACTGCACATGAGGGGTGCTTGGGTAGCTCAGTCGGTTAAGTGTCCCCCTCTTGATTCTGGCTCAGGTCATGATTTCATGGTCGTGAGATCAAGCCTCAAGTCTGTACAGCACGGAGGCTACCTGGGATTTTCTCTTTCCCTCTCCCTCCGTCCCTCCCCAGCTAACACGTGTGTGTGCTCACGCGCTCTTTTTCTCTCTGTCAAAAAAAACAAACAAAACAGAACAAAACAAAACTTCACATGATACATTATCGTTAAAGCTTAGAATTAGGTAAAACTTTTTCTCTACTTGTATATTCCTTCTACAAAAAAATGAGAGCTGTATAATTCAGTCCTTCTTTGTGCTGATTGCTAGAAAGCTTAAAAGCTCAAGCTTTTCTTAGTTGGGAATTCTTACAAGAAATTAACTTTTTTTTCTGTTATGATCATTGTTTTTATACCTCTATATTTAGTAAAATCTAACAAAATCTTTTTAGAAATAGGGCAAATAAACAAATAAATATGTAGTAAGTATCCTTGATCTGCACAGCAATTTATTCCCAGTACCATAAATGATGAAAATGAGACAATGAAAAGTGACTTACTCAAGGTCAGAAGCTTAGAAGTGGCAAAGCTGATATTAGAACTTAGATCTTAGAGAGCCCCCATATCAGTTCTTTATGCTATGCCATCTCTCTGTTTAAGACAGACCTTTTCTGTCATTGGAAGTATCCCAAAGTAGCTCCTGCAGAAATAATACTTAAACATGACAGTGTCCCCGTAATAAGATGTTCAACTACCCATCCTAGTAATTGACATAAATTTAAATGTTCTTAAATCCAATCCCCACAATGGCTTGCTTTGTATGATAGAAATAAATTTATTTTTCAGTGACAATTCTGATTACAAATATCATTAATATTTAAATCATCAATTTGCTGCTAATGCTAACAAAGATTGTATAAGACTTAAAAATCTAATATTTGCTTAACAATATGGGTCACTATACCTGATATCTTTTGTTAGCTTAAGAATAGGAGAAATAGGGGTGCCTGGGTGGCTCAATCGGTTAAGCGTCCAACGTTGGCTCAGGTCATGATCTCGTGGTCCATGAGTTCGGGTCCAGCGTCAGGCTCTGTGCAGACAGCTGACAGCCTGGAGCCTGTTTCAGATTCTATGTCTCCCTTTCTCTCTGCCCTTCCCTGGCTCGTTCTCTGTCGCTTTCTGTCTCTGAAAAATGAATAAACCTTAAAAAAAAAAAAAGGAATGGGAGAAATATTTCCAAACAGTTTCCATTTGGAATAATTTATAGAAAGTTACTGAATGTTTTTCTGTATTACTTTTTAAAGTCACATAAAAGAATTATTTGTCTATCTGAAATTTATGCATTGTTCCTTAAAGAAAGTGAATATCTATACAATTTATTATAGAAATGCATTTAGTATTCATTACTGTTGATACTAAATAGAAGTTAGGTTTTAGTTCCAGATAGAAGGTGGGAACACCATTTGCTGGAAAATATACTTAGTTAACTGTGAGTTATTTCTGGAAATATAAAGTCTAATAATTTTACTTATTAAGTTGGGCAAATAAATCATAGGTATGTTCCAGACCTAGGTAACAATTATAAAACAACCTAAACATAAATAGAAAATTTCAATAAATTATATAAATGCCTTAAATAAACCCTTCTCCTATCCTCCTTATCTCTACTTTTAGACTTGAAGATTGTGAATGCTTGCAATATTTGGTCTACAGAATTAGGCCATCACTGTGAATTAAAAACATCATAAAATGATTTAAATTACTATGTGCTAAGTAGTAGGAGCTTGTAGTTAAGTAAGTATTGGTTTTCTAGCAAAGTACAAACCTTAGAAGTTATATCATTTGCCTCCATCATTTTACTGATATGGGAAATAAAGATGGGATGAAGGAAACTGCCCAAGATCTAAGTTCACGGCAGGGTGGGAATTATAACCAAGCTGATGGCTGATTGAAGGTTATGTCCATAACACCACATTAGTTCAAATCAAAGTTTAAAATCATCTGATTTGTAGCTCTGTTTAAACCATAAGTTTTTATGTTTTGTGTTTTGTTTTTATTTTAGAGAGAGAGAGAGACAGCACAAGCAGGGGAGAGGGGCAGAGGGAGAAAGAGAGAATCCCAAGCAGGCTCCATGCTCAGCATGGAGCCTAATAAGGGCTTGATCTTACCATTCTAGGATTATGACCTGAGTTGAAATCAAGAGTTGGACACCCAACTAAGCCACCCAGGTGCCCTAAGCCATAAGTTTAGTACTTATTTTTCTTATAATTTATTGTCAGCTAACATACAGTATATGCAGTGTAGTCTTGGCTTCAGGAGTAGATTCCCGTGATTCATCATTTACAAACAATACCCAGTGCTCATCCCAACAAGTGCCCTCCTCAATGCCTATCAACAATTTTCCCCACCCCCCAACCCCCAACCCCCACCCCCATCAATGTTTGTTCTCTGTATTTAAGAGTCTCTTATGGTTTGGCTCTCTCTCCGTTTATAACTCATTTTTCTTTCTCTTCCTCTATGGTTTTCTGTTAAGTTTCTCAAATTCTACATATGAGTGAAAACATATGATATGTGTCTTTTTCTGACTGACTTATTTCACTTAGCATAATACCCTCCAGTTCCACCCACGTTGTTGCAAATGGTAATATTTCATTCTTTTTCATCACTGAGTAGTATCTATATCTATATATCTATATCTATATCTGTATCTGTATCTGTATCCATGCACCACATCTTCTTTATCCATTCATCAATTGATGGACATTTGGGTCTTCCCATAATTTGGCTATTGTTGATAGTGCTGCTATAAACATTGGAGTACATGTGTCCCTACAAATCAGCACTCCTATATCCTTTGGATAAATTTCTAGGAGTGCTACTGCTGGGTCATAGGGTAATTCTGTTTCTAATTTCTTGAGGAATCTCCACACTGTTTTCCAGAGCAGCTACACCAGTTTGCATTCCCACTACCAGTGCAAGAGGGTTCCCTTTCCTCCATATCCTCACCAACATCTGTTGCTAAACCATAAGTTTAAAAGATCTGAATATGATATAGCCTATAAGAACTAAATGTTTTGATGAGCTCACATTTTTAGCTAACAACCAACTAGAAACCAATTACTACCAGCACAGATCATGGATATATTATTAAAGGCAAGTGTAGTAATGCCAACTTTCAGGATATTTTTAAAATCAAAAGCAACACTATTAGGTATTTTAGATCACTTATATTAGATCACTTAAGAAAATTACTTTAATACAAAGGAAAAAACTTTTGTAAGAGGAGCTAAAGAGAAGTTTGATAGCTCTTTCTTGTCTATTTCATTCCCTGAAAAATGTGTTGAACATTAACTTCATAAGTTGAATATTATGGACGAGAAAAAGGAAGAAATAGAATTCCAGTTCTAGAATTATGGATCGAGTTTTGGAAGATGGTTTGATCTTGTAATCTTTTTTCCTGGTCCTCTCTTGGCATTCATTGTCTTCTGATTAACTGGATTATATCTTACCCTGAAATAAAAGAAGTGTTAATCATGATTTTTCAGTCACCACTGTGTACAACAGAAACATTATATGCTTATGGTACCACCCTAAACAGTCATATGTTATACCACATTATCTCATTACAGACAGGCAACCATCTCAAGGGCAGATAATCCAAAGGCCAGGAAGGAGCCCATGACGTGGCCTAATGTAGAAAGCTCTGTTCAAAGAGGGATGAGATGGACCATTCTGATATTACCTCTGGAAATATGAATTAAAGCTAAGAAAATATAGACAGTGACCATGAAGTTGAGCAAGGAGAGTAAGGAAATAAGTAAGCCAAAGATATGTTACCAAAAATTATAATAAAATTGAAACTAAGACCAAGGTCTGTGATATTAAAAAGATACAGAGAGTGAAGATGGCAGTTGGTAATGAAAAGTGAAATAGAGACTGAACTAGTTGATTACATAAAAATAATAACAGCAACATTTTTACAGCACACAATTTATGCCAGGGACTATTCTTATTTTTATGTTTATTTTTCGAGAGAGAGGGAGACAGAGCATGAGAAGGGGAGGAGCAGAGAGAGAGGGAGACACAGAATCCAAAGCAGGCTCCAGGCTCTGAGCGGTCGGCACAGAGCCCGATGTGGGGCTTGAACTCATGAACCGCGAGATCATGACCTGAGCCGAAGTTGGATGCTTAACTGACTGAGCCACCCAGGCACCCCTGCCAGGGACTATTCTAAAATCTATTCTAGTCTATGAATTGATTCATAGATTCAAAGATTGATTCTTATCAACCTCAATGAAAATGCCTATGATGTAGGTACTATTATTACCCCTGTTAGATAAATGAGAAAAATGAGGTTATATAGTTAGTAAGTGGATCTGGAATTTGAATCCAGATAGCTGAGTTCAAAGTCTGTGCCTTTAATTACTATTTTGTATGGCAGACCACTAACGTGAAGATCTATGAAGTTCTGCTCAGTTTTTTAAAGCTACCTTGAATTCTAGCTTTAATATCTTGGGCCCAGTTATATTAGAAGTCCTTTTCTTGAATTTCCATGGGACTATCTTTCCTTTATTGACTTACATATTTTTATAAAGCCAACTTTCCCACGCTCTTATTTGGGAGTAGAGTCAGCTTCAATTCCCTCCAAGATGCTTTTTAAAAATCTTTTACTCAGGGAGTGATGCTGGGGAAAATGATAGAATAAGGATTTTAGAAAATTCTTTTCTCCATAAAATCAATGAAAAAATTGGCAAAAATGGTCAGAAGCAACTTTTTCAGAGCTCTGGAAATTAACCAAGGATTTGTAGCAATTCTGGAGAATTTATTAAACACACTACACACACACACACACACACACACACACACACACACAACTGAAATTCAGCAAGAACACAACTTTGTAGCATTTTAACTCGCCTTAGCCTTTTCTCCCAGCTCTCTGGTATCCCTGTGAAAAAACTGAAAAACTGATCCTAAAATTCGTATGGAAATTAAAGGGACTCCAAACAACCAAAACAATCTTGAAAAAGAAGATTAAAGTTGGAGTACTCACACTAACTTATTCTAAAATTACTGAAAAGTTAGTCATCAAGACAGCACGGCACTAGCATTAAGATAGACTTATAGACCAATGGAATAGAAGAACTGAGAGCCTAGAAATAAACTCTTATGTTTATGCTTAATTTTTTTTTATTTTTTATTTTTCCTTTTAAGTAGACTTCATGCCCCATGTGGAGCCAAATGCAGGGCTTGAACTCATGACGCTGAGATCAAGACCTGAGCTGAGATCAAGAGTTGGATGCTTAACCAACTGAGACACCCAAGTGCCCCTCTTTTTTCCATATGGTTGGTTTTTTATGTTTTTAAATTTTTTTAGATGTTTATTTATTTTTGACAGAGAGAGACAGAACATGAATGGGGGAGAGGCAGAGAGAGAGAGGGAGACACAGAATCCCAAGCAGGCTCTAGGCTCTTAGCTGTCAGCACAGAGCCCAACATGGGGCTCGAACCCATGGACCACGAGATCATGACCTGAGCCAAAGTTGGACACTCAACCGACTGAGCCACCCAGGTGCCTCAATATGGTTGATTTTTTTAAAAGGGTGCAAAGACAATCAATTGGGGAGGAATATTCTTTGTAACAAATGGCGCTAGGACAACTGGACAGACACATGCAAAAGACTGAATGAAACTGGACCCCAGTCTCACATCATATACAAAAATTAACTCAAAAAAGACTCAAAAATGGAACTAAAACTATTAAACCTAGAAGAAAACATATCTATAAATCTTTGTGTTGTTGAATTAGGCTTAGATACGATACCTAAAGCACAAGTAACCAAGAAAAACAAATCCTAGGAAGGCAGATCAATTGTACTTTATCCAAATCAAAACTTTTATGCTTCAAAAGACATCATTAAGAAAGAAAAAAAAGTGACAAAAAATGGGAGAAAATATTTGCACATCATGTATCAGATAAGGTCTGGTAACCAGAATATATAAAGGACTCTTATAACACAACAAGACAACAAGTCAATTTAAAAATGGGCAAAAGACTTGATTAAACATTTCTACATAGAAGATATATGAATGGCAAGCAAGTACACAAAAAGATGCTCAACATCAATAGTCCTTAGGAAGTACAAATCAAACTACAATGAGATACTACTTCACATCTACTAGGAGAGGGAAAAAAAAGGACAATAACAAATGTTGACAAAGATGTGGAGAAACTGGAACACTCATACATTACTAGTGGGAATATAAAATGGTGCAGCCACTCTGGAAAATAGTTGGGCAGTTCCCCAAAAAGATAAACAGTTATCAATTGACCCAAAAATTCCATTTCAGGGCATCTACCCAACAGAATTAAAAACTTATATGCAGCATGAATGTTCATAGAACCATTATTCAAAATAGTCAAAAGATATAAACAACCCAAACATCCATCAATTGATTAATGGATAAACAAAATGTGATAGATCCAAACACTGGAATATTATTCAGACACAAAAAAGAATAAAATACTGATATATGCTCCTACACAGATGAACCTTGAAAAATTATGCTAAATGACAAAGGCATACCAGGCTGCATATTGTTTGCTTCCATTTATATGAAATAACAAGAATAAACAAATCTATAGTGGCAGAAAGTAGATTAGTGATTGGCAGGGGCTAGGGGGAGAGAGGAATAGAAAGTGAATGCTAATGGGTAAAAGGGTTTTGGGGGGAGATGAAAATGTTCTAGTGGTGATGATTTTGCAACTTTGTGAATATTCCAACAAGCAATGAGTTTCATTGTATGTAAATTATATCTCATTATAAATATTTTTAAATGTACTTTGGGAATAAACCATTTCCTATGCTAAAATGTTTCCTTAATTAAATAGCAATGTTTTAGAATAATTTCATCTTCTGGTGTAATATGGAATTAACCACAAGCATTCAGTTATATCATATTCAATTCATAGCTCATTATACATTCTACATTGTTTACTATACTTAATGCTTTTATAGTGTGCTGATAATATTTCAAATAGCTTCCTTAATATCAATGATCTCTATAGGATCCAACTGACATGATGACATTAATCATCAAGCTGAGATACTTAACTCTAAAAATATGTTTAATTTCCTAGATATCTTTTAGAACAGTGTTTTTCAAACTGCAATTGATATAGGTCAAAGGGGACTGAGGGGCGCAAGGGGGTCAGTTGGTTAAGCATCTGACTCTTGATCTCAGCTCAGGTCTTGATCTCAGGGCTGTGAATTCAAGCTCCACATTGGGCTCCATGCTGGGCCCCCCAAAAATAGTGGATTTATTTAGTGAATTATAACAGCAACATAAAAAAATAAAACAAAATAGAAAATACCAGGGTGCATCACATATAATAAGACTATGTACTGTTTCATAATGTTTTTTCAGTTATACATAAATATATATGTGGGTATAGTGGGTCACAATATGCTAACAGTCATGGTAAATAAAATTTGGAAACCACTTTCCATTCCTGTGTATTGTGGCTTTTATATACATCATAGTAGCTTAGACCCTTGCAAGATTATGCTTTGTCATTTGCAGTTTCAAATTATTGTCATATGTTTTATTCTCTTCCCACAAACAAATTCTTTGTTACTTTGCTAATTCTTTATATTCAAAAAATACTATACATTGTAGAATAATAATAACAGCTGGTATTATGGAACTAGGGATTTTTCAATAATCTCTAATTTTCATATTAACCATTCAATCTGGATTTCATCATGCCCATATAACAGGTGAATAAACAGAGTATGAGGGAGGTTACTTTACATAAAGCCACATTAAATCTAAGTGGCGGAGGCAAAAACTGATTCATCTATCTGCTCCAAACCCAGTCAAATTTTTCAGTTACCACCTTACTTTTCACTATTTTTTAAAATACCATACTGCATTATCTACACAAATACTTACACTGTTATTTTGACTTGAGGGATTCCATAGTCATTCTAGTAGATGAATTTTCTCTTGCCTTTTTTCCTTTATTTAAGTTTAAAATTTTTTTAATTTTTTAAATAATCTCTACACTTAACATGGGGCTCAAACTCATAACCCTGAGATCAAGAGTTGCATGCTCTACCGACTGAGCCAGCCAGGTGCCCCTTGATTTTTCTCCATTAATATAATATAGTTAAAAATGATTAAAAAGAGGGGCGCCTGGGTGGCGCAGTCGGTTAAGCGTCCGACTTCAGCCAGGTCACGATCTCGCGGTCCGGGAGTTCGAGCCCCGCGTCGGGCTCTGGGCTGATGGCTCAGAGCCTGGAGCCTGTTTCCGATTCTGTGTCTCCCTCTCTCTCTGCCCCTCCCCCGTTCATGCTCTGTCTCTCTCTGTCCCAAAAATAAATAAACGTTGAAAAAAAAAATTAAAAAAAAAAAATGATTAAAAAGAATACATATTCTTTTCTTTAAAATGGCTGCCCCAGGGGGCGCCTGGGTGGCGCAGTCGGTTAAGCGTCCGACTTCAGCCAGGTCACGATCTCGCGGTCCGGGAGTTCGAGCCCCGCGTCGGGCTCTGGGCTGATGGCTCAGAGCCTGGAGCCTGTTTCCGATTCTGTGTCTCCCTCTCTCTCTGCCCCTCCCCCGTTCATGCTCTGTCTCTCTCTGTCCCAAAAATAAATAAACGTTGAAAAAAAAAAAAATAAAAATAAAATGGCTGCCCCAATTCTACCCTACAGAAACAAGTGGAAACATGAAAAGCAATTAGACAGAAGTACCCAGTTAATAATTACCTTGACTTCCTACACACGTCTAGTTCCAAGTGAAGTTATCAAGGTTTAGTTTTTTTCTGTGCTTATTTAAAATTTTTATTGTTCTTTTCTTAGTAGAACCAATGGAACTTTATAAAACTAGCTCTATATCTTGCATACCCATTATAAGCTGGGTACTTTAGGTTGTGTAAAAGTACACATATTCTTATAGAAAATGCCAGAAGGTATAAGTCATTCATAATCCCACCTTACTATTTTGTGTTATAATTTTTACTTACTACTATAAATAAATGTTTTCCTATGTCAGTTATATAATTTCCTAGAATGTAATATTTTGTAACTTCATAATATCCTCATAGTTTATTAAATTATTCATTCCCTTAATGTTGGATATTTTGGTTGTGTTTTCTCTATTCTAGCTGCTTTTCTTATCAAAAGGAGGTTCCCTGAATAATCTATCTCTTAGTGAGTCCTAGAATCATTTTCCCTCAGGTCCTGTGATTCCAGGGCACTAAAGGATTGCTTTGTTATTTTCTTCCTCTAGAGCTTTTCATCACTCTAGAACACTTCTAAACAGAAAAAAAAAAAAAAAAAAAAAAAAATGAGGCTGTTCACACTAAAGAAAAATTAATTTTATAGTTGTTTACTTTTAGGAAACACTGCTTGTGTTACCAGCTTTTGAACTCCTTGCTTGCAGGAAAATGATTTTTTATAGTTAATACATGCCATTAGTCATAATAATAAGGTTACCTATTAACTTGTCTAGAAGTTTTCAGCAACTTCCAAACTTTATCCTAAAGAGATGATTTCTACTTATCTTAAAGATAATATCTCTTATTTATCCTTTTTTTCTTTTTTTAATATTTTATTTTTAAGTAATCTCTACACCTGATGTGGGGCTTGAACTTAAATCCCCAAGATCAGGAGTCTCATGCTCCACTGACTGAACCAGCCAGGTGCCCTGTATCTTTTTTTCAAATCAGTCTATACAAGGATCTCTGGAATACATCTTTCAATAGCAGTATAGAGATCTTGTTCATTTCTGGGCATGGTTCCACAAAGTAGGAGTATATGTGGTGGCTAATATTCACTTATCCCTCTTCGATAGACTTAAAAAAATATATAGTATATCACAGGGATACCTCGGTGGCTCAGTCAGTTAAGCATCTGGCTCTTGATTTCAGCTCAGGTCATGATCTCCGGTTTGTGGGATCCAGCCCCACATGGGGCTGTGAGCACCATATGCTGTAAGCACAGAGCCTACTGGGAATTCTCTCTCCTCCTCTCTGCCCCTCCCCCACGTGCATGCTCTCTCTCTCCCTTTCTTCCTCTCAAAATAAATAAATATTTTTTAAAAAACAGCATATCACAGTGAAATGGGTATTTCCTAATGCTCTGATTTATTCTGAACATTAGGAAAACTCCATAAGTTGATATTTAATATTAGCATGTGTAGGAATATCAACCAAAGCAAACATTAAAAGCCACTAAAACTTGATTTTTAAAATACTGTTTTAAGTATAATACATATACAGAGTGCATAAAACATCGTTGTAAGCACTATGAATTATAATAAAGTGAATACTCATGTAACCACTACCCAGGTCAACAAACAGAACGCTGCCATCACATTGGAATACCTTGTGCTACTCCCAATTATCATCCCCCTTCTCCTTTCCATTAGTAAACACTATCCTGTCTTCTGACACCACAGTTTAATTTTGCCTGTCTTTGAACATGATATAAATAGAATCATACGTGTTCTTTTATTTCTGGCCTCTTTTCCCCAACACTGTGATGATTATCCATGATGTTGTGTGAGCTGTAGTTTGTTTTTATTGTTGTTATTATTGATATATATAATATATTCATGTTATTATTAATAAATATGTGAATATTTGTTTTTATATGAGTAACATAGATGTATAAATTTGTATCTCTTAAAAAATTTTATCGATTCTACTATTTTTAAAAAATGTTTATTTATTTTGAGGGAGAGAGGGTGTGTGCATGAACTACAGAGAGGTAGAAGGGGAGGGAGAGAGAGAATCCCAAGCAGGTTCTGCGCTGTCAGCACAGAGCCCAATGCAGGGCTCAATCTCACAAAACATGAGATCATGACATGAGCTAAAATCAGAAGTCTGATGCTTAACCAATTGAGCCACCTAGGCGCCCCCATTCTGCTACTGATAGATATTTGAGTTGTTTTCAGCTTATGGCTGTTATGAATAAAGATTCTATGAAACATTCTTGGACAGGTTTTTTTGGTGTAAATGTATGTACCATTTGGTTAGGTATGTAACTAAGAATGCAATTGTTGGGTCATAGAGTAGTTATATAATCATCTAAATGTAGAAAGTAATACTAAACACTATTCCAAAGTGGTTGCATAAATTTACACATCCTCCATACCTTTGACAACACTTGGAATTATCAATCTTAAAATTTGTGGTGGCCTCTCAAAAAAAATTTTTTGAGAGAGAGAGAAAGCAAGAGCAAGCTAGGGAGAAGGGCAGAAGGAGAGGGAGAGGAAGAAACCCAAGAAGTCTGCACACCCAGCACAGAACCCAATGTGGGACTTGATCCCACGACGCTGGGGTAATGACCTGAGCCGAAATCAAGAGTCGGTAGCTCAATTGACTGAGCTACCAGGCACCCCTGGTCATCTCATGATTTTAATTTACATTTGGCTGAATAAGTAATGGTGTTGAGTACATTTTCACATGTCCATTGGCCATTTGGATATCCTCTTCTGTGGGGTGCTTAACATTAAAACTTGGTTTTCTTTATTTTTCTAAAACTTGATTTTAAGACTAAAATCAAAAAGTATACTGAATTCCAGAGTTAAGGCAGTAATTAAGTACAATTTTTTTAAAGTTTATTTATTTATTTTAATAATAAATGAGCAAGAGAGCAAGAGTACGCATGAGTGGGGGAGGGGCAGAGAGGGAGAGAGGGAGAGAATCCCAAGCAAGCTCTATGCTATCTGAGCGGGGCCTGATGCGGAGCTCAATCTCAGGAACCCTGAGATCATGACCTGAATGGAGATCAAGCGTTGGACGCTTAAACAACTGAACCACCCAGGCGCCCCAATAATATTTTAAAGTAGTGCCAATTATATATACCTAATTTGGAAGGTTATAGGTATATAGAAATGTTTCTATTATTTGAGTTATTTGCGTTATTAATACTTCTAGAAAATGAAGAGTTGTTTGTCTATTTGTGTAATCATTTATTCACTCATGCATTCATTAAAAAAATTAGTAAACACCTATTCATGCCAGGCACTATATTCAACATTAGGTTCTATCAAAGATGGAAGTGATACATCTAAGCTCAAGCAGTGCGGTGCCAGAGGCCCCAAACAAGCTTACTGAGCAGGTATTTCAGACCACGTCATCCACCTCTGATGCACCAGCACCTCTAGCTCAATTCAGACCGATGTCATGGAGGCCCAGCAGACACTGACTGCCAGGGTGATACAGCAGGGGGCCAGGAGGAAGGAGTTTGGTATCTAGGTCATTCGCTCAAGGCTCCTTTAATACTGCCTTGCTCAATTTGACAGTAAGTGGATGAGTACCACTTACACATGGCAAACAGGACTCAGATTCTCAGGGTAGGTCACCTCATTAGAAGGAAAGAAAGCCCACGCTTCGTCCACTGATGAGTCAGCTTGATACAAGGGACTGCAGCTGCACGGCACTCCTATTCTCTCTGCCTAAACCTATTTCCTTCCCTTGCCCTTGAGGAACTCATTTTAAGAAGGCTCACTAGTAAACTTCTTGCATGCTGATTTCAGAGTCTCCCTGAGAGATCCAATCTACAACAGTATTCAGTGGAAAATCAAACTGCTCTAACAGAGTATAGTCTAGTGTTATATATGTATATGTGTGATGATTAGGGTAAGTTTTATCTGTATTTTCAAAATATTTCTCCCTTCATTATTTAAGTAGATTTGAATAAAAGAGGTAATATCTTTCTAAAAGAAATTTGAAATGGAAGACATATGTAAAAATAAAAAAAGAAATATGCAGGGTGACTGTACCAGGCCTGAAACTGCTTTCCTTACAAAGGCCTGTTTGCAAGGTTGGCCCTTGGTTGGTGCCTGGGAACTTAGTGGTAAAAAGTTCCATACACGGATATAACTTTCCTTAAATGAAAAAGAACGGCTCACTGTACTTAAGCTGTACAAACAATATGGTTTATGTGAACATCTGTTTTCCTTCTGGAAGTCTGGAATTTGGTATGTGTTGAGCACAGGGCACATATGTGACCAGTGGGCGCCCCCCCCCCCCCCCACCGCCGCCCCAGGCACTGTATCTGATGAGTTTCCCTGGAAGATAAAACTTCATGCATTGTTGCACATGGTATAAACCTACTGCTGGAGGAATTAAGTGTGTTCTATGTGACTCCACTGGAGGACTTTAAGAAACTTGTACCTAGTTGCCTCCAAACTTCATCCCATACACCTTTTTCCTTTGATGATTTTTCTTTGTATCCTTTGGCTGAAATCCATCCTAGCTGTGTGCACAAATACACGCTGAGTCCTGTGAGTTGTTCTAGCAAATCACTGAACAGGGGAGTGGTCTTGGGGCCCCCTAGCACAGAGGTATAATAGTTTCCAGAGGGAAGTTCTTTCCCAGAATTTAATGTTTTAACTCTATTATATTTCTACTGATAAAAATATACAGGATAATGATTTATAATTTAAAATATTTATGACCATGGGGTGCATGGATGGCTGAGTTGGTTAAGTGTTCAACTCTTGGTTTTGATTCAGGTCATGATGTCACAATTCATGGGTCTGAGCACCACACTGGTCTCTACAGCTGGCAGCAGGGAGCCTGCTTGGTATTCTCTCTCTCTCCCTCTCTCTCTGCTCCTTCCCCCATTTGTGCTGCTCTGTCTCTATCAGAATAAACTAAACTAAACTAAACTAAAATATGACTACTGAAGGAAGAATACACTTTTACCCATCTAACCAAATATTGGACAAAATGTATCCCTTGAATCTCTACGAAAAAAAAAATTGCATGTCGCATATACCTTGAGTGCCTGTATTTGAAAAGAATTTTGATTTATAGCTAATTTACATCTTGGTTTACTTTTTTATATCGTTAACTTATATATAAGTATATTCTCCTAAATAGAATAAGGTGGAATTGCCTGACTAATTCTTCTGGATTTAGTAGAGAACAGGAAAAATCATGTGTAGACATAACTTCCTAAACGCAGAAAACATTCCTCTGTTCTTTATTCATCCTAAATTGTCTTTGTTTACATAGGAAAACACAGTTTAAACTGCACTGTCATCTACACTAATTTCAGTATCCATCTTTGGTCAGTAAACAAGTTAAGGCTGATAATTTAATTGTATTTATATTGTTGTTAATGGTATCGATTTAGGCTCTTCTTGGGTATGGCATTGTTCTAGCTTAGGAAACAAGAACTTACCACGTTGGAGGACAAAACATATTCTTGGGATCTACAAAAATGTATATAAATAGTGAATAGAGAGCACAAACTTCTTTAAGTTCTTCTACCATCTGTTTGTTATTTTATATTGTTGCTATAAAATGTAGAAGTTCAACTTCCAAATATAATGGACACCTGTTTTGTCAGTACCATCCACAGGCAAATATAATTAATTAGAAAGGAAGGATACAGTTAGACTTACATTTTCACTGAATTCTCTTTCATTCTAGGCAGTTGATCCATCTGTTGCCTTTTAGAAACTTGGTATGAGTCAGAGACCTGAAATACAAACATTTGAGCATTTGTCCTCTTATTTCATGACTGATTCTGAGCTAAGAGAAATAGTCCATTCTCAATTAACTCTTTTATAACCAGGCCCTTAGGTGGCATGCATAAGAGAAGCTAAATTCTGGCCTTCTCCAGGATTATAAGGTTTCTAAATATTATGGAGACCCCTCTATCTCAACCCCACATTCCATGTGGTTTTTATAACAAATACAGAGGAAATTGTTTAAATCATATCATCTATGGGTATAAAGATCATTAAAAGTTTTTGTAATAGACACTGAATATAAATAATACATGCACTCTGTCATTAAGGAAGATATGACCATAGAAGCTGTATGCGTCCTGAAATGGAAAGACAAGATCATATTTTTATTTTTGTCTGTTTTGAGACACTTCCATGGCACAAGAGCGGAGACTTCTTTGTAGGTGGTAGAACAATCAAGGCTGATGACCTTAGAGATAGATAGCAATTCAAGACATGAGTAAATGAGGTCATTCAGTAAGAACACACAGAGAAGAGAGCTGATCATATAAACTAGAGAAAGCAACTTTTAAGGGATAGGAGAATTACCAAAGGCCATTATTTAAACAATAGGAAA
The DNA here is from genome assembly GCF_018350155.1 of Leopardus geoffroyi. NCBI lineage: Eukaryota > Metazoa > Chordata > Mammalia > Carnivora > Felidae > Leopardus > Leopardus geoffroyi. Next base: position 15,098,187 of record NC_059326.1, read on the forward strand.
AGCCAGGACAAAATACTGTCATTAAAGTCAAGAGATGAGGGATATTCAAACAAGTGAGCGTGGTTAGCAATATGAAATGTCTCAGAGATGTCTACTACCAGGAGGATTGAAAAGGAGTCATTATGTTTGGCAATTAAAAAGTAAACTGTGGCACAGCCAGTGGTGGGAGTCAGAGGGAGTCGAAAGAGGTCGAGGAGTAAAAGCAAAACAGTGAGTGTATCTACCTTTGCACAAAGTTTAACTGAGAAAAGGAAAGCTAAGTAGTAGGGGGTTTTTTGTTTGTTTTTTAACATTTATTTATTTTTGAGAGAGAGAGAAAGAGAGAAAGAGAGAGAGGGAGACAGCAAGCTTGAGTGGGGGAGGGGCAGAGAGAGAGAGGGAGACACAGAATCCAAAGCAGGCTCTGGGCTCTGAGTTGTCAACACAGAGTCCAATGCGGGGCTCAAACTTACGAATCATGAGAACATGAGCTGAGCCAAAGTCAGAGGCTTCACTGCCTGAGCCACCCAGGTGCCCCTAGTAGTAATTTTATTAAGGTAGGGTAAAATAAAAGTTTGTTTTTGTTTTATTTTGGTAGAAGACAAGAGCATTTTTATGAAGATGTGAGACCATTTGCTAAGAGGGGCAATTTTGGGCATATTGGACCAGAAGACGGAATTCATTCATTTATTCACTCAGCAGATATTATGGAGTATCCACTATGGGCAACCTCAAATTTAGCACTAGGGCACAAAGATAAATCATGATTCTTACAATCTATTGGAGAAAACAGCACAATAAATAGATTGTACAATTCGCTGCCTCGACAGAGGTTTGCACAGGTGCTTTGTAAGCATAAAGCAGATGCTCATTTGGGCTATAGGGGGCCTGGACGAGTAGCCAATCAAGAACTGGAAAGGACATTCCAGGCAGAAGGAGCAGCAAGGGCCTACAACTATAAGGCAACATGACAGATGTAGGGACCACATATATGGCTGGTCTGGCTGCAGTACAGGATGTGAGCAGGAACATGGATGGAAAGGCAGGCACTGTGTGTTGGAAAGGACCTTGTAGACCACTCTAACAAGCTTTGCTGAGATCCTCTGGACAATGCAGAGTCACTGAAGGTTTTAAATGGGGAACAACATCGTATCTGCATTTCGCAAGGATTTCTCAGGCAGCAGAGGAGGAAAAAAATGGCAAGATTTTAACAGCTATGCTATTGAGATTATATTTCAAGTCTAGATTTAAATCTGGGGAACTCTATTTCAATTGAACAATAACAAAAGAGAGTTGTTTGAAAAGACAACAGAACAGTTGGATAGGTTGGAACCCATGTCGGAGGGAATTGCTAGTGTAACTTTTGTTGTAATTTAATATTTTAGCATAGGGGAAAAAACTATGGAAACACTTAAGGGCTGTTTTCAAATATTTGAGAAGCTGTTACACAGGAGAAGTATAGAATTATCCTATATTCTTCAGAGGATGCAACTAAAACCAATAGATTTTAAGGAAGGAGAATAAGGAGCATCACATGATGCTTTAACAATTCTAATAATTACAATTGCTTGACAACGAAACAGAATGGCCTCAGGTTCCATATCTTTAAACCAAAGTATTATATTCAACAATGTCTCAGATCCACTGCTAAAATTCTATGTTTATGGGAATAGAACGTAAGTTTATTATGTGTTACAAGCAGCTCTAGTCAGTCTTTCTGCCTGGCTTTTAAGTAATGAATGTACTTATATATTCTTAAAAATCAACTATACACATAGTGTGTAAATTGGAAAAATCGTGAGATATGGAAACTCCGTTTCATTCAAAACAGTGAAGACAGCAGAAGTATACACAAGAGACTCAACCAATAGCTCTAGTTATCCACCTAAGAATAATTATTTATGTATTCAGCATGGAAAGAACTGCAGATCATCCACTGACCTTTCCAGTCACTGGAGTATCCACATGGTCAGAACCATCTTTGACTGTAAAGATTAACAATTCACTCTAGAGTGAAAATCCTTATTAACATTTATACTGGAGAACAGGATTAACAGCTTCCTGGGAAGCTGTTAAAATAGGCTTTGATTGTATGTTCAGTGATCCTGCATAATCAGAGTAGAACCTATTCCACCTAAATGAATTTTTCAGATAAACAAAGGTAAAGGAGGAAGCTGGAGAAAATCCAATGCTCCTGTCACAGAGAGGGAGGCTCGGGAGATCAGGAAAGAAAAACAGGAAAATAATACTCACCACTTATTAGAATTCAGAATGTATTATGGGCCAGGCATTTTACTCAGCACTTTACATATATTACATCTCTAAACACTCACAAATCCCCTGCAAGACACTATTATTTCCCCTTCTACCAAGAAGGAAAGAAATTACGGCCCCAAAGCTCAAATGACACTCAAGGAGAAAGCTGGGTTTTAAATCCAAATTTACAATGACTCCAAAATCTGTGGTTCTTTCATCAAATCACAATCTCATAAAGCAGGTAGCGTTTACGCTAGAACTTCAGGGAAGCGGAGTTGACATGTATGAAAAGCAGCATATTCTAGGGGGACTCATGGTCTGATGAAAGGCAGGAGTAAGTAGTGCTGCCAACTAAGTATCCAGTACCATCAAGTATAAACTGACTGTTTTATGGGTAGGAGGCTACAAGGAATGATCCTACTTTGTCTCAATTTCCTAATTTAATCTTAGTACTAGAAATCTAAGCCTCCGTTTACCCACTACTGCCCTGACTTTCATTCCCAAATTGTTCTATACATCCCCTTCTCAGCTCCAATCCCTAGTCTTTTTTTTTTTAATTTTTTTTTTTACATTTATTTATTTCTGAGAGACAGAGAGAGACAGAGCATGAGTGGGGGAGGCGCAGAGAGAGAGGGACACACAGAATCTGAAGCAGGCTCCAGGCTCTGAGCTGTCAGCACAGAGCCCTATGCGGGGCTCGAACTCCCAAACCTCGAGATCATGACCTGAGCCGAAGTTAGATGCTTAACCAACTGAGCTACCCAGGTGCCACTCCAATCCCCAGTCTTAATTCCATCCTCTCAATCCTTTCATTGATCCTCTGGAAACACCAGATTAGTGACTAGCAGACTATCTTTATGGCAAACCTAGACCTCAGGGTCCTCTACTTCCTTACCTCACCTAGTTATCTCCTGAAGACTCCAATCCTCTTTTTGGCTCTTTGTCCCTTGACTATCACTGTTGAAACTCTGCAGAGCTATATTCTAGACTCTCTTTTCTTTTCACCCTGTGTGTATTCTCCCTGATACATTTCATTCATTCACTTGGCTTCATTTACTATCTATATGCCAATAATTTCCATGTTTATATCTCCAATTTTTATCTTTTCTTCCCTGAGATTCACAAGTCCAACTGCTCTTTGGATGCTTCCATTTAGATAATGCACATTGAAAACTAAACTCATATCGTGATCTTAAAACATCCATCAGAATAAAGTTGCTAAGGTTTAAATATTTAAATGTTAAATAGGTAACCAACTACTAAAAAAAAGATGTGATAAATGTTATGAAACATTGAGATGAAAACAGTCTTTTAAACTATGACATGTGAAGCCATAAATAAAAGATAGCTCTGACAACATCAAAACAAAAACTCTATAATACTAACATCATAAATAAAACTGAAAGGCAAATGAAAAACTATGGAAAATATATGCAACATCATTTTTAATTTACTGATCACTTTCCTGTCCTGTCATTTGTAGTTGCATACTTTCCAATTCTGTACTAAGTTGCTAGCCCTTTCTAGTGATAGCAGTGCTATATCTATCTTAGATCTCATTGTGCATAATTATGACATAAAATACCATGAATTTCATTATAGCACAGGGATAACTGCTTATTTGGTTGAGTTTTAGAAATTACAGATCAAACTTAAAAGATAACGAAAGAAGCAAATATGAAAAAATTCCCTTAATTTGGGAAACTTTTATCTCCTTTTATGCCTTTTTATAAAAGCTATAAATTTGCTTTTTCACTTTATATATTTAGAAACTTGGTACATTTTCTCCTATAATCCCAACATGTTTATCAAATCAAACCAATCAAAAACCTAGAAAAGTGAAAAATGTAATTTATAGTGAGAGGAAACTCTTAAAATTTGGAAGAAAACAAAAGTTACCTGAGACATTTCAGCTAGATAGGTATGGCACTCATTGTTGGTCTTGTGGTAAGCCTACAAGAAACATACAAAAATAAAGAACCCAACATCAGAGAAGATTTGCAATACTAGCAAGACTATTACTAAGTCAAGTTTATGTCTCTATGTTTTTTTTAAATAGTGTAGGAAATAGTTTTGTAAGTATTTTGTGATAATAATATAGTAAGTTTGTAGATAACATACTAAAAATCATGGCAGTTACAAAGAAATTTCTAGTATAGAATAAAAACAAACCTTTGATTCTTGTTCCAGTCTCAGTGCATAGTCTTTCACTTGATTTTTAAGCCTCCTTTTCTCTTTTTCTAGCTGTTTAAGTAATATATTTAAGGATTCCTGAAAGTATAAATAGTAAATCTTTACATTTACTCATGTTCTAAATAATAATACATTTCAGTGACAAATGCCTTCTACCCCATAACATTCTGTGATTTCAAATTCTATAGTATATACCTTTTAAGTAATAGTAATAACTACAATATTTTTGAATCCTAACAATATGCCAAGTCAGTACTTGTGCTAAGTGCTTTCCACAGATTTTTTCAGTTAATCCTTACAACAGCCATAGAGACGGCTAATATATTTATTTCCATTTTACTGTTAAGAAAATCACATCTGATAGATGTTAAATAACTGGTCCAAAGACACGCAGCTAATAAGTGGTGAAGCTATTATTAGAACCCAGGTAGTCTGGGGTGCCTGGCTGGCTCAGTCAGTGGAGCATGTGACTCTTGATCTTGAGCCCCCCGTTGGGTGTAGAGATTACTTAAAAATAAAATTTTTAGGGGCACCTGGGTGGCTCAGTTGGCTAAGCATCCAACTTGGGCGCAGGTCATGATCTCACAGTCTGTGAGTTCGAGCCCCGCGTCGGGCTCTGTGCTGACAGCTCAGAGCCTGGGGCCTGTTTCAGATTCTGTGTCTCCCTCTCTCTCTGCCCCTCCCCTGCTCATGCTCTGTCTCTCTGTCTCTCTCTCTCAAAAATAAACATTAAATAAATAAATAAATAAATAAATAAATAAATATAAAATCTTCGGGAAAAAAAAAAAAGAACCCAGGTAATCTGACTCCAAAAGCCACACATGCTAAACAGTTATTATGTATATATCCATATGATTGATACCAGCATAACAATAGTAGACAGGAAGAACAGACAATGAAGTTGATGGCCAGAAGAACTAAAGGAATATTGCAGAGTAGGACAGTTCTGGAAGCTAAGACTTCAATCCAGATACCATTCATCACAAATAGCTGGAGCTGAGTAGAGGTTTAGCCAAGTGCCAGAGCAATAATGCATTATACCAATTTGAATTAAAAGTTTAATCCCTAAACTAATAACTAATCATTTGCAGTAACCCCAATTATTTCTCATATTCTTACACATTAATGTTTTTAAAAAAATCTCCAAATCGAATTCTATATAACCCTTGTTGGTCATGATCTAGGTCACTGAATTTATTAAAACATTTAAAGAAAAAAAAAACAGAAGCAGATGATTTAAAGCTCCACAAGGTGAAACTGAGATATTTTAGAGCTCATATCTTCCTCCCGAAAAATAGTTAGTTCTGTAAAAACTTTACTAATTCTCTCCTAGATACTTGTTATAATTATTAGGATTTTAAAAATTGTATCAATAGGATAATTAGGTCAGCTGAGACCAGGAAAGTTCTTGTCTCTAAAAATAACACCAGTGATAAAACAAATCCCTTGGTTGTGACAATTCTCCACTATGCATATTTGATTACCATTAAAACATAACTGGGTGATATTTCTCAGGCACGCATTATTTGTCTTTGAAAATTATACAGTGGCATCATAAACGGCTTTCAGTCCACCTTCCCCAAATACAAACTTGCTCCAGAAGAAGCTCCATGAAAGTCCCACAAATTTAAGACGCTAAACTGATTTATCTTAAGGAAACTATAATCTAATGAAATAAGCCACTGCTCAAGTATGAAGAGTTTTTAAACCAATAATCAGAGACTGATGGAAGTAGTGCAAAATACTGCTGCACAGACCTTTGCTCCAAGGATTCCAAGCTGAGCCCACCAGAGTAATATGGTTCAGTTAACATCATTTGTTAAATACACTTTTATAAAGGTAAAAGATAATCTAACTCTTTTTAATATTGTTTCAATGGGAAAATGCACTCTAAGTTCTTTTTATTTTATTTTATTTATTTATTTTGAGAGAGAGAGAGAGAGAGTGTGTCAGTCAGCAGGGGAGTGGCAGAAAGAGAGGGAGAGGGAGAATCCCAAGCAGGTTTCACACTGTCATCACAGAACCCGATGTGGGGGCCCGAACTCACAAACCATGAGATCATGACCTGAGTCAAAATCATGAGTCAGACTCTCACCTGACTGAGCCACCCAGGTGCCTCACACTCTAAGTTCTAAAAGAAATTATCTTACTGATAAACTACTGGGATACAAATTATTTTTATATTAATGTTGACCTGAATGAGATATGACCTAGAACTCTAGAAGCTTATACAAGAAATGTACATATGCAACAGGTAAAATTCAAGGCAATATATGATGAAATGCCAAAATGTGAAGCACAGACAATAAATGTCTCACAAGTTTTTTTAAAGAGGCCAATCAACACGGACTAGAGAGAGCATTCAGGATCCCCCAAAAGAGAAGGATTTGGATGGGAAAAAAAGAGGAGCTATATATTGATCAAAGACTTGAGTCAAAATGATTATTTAGTGGTAACAACAGAGGTAAAGCAACGTATTTGAGAAATAAATAAGAGGTAAGGTAAGATAATTAAGGAAAGCCCTGGTTATAGAAGACTTAGATTGCCAGGCTCAGGAAGCTAAACACAGGGGCTATTGGAAGGTATTAAACAAGTGGCAAAATGAAAGCAGGGGGGTAGGAATACTAACCAAGTGGCAGTTTCTATGACAGAAGAAGTTTCTATGTTATTTACTGATGTGGATTTGCAGTTCTAAGCTTTGAAGCTTAAATATTTTTAATGCACTTTCTTTGTGTTAGACTATATCGCACTACTACTCCTATCCTGACTAAATTCTTTGTCTTGTTACCTAATATTACAATTCATTCATTTATTCAAAAAATATTCATCAAGCACCTCCTATGTTCCAGACGTTGTGCTAAGGATACCACAGTGAGATTTACAAACCCAGATCCTGACCTCATGAAGCTGAGAGTCTTATATGGTTTACCTTGGTGAATGTTACATGTAAGCATAAGAAGAAACTGTATTCTGTCATTGGATGGAATATTCTATAAATGTCAATCGACTGAGTTGATTGCTGTTCAGGTCAACTATGTCTCTATTGACTTTTCTCCCTTTTTGATCTATCAATTACTGACAAGGTGGGTGTTACTTTAATAGTGAGTGGATATGCCTATTTTTCTTCCATTAATTCATCAAAATCACCATGTAAATGTTCCTACCAGTTTCCAGCAGGCTCTGTTCCAAGGAAACAGATGTCATTAGTAACTATCTAGATTTGTCTGTTTATACAGATTTCAGGATGGGAGTTTGCCCTGCAAACTCAGTTCACTAATGAGCCAAGAACAGTGATTGGGTGTGTTGAACAGTGTGAACAATGATTCACCTTTTTTTTGTTGTAATGACAGCACTATGCATATTGGAGCTGAAGCCAGAAGTCGCAAACTGTTCTTGATCCTCTTTTCTAATTGGAACAAAAAGAATGCATTCTCGAAATCGGTGGCTGCACACCCTACACTGAAGGCTGACTAGTGTGCTCCAGCAGGGATACCACATCTGGCAAAGCAGCTGCAGTTGGGGCTACCAATTGGTTAAGCCTGCAGTGGCCTATAGTCTTTCTCTAAAATTCATCCAGTTTTTGCAGGGGCCAGACTAGCAACTTAAATAGAGCAATGATAGGCACTAGGACCCTTCCATCTTTTAGGTTTTTAATTGTGGCACTAATCACTCCTCTTTTCCCCAGGATAAGAAATTGTGTTTGCTTTACAATTTTGACCTTGGGTGGGAGAGGGACAGTTTCTAAAGTTTCCATGTGTTTTTTCCCATTGTGATAGCTTTTACTCCAGAGATGAAGGCCCAGTAAGGGGGTTAACTTCAATTGTCAAGTATATCTGTTCCAATTATACACTCCGGGACTGGGAAAATGATCACTATGGGAGCAGGGGAGTTTATGAACACATGGGGCCCAGTGTGACTTGGACTGTAGGCATTTGGGGAATCAATGTCAATTTGGACTTCAAAATGTCTGGTCGTTTCCTTTCTCACAGTGTACCGTCACCCACACAAGTGGTCAGAGGCCATTTTGGGCGAAAACTGGAGATATTGTCAAGATATATACTTGGACCAACATAGGGTCCTTTCTGCTAGGAATCTACCCACCTCTTTGGTCAATGATTTCTGAAACTGAAAATTGGTTCAGATCTGGCAAATGAGCAAAGAATTGTGCTTTCTACTGGGTTAACTGTCCTCAGCCTCTTGCTCCTCCATTCTTTTGCTTAATTTTTAAATGTTTATTTATTTTAAGAGACAGAGAGAGAGGGAGTGGGGATGGAAAGGGAGGGGCAGAGAGAGAGGGAAAGAGAGAGAATCCCAAGCAGGCTCCGTCCTATCAGCACGGAGCCCAATGCGGAGCTCGAACCCATGAACCATGAGATCATGACCTGAGCTGAAATCAAGAGACAGACACTCAACTGACTGAGCCACCCAGGTGCCCCTCTTTTTTTTATAGATGCTTAACAGCACCCTCATTAATTGGCCCAGCTGCCAGAAGAGGAGGTGAGAGCAACTCCTGAGGGGAGAACCTGTTGCCTTGTTGGAGAGAGGACTATATAGCATCTTCTAAGACAGTGAGGGGTCTAGCCCTTACTAGAGGTAGAGGTGGGTCACCTCTGCCTGCCCAGAGGGTGCAGCTGTAGTTGTTAAGTCAACATCCTCAGGGGCATCCATCCAGATGTCCTATCATACTTTTCAGGACCCCTGATTATTCCTATCAGGACCCTGCCCTTTGCATAACACATGTGCATGGACTGACTATCTGAATACCTCTGGAGCTCTGCAACTCACAATCAGGTCTTCAGCCCTACTGTTTTACTGTGTCTGCCCTTCTACTACTGGTATAGAAGGCCTCTTTAGAGACTACCACCAAGACTCTCTGCTTTTCACTCTTAGATATTAGTGCTTATCAACTATTCTCAGTCTCATTTATCCTTACACAGGGTGTCAATACAAGTTAAAAATAACCCCCTACTGTCCAATATGAAATCTTTCACAATATTCCCCTCTGCCATAAAATTTCCCAAGGTCACCATTACTGAAGTCTTTAGCAGTTGAACTGCCACTCTGAGCCATCTATTGGTGCCACATCTACCAGCCAGGACAGCATCTTCTGCCTGCCACATGGTAAGAGAGCCAGGCCCATGTCCCCACCTTACCTCCTATTTTCTTGCATCACTCCTAGAACCTCTAGCTGTAGACTTGGTCTTCAGACACCAAGATGGGATTAAATGTGAAATGATTCTGTTATCAGAAATATCTGCCTGAGAGGAAATAGGGAAGGAGCAGGAGAAGGCTGGGAAAGCAATGCAAAAAACTGATTACAATGCAAGTCTGAGCCTTAGTGAAGGAAAAAGGAAAAGAAGGTTAGGTGGAAGTGGAAACATCCTAGGTTGGCATGCAGCCTAAGCAAAACCATCAAGGAATCCTTAAGCCAAGTCACTGACAATGGAGTCCCATTTCCCAGGAATAGGTTTGCTTTAGTATCCCCACTGTACTGATTATGGGCATGGAGCAGCCCATAGGAGGTATGATCTTGATGCAAAAGTACTGATGGATTTTGAAGCCTAATACCTGGGGTCCTCAGTCAATTAACCCCCCTGTCACGGAAAGTCCGTAAGGTACATTCTCTGGGTAACCACATTAAAAGTCTTTTCTTAAGGGCATTTTAGTTTTTCAACTGAAGAATTGTCCAGTCTCCTACCTTATGAGGTTTAATCTTAGCCACTGGTTTTCTGGGGGACAAGAGCTAAGAGTTCCATTATTCAGACCATGTATTTTTAATTTCCTCATTCTTAGACCTCTATTTCACTCTCATCTTCCTCTGTGCCTGAAGGCCCCAAATCTAGAGGTTCTACAGCTTAATTTCTCCAGAAAATAGACTCCTGACGGAAGGAGAGCATCCTGACTGTGCAGGGTGACAAAGGGGTCCCAGGGGCCAACTGCTTTATGTCTATATGTCCTGTCAAGTCAGTGACTACTCTTCCAGCTGAGGATCTTCCAAAATTTGTTTAAATTTCTCACCTGCTGAGATCTCCTTCTCTATTCTTCTTATCCATTCACTTCAATTATAAACTATCATTTCTCTGCTAATAAATATCACATCCAAATCTAAGAGTCCTATGTGTCTATTCTTAACACTTGCTTGACATTTCAAGTTCAATTTTACCAAAACCAACTTTACACAACTTTATACAACTTATATCCCAATAAAAATGCTTTAATGGTACCAGGCATAGTTTTCCAATTTTACATGATATATTTAGATTTGGTTAAGTGGGAGTAGTCTAGAAATTTTGTACATGGGAAGAAGACCATGGGTTTGTGAGAAAGGGCCATGTAAGAGTGAATATGCCAAACAATGAACTGTAGTAGTCATTAAATTTTTTTTCCTAACAGAGCTTAGGTCTGAGAGCCTACTACATATACTATCTCCCTTCTTAATTTTACAACCAAAATAATCTTGATTACAATGGGAGCCATTCCAATTAAGCACATTTTTTAAAACACTATACTAGTATTACTTCAATAATAGCTCTTCAATAATTTTATACTCAAACACTATGAATTCTAAAATAGATTTTATTTGAGATGCTAGCCACAAAGTGTCTTGTTTTCCTGGTTCACCTTAAGACTGTTCCCACAAGCAGAATTCCTGGGACCCATCACATTCTCCTTCCCTGAGCCTGTTTCCTACAGTTGAGTTTTAGATGCTCTATACTTTGAAATTATGCCATAACTCGGGAAAGTAGGATGGTTCATTGGGGCAATCTCATGGGAATAAGACAAGCACAAAAATAAACTGTCTCAATTAATGGAATATATTATATCAACAGACTAAAAACAATCATGTAATCATCTCAACAGTTGCAGAAAAAGCATTTGACAAATCCAACACCTACTTATACTAAAAACTCTCAGTGAACTAGGAATACAGGGGAACTTCCTCAATTTCACAAAGAATATCTTTAAAAAAAAAAAACCAAAACTATAGTAACATACTTAATAGTAAGAATCTTGAAGCTTTCCCACTAAGATCAGATGGTATAAAGGATGTGCCTTCTCGTCACCTGTTGCAACATCACACTGAAAGTCCTTGCTAATACAATAAGGCAAGAAAGGGAAATAAAAATCTGTACTGATTGGGAAGGAAGATAAAAATACTATCTTCATTTGCAGATAACATGATCATTTATGTATAATATCCAAAATAATCAACAATAATAACAAATGAAACCCTGGAACTAAAAAGTGATTATAGCAAGGTTGCAGGATACCAGGTTAATATAAAATAAATCAATTGTTTTCCTATATCCAGGCAATGAACAAGTAGAATTTGAAACTAAAAACACAATAGTATTTATGTTAGCACCCCCCACAAATGAAATACTTAAGCATAAATTTAACAAAATATAATGTGTAAGATCTGGATAAGGAAAACTACAAAACTATGATGAACAAAATCAAAGAACTTAATAAATGAAAACATGTTCATGGCTGGGAAGGCTCAATATTGTCAGATGTCCATTCTTCCCAACTCAATCTACAGATTTAGTGCAACCCCAATAAAAACTCCAGCATATTATTTTATGGATATTGATGAACTGATTCTAAAGTTTATAGGAGAAGCAAAAGCCCAAATGGCCAATTCAGCATTGAAAAAGAAGAACAAAACTGGAGGACTGATGTTTACCAACTTCAAGACTTACCAAAAAGAAATCAAGACTGGTATTAGCAAAACGATAGAACAAATAAAAAGCCTGGTCTACAGCCTTAGCACCCTGAAAGCGCCCAATCTCATCTGATCTCAGAAGCTAAGCAGGGTCAGGCCTGGGTAGTACTTGGATGGGAGAAAGCCTAGAAATAGACCACCCAGGACAAATAGATCCTATTTCAATTGACTTTTGACAAAGGAACAAAGGCAATACCATGGAGCAAAGATAGTCTTTTCAACAAATGGTGTCAGAACAACTAGACATCCACATGCAAAATAAAAAAGAATATAGACATCTTACATGCTTCACAGAAGTTAACCCAAAGTGGATCACAGACCTAAATGTAAAATGCAAAACTATAAAACTCCTAGAAGATGACATAGGAGAAAACCTAGATGACCTAGAGAAAAGGTATGGTGATACCTTTTGAGAAACAACACTAAAGACACTATTCATGAAAGAAATAATAAATAAGCTGGTCTTCATTAAAATTGAAAACTTGTGCTCTGTGAAAGACAATGCCAAGAGAATTCTAAGACAAGTCACAGACTGCAAAAGACACATCTGTTAATGGACTGTTATCTAAAATACACAAGGAACTCTTAAAATTCAACAACAAACGACCTGATTTAAAACTGGGCAAAAGGGGCATCTGAGTGGCTGAGTCGGTTAAGTGTCTGACTCTTAGTTTCGGCTCAGGTCATGATCTCACGGTTTGTGGGTTCAAAGCCCCACATCAGGTTCCATGCTAACAGTGTGGAGCCTGACTAGGATTCTTTCTCTCTCCTTCTCTATGTCCCTCCTCCACTCTCTCTCACTCTCTCTCAAAATAAATAAACTTTTTTTTTAAAAAAAAAATGGGCAAAAGATCTTAACAAATACTTCATCAAAGAAGATACACAGATGAAAAATAAGCATATGAAAAAATGTTCCATGTCATACAGCACCAGGGAAATGCAAATTAAAACAACAAAATATCACTACTCATCAATTAGTATGGCTAAAATCAACAACACTGAAGACACCAAACGCTGATGAGGATGTGGAGAAACAGAAACTCTCATATATTGCTGGTGGGAATGCAAAACAGCACAGCCACTTTAGCAGATAGTCTGGCAGTTTCTTAAAAAACTAAACATACTCTTAACATACGATCCAGTGATTGCACTTCTTGGTATTTACCCAAAGGAGTTGAAACTTATGTCCCTACAAAATCCTTCATATGGATGTTTACAGAAGCTTTATTCATAGCTGCCAAAACTTGGAAGCAACCAACATGCCCTTCAGTAGATGGATGGATATATGAACTGTGGTACATCCAGACAAGGAAATATTATTCAGCATTAAAACCAATGGGCTTTCAAGCCATGAAAAAACATGGAGGAATCTTAAATACATATTACTAAGTAAAAGAAGCCAATGTGAAAAGACTAGATACTGTATGATTCCAACTATATGACATTCTGGAAAAGGCCAAACTATGAAGACAATAAAAAGATCAGGGGTTGCCAGTGATCGGGAGTTAAGAGTGGGGAGAAATAAGTGGAGCACAAAGGATTTTTAGGGCAGTGAATATAATCTGTATGATACTACAAGGATGGATATATGTCGTTATACATTTTCCAAACCCATAGAATGTACAAAACCAAGAGTAAACCCCAGGGTAAACTATGGACTTTGGGTGATTATGATGAGTCAATGTAGGATCATTCCAGTGAGTAATGTTGATAATGGGGAGGCTATGCATGTGTAGAGTTAGGGAGTATGTGGAAAATCTCTGTGCTTTCCTCTCAATTTTGTTAAGAACCTAAAACTGATTTTTTTAAAAAAAGTATGAATTAGAAGTGCCTAGGTGGCGCGACCAGTAGAATGTCTGACTCTTGATTTCAGCTCAGGTCATAATCCCAGGGTTGTGGGATTGAGCCCCGTGTTGGGCTCTGTGCTAAGCATGGAGCCTGATTAGAAGCCCCTCTCTCTCCCTCTGCCCCTCTGCTCCACTTGTTCTCTCTCTAAAATAAAAATAATAAATAAATAAATAAATAAATAAATAAATAAATAATTTTAAAGTATTAACTAATTTAAAAAAATCGTTCTGGAGAGAAAACAAGGATACATTCTGGATTTTGTAAAAACTATTAGGCATTAAATACTCTGGACCATTAAAAGCAAGATATTTGTAATTATTCATTTATAAAATTATTATACACATCAGAAATCCTTTAAAATTATAAAATTATATTCCAATAACTTTAAGGCTTATTCTAGATTTGGCTTCTTTATTTTGACTCCAAAATGAACTATTTTTAAAAATTATTTTATCAAAGGCATACTCTCTCATCCCAGCACTTATAATTTATTAGAAGACCTATAACTTAATGTTCTTGATCTTCCTAAGGAGCTCTTTTTATCTGATTATATAATGAATGGTCACATACTAGAAAACTACAGCCTGCAAAGACATACTAAAGCTATAGCCAAATTGAAGACTCCACTGGAAATTAACCAAAAATAAATCACATATACAAAAATTAATTCTTCTCTTATCATGGAAGAGCTGTTTTGTTTCTGATACTAATGAGTTCTTAATCTTTCACCTATTTCCTCAGAAATGAGAAAAGGTCACTTTCTAATAGTACACTGAAACAACAGAGTAAAAATAAGAAACTTCAGCATACTTTTACATACCTGAAATCAAATATACTTACTTGGTTTTTTTTAAGTCCCTTTCTTCTATGTCAAGTCAAAAGGAAGTTCTATTAGCCACCTATTTTTTAAGCAATGGTAGTTGCTATACTATACTAAAGAACACATAAAAACTACAAAAAAAAATAACTCTATTGAATGCTTACAAGAGAAAAATATGAGAATACAATTAAATCACAGCTCCTAGATATGTAGTACTTTTCAATGAAGGCCATTGCAGCAGTGAGTGGATGCAGCCTTCTGTGTGCTTAAGTACCAAGTGCCCCCTTGTGGACAACATTGTTATTAGATTATATATAAAATTTGTGTAACTTGTTTTGTGATTTGAGGCTACACCTGTCTCCAAATTGACACATGATCTTTGGGGAGAGCACAAACTTGGTGATATCTGGGACAGAATATATCAGGAAGCAGTCTAAGATGGATTCTACAGATCTACGACCAGCCAGATGCCTAGTGGGAACTCCACCTCTCGCTTTGTTTATATCACATTCTTGAGAATCCAAGATCCCTTCAGTAATCCTTTCACTATATGGCTGATATATCACTTTAAATACAAATATATTTAGAGATTTCAGTAGTGCTTTTGGTTCATTACTATCAATTCCCAGTTATTAGACTCTAAAATATGTATTTATGGCTTTAAAAACAGAATTTCTAACAATGTTCTGAATGTGGAAACGACCAGAATGAGCCCAGTAGGAGCATGACTGGATGCTTCAGTGAGGTAATAGCTCTCAGGAAGGTCCAAACTGGGCTGTATGTTTGTCCAGGACCCCATGAAGCAGCGTAACTAAAAGAAGAATCTGAATCACAATAAAGGGAATCACGTTCAGGAAAATGGTATGGGGCATCAGGATGAACAAAAGAGTAGCACGATGATTAAGGACATTGGAAGTCAGCATGTGGAACATAAACAGACCAAAATAGAGAATGATATGAAGGGAGAGTCTTGTTTCTTTGAAGGATCAAGTACATGATGAAGAGACTAGTCCAGCTGTTTGAAGGAATTTGTAAGACTTAAAACCATCTCTTCCTTCAAGCCTCTCCTATTAATAAGCAGGACTAGGAGAGGGGTTTTATGGTTTGTCCTAAGGAAAGCTGAAAACATACTTCAGAAGGGAAACTAGATAAATATCCAAAAATTAACATTTCAAGAAGTCAACTGACCAAAGGATTAACTTGCAAAGAAGCCAATTCACCTAGGATTCTAAATTTACCAAGTCACCAAAAATTTGCTTTTAGTAGCATCTTCCATACATATGAACTTATGACCTAAACATATTCTTTTTCTGAATATATTTTCAATGATGATACTAAATGTAAACCATTTTCATAAGTTTTAGTTTCTAACTAATTGAACATTCTTTAAAATGTTACTAAGGTTATTTTCATAAGAATGTATTCAAAGATTTAGATTTCAGCAAATTAATTTCCTATGACTTGATATTCTACAAATTGATCAAGAGTCTTCCAGAGAACATTTAATGTGAAACTCAACATTTTCCTAAATAATATTTCTCTGTTTCCATACTTTCTCCTCCATGTCTCCCATCAGCACATAGCCTTGTTGGCTTTAGGAGCAGGATCTTCTGTGCTATATCCATCTGACTGGCAGAGTGTTTGCTCTGGTGAGAGGTTTCCCGTAAGGGTCCAAGCTGTCTGCATGTACTGAGAAACAAGGGAATGCACTGATGGGAAAAAGAAGCAGAGAGAAATAGAAGTGCTATGGTTTGAATGACTGTGACCTCCCCAAATTCATGTGTTGAAATCCTAATGCCTCATATGATGGCATTAGGAGGTGGAAACTTTGGGAGATGCTCAGGTCATGAGGGTGGGGCTCTCATTAATAGGATAATGCTCTTATAAAAGAGACCCCACAGAGCTCCCAAGCCCCTTCCCACCATGTGAGGACACAGCTAGAAGGAGCCATCTCTGAACCAGAAACTGCTGTTACCAAACACCATATTTGCTGGTGTCTTGATCCTGGACTTCCAGCCTCCAGAACTGTGAGAAGTAAATCTCTGTTGTTTTTAAGCCACACAATCTGTGGTATTCTTTTATAGCAGCCTAAACAGACTATAAGATAAGGGGTCATCAATTTTTTGACTGCTAATGAATCAAGGAACAGGACTTCCACCATGCAATAGAGTTGACCACAGGGATACGATAGAACTTTTTGATAAAGACTTTATAGTAACCTTTCCCAAGAGAGACTACCCTGTAACTCTTTCTCTGAGGGACACATATCCCCTAAATCTGTTGTTGTTGTTGTTGTTGTACTCAAAACCTTACTGGGGAACTACCTATGGGACTATCTACCAGGAGCCATAAAGTTCTGATAAAGAGTTCAGCTGAATTCTCAGCTTTGTATTCTAACTGGAGATTAATGAGGAAGCCTAGAGTGCCAAGTCAGAACCTGAAAAATAGCTATTGCTCATCAGAGACAACACAGCCTAATTATTGTTAACTTTTAGTCATTTGGAATGCTTAAGATAGATTCTAGTCTGCTAGTGAGTGAATGGATACAGATCTTTGCTCAATACACCAGGAAATTCTTGGAGGGAACATTAGGTAAGCACTAGGTTCTTCTGGTGGATTCAAATAGAAGAGGTTAGAAAATGTCCACTCAGCAACCCCCAAAGAAGTAAAAGTTCTGTGCTTTTTATTAGATCCCTGAAGAGCCCCCTGCTTTCTGGACAGGTACTAAGGAGCCATAGAATTCTACTATAGTTTTAGGAAGATACCAGAAGATTCACAACCTCTGTAACAGCACAGCTGAATAAGTGAAAACATATTGCACAACTTACCCTTGCCCTTATTTTCTTGAAATGTACTAAGGTTAATTTCACAACAGACTTTGTTCTAATGAAACTTAGAGTTCCCTCTAAAGTTCCTGTTATCAAGGGAAGGGAAGAAAGGAACTAACACTTTATTGAGCGAAGTGCTTACGGTGTCAGGTATTATGCTATTGGCTTTATATATAACTCTAATAATACTTATGACAAACTTTCAAGAGGGCTTAATTAACTCCATTTTACAGATGAGGAAATTAAGCCTCAGAGAAATGAAATAATTTCCTTAGTGTCCCATAGTCTGAATTTGAATCAGGGCAGTCTAATTCTAAAAGCCATGTTTCTGGGTAAAGTGGGTTACACTGACTCCAACTGTCTCACCCCTGCTTTTTCACTACACTCATTTTCTCTCAGTATCCTATCTTCTCATTAGCATTTGCTTACCTTCTTTCCCCTTTGAATCAATAATGTGCTGGAACTTCGGACCATGTGCTTTGTCCTACCCTGCACCTGAAATTTCCTGGAGAACATTCTTCTGCTAAACATTTATTAAAACCTTCTTCTCCCTTAACTTCTGTAATGCCACCCTTTTCCAGCTCTCCCTTCTCCCTTTCTCAATATTTTTCCTTGTCAGTTATCTTCACTGAATTGCCTCCTCAGCTAAAACCTTAAGTGTTAGTATTCCCTAAGATTCCATCCTCAATCCTACTTTTCAGACCATGTATTTCTTTCTGAACAATCTCACTTTCATGACTTCAAATGACACTGATGACTCCATGATCTCTCTTTACGGAAAGACAACTTTCCATGGTCTAAAGTCATGTCCAGATGTTTACTGACCACTATCATCTATGTAACATACACAACACTAAACTCAATTCCTAACACTCCACCTAGTTCTGATTCCTACTGTGTTGGTTCACTGTAGCCATTGTTCAAGCGAGAGCCCTTAATCATCCTCCAGTCCTCTCCCAGTCTCACCCCAGCATCCAAGTACTCATGAAATCCACATTCCTAAATATCTCTTGAATCTGTCACGTTGGCTCCACCCCCATATACTACTGCCCAAGTTGAACAACTCACCCTCCCTCACCTGGACTGCTACAAAAGTATCCTAACTGGTTTCCCTGACTCAAATCTCACTGACCCTGGGAAAGCCTTTCTCCATGGGGGTAAAAGGCTTTTAAAATCTATATTAAATACTTCAAAAGCTTCCCATCACATATAAAAAGGTTCACACGTATACAAAATCCTTTGTTATCGAGGGCCTGCTTATATTTCCAGTCGTATCTCCCATCACCTTTTGTATTTATTCCAGACCTACTGAACTAACTGTAGGCCTGAGATGTCTTTAGATTGATCCAGAGGGATTCTATCATTCTTTGAAAATATGCATATATCATGATCTAAAAATTTCACTCTATGTACGCTAGAGCAGTGATTCTCAAACTTTGGTGTATATCTGAATTATCTGGAGTTAATAAAGAACTCAGAAATGGCAAGCTGGTTGAAGGATAGGGCTGGCCTTTGTATTTTTATGAAGTTTCCTATGTGATTCTGTTACCTACCAAAGTTTGAGGACCATTGACCTAAAGCAAGGGCCAGCAAACTATAGCCTGAAGACCAAGTCCAGCCATAGCCTGCTTTTATAAGTCAAGATTTGTTAAAATAAAACCCTATCTATTCATTTAGTTATTGTCTACAGCTCCTTTCACACTATAACGGCAGCAGCAGAGATCATATGGCCTGCAAAGCTGAGAATATCATCTAGCCCTCTGTAGAAAAGTTAGCCAACTCTAGAGGAACACTTTACACTAGAAGACATGTATTAAGCATGTTCCCTGTGGCAATGTTTGTCATAGTGATATTTTGAAAAATCCACAATGTACATAAATAGGGGAACAAATGAAGATATATAGATATAAAGTGGAATACTATGTAGCAAACAAAACTTATCAGATCCTTATGTATTAACATGGACAGAATTTTATTTTTTTAAAAAAATTTTTTTTTCAACGTTTATTTATTTTTGGGACAGAGAGAGACAGAGCATGAACGGGGGAGGGGCAGAGAGAGAGGGAGACACAGAATCGGAAACAGGCTCCAGGCTCTGAGCCATCAGCCCAGAGCCCCACGCGGGGCTCGAACTCACAGACCGCGAGACCATGACCTGGCTGAAGTCGGACGCTTAACCGACTGCGCCACCCAGGCGCCCCAACATGGACAGAATTTTAAAAAAGCATGTGTGCAATATGATATTTTTATATGAATTTTTAGACACAATATCTGTAGAAAGGTATTTAAAAATAAATTGGAATGATGCATACCAAATCCATGATAGTATTGTCCTATAAAGAGGAAGCAAAGGGAGAGAGACAGGGAGAGAAACAAAAGGGTCCTCGACTCTATAGATTGTTTTCATTAAAATACTGAAATCAAAAAGTGACAGGGGCGCCTGGGTGGTGCAGTCGGTTAAGCGTCCGACTTCAGCCAGGTCACGATCTCGCGGTCCGTGAGTTCGAGCCCCGCGTCGGGCTCTGGGCTGATGGCTCAGAGCCTGGAGCCTGTTTCCGATTCTGTGTCTCCCTCTCTCTCTGACCCTCCCCCGTTCATGCTCTGTCTCTCTCTGTCCCAAAAATAAATAAACGTTGGAAAAAAAAAAAAAGTAACAAAAACTAAAGAGTTACTAATACTAGAATATATTGGTTGTCAGATTATCCTCTGTGAGTTTTATTCTATTCAAAATTAAAACCACAAATAACCTAACATATTCAAATATAGGGAAAAGGAATTGAATATTAATAATCCAGTGCAATGGAAAATAACGTAGCTCTCAAAAATATACAGGAAGAAAATATAACATAAGAAAATCATTGGTTTAATTGTCCATGACTACTACAGGATACAAAACTATCCACAAAACAAGGTTAAAATTCTAAAATATATATTTTAGAAATGCTATCCTTATATTCTGGTTTCTTTTCGAATAAATCTTTTACCTTTTACTAAAAAAAAAGTATGTCCTTATTTTTTCCTTTTTTGGGGTTCATTTATTTACTGGGTTGTAATTTTTATTTTTTTAATGTTTATTTTTGAGAGAGAGACAAAGCACAAATGGGGGAGGGGCAGAGAGAGACACACACACACACACACACACACACACACACACACACACAGAATCCAAAGCAGGCTCAAGGCTCCAAGCTGTCAGCACAGAGCCAAACACCGGCCTGAACACAAGAACCATGAGATGATGTCCTGAGCTGAAGGTGGACGCTTAACCGACTGAGCCACCCAGGCGCCCCGGGTTGTAATTTTTAATCAATATACATGCATGCAAAACTTTTAAAAAAGAGGCCAACAGTAGATATGTTAATACTTATCTTTGTCTTTTATTTTCTGAATAATATTAAATAAATGCATACTACTTTAAAATGAATGGTATTCATTGAAAATGATCTTGTATGGCACATAGAGCTAATTGTATAACTCATACACATTCTCCCCTTCTTCCTACTACCATGCTCAGTAAAACACTAAATTTCTCAGTCTTCCTTCAAGATACAGGAGGCCACATGATGCAGTTCTAACCAATGAGATGTAAGAGGAGATGTTGGGTGCAGCACGTTGGAAAATACTTTGAAAGAAAACAGACTTGACTGGCCTTCACCTTTGCCCTTTTCCCTTCATCTACTTCTTTCTTTGAAAGAGAAGGTGAAGCAGGTGAGAAAGTGAAGTAGCCATCTTGTGACCATGCTGGACAAAAACCACTCATTAAAGGACCGAGTGGAGAGTCAAGAGTCTGGAGGAGCCATTATACCAACCCCAACTGCATCCCTCTAACACTTCCTGTTACATGAGAAAACAAAACCAAACACCTTACTGGTTTAAGCCTTTCTTTTACACGTAACCAAATGTAACCCTTTACTGAAATATCTTGCTAAAATTAAATTCTAACAAATTATACTGCTGAAAGGCACTTTAAAGATTACCTAATCTATATAGTACCTGCGGGTGAGAAAAATAATCTTCGAAAAGGTTGAGGTTGATCTTCAACCTTCAAAAAGGTTGATACCATTCTGTATCAGAACAAGGACCAGAACTTCATTCTCACTTAAGTGAATACTTTTTCTAGAATACTAAGATCAAGTCCACTTTTATGACCCAGTTTGTAAATTACTTACTTAATATTTTATATATTTTTTTCTAAATGATAACATTTTTTTAAATGACATATATACTGGTCATAAATTAGTATTCATCCCTGTTTTGCCCATACACAAACTTGCAATTTGAAGTTAGTCAAAATTGGTATTCAAACTGACATCAGTTTCTTATGTATGTCCGTATAGGTTAGTCCTAAAGACTAAACAATCTACAACAAAGATTAAGAATCAGTAAATTTATAAAAAGTGTTTCATTTCATATTCTATCCCCACCCAAAAAACAATTTAAACCCTTTTCTCCAATTATCAACCTAATAGGAAACCAAAAATGTCTGCATTTCATAGAGTATATATCTGAATTTCATAAATATTGTTTTTTATATAAAGAATAAGACTTAATATATTATCTTTTAACCTTGAATAAAAGATTTTGTCATTGGATATCAGATTCTTGGATCCCAATGCTTTTTGCTCAGTAGTTGGCTACTTCTATCACCAGCTCCTTGGCTAGATTCCTAATCTGCTGCTGTTCAGACAAACTCCTCCCAGATTCCATGTGTAAGAAAACCTAAATACTCATGCATGCAGGGTATCTGCCCCAAAATAGAGAGAACCAGCTCCTCAAGAGCTGCACTTTCATTATGTTTCCTTTCTGCTTGGTACACGGCCCTACTCTTGGTTCTTCTAAAATGTCTTCAGTCCTTGAGGGTTGATGGGGGGTGGGAGGGAGGGGAGGGTGGGTGATGGGTATTGAGGAGGGCACCTTTTGGGATGAGCACTGGGTGTTGTATGGAAACCAATCTGACAATAAATTTCATATATTGAAAAATAAAAAATAAAAAATAAATAAAAAAAAATAAAATGTCTTCAGTCCTTTACTGAAAAGAAATAAAAATATCTGTCTCCAGAGCTAAACCTCTTAGAAGACCATATTTTTTTTTTCAACTCAACAAACTCATCAAAGGGAAGAAATGTATTTTTTGTCAACATGAGTATGTTATGGAATCTGAGGCACCAGTTAGAAAGCCAATCAAATGCTTCTTGGGTTGCTCTAGAGTACTGCACCATGGCACAGCAGCTCTTGTGGCCACTCTCCATAAGGCTGGTGATACCCAATTTCTTAAGCTAGTACTGAGGATAAGTTATCAAGAAACAGGGAGCCAGAATATTTTATATTCTATATTCTATAGGTAGAATTAAAATTCTATCTACAGTTAAGAAAGACAAGGCTTAAAATAGCCAGCCCTTGCAGCAATTTCTAAATACCACAAGATGGGGATATGACTCTATGGTAGGGGGAAAAAAATGTTATATTCCTGACTTTCCAAGCCATAGTAATAAAGGTATTTCTGGGTTGAAAATAACGGAGGTGTACAAATTAGATTATTTCTTTCCTGAATCATTATTTTAAAAAATACAAGATTTTTCTGTATTTTTCACTAAAGGTCTGCAGTTATTCAAAGAGCAATCTCCATAAATGCTCTGGTCCCCAGGACCTCTGTGAATATAGCAGTCAGTTTAGTGCTCTATGTACCACTATTAAAAAACATGTTACTTCTGGTAAGTGGTATAGAACGGCTGCTGGCATAGTATGGTGTAGTCAAATGGGCATAAGTTTTTTTAGAGGAAGAGAATTGACCGCCACATTTCCAGACTGTGTGATTTTGAGCAAATCACTTAGTCATTTTTTTTTGTTTTTGTTTTGAGAGATAGAAGAGAGGGCGGAGGGAGAGGGGCAGAGGGAGAGGGGCAGAGGAGGGGAGAGAGAGATAGAGAGAGAGAGAGAATCTTACGCTGGCTCCACACTTAGCATGGAGCCTGATGCAGGGCTGGATCCCATGACCCTGGGATCATGGCCTGAGCTGAAATCAAGAGTTGGACACTCAGATGACTAAGCCACCCAGGTGCTCCTCACTTAGTCATTTTAAGCTTAGTGTCACAGCTATTAAAAGGAATAATATTAAATTTTATCTCATGGAGTTATAATCCTGCCAATTTAGGTGAGTATTATATTTTCATTTTCATATTAGGTACCCTTGATTTTTAATAATATTTCCATGTTTTTCTGAATATTCCTTAAGTAAAAATGCAGCATGAGTTATAAAGAAAAGGCTATTTCCAAGCATGCTCTAGACCCAGCAAAAGTCATGCATCAGATCTTCTCTACATTTTAAAGGATAAACATCTAAATCAATGAAAAACAAATAAATGTTCTTTGTAAAATATAAAACATATGAATTTAAGTAATTTATCAGGAGGAAAGGATGTCATTAGGGCCACCCAAAGAAAAAATAGGTAGATAAGTTCAATGAGGCTTCTTTCATGTTATAGGGTAATTTTGTGGGTTCTCTGTTGGATTATATATATATATATATATATATATATATATATATATATGTATATGTATAGTGTGTGTGTGCGTGTGAATGTGAATATATATGTGTGTATATCTATACATGTGTATATGTATATTCCAGAGGAAGTGGAATGCAAATGTTTTTACATAGGTAAAGATTTGTATTTCTGTGTTTAATAGGCTCTTTTAGGTTACAGAATAAACACACTTGTGTTTCCACCCAGACTGATTATTGAAATTCTTTTTCTTCCATTTTGGTTGTACCTGCAACCCTGCCCAGCTTTATAAGGTGGACATTAAGTTGAAGATTTTGCTACAGAACTCCTTACTTCCTAGGAACAGTTCCAATGAACAAAATACTTTATTTGTAACTTGATACAGTCTTTAAATGTTTGGGAGGATCTATTTTTTAAAAAAGTACATAATTTCTTTCCTTCAATTATTCTTCTTATTTAACCAGTTTTTACTCACCACTGGCATTTTTTCATAGACACGGATAAAAGACAATCTATCTACAACAAAGCAAATATGAACAATTAATATTCTATCACTTTTAAATCAACTTAAAAACATATATATAGTTGCTTCTGTACCTGAAGGATTTCCACAAATTTTTTTCATTTTCTCTTCTAGAGAAACAATTTGCTTTTCTAATTGATCATTCAGTTCAAGTTGTGTCTCATAACGAACTTTCCATTCACCACCTGAGTGAAAAAGAGGGGAAAATCAAGATCACTTTGCCACCTCTCATTTATTCATTACACCACCATTAATTGGCTCAATCTTACCGTACTTGACTTTGTTAGCAATATAGATGAACTAGAGTGACTAATTTTTTTTTTTAATGTTTTAATTTATTTTTGAGAGAGAGAGAAAGACAGAGCATGAGCAGGAGAGGGGCAGAGAGAAGGGAGACACAGAATCTGAAGCAGGCTCCAGGCTCTGAGTTGTCAGCACACAGCTGGATGCGGGGCTTGAACTCACAAACCATGAGATCATGACCTGAGCTGAAGTCAGACACTTAACCAAATGAGCCACCCAGGTGCCCCTGATTAAATTACTTAAAAAAAAATATTTTATATCCTTCTTATAAACCTGAACTGCAATTCATAGATATTATAATCTACCAATACATCTAAGTCAATATAACAACTTAATTCTAATATAATATAAAGACAGGTAATATTTTTTTTAAGATTTGGGGGTTTTCATTTTGTTTATTTTTTATTATTTTTTTAACTGTTTCTTTAATTTTGAGAAAGAGAGCGCGCGAGCAAGGAAGGGGCAGAGAGAGAGGGAGACAGAATCTGAAGCAGGCTCCAGGCTCTGAGCTGTCAGCTCAGCTTGAGCAGAGCTCGAGCTTGTGAACCACAAGATCATGACCTGAGCCAAAGTCGGACACTTAACCAACTGAGCCACCCAGGTGCCCCTAGAGTGAACTAATTTTTAAGTATGCATTTCTCTGTTATGTAAGATCTTTCAGATTGCAGACAGTAGATTCACAGTCAGACTACCACCCAGCCAGACTTCACTAGGACTAATGTGATTCCTGGTCTTCTCACTCCCTAACCCCTTTGTCCTTTAGTTCCTCATGTATCCTTATACGGAATTCTATTAGAGGGACTATCAGGAAAATGTTTCTTTCATAGGAACTTGAAATATCCATACATAACAGCATAAATAATACTGACCCTCCATCCAATGTCATGTTCATTTTCTTTCCTTTGCAAACAAATTCTGAAGACTGTTTGCTATGTATAAAGTACACAATGCCTTACATGTATTAAGTAACTATTCCTCATTTTAAAAAACTTAGTTACCTATTATACAGATGAAGAAACCAAGGGTCAGAGATGTCAAACAACATTCTTAAGATGGCAGAGCTAATAGATGAGGGAACTGGGTTTTATCTGACTTGAAAGTGTATCCTCTTTTTTTGAGAGAGAGCAAACAAGCGGGGGAGGGGTAGAGGGAGAGAGAATCCTAAGCAGGCTCCACATCCAGGACAGATTCCCGACGTGGAGCTTGATCTCATGACCATGAGATTATGACCTGGGCCAAAATCAAGAGTCAGACACTTAACTGACTGAGCCACTCAGGTACCCCAAAAGTGTATCTTGTTAACTGCTATGCAAATACATGTAGCTGCCTATTCAGGCATCTTCTCTTGTTTGTAAACAGGTTTCTTTCACCAAACCCCTTTGGCTATTAAGGCCAAAACATCTGTCTTATTGCTACAGGAGAGGAGAATACAGCCTAGAATTTCAACATCTTTGGTCGGCTTCAGGCCCCAAAGCTAATTTTATTTTATCTTGAAAGTCACACTTTATATAGAGAAAAGAAGATAGCTTGCTTCTAAACTTTAAATGCACTTTACATTTATGAGGCAATTTCTGCTCCATAATAGTTGACAGAGGAGTCTAAGCAGAAAGAGTAGTAGCACATGCTACTGGCCTCAACTTTCTCAACCCAGCCACACGTCTCCCTTAGCCCCCTCATCTCTAGCAAATCACCCTCCCAAACTGAAGTTGAAAGTCATTAGTCCAAATGCGTTAGGGAACAAGAAAAGAGAAGCCTGAAGAGAAGCCTGAAAGAGAAGAGAGACTGAACATTTATCCAAAAGATACCAGAGTCCAAATAGATGGAGTTATCTGTATAACCGACTAGCTGAAGTCTCTTTGTTGGGACCCCTCTTCCCACCATGGGAATGGGGACTTCAGAGCAAAATCAGAACAGTTACTGAAACATTAAGAACGTAAGTCATTTTTAACACATCTGACTATAGTTTATAAATGTTTGCCTCCACTTTAAAAATATTACTGATCTAGAGATCCTCAAATACAAGTAAACCTAATAGTATACTATCATGTATTAATGTTAATAAGTGCAACGCCTTGGAGGTAATGATGTCAATGTTCACATCCCCCAGTGTGGTGAACTGACCTCAAACATACACTCAAACGTGTAACTCCTTCAGTATATACAGACGGCTCTGCATTGTAGGGGACAAAAGACAGAGTAAGCATACTGACTGTTGAATTAAAGGAGTAAATTGTAAAACAGTAGTGTCTATTAAAAAAGGAGAAAAAATAGTCCTGATGCTACTGTAGTAAGGTCACATTGATACTTTCATGGGACCTTGACCCTGTTGCCTTAGTGGCCCTCTTCCTCCATTAAAAAAAAATATTAAAAATTCTATTTTACTACTATGTTGGTATAAAGACAAACATAATCCAGACTGGATCATATTCATTTTTTTCTTCTGATTTTAAAATAAAATATCTCATTGGCCTCTAAAAGTAACATCAAGAGACCTTAATAATGTCCCGACTGTGCCTAATGGATAAGTCAGCCAGAGCAGATATGAAAGCAAGCTTGGCTAGTTCTAGGTCAACTTCTTAATAGAGTACAAATTAATCTGTTCAGAGCAAAGAATACTCTGTTCTTAAGCTGTCTAGACTATTGGGTAATCACTGGGACTGATGTCCAGAGTTAATTTGGAATAACCTTTGTTTGATATTTTTGCAATGAGTTCATATCTAAATCTAATCTATCCTGCCTGCACTAATTACTGCCACTTTGCCAAAGTTGACCTGAGAGTGTATTCATTGCTGTTTTGATCTTGCTATGAGGAAGAAGACACATAAAACAGGAGAATCTATTTTAGAAAAATCTTAAGATGTATAAACTAACTGAGCCCAACTGATCAGTTTCTGTTGTTGAACTGACAGGAAAAGAAAAGACAGATCTATCAAACAGTTAAATAAAACATTGATTTGTTCCAGGTAAATTATGCCCCTAACCCTGGGAAGACAATGTGTACATTATTAATAATTCATTAATTAACAATTAATCAGTTAACATTCAAGTGCATAAAAATGAGGACTATATAACTTACCAAAACCTGCAGCCATCACTGATTTACATGGCTAATACAAAAATGTGTTATAATTTCTGATTCCTTAACAAGTGGATGGAGGCCCACAAAACTGGAGATTAATAAAATTGTTTACTTTTCACAAAACAGCATTGGCTCCCACAAATCACATCAACTTCCTATTTATCAAGTATTTCCTTTTTTGAAAAAGGACCACACTGATTATTTCTTTCCCTCCCACACTTTCTTCTGTGATAACCCAAAAGTACCCAAAATATTAAGGTTTACAATTTTGCATAATTCTTTATCCATCTTTATTTATTATTTAAAAAAATTTTTTAATGTTTATTTATTTTTGAGAGAGATAGAGAGAGACAGAGTGCGAGCGAGGGAGGGGTAGAGAGAGGGAGACACAGAATCTGAAGTAGGCTCCAGGCTCTGAGCTGTCAGCACAGAGCTCGATGCGGGGCTTGAACTCACAAACCGGTAGATCATGACCTAAGCCGAAGTCAGACGCTCAAGCCACTGAGCCACCCAGGCGCCCCATCCATCTTTAAAATGCAATCATGTTTAAAGTATGTTTTCAACAGGGAAGAAGAGTGGCAGTAAAAAATAGCAAGTTTTTCAGGGCGTTTGAGTGGCTCAGTCGGTTGAGTGTCCAACTCTTGATTTCAGCTCAGGTCATGATCCTGGGGTCATGGGATCGAGCCCTGTGTCGGGCTCTGCACTGAGTCTGTAGCGTGCTTGAGATTCTCCCTCACTCTCTCTCTTCTTCTCTGTTTCCCTCTGTCCTTCTCTCCCACTCTCTCTCTCTCTCAAAAATATTTTAGATAAATAAAATACAATTTAAAAAAATAGCAAGTTTTTTTTAATAGTCTTGATACTAAGGGAAGTTAAGAGACATCTGAAACTAACCCAAATAAGAGATGTAGTGCTATCTTTGAGACAGCCACAATAAACTCGACATCAAAATAGATGCTTCCTGATCTTGAGCACAACATCAGCCAATGTATCAAGGCCTACAATACACTTATAATACACCAGTATTTAAAACTCAGACTGGGGCGCCTAGGTGGCTCAGTCAGTTGGGTGTCCAACTTTGGCTTAGGTCATGAGTTCAAGCCCCATGTCAGGCTCTGTGCTGAGAGCTCAGAGCCTGGAGACTGCTTTGGATTCTGTGTCTCCCTCTCTCTCTGTCCCACCCCCACTCCCTCTCTGTCTCTCTCCCCCCCACCTCAAAAATAAATATTAAAAAAACAATGAAATACAGACGATGAGGGGCACCTGGGTGGCTCAGTCGGTTAAGCCTCTGTCTTCAGCTCAAGTCATGATCTCATGGTTCATAAGTTCAAGCCCCTCACTGAGCTCTCTGCTGTCAGCACAGAGCCTGCTTTGGATCCCCTGTCTCCCTCTCTTTCTGCCCCTCCCCTGCTTGCTCTCTCTCTCTCTCTCTTAATTAATTAATTAAAAAATACAAAAATAAAATAAAATACAGACTATGAGGATAAAAATTTAGCAGAAACATTTGTGTCTCTTGGTGGAAAAATATCCTGAGTAATACTCCTTCAGTAACTCTAAAAACAAACAAAAAATAAGCACTAATTTGTAAAGGAAAAATAAAATTGCTTTGCAATCTCAAAGAGGGATCTTGTCTAGGATCAGTACAAGAAAAAGCAAAATCAAACCAAAAATGGAAACATTCTAGAAGTTTGATTCATGGTCAATTTTATGAATTGACATTGTAAGAGGAAGTTCATAAAGCAAGAGAAAATTAGGTGAAACCCTATCTTTTAGATGTGGATTTTTTTGGGGGTGGGGGGGGTCTAAGAGTGATAGCGGTGTTAACAAAAACAAAGCCCCACTAAGCAACAATGCCAAATAATACATTTTAAAGTGTTAAAAAAGAACACAGTTGAATTGGTTGAAACTTGACCCTACACAGACTTATTAAGTTCAGTCATATTTAATTGTATTGGTCATTGTATTTATAATAATAATAGTGATGAAGTTATGTTGACTTGAAAAGACTTTGTAAAATAAAAAAATGATAACAAGGAAAGGAAAAAGCCTAATATATGGCACTGTACTGGGCACTAGGGATACAAAAATAAAATAGACACAGCCCCAGCAGTCAATTAGCAGTAGGACAAGTGGTGGTGAGGCGAAACATACAGCCAGAACATTTGAGACTATTGGTTAAGTGGATGAGATGGAACATACAAAAGGACATCCAATGTGGAAGGTGGCAGAAGCCACTGAGAGATAGGGAGGTCAAGATTGAAGAGGGTCAAGAAATGCTCTCGGGGGAAATGGCACCTGTTTCAAGCCAGAGGAGGTGAGAAAGGGTATTCAAAACAGCATGAACAAAAATACCTATGTGTCAACAAAGGAGAGGATACAATGAGGCAAAGAGTAACTCCTATGGTGAAGTTGACCCCCCACCAAATTTTCAGATTTCCTGAGGAAAAATATCTCCAAAGTAGGACTAGTGAGTTTGAGTCATGTCTCTACCACCCGCTAGCTTATCTATGTGATCTTGAGCAAGTTACCTATCCTGCACCTCAATTTCTCATATCTAAAATAAGGTCAGGGGTGCTTGGGTGGCTCAGTCAGCTAAACTTTGTTCGATTCTTGATTTCGGCTCAGGTCATGATCTCACAATTCGTGAGACTGAGCCGAGTCAGGTTCAGTGCTGACAGCAAGAAGCCTGCTTGGGATTTTCTCTCTCTTTCTCTGCCCCTCTCCTGCTCACGCACACATTCTCTCTCTCAAAATAAATAAATAAACTTTATAAAAATAATGAAATAAAACAAGGACAATTCAAGTTCCTAAATTATAGGATATTGGGAGGATTCATTAAAATATACAAAATACTCAGAACAGTGCAGGGCACACACAAAATGCTTTAAGAGTTAGTTGATATTGTCATTATTTTATTCTTCTTCTTTTCCATCATCACCAGCAGCAGCAGCAGCAGCAGCAGCAGCAGCAATTTACCACAAAACTGTTCTCCAAAAGGGTAGCACTACATTGCTAACAGTAATGTATAACGTTCCAATTTCACTTAAAAAAACAAAACAAAACAAACAAACAAAAACTCTACTTCTTCAATAGGCAACAAATTGTATGTGTTTCAATTCAATTCAAATTTCTTTGAGGAAAAAACAAGTTCGATATTTTCCATACTCATGAATTCTCTCTGTTCTACTCATATTTATTACTGAGAACTTCATTTTTTTCTAATTGAATTGCAGAGGATATAAATGTAGTCAAAATATGGACCTTTTGTCTATCATCTTGGCTACTAATGTATTTCCCATTACATTAGTAGGGAATGCTGTTTAACTTCTTGTATGTTGTCTTTTTTTTTTTTTTAATTTTTTTTTTTCAACGTTTATTTTATTTTTGGGACAGAGAGAGACAGAGCATGAACGGGGGAGGGGCAGAGAGAGAGGGAGACACAGAATCGGAAACAGGCTCCAGGCTCTGAGCCATCAGCCCAGAGCCTGACGCGGGGCTCGAACTCACGGACCGCGAGATCGTGACCTGGCTGAAGTCGGACGCTTAACCGACTGCGCCACCCAGGCGCCCCTGTTGTCTTTTTTTTAATCCAGCTCCTCCCCATGAGAAGATTTGCTCTTAATACAATTTGTTGGGCTTACATTTTACTAGTGGGCATGGTTATTCATTGCATGCATATCTGTGAGTGTGACCCATTTTGCCTGTAACTGGATAGATGAGAAAATTCAGCTAGCCTTGCCACTTCAACTACTTGGTAAATGCACTCACAGTCCGCCTGCCACAGAGCCAGTTATAGCCCAGATATAGTTATATCCCAGATGTGAAGACGTAGGAAGCTACTTCAGAATTGGGACAAAAAAGTGTTCTCCAATCAAGCTTTAAAAGAGCCTTGGGTACTTAAGAAAAGTAGCATTTTATTTCCTATATAGTTACTAATTCTTTTTGTTCATGGCTTCCCCAATAGAAAAGTATAAATGGGTTTAAGAACCAAAGTCCACCCCCATAAGCTTAATAAAACCCTACTGTTCTTTAGCATTTGGTTCAAGCACTGCCTCCTCTGGAAAGGCTGTCTTTATGCTTCATCTAAATTGTGTTAGGTTCCCTTAACTGGGTTTCCTCCTCATGCAGAAGTTACATCCTTCTCATATTCATATTTTAGTTTGATACTTTCTCCCAATAGTCAGTGAACATTTTTAGAACAGGGAAAAGAAAGGTCTTCCATTCAATGTGTTGAAATATGGCAGGTCTCAATATTTGTGGAATTAGTATCTTACATACATTTTAAGTTTTAAAGATATGTGGGTATGTGAGTGTGCAGATGTGTGTGTGTGTGTGTGTGTGTGTGTGTGCACAGCACTCGTCCACCATTCTTTCAACACAAATAGCCAAAACCTAGATAAAGATTTTAAAGTTATGGCCAAATACAGAAGTTAAGATGTGAGAGGTATTAAGTTAAACAGAAAACTTGTATTTTATTATCTACCAAAAACAATAATGTATTGATGTCATGTAAAAAAAGTTTTGCTAACTAATGAACATTTTGAAGTTGTAAGTAGGTGAATAATTATGCAGTAACACGTTTGACATTGGAAATATTAGTTTTAGGGGTGCCTGGGTGGCTCAGTTGGTTAAACATCTGACTTCAGCTCAGGTCATGATCTCATGGTTCGTGGGTTTGAGCCCTGCATTGGGCTCTGTGCTAACAGCTCAGAGCTTGGAGCCTGCTTCGGATTCTGTGTCTCCCTCTCTCTCTTTTCCTCCCCAACTCATGCTCTCTCTCACTCTCGCTCTCAAAAATAAACATAAAAAAATTGAAAAAAAGAAAATATTGGCTTTAAAGCCTAATAATTAATAGATTATTATTAATGCTGCCAAAAAGCAGCGCTGAGATCTTGGTACTACTATTTCCTGTATTTAATTTAATGCACTACCAGTATCTTGGCTAAATAAACAATAATTATACCAGAGTCACATATAAAAATATTTATTTACATACCTTTGTCATCAGTATTGAGTTTGGCTTCCAGTTCCTCTATCTTGTGTATTATTTCAAGCATTGATAGTTGCACTATATCCCTATTATTACAAATATCTTGTTAATTATGATCCAATTATAACATGAAAAGAATAACACATATCAATGCACAACTACTTTAGGAACAATTTATTATGAAATGTCTCTAATTGAAGGCATGGTTGACAATCAGAAATCAGGCAAATGGAGGCTTCTGATTACCAAGGTCGACAAGGACACTAATATGCACTAAGGCTCAGAGGCCTCCAGGTGACCATTAGAAACCCTTTACTCTTAACTTAAATATGATCCCAAGAAGTTGTTATCTGGCTTCTCAAAGACCAGCAAATGAACTGCAATTTATTGGAGAACGGAATAGCTAGGTAACAACTGATAATCTGAAACAAAGAGGAAAAAAGAAACACTAATAAAAAAAAAAAAAACCCACACATATACACACACATACAAATAGCATTCCAGAGATGACGTATTTAGGACATTAGTAAATTAGCACATTAACTATTAAAATTTGGTGACCAAGGGGCGCCTGGGTGGCTCAGTCGGTTGAGTGCCCAACTTCGGCTCAGGTCATGATCTCGCGGTCCGTGAGTTCAAGCCCCACGTCGGGCTCTGTGCTGACAGCTCAGATCCTGGAGCCTATTTCAGATTCTGTGTCTCCCTCTCTCTCTGCCCCTCCCCCACTCACGCGCTCTCTCTCTCTCTCTCTCTCTCTCTGTCAAAAATAAACATAAAAATGTTTTTTTTAATTTGATGACCTAATCATTTATGCACTATGTATTTTTGGTTGCCTATTATGTCAAAGCATTGTGCTAAATGCTTAAAATACTACAGTGAATAAGTGAACTGAACAATAGCAACAGCAGCGGCTTCCACTGAATGCTTATTATAAGCGGATGAGAAGTGCTTTACATTCTTTTCACTCAATCTTGCCAACAACCACATCAAGTGTAATAGTTCTTACACCTATCTTAGAGTTCAGAAAACTGAAGCTTAGTGGTTCATTAACTGGCCCAAGATTAGGTACTTACTAAGTGATAAGAGCTGGGATTTGAATTTATGCAGGATTCCTCTAAGTACTTGCTCTTATAGTCTACTGCCTAAGGGAATATACAACCTGTCCCCAGAATGTTTATGGTTTAGTATCAGAACAAGAAATAACTAACTGAAATAGTGTGGCTGGAGCCACAATAGAGGAAAGCTCAGGAAGCTTTAGGGCACATAAGAGGGTCTAAATCTTGTGGGGCTGGCTGGTGGGACTGGGGTTATTTAAAAAAAAAAAAAAAAACTTAAAATGTTTCAAAGATTTAATATGAAGTATAATATTGAGTATTTTTAAGTATATAGGAGAGGCGTCATTTTTACAAAATGCCACCATTTTTTAAGTTCTTGTAAAGGGATGGGATGAAAGATAAGCATAACTAAACAAAACCTTTGGAATTTGAAACAGAAAAGCTGAATTTAGTGGAACATGAAAACAAGACACATAGGTTAGCATTATAGTATACGCACACAATACACTCCCATCTGATCTGATCCTAAAGACAGAAAATCCTACCTCAAAATCTGCCTATTTCTAATACCAAATGCTAATCAAAGAAGCAAATGAATCTTTCCTATAAAACACTGATTTTAGATGTCGCCAGATCTCCCCGGGTATTAATCACACTGCTTGTGTCACATCGACCTCAGGGGCTTCAGCTTGGAAGGGTGGAGCACACACAGGTGCATTTCCTTGAGCTACGTGTACCTGAACCCTACACGCGCGCGAAAGTCCGCGCGCCGCCCTTCAACTCACTTCTGATGGATTTCTTCCAGTAACTCCTTTTCAAGGCGGTCGGTGCTCACACCGTCGAAGTTGGCGCCTCTTCCTTCCTCCATAGTGTCAGGTCAGAAACGTCCCACGCCCTTCCCCCCTTACAGCTAACACCACAAAACCTGACACCCTCCCAGAAGCTGGGAACGTGAGGGCATTGTCTCGAGCTGTCACTAAGGTTTACTGACTCACGGTCGCCCGCTGTCGGCGCCTCGCGGTGACGTCACAGGGCGTCGCCCGGGAGCCGGGAAGGGCATTCCGAGCGAGTCGGGGAGCAGTGCGCAGGCTGAGCCTTGGAGTGCTGCTAAAACAGAAAGAGGTCTCGCTGCCCCGGGAACACTTCGTCGAGAAAAGTTCCTCAGTGCCCGAAACCTGCGGCCTCATTCCTTTTCCCAAACTGGTGGAGGGGGCACGTGCACCAGCCACATGGCCGACTGCAAGGGAGTAAGGAACCATTGGCTCTGGTGCTGTTTTAAACACTGACCCAAGCCCACTCTTCACTTTACTCTTAGTCCTTGTTAGGGAAATGCGGAATCCAAGAATGGCTGTGTCTTTCTTTGCTTCAGTTTACCGAGTACCAGAGGCTCTGGTTAAGAGTGAGGAGGAGCAGACCCTGAGAAGGCACTGCCTGACCTCTGAGTTTCCAGTCCAGATTGTTCTGTCTTTGAGTTTTGACAAATCTGGGGACTGATTGTCCATGGACATAGCTCAGAGCTGCCCACTACAGTTTGAAATTTCAAGCTTATATTTGTAATCACAAAGTTTGCATTCTGCTCCTGACAGGTCTGTGCTTTAGTATTATCCCTGGCTCCCATCCATCTTTGACTAGAAAGATTGATCTGCCTTTTCCTTTGACTTCTCTGGTGCATTTTCCCTACTGTGAATCAGTTTGAGAAGTGTGAATGTGAGACCTTGTTGTCTGACAGAAATCAGCACTAGTACTCTGGTACAGAATTTATTTTGCTTACTGCTTCATCTTTAGTGCTGAGAAGAGGGACCCTTAGTAGTTATGTACTGGTTATGCTAATAAACGACAATTTCAAAGATTTTTTTTTTAAGCATAAAAAGCACATGTGGTAAGTGCTTGTTTCATTTGGTTGCTGTTTATCAGCATATTTTTGGAAAGTTGATAATTTATGGGAAAATATAAACAGCAAAAGTTTTCGACCTATGGTTGCTACACTTAAAGTTTGTGTAAAATAGAATTGTTTATTAAATGCATGCTGGAGCTAAGCAAAGTCTTCAATTAGAAAGTAGGTTTTAAAGGAGAAAAGAGATTAAGGAAGTTTAAAAATCTATATTGGGGGATATTTTAAGCATGGGGACAGTTTGGAATTGAATTGTTTGAATAGAACATAAATGTAGTAAGTAACACATTTGATGGATAACATGTTTAATGTCCAAAAGAACAACCCAGATTTGTAGGCAAAAGAGAATTTTAAGCATTTTAAAGAACCAGTGCAATTAATATCAATTACGTACAAAGAGATGCTAAATATGTTCACTGCTTTAAAAATAAAACCTACAGGGGCGCCTGGGTGGCTCAGTCGGTTAAGCGTCCGACTTCAGCCCAGGTCATGAACTCACGGTTCGTGAGTTTGAGCCCCGCATCGGGCTCCGTGCTGACAGCTCAGAGCCTGGAGCCTGCTTCAGATTCTGTGTCTCCCTCTCTCTCTGCCCCTCCCTACCTCACGCGCATGTGCTCTCTCTCTCTCTCTCTCTGTTAGGAAATAAACTTAAAAAAATAAAACCTACAGTTTAAAAAGAAGTGTAATATGAAGGGCACCTGGGTGGCCCAGTTGGTTGAGCATCCAACTCTTGGTTTTGGCTCAGGTCATGATCTCAGTTTGTGAGTTCAAGCCCTGCTCTCCACCCCACCAGCACCGTGCTGATGGTGCAGAACCTGCTTGGGATTCTCTCTCTCTCTCTCTCTCTCTCTCTCTCTCTCTCTCTCTCTCCCCTCTCCTGTTTGCTCTCAATATAAATACTTTAAAAAATAAAAATAAAACATAAAAAGAAGTGTAATATGAAAGAATTCTGTCAATTACTCAAGTGGTATGGCAAATCCTGCACTCCCACTTTTGTGCTTAGCCTGGGACAGGTTGTGGGGAGCAAGTTGCAGGTCTCCTCTCAGACACTCACCAGCGTCTATTCCCTGCCTTAGTGGCTTTCTCCTTTCTTCCCTAGCCAGAGTTCTCAGTTCTTCTCTCTTATAGACTCTCCTACAGACTTATAGGAGTGGGGGTGGGAGTGAGATAGGGATGGTAGAGGGATAGTCATGTATTATATATCCTTCCAAATCTTTGATTTACACCTAAACAATAGCTTTTGAAGTATCAAAAGCCAAGAATTGATGTTTTTGTTCTCTGGTTTCTTTGTAGAACCCCCTGCTTCTTTGGGTCAGGAGGAGCAAGAATTCTCTCCACCTGTAATGCTACTTCCAGATCACTACTCTTCCATCTTCATGTAGAAACTCATGCCTCTGGTGCTGATTCATAGGGGCACATGTACCCCAATGTTTATAGCAGCACTTTCAACAACAGCCAAATTATGGAAAGAACCTAAATGTCCATCATATTATAAATATATATTTCTCTTGGTAATGTGAAAGAATGAAATCCTGCCATTTGCAGCAACGTGGATGGAACCAGAGGGTATTATGCTAAGTGAAATATGTTTTCACTCATATGTGGAACTTGAGAAACTTAACAGAAGACCATGGGGGAAGGGAAGGGAGAAAAACAGTTACAGAGAGGGAGGGAGGCAAACCATAAGAGGCTCTTAAATACAGAGAACAAACTGAGGGTTGATGGGGGTGGGGGGGAGAGGGGAAAATGGGAGATGGGCATTGAGAAGGGCACTTGTTGGGATGAGCACTGGGTGTTGTATGTAAGTGATGAATCATGGGAATCTACCCCCAAAACCAAGGACACACTGTATACACTGTATGTTAGCCAACTTGACAATAAATTGTATTAAAAAAATTTTTTTAAAGTTACAAAAAAACCCTCACTCCTCTGATATGCATAGCTTTTAAATTGTTTTTAATTTCAATTTTAATTCCAGTAAAGTTAGCATACGGTGTTATATTAGTTTCAGGTGTACAATATAGTGATTCAACAATTATATACATCACTAGTGCTCATCACAGTGTGCTCTTAATCCCCTTCATCTATTTTACCCATCCCCCCACCTACCTTCCCTCTGGTAACCATCAGTTTGTTCTTTATACTTAAAAGTCTGTTCTTTGTTTTCTTCTTTGCTCATTTGTTTCTTAAATTCCACATATGATGGTATTTGTCTTTCTCTGACTTATTTCACTTAGCGTTATACCCTCTAGATCCATCCATGTTGTTGCAAATGGCAAGATTTCATTTTTTATGGCTGAGTACTTCTGCATTGTATATATATACATCTTCATTCATCTATCAATGGACACTTGGGCTGCTTCCATAATTTGGCTATTGTAAATAATGCTGCAATAAACATGGGGGTGCATATCTTTTCAAATTAGTATTTTTGCATTCTTTGGGTCAATACCCAGTAGTAGAATTATTGGATCATATGGTAGTTCTATTTTTAGTTTTTTTT
The DNA here is from genome assembly GCF_018350155.1 of Leopardus geoffroyi. Classification (NCBI taxonomy): domain Eukaryota; kingdom Metazoa; phylum Chordata; class Mammalia; order Carnivora; family Felidae; genus Leopardus; species Leopardus geoffroyi. The sequence continues at coordinate 15,136,681 of NC_059326.1, forward strand.
TAATGTTTATTTATTTTAAATTTGACAGAGAAAGAGACAGAGCATGAGCAGGGGAGGGGCAGAGAGAGAGGGAGACACAGAATCCGAAGCAGGCTCCGGGCTCTGAGCTGTCAGCACGAACCGTGAGTTCATGACCTGGGCTCAAGTCGGAAGCTTAACCGACTGAGCCACCCAGGCGCCCCTATTTTTAGTTCTTTGAGGAATCTCTATGCTGTGGTCCACAGTGGCTATACCAGTTTTCATTCCTACCAACAATCCATGAGGGTTCCCTTTTCTCAAATCCTTGCTGTACTTGTTTCTTGTGTTTTTTGATTTTAGCCATTCAGACAGGTGTGAGGTGATATCTCATCTTGGCCATTTTTGTTATCTTCTTTGGAGATATATCTGTTCATATCTTCTGCTCATTTTTAAATTGAAAAATTTAGTGGCGCTTGGGTGGCTCAGTAGGTTAAGCCTCTGACAGGCTCAGGTCATGATCTCACGATTTGTGACTTCAAGCCCCATGTTGGGCTCTGTGCTCACAGCTCAGAGCCTCGAGCCTGCTTCAGATTCTGTGCCTCCCTCTCTCTCTCAAAAATAAACATTAAAAAAAAACCCCATAAATTGGAAAATTTGTGTTTTTGGGTGTTGAGTTTTATAAGTACTTTATAGATTTTGGATACTAACCCTTTGTCAGATATGTCATTTGCAAATATCTTCTCCCATTCCATAAACTGACCTTTAACTTTGTTGACTGTTTCTTTTGCTGTACTGCTTATTTTGATGTAATAGGGCTTCTATGGTTTCAGGTCGTATTTCTTTTAGAAATGTTTTTTTAAAGTTTCTTAAAAGTTTATTTAAAGTTTTATTTATTTTAAAGTTTTATTTTTATTTTTGAAAGAAAGAGCATGAGCAGAAGAGGGGCAGAGAGAGAGAGGAAGATAGAATCTGAAGCAGGCTCCAGGCTCTGAGCTGTCAGCACAGAGCCCGGTGTGAAGCTGGAACTCATGAACCGCGAGATCAGGACTGGAGCTGAAGTCAGATGCTTAACCCACTGAGCCGTCCAGGTGCCCCTCAGATCTTACATTTAGATCTTTATGTTTTGAGCTTATTTTTGTGTATAAGAAAGTGGTCCAGTTTCATCCTTTCACATGTAGCTATCCAATTTTCCCACCACTATTTGTTGAACAGACTGTCTTTTCCCCATTGCATATTCTTGCTTCTTTTGTGAAATGTAATCATGAGTTTATTCCATTAAGTGTCTGTTTTTGCATCAGTACCATAGTATTTTGATTACTATAGCTTTGTAATACATCTTAAAATCTAGGACTGTGATGCCTCCAGTTTTGTTTTTTTCAAGATGGCTTGGCTAGCTAAGGTCTTGTGTTTCCATACAAACTTTAGGATTATTCTAGTTCTGTCAAAAATGTTGTTGGTATTTTGATAGTGATTGCATTAAATCTGTAGATTGCTTTGGACAGTATGGACATATTAACAGTATTTGTTTTTCCAATCCACGGGCATGGAGTATCTTTCCATTTGTGTTATCTTCAATTTCTTTCAGTGTTATATGGTTTTCAGAATACAGACCTTTTACCTTCCTGGTTAAGTGTTTTCCTAGGTATTTTGATTTTGGTGCAGTTATAAATGGGCATTCCTTCCTGATGTAACACCATCTATTCCTCACTTCCCAAAGACTTCACAGTCATCCATTGTCTGACTTTGACCACATCAAAGTGGTCTTTCCACTGAAGTCTTGCCCACACCTTGACCTTCAACTTGCAACTCTCATCACTTTAATCTCCACTCCACTTCCACAGCTATACTCTGAATCCTGTCATCAGAGTGGCTTTAACTCAGAAAACTTAAATTAACAAAACTACCGCATACCAAAACCTCATTCTTTTAGGTCCCAACTCAGATACTCTCTAAATAACAATGTTTTGTTAACCAGGGATATTGTCTGTGAAGCTTCTTAAACTTGCAAATGCTGGGACCCTGTCCCTTATCAGAGAGATCTTGGTTCTTTAATAGCACACTCTAACAATTTGCTCTTCAGCTGGCTTCCAATTTTGAACAAAATAGATTGGTGTGTGTATGTGTACAAAGAACACTTTTCATTAGTTACTGTTTCCTCCAATGAATAGCTTCTCCAGGGTGATCAGTTTCTTCACTTGTGACAACTTTTTACATAGAATACATTTGAAGATATTACTTGGAGTTTTTTTCCCACCTCATCTATGTTCTTATAATTTTTAATTCATCTTTCTGTATCTTGAAAATATATTGTGAATAGAAAAAAATTTTGAAGAAAACAAAGCTATCGAGAAATACAATGTTTTCTTTTAAGTATTTCTGTTGCTAAACTAAATACAAAATGGTGAAAACGATAGGAAGTCTTGAATTTGGCAAGAACAGACCAGAGAACTAGTTTCTGTTTGTGCAGAGCTTTACTCAGGCTTACCTAAAAAGTGAAATATAAAAGGATTTCTGGCTAACAAGCCCTAAGCTTCACTTTTCTTAGCTTGGCCTAAAATACCCATGAAGGCAGAGAAAAAGACAAGCTCACACTATCACCAAAACCGAAGACTAATGATCTGTTTGGTAATAACTTGGGCAATTTTCTACCAAGTATCAAGAGAGTGGAACTGTAATTTAAAATAAAATAAATAAAATAAAATAAAATAAAATAAAATAAAATAAAATAAAAACAACTAGTGTTAAGCAGCTGGAGTCAGAGGATATCTATAAAGGCCATTTGTCCTTTCCTATCTACCTCAGTTTAAGAAAGATGTCTGGCCTATCACTCCATGTAGGTCTCTCCTTTTTGAGGTTAGTGTAGAACCTTTTTCATACTTTTAGATCTTTCTCAAGAACCTCTCTTTGATCTCTATCTCAGTTTCTGATTCTATAAAATGAAACTGTAATAGTATGTAACTCATAGGAATGTTGTGAGATTAAAATGAGTTAATGTATATAAGAGCACTTAGAACATTAATGGCTCACAGTAAGCACTACATAAACGTTAGCTATCATTATTTCTAGACAGTTGGTGCCTTGACGTACTCCCAGAAAACTACCTTATACAGCATGAGGAAGGGACAGTCTGTTGAGGCAAAATGAGGAAAAACCCTGGTAGCAGTAAATCTTGAGAACTGTTGTTTTTCATATGGTGTATCTTATGAATACTAAAGAGCAAAGCAGAGCTACTAGGTAAGGGCCTCTATACAGTGAAAACGGGACTACAAAGCAGCTGTGATGGTTAATTTTGTCAGTTTAACTGGGCCACAAGATGTACACACACTTGGCCAAGTATTATTCTGGATGTATCTGTGAGAGTGTTCCTGGATGAGATTAACATTTCCATCAGTAGACCTAATAAATCAGATTGCCCTCCCAAAGACAATGGACCTCATCCAATCAACGGACCTGAATAGAACAAAAGGGCTAAGAAGGAACTTGATTTAGTTGAACTTGGTTTAAATCCTTAGTTTTCTGGCCTTTATACTCAGACTGAAATGGGCTCTTTTTGAGTTTTGAGCCTACAGGCTTTCAGAATGGAACTTACACCATTAGCTCACCTGGTTCTCAGGCCTTCAGACTTGGACTGAAACAACACATTAGATCTCCTAAGTCTCCAGCTCACTGAAGGGCTATCTTGGGAATTTGCAGCCTCCATAATTTCATGAGTCAATTCCTTGTAATAAATCTCTTTATACTCTCTCTCTCTCTCTCTCTCTCTCACACACACACACACACACACACACACACACACACACACACACACGTATTTATCTCCCCTAATCTGTTTCTCTGGAAAACTCTAATATAGAAGCTATACTTATGAAGATTTTGTCTGTCTAGCCATTAATATGAAAAAGCAACCCACAACCAAGTAAGCAGAACGGAATAAAGGAAAATGGACAACACAAATCCAATTTTTCTGACCTCTGGTCTAAGTGAACTTTGTAATCTTTAGGCTCCACTATTTGTCATCCCACTTCTCAAACTTAAGGCAGAGACTAACTGGAAGCTATATGCCAACTCATTTTTATTTCCACTTTAATTAGTACATTATCCTTGGCCTTAGGGAAAGGATCCATCAATTCTATGTGTTCCCGAAATACAACCCCGTGAACACATTTGAGGACAAGCAATTCAGAAAGTTTATTCACAAAGCACATTTTTTATGACAGTTTCAAATAAAATCTAATAAACTAAGTAGCCATTAGACGTTTAGAAATATTAGAATGGACAATAGTTATGAACACCAGTACCAATCATTTTAAATCTGTAGACAAAAATAAAATGCCGTTAGGTACTTATTTATATATTTGTACCTTATAGGTCTGTAAGTGTCCTGTCTTCTGCCAGAGTGGAAACTGTTAAACCTACTTGCCATGGATTAAGTCTAAAGCCTTCACATTCTTTACCATGACTATGAACAGAACATTTTCTTTCTAACAATTTATTGGCTTTCTAACATATAAAATTCCAATGACTAAATCCCAAACTAAAAATATATTTACCATCCAAAGAATCTTGCTTGTATTTTTATAAAATTTTAGCCTCTTGGAATAACTTAAAGTGGATATGGTAAAATGATTTCTTAAAGCAACTTTGTCCTATTAAGCTCATGATATCACTTCATATTTTAACACCAATCATACACCAAAATTTCCTAAGTTCCTAGTAGATCAACACCAGTCTAAATCCAGAAGACTTAAAAATCTTTGTATTCATTCTACATCAAAAAGGCCATCCCATTTCCTAACAAAGATACAAGCTACCAAATAATTTTATAGAACCTCATTTTATTTTTCATGATTAGCCTGGTCCCTGTATTGAAAAAAATCTTTTAAATATTATCTGAGAGTTTTTTTAGTTTAGGATTACAGTTTTTGTGTCTAGCTTACACACTGAAAATTTTGACAAGCACCTAAAAAAAAAAAAATCCACAATTAGTGCAAAACCAGGAGATAATATTTTAAGTTGGTCTTTCCAAGTACAACTCAAGCTAAGGTTACTAAATGAGAAATTTTATGTAAATATATAATTTCCTACCTTGCTTTATAAAGACGGCAAATACAAAAATAGCTTAACATTAGGTTTAATGAGGTTTATTAAAGCAAATGTTTTATTAGTCTTATTTTAACTGCAAAAATATTTTAGCCACATTTAGGAAAAATAAACTTACTGAGACTATATAATCCTGTATTTGTAAAAGCCAGATGCAAGAATACAGATTCTTTCCTTTTAAGTAGAATACATGCTATAAAGCTTATGAAACAGTCACTTTGTAGGAATGAATACATTTTTAAAATACTGGTTAATCTGTGGGGAATTCCACATTTGCCTATAAAAAAAATGCATCCACCTTGTAAGGCTTTGGTATAGGTGATTCACAGCACTTCCATCATTTTTCTTTCTTCTTTGCCTCATTCTTCTCTCGTTCCTCTGTCTGCTCACCTTTCTCCCTTTTCATGTTTACATTTGCTCTTCCTTCTTGATGTCCCCCCTTAGAATTATCAACTATTTTATAGTCTTCAAGGAGGGTTTGTCCTGTTTGTTTTGCTGTTTTCTTCACCATTGCTTTGATACCAATGTTGTCAATATTATAGGCAGTTACACCAACATTGATGGCAGAATCTACTGCATCATGTGTAGCTTCTCCTGCAGTATGCCCATATCTTTAAAAGATTAGAAAAAAGTGTAATGACATTATAAATGTAAATTAAGACCTTCTTATTTAGTATTATATAAGTCACATGATTAGTATGTTATTCCTAAAAGCAAAATCAAAGATTTGGTTTCAATTTTTTTTTCAATTTAATAACTTAAAACAAAGTAAAAAATAAAATCAAACTGTGCCAAAGCTATTATTTCTCCTTTAGCAAAAACTGTGTGAAAATAAAATCAAGCTAGCCGAGATTAATGTAATAAAGACTGTTTATGATGAAGAATAAAATGTAAATTATAATCAGGGTACCTGGGTGGCTCAGTCAGTTAAGTGTCCAACTCTTGATTTCAGCTCAGGTCATGATCCCACAGTTCAGGAGTTTGAGCCCCGTGTTAGGCTCTGCACTGTGTGGAGTCTGTTTGGGATTCTTTCTCTTTCTCTCTCCCTCTCTCTGTCTCTCTAACCCCCTCACTGTCCCATCCCCACTTGTACATGCTCTTACCCAAAATAAGTTTTTAAAAATGTAAGTTATAATAAAGGTTGTTAGTCATTTTTTTTTAATCCACCCCTTCTGGAAATAGAAGAGAACTTTCAGTGAAAACAACTATAGGACACAAAGAATCGAGAGTCACTATAAATGGTTTTGAGTTCTATGTTAACCAGACTTTGGTAACGTCTTTAAACTATCAGAATCTGAGCTTGTCTTTAAGCAAAGATTGTATAACACTTTCTCCCTCACTCCACTCCACTCCACTCTGCTGCAGACTCACTGGCCTTTTTGCTATTCTTTGAACCATCAAGCATACATGTGCCACTTTATGACCTTTGTACTGGCTGGTATTTGCCTAAACTATTCTCATACCAGGTACTCAAATGTCTAACTGCTTCACCTTCTTTCAAGTCAGGTAAGTATTGTATTCTAACTATCCCGCCTATTTCAACTGCCTTACCCCACATGCTCCACCCCACGGCCAATCAATCCCCCCTAAAGCTCCTCCCTCATTTTTTTTAATGTTTATTTATTTTAAGAGACTGAACAGGCACACACAAGCGGGGGAGGAGCAGAGAGAGGGAGAGAGAGAGAAGCCCAAGCAGATTCCATGTTCAGCACAGAGCCAACACTGGGCTCGATCTCACAAACTGTGAGATCATGACCTGAGCTGAAATCAAAGTTAGACACTTAGCCAACTGAGCTACCCAGGCATCCCTTAAGCTGCTCTTCCTTATTCTATAACTTATCACCTGCTACATACTCTAGAACTTATTTACTCTCTTTGTTTTGGTTTGCTTATTGTCTGTCTTGCTAGAATATAAACACTATTATCATAAAAGTACTCTGCTGTATTAACATATCCTATGCATTGAGAAAACTGACATTTGATATTTGTTAAATAAATAAATGAGTAATTCCTGCCCTATCCGAGAGTTTCTTTAGCATCAAACATACAGCAAAATGCTTGGGAGATTATACAGGCACTATACAAAATAGTATTATTGACAATTATCGATATATGTGTTTAACATCATTTCTATGAGAAAATACAAGTTGAGGACCTATACAAGGATACTGAAAGTTATCCCACTGTATTTTCTCTTTCCCTTTTTAAAGTACCAGGTTTTTATAGTTCTCCTTGCTTAGCAGAGAACTGCCTAAACAAGCAACAGCAAGAGGGCAACATTTTACAATGGTCTTCAGGATGCCCTCAAGTTTCATATGTGCTTTGTGACCTGTATCTGGACATTTTATACTAACACTGGATCTGCCCTCTGAATTAACAAGTTCTGTATTACTGTAAGTTTGGCCTGGAATAGTGGTTTGTGATCCTACTAGCTTGTTCATGCTTGGTTTTTTTTTTCAACCTCAGGGCGAATAATGTGAATCTTAGTTCCTGAATGAGGATTCCATTATATCCTTAGCCTAATTTTAATAATTAGAGTCAGAGAATGGCAGAACTTATTATAATGTGCCAAACCTTACATCCATATCACTCTTGACTGGGGACTTCTCACCAGTTACCAGACATCAAAGCTTCTTAGCTGCTTTCTGCTGGTCTCTATTGCAACCCTTCAGCATTCCATAGTACTTGCTGATGTTGCAGAAGACATGGAGCTTTCTCACTGTCAATCAAGCCCCCACAAATACCAGGTGGCAATGGTTATGGTTATGGTTAAATGAGAAGAAAGGGGTGGAAGAATTGGAAGAGTGACCATAACTCTTGGTTGAGCATGTTTCTCTTAGGGCTCTTTTCTAGGACTGTGTGACTAAGAATTTGGCCATATTAGTGTTTATGAATACAGGAAATCCTCCTGTATTCAGATTCATGAACTTCCACTTCCCTATTCTAATGTTGCAGTTTGATACCTCTAACTGCACTCACAGTATTTAAAAAAGAATTTTTTTAACGTTTATTTATTTCCGAGAGAGAGAGAGAAAGTGAGTGAGCACAAGCAAGGGAGGGGCAGAGAGAGAGGGAGACACAGAATCTGAAACAGGCTCCAGGCTCTGAGTTATCAGCACAGAGCCCCATGCAGGGCTCGAATCCACAAACCGTGAGATTATAACCTGAGCCAGAGTCTGACGCTTGATTGACTGAACCACCCAGGTGCCCCATTCACAATATTTTTATATATAACACAATTCTAAAGGCTACATTATTAGTAATAATGTGCTAAAAAGGAGTCTGTGTTGGTACCCTGATGTTTTGCTTGTTTTTCCATGCTATCTCCATTTCAGCAAGAATTCCTGTTAATTTGGGGAGAAGTATCAAACTAGCAGTCAAAGAACTAGATTCTAATACCAACTGTGCCAAAAACTAGCCATATGACCTTGATGAGGTCTCAACTTCTTTACATTTCATTAATTTTTTTTCTTTCATCTCATAAAATGAGATTTGTAGGTTAAAGCACTTTGAAAATTCCACAATACTAAATGTATAATTATTTTTAAAGACCTTATAAAATGGCTTTTAAGCAGTTCTGTTTATTTCCTTTAATATATCCTCACCCTATCATCTCTGCTTCCCAATATGCCTTAAAACCAGTATTCCTGGCAGGCATCTATTTTTCTCTTCCTTTATAAGTAACTGCTCAGTTCTTTCCTTTATTTGGACTACATTGTAAATTTAAACTACACTGTTAAAAACTAGAAGTCTATCTCTGATAAAAAGACAATGTTTATTTTTGATTTCTTACTTTTTAAAAAGTTAACTTTAATTATAGCTTATTAGATTTTATATTAAAGAGCAATAAAAATGAATACAAAGAATGCTCTAAATAAGTCAATGAGACTTAATACACAGTTTGAATGAGACTTCTCAGAAATTTCTCCAGCACATTCAGTAATGTCTACAAAGACAGCACAGTGGTGGTGATTCTAGATCTCACTAATTGTAACAAAATTTCAGTCATAACAAATTTCAAACAAATCTTCCTAAAATTCAATTCACGTGCAACCTTCAAAACTATTCTTGAAAATATTAATCTCAAATATTTTATTTTATTTATTTATTTTTTTAATTTTTTTTAACGTTTATTTATTTTTGAGACAGAGAGAGACAGAGCATGAACGGGGGAGGAGCAGAGAGAGAGGGAGACAAAGAATCGGAAGCAGGATCCAGGCTCTGGGCCATCAGCCCAGAGCCCGATGCGGGGCTCGAACTCACGGACCGTGAGATCGTGACCTGAGCTGAAGTCGGACGCTTAACCGACTGAGCCACCCAGGCGCCCCAATCTTAAATATTTTAAATAGAAATAGCTTCTTCTTAGTGTACCCATCAAAGATAGGTGGACTGTGGCCAATTTCTAAAGGATGTTTAAGGTGAAGCTGAGGAATTTAAACTTTATCTTGAAACCAATGGGAATGGCATAACCAAAATTACATTTTAGAAAAATCTAACTCAGGTTGCATTGTGAATTGTAAGGGTGTCAGAGACAGACAGAGGAACCAGTTAGGAAACAAGCTGTGTGATCGATGAGAAACAATGAGGGTCTATTCTACAGTAGTGGCAATGAGGCTGGAGAGGAAAGGATAAATATAAGAAACAACAGCACTTGGTGAATGAATAGCTGTAGTGCTATATAGTTGGGACTTATGAAGCCTAAAGATTACAATAAAAGTTAATCAAAAAACATAGATTTGAGAGGTTGAGAGGTTGTATGGACACGGTATAGGTAATATCTATAAAGAGTAGAAAAGGATAGAACATAGAGTAAAACTCTAGAATGAATGGATGTGGAAGACAACAGCCCTGAGAAGAAGTTTGATAAAACTGAAAGGTGAGCTAAATGAGAATACTGTTAACATTTGGAGACATCTAACCCACCAATCTTAATAAGCATATCTTAGAGCAAGATCAATCAGGACAGGCTACAGTAAGCATGTGACTGGACTTTACCCATGGAAATTTAAGGAAAATATCTAAGACATTAAAAAGACAAGTCTTTCAAATCTACAGATAACATAAAATGGAAACCTGGCTAATATGACATACACTAAATCTGAAGACAAAATGAAGGACTTAATAATGGATCAAGATCAACAGATGAAATTAAGCACAAATATAAAGTTCTTAATTTTAGGTACAAATATCAACTTCCCCCAAAATAAGAAGAAGGCCCAAATTTTAAATAAAAGTTTCATTTTTTAAAAAAACACAAGTTTGATATGGGTTAATCGAGTAACAGCCACTAAACAGATAGTCTTTGTCTTGTGTGCCATGTATGCCAAATGCTAAGTATGACCAAATAAGAGAGGCAAATCTCATGGTATTCTAGCTGGTCACAGCAAATGTGAAATACTTCATTCAATTCTGGGTTCCGTTATTTTGAGAAGAACAATGATGAAGTATCTGGAAACCATACTATTATAGAGAATTCTTTTTTTTTTTTTTTTTTTTTTAAATTTTTTTTTTCAACGTTTATTTATTTTTTGGGACAGAGAGAGACACAGCATGAATGGGGGAAGGGCAGAGAGAGAGGGAGACACAGAATTGGAAACAGGCTCCAGGCTCTGAGCCATCAGCCCAGAGCCCGACGCGGGGCTCGAACTCACGGACCGTGAGATCGTGACCTGGCTGAAGTCGGACGCTTAACCGACTGCGCCACCCAGGCGCCCCTATTATAGAGAATTCTTAAAGGAACTGGGAGTAGTTAGAAAAAAGTAAGTGAAAGACACAATAATAATGTTTAAATATTTGTACAGTTACCACAAGGAAAAAAGAAGACTGACCTTAAATACTTAAATAATTCCTGAGCAGATGTTATATAGACTGGTTTTGGGTACTATGACATCTGCCCAAGGAATTGCCTTCAATAAATTTGAATTTGCCCCTTCATCCAAAGGCAATTTTAATTAAAATTCACTAAACAAACCAATAAAATATGGTACCTGAAAAGAGTAAATTCCTCATAGAAGAACAATTTTACTAAGCTTATTCTTCACAAATATGTATTGTAAGATAAAGTTTTAATGCGAGGAAAACAAAAATGGATCTAACTGATGTTATATGATTTTCCTCTAAACAAGGGTTTTTAGCTTTTTTAGTTTTTTTTTTTTTTTAAGTAACCTCTATACTCAACATGGGGCTCAAAGAGTTGCACACTCTTTCAACTGAGCCAGCCAGGTGCCTCATCCTCTAAACAATTTAAAATGGAAAAAAAGAAATTTAAAGGTGAAATTTAGAAGCTATGTAGAAGAGTGATGAATTATTTACTAAATGCTATACTGCAATTATATATAACAGGTTTGAAGTTACTTATTGCTTTTCATTGTTCCTGTAAGTCTTGATGTTCCTAAATCTAAAGTAAGACAAAAGCATTAATGTAACTGACAAAAATAAAAGTATTAATGAATAGTTCCCACACATTTACCTAAAAATTTAAGAGTATAATTAATTATACAGATCCTTAAGTAAACCACTCATCAGTGAACACAGTCCCAAATCATAATCAAAACCATCAAAAGTATAAATAATATACTTCTCCAACATAATCTGCTTTAATTAATTTATTTTTAAATGTTTATTTATTTTGAGAGAGAGAGAATCCTAAGCAGGTGCCACACTCAGGGCAGAGCCCAAAGCAGGGCTTAATTTCACAACTGTGAGTGATGACCTGGGCTGAAATCAAGAGTCAGACACTTAACCCACTAAGCCACCCAGGCGTCCCACAATCTTCTTTTAAATATGCTTAAATTAAAAGATAATCCTCTATGTTGGCTGGTAACACCAGAAATCAGATAAGGAAGTTTATATATAGTTTGTTTTTCTTCTTGTCATAATGCATGTAATTATGGCAGATTTAAAACAAGCTGGGAGAATAATTTATCATAGGCAAAAAGAATATAAATTTTCTATATTATGCAATCATCAGTTGGATTGGAGAAAAACACAAATGCTTACTCATCAAATACTTTTTCAAAGTGCAAACAAATATAAATAAAAGTAAATTTATAAATATAAAAATATAAATTACATTTATACTCATAAATGTAAATTTACATAAATGAGAAGTAAATTTAAGAACTAGCTCTTTCTTTTCTTCAGTGATAAATATCACTAAGTTATTATTAGTTTCATACCTGCAGTTTCTTCTCTTAAAAGACAACTTTTCTTCTTCTGGGCAAGATTATTTATAAGTATTACAAAACCCTTTGTATCCCCTTGCCCCTCTCCATCTTTCCAAGTTTCTTTTTTTTTTTTCTTTAAAAAAAAATTTTTTTAATGTTTATTTTTGAGAGAGAGAGAGAGACAGAGTGTGAGTGGGGGAGGGGCAGAGAGAGGAGACATAGGATGGGAAGCAGGCTCCAGGCTCTGAGCTGTCAGCACAGAGCCCAACATGGGGCTTGAACTCATGAACTGTGAGATCAGGATCTGAGCCGCAGTCGGCGCTTAACCGACTGAGCTACCCAGGCACCCTTCATCTTTTCCAGTTTCTAATTAAATTACTGCTAAGACCAAAGTAGTCTTATAGTTAGAAATACAAACCTACTGGGGCACGTGGGTGGCTCAGTCGGTTGAGTGTCCAACTTCAGCTCCAGTCATGATCTCGCAGTTCGTGAGTTCAAGCCCCACGTCAGTCTCTGTGCTGACAGCTCAGAGCCTGGAGCCTGCTTTGGTTTCTGTGTCTCCCTCGCTGTCTGCCCCTCCCCCACTCATACTCTGTCTCAAAAATAAATAAATGTTAAAAATTAAAAAAAAAACATTTAAAAAAAAATACAAACCTACTTAACTAAATTCTCACCTGTTTTTTTCATTCCGTGAATCTTTGGAGGAAAGGATAAAAAGAATAGCAATATGTACCATAATAGAAATAAATGAGCTCAGAGTCACTGTTAAAATATCCTTCTCATCATATTAAGTTCTCCTCACTAAGGACAAAAAATACAAAATCTACACCAAAACTTTGATAGTTATGTGAATCCCTAACCTTTAATAAGGCTCCACTTAATCGTACTTAGGTAACCTTTTTTTTTCATTAAAGTAGAAAATGGACAAATCCAATGAAGCATTTCCTAACATGACTAACATGTTTCTAACATGACTGCCTAATTATCTCTGCTAACAAATGATACTGATAATCTAAAACGAATTCACTTTTGGCCTAAAAGGCACTTCTGACTTTCTTCTGCTCTTGCAACAAGAAACTGTTATTCTAATTACGACTGATCCACCAAAGTAACCTCAAAGCCGTAACATAAAGAGCATTAGAGATCAATGGTATAAGTAGCAAAAGATAAGACTGAAGACTTGGGTTTTATATTTCCACCAAAAGAATTACAGATCTTTTCTGGATCTTCTTTGCCAAATCTTTTAGTCAAATTGAAACTGTAAGATGATGTGTCATGTTGCTTTGATTCAAAGGTATGCATGCCCCAGATGGAGATCAAATCAACTCAGGAGAAATTAAGTTAGTTTTTTCTAAGTCAAAGGTAATTTACTATGGTGGAAGAGAATCTAAATGTATGACAGATAGTGCTAGAAAGTAACTCTAGATACTGAACTTGCACAGATGTCCCAACAAGGGCAGGGTTTGTCCACCACTGTTGTTTCATACTGCATGACACAAAGATACCTGGCTTACATCCCAGCTCTACCACTTACTAGGGGTATAATCTTTAACAAAGTTTAACAGCTCTACACTTTGGCTTCCTCATCTGTAAAAATGGAGATGATAGTGTTAAAGATTAAATAACATATACTGAAAAGCACCAAACACACTATCTGATACAGAAGTATGAACTCAAATGTTGTGAGTGGGTAATTAACACAAATAACTGAGATTTGAGAACACCACTAATATTATTTTTTTCTTTCTAAATAAAAATTTAATATTAGGCTTTAAACTCGTGCAAAGCTAAGAAAGCAACTCAGGTCCTTCATATTATCTTTAGTTTTTAGACCTTGATTGCCTTAGGACTTATAAAGAATAAAGACCTCAAGTCAGAAGACCTGTTTTAAGTCCACCTTAAAATAGTTATCAGATGGGGGCGCCTGGGTGGCTCAGTCGGTTAAGCGTCCGACCTAAGCGACTTCAGCTCAGGTCACGATCTCGCGGTCCGTGAGTTCGAGCCCCGCGTCAGGCTCTGGGCTGATGGCTCAGAGCCTGGAGCCTGTTTCCGATTCTGTGTCTCCCTCTCTCTCTGCCCCTCCCCCGTTCATGCTCTGTCTCTCTCTGTCCCAAAAATAAATAAACGTTGAAAAAAAAAATTAAAAAAAAAAAATAGTTATCAGATCAGCTTAGATCATTCATTTTTTGTTTGTCCACTTGTTAATATATGAAATAGATGACATACCATGTGTCCATTCTAATAAAAATGAACAGTGCTAGAGTCAAATAAGATGTGACAGAATTTAACATTCTTTCTAAACAGAAGAGGCTAATATTAGCAAGGTATAATAGTTTAATTATAATTCAAGTTTTTCCCATCAAAACTAAAGGCAAACAACACCCATCAAGAATATGCAGTAGGGGCACCTGCATGGTTTAGTCGGTTAAGTGCCCAACTCTTGATTTGGGCTCAAGTCATGATCTCATAGTTCCTGGGTTCAAGCCCCGCGTTGGGCTGTGTGCTGACAGTGTGGAGCCTACTCGGGATTCTCTCTTCCTCCCTCTCTGCCCCTCCCATGCTCTCTCTCTCTCGAAATAAATAAACTTTAAAAAAATTTTAACCAAAAAGTACCAAAATTTACTAAAAAAAAAAAAAGAACATGTAGTTGATAAGGTATACAGAAACTCCAGGCTTTTTTTTTAATTAAAAATATTCTCTGCATTAATGATGAAGAAATATAACCATTAGCAATAGGAGGCAAAGTCACAGTAATTCTATTAATTTGCTAAAAATATTATTAAGAAAAACAGTGAAAAAAATTTTGTTTTAGCAGCTACTCAATGACATAATCATTTTAACTGTCCTGAATTTTTACAAATGCTGTAAGAGTTTTTAGTCATTAAAATTATAAAAGTCAACTTACTTGTATCTGACAGTTTGTACAGTTTCTGCTGAAACATTGTTAACAATACATTTAGCTGCACATTCCAATCCCTGCCAGACAGTTGAAAATCCTGCAAATATATTTAAAAGTAAGTAAAATGATAGCTAAAGAAATGGACCTTCCTAGTTAAATTTCTGGCCTATTGTTACCTTGAACACTACTTGCTGCTACGACCATAGCACCATCCAGAGGAGACTTCCCATTTCTGTCTTTTTTAAGAGATTCTGGAACAAGTTTGCTTCCATGCTTCTTGACGTGTGGAGCTAGTTCCTTTCCAACACAATTTGCTACAGTGCAAACTCCATCAACTAATATAACCATAAAAAGAAAAGAAACACTTAGAAAATGTTTCCCTTGATTCTACCATTCTTACTTAGCAAAATTCTTATATGAGCATCTAACATTGTTTTACTGCATAATTTACCATTTCTATATATGGATGAGAACAAGGCCTGGCTAGTTTTAAACAAAGGCTATTATCTGGTTTAAAGACATGTTTGCAGAGCTGAAGGATTATAACCTTGCCTCTTAAATATAATGTTCTTTATGGCAATTTGCTTAAAAGAAAACAGAGACTGCTGCAGTGTAAGAGCTATAGGTCCACCTTTCATGTTTTTCAGCTATAAGTGTTTCTATGTTCTATCAACAAATACCTTACTGAAATAGTAATAAAGTATTTAAATCTATACAAAAAATAAAACCATAATCTGATTCAAAAGAATATTGAATATTGAATCCCAAGAAGATAATCTTACTAAATTTAATCATAACCTATTAAGGGGTGATTTGACCATCTCAAAATACCAAACTTTAAGGCTATGATTCTCAAAGGAGCAGGAATGAGAAGCATATTGCTTGGGAAGACGAACACCAGAATCACTGAATCTGCTTAACTGAAATTAATACATCCCTCCACTTGACCCTCAGCTATGACACAGTGAGCTGTCCTTAAAAGAATGTATCATATTCAAGGATAGCCAATACATTCAGAGCCATTCCTTTTCAAAGGTACAGACACTTCCCTCTCCGACCCATCAAAACAACCCTTTAACCAATGTTTCTCAAACTTTAATATACAAATAAAAATCACCTAGGAATCTTGTAAAAATGCAGATGCTGAATTGGTAATGTGTGCCAAGTACCTGAAATATATTTGGGTATCAGTATTTCTAACGTATTTGAGCCTTAGTATTTCTAAGGCTCTCAGGTTGATGCTGCTACAGATCCCACGATGAACAGCAAGGTGAAACAGCTTCATCCTAATCCTTTACTCTTAAGGTTAAACCACATAAATGTGCATTTAGATTAACCCAGATTAAGAGACCATTTTTAATTTAACTGAAAGGAAAGTCTTCCAAAGTTACTTTACCCAGGAACTGACTGACTTTTGCTGCTCCTCCTGTAGCCTGCTTTGCTATATAAAGTCCCCTGGTCACAGCTGGACTAACTTCCACTGGTTTTTCTTCTGGTTGAATCCGTTCACGGAGTTTAGAAGCGCCTTTCTGGATTGCTTTTCCAGTAAATTCAGCACCTTTGACCAAACCCCAGCTCACCCAGGAAGCACCTTTTTATAGGAAAATTTAAAATTGCACAGAGTTGATTATACCTGTAAACCCTTTAATAACTTACCAACAGGAAAAAAAACAAAACAAAACAAAACAAGGAATTCAATGTTTAGATCCCAAAGATGCCATTAACTTTCAAGCCAACTTTATACTTATAATTTTCTGCCTGGAATACACATCTTTTCTAAGTAAATTCATCTTTCAGTACTTAGGCCATAGATCACTCAATAACAGAGTTCTATATTACTCTATGCTGCCACTATAACTTGTAGGTATCTCTCCATGTCACTGACCACACTATTACTATTGTTAGCAACTAATTTTGAGTTGGTACCATTAAGATAGTATTTGGCTTGAGTACCCAGGTATCCTTGTTCTTCTTGCCTTAGTCCAGGTACCACTTTTCGTCCATGAAGTGCTGAGGGGTTTAGGCGCAAGTAATGCAAGCTGGAAACCAATACACCTATATCTGAAACACCAAAGCAGAAGAACTTTTTGCTTGCTTTAGACTAAAGGCATAAGGCAAGGGGAACTGTTCCTCCCTCAAACCCAAACTCCACGATCTCAGCACCTTTTAGCTTATATCATAAACCTGAATAACAAAGACAAAAGAATACTCAAAAAAATTCATGAGAAGAAAAGATGTAAGAAGAAAACTTGGGAAGCCTAGATGGTTTAGACATTTGTCATGAGAACAGGCCCTAGCACTTTGCTTTGGCTCAATGCTTCCTGCAGAATGAATGAAAAAAGAGACAGAAAGCAGCACAGTACAGACTGCTCTAGCGAAAAGGCCCTGCACACATGCAGGGAAAGGAGAAGTGGGAATGAAATGGGAAAAGCAAGAAAAAATATACAAAGAGAATAGTTGCCCCTAAGAGGAAGAATCAAGTGTTACCCTGCCTTGGAGAGCTTACAATTTTAAATATTTCCTTTTTGGCTATACCCTGGAACAATGAGCTTGGACATATAAAATACTTAAGTATATTGTACCAAGGTCTGTGGCATAGCTTTTACATAATTACTTTTGCCTATGAGTGAGCAGGCACCCAATATCATGTGAAAATCCTGTTTGTTTAAAAAGGCTGACAATGAAAAGTAAAGTGGTGATTGATTAAAAAAATTGTGGTACTTCTGTTTTTGTTTTAGTCAACACATCCATCTGACTCAAACCCTACCCCCACCATCCTACCCCTGGGGAAGGACCAGGTCTCAACCCAGGGAAAAAGCTTTCAGCCAAGAGTTCCCATAACAATAAAGAGATTAAAGACCTCTATTAAAAAACAAAACAAACCAAAAAGAACAAAAAACAAAAAACAAAAACGTGTATTTTTAAAGTTAACTCACAAGTTGAAAAGATACAAGTAAAAAACCAACTGAACTTGAAGACTGAGAAATCATAAAACAAATGATAATGAAAAAGGAAAGCTCTATACTCCTGCAATGAAACAAGCAAGAGGGACAGAGTCCATTGATGACTGAGAAGAATAAATGGAAATGAGATAAATGAAAAGTCACAGGACTGATAAAGAGAAACACTAGATCAAATTATAAAGAAGCTATCACCATGGAAGAGCACATAACAGAGATAATGTGTTAAAACTGAAAAGACTGCAACAGAAGATCAAGAAATGTAATGCTTTATTGGTAGCTACTAAGATCTTTTAAATGGCATGTGTAGTGCCAGATATAAATTTATTCTATCCACGTTCACATTATTTGCACCCATTTAATGTTGAGATACAGCAGGCAATGAAAGTTTGCTGAATAAATGAGAAGTTGGCAGATGACTTAAAATGATCTCACTCAAAACCAACATAATGGAGGAGGGCTCTAATCAGCCCATTGTCATATATCCTCTACCTCCTTCCAAATTAGCTTACTAAACTCTACTCCATCTAAGATGTTCGGCAGTTGCCTTCTTAAAAGTAATTCTAGGCTCCTCAAGCCAATATTCTACACAGATAATTTTTAAGCAGTTCATATTTTTTCACCTTTTATATTCATAAAACCTAAGACTGTAGCTTTTACTGATCTTAACTGATTCTCTGACAGTGGACAGGAATCAATCATGGGCTAAACTGACTGAGCTCAATTTAGATCCCTGATTACTTATCTTTGTATAGAGCCTGCACAAGTCAGGAAGAAATAGTTGCTTGACAGATCAGATTATTTTCCTCTGGAATAAATCTTGGGTATTTTCTGCACCTCTTTGCTACTTATACTTTTAAGTATTTGGTGAGGTAGTGGGTTTTCATCCTATCTACTAAAAAGCACATAAAGAGATATATACTCTGATTGGCAGTTAGTTTTTTTTTTTTTTTAATTTTAATAAAATAGTTTTATTTAACCCAAGATTGCCAAATCATCATTTGAACATATGACCAGTATAAAAATTGAGACATTTTATATTCTAGGTCTTCAAAATCCAGTGTGTATTTAATACTAATAAGCACATCTCAATTTGAACACTAAATTTTTACCAGAAAATATTTGATCTGTATTTAAATTTCCTAAAATCCACAAGTGAAAAAGTAGATTCACATATCCAGGTTGTTCTAAACATACTCAAAAGTTCTCTACTAACTGAATCAAGTAGCAGTTTTTAAATTATATTTAAATTAGTTAAAATGAAAAAGTCAGTTTCTTAGTCACACCAGCTACATTTCAAGTGCTTGTGAGCTACATGTGACAAGTGACTGTTAAGTCTATACTGATCTTTTACCTTCTTGTTTATTACTATCTACTTTTTATTTCTATTTAGCTTTTCATCACTTAAAACAAATCGGAACCTTTTAAACTTTATCTATTTTGGTCGTTATGTATATATTCCACTGGTTAATCTGATTTTGTGCCAGGCAGTTAGTTTTAATGTAACCAACTATTAGAGATATTGCTAGAATTCTGAGGGAATAAGATGAAAAGTGTTACAAACACCTGCCAAAGTCTCAAGCAGTAAAGTAGGCCTCTTTGCGTTACCATAATGTAGTTTTTGCTCATTCTCAAATGATGCACTGCTGAGAGTTTTTCTGAAATCTCTAAAGAGATCTCTGCCCAGAATTAGCTGATATTAAGGATGCTCTACCTCTCTGAATAGAATCAGTGTGTGAAATCTTTGGAGGTCTAAGACTCTGTGACATGCTATACTTTCCAAAGATGGTCAAAATAGTATTTCCTGTTCTACATGTTCTTTTTACATGACCTTGACATTCCTCCCATTGAGAAGTGGGGTCTCTGTTACAATCCCTTCAATTTGAGCAGGTTTGTTACTTTCTTGTGATGAGTGATACTAGAAATTTCCAAGAATATGTCAGGAAGAGTATGCAGCCTCTAGCTGTTTGCTATATCATATACGCTTCGAACCCTGAGCTACCATGTAGAAGCCAAACTGGCTTAAGGCTGCCAAGCTGTGAAGAAGTTAAACCACATGGAGACCATGTCTAGGCACTCTATTTGGCAGTCCTAGATTTTGAGCTCTTCCAATCCAGATGCCAGATTTGTGAGTGAAGGAGCCTTTGGATGATTCCAGACCCCAGATACTGAGTCACTAGTCAGCCTTTGAGTCTTCCTAGCTAAGGTCCTGACCTCATAGAGCAGATCTAAGCAATCTCTGCTGTGACCTTCTGGAATACCTGGTCCACAGTTATCCTAAGCATAAACAAATTGTTGTTTCATGCCATTAAGTTTGGAATGGTTTGTCACACAGCAATAGTAAATAGAACTATTTACTATTTACTATAAATAGTGGTATAAATTTTAAAAAGTTTATAACCTTTGAAATTAGTTATCTACCTATGTGTGAATATAGGCAAGTTTTCTGAATACTGACCTAATAGCCTAGCAACCTGTAAAGTTATGGGGCAGGGTAGTAAGAGTGAAGGTTTTCTTTATAACTTCTTTGAAAATATTTTTCAAGGATCAATTTTAACTGTTAAAAATTGTAATTGAAAATTCTGGCTGTCTTTTCTTACCTCTAGCAGCTCTCTGACACCAGGCAAAATATTTTGTTAGCTCCTAGCTAATTAGTTTTCCCTTATTTTAGCTTGTTGGTTTTTCATGTTGAAGGTTTTTTCTGCTTTAGACACCGTTATTATTTTAATGGGGTTTTAGTACAGACATGGAAGTCTGTATTGACAGTCTTTTAAATGACTGGTCAAGATGCCTTTACAGGATCATGAATTTGGCTAACTAGCGACTGGTAATGTTTTTTAAAAACAAATTAGAATGTCTAAATCTGAGAGCTACTATAGTTGAAAAGCTAAAATGTTAACCAATAAAAGTGAAAAGATCTATGTCAGTAATGATAATTCTGGTTTTAAAATAACTGATCTGGGGCACCTGGGTGACTCAGTCACTTAAGTGTCTGACTCTTGATTTAGGCTCAGGTCATGATCTCATGGTTTGTGAGTTCGAGCCCCAAATCAGCTCTGCACTGACTAGCTGAGCCTGCTTGGGATTCTCTGTTTCCCTTTCTCTCTGCCCCTCCCCTGCACTCTCTTTCTCCCCAAAATAAATATATAAATAAATACATAAATATATTTTTATATATCCAACATATATATAAACGCATGTTTATGGGGCGCCTGGGTGGCGCAGTCGGTTAAGCGTCTGACTTCAGCCAGGTCACGATCTCGCGGTCCGGGAGTTCGAGTCCCGCGTCAGGCTCTGGGCTGATGGCTCAGAGCCTGGAGCCTGTTTCCGATTCTGTGTCTCCCTCTCTCTCTGCCCCTCCCCTGTTCATGCTCTCTCTCTGTCCCAAAAATAAATAAACGTTGAAAAAAAAAATTTTTTTTTAAATAAAAAAACAAAAACAAAAACGCATGTTTATATATATATATATGTATATATATATATATATATGCCTATAAAAAATTATAAAATAATTGATCTGATGCCCTTTCTAGCCAAAATTAAATAGTAGGGCCTACATCCCAAAAAGCTTGGCTGTAATCCTCAGATCTTTAATACCTCCACTGCTATGTGGTTAGGGAGTGCTGTTTTGCTTCCAAAGATGGATGAATATCTTACCATTTTTTGGAGGAAGAGGGAAGGGGAGAAAAGAAAAGGATTAAGGGAGAATTTCAAAGAGGAAAGGAGAATAACTAATTTTATGTTCAGAGTTGTCCTAGGAGTTTGGGGATTCCTGAAGTTTTTCACTATCAATTTTCCCAAAAGTGAAACAGAAAAAAAGCAAGAAGAAACTTATACCTATAGGATAATATGTGATGTTCTAAGAGACTAGTTCCTTTCAGGTATTTATAAAATGATCATTTAGAACCAAAATACAAAATTACCTTTCTAAGTAGTCACTTATGGATTCCAAACATTTCACATTATATGGGGGAAAAGTTAGCATTACTGTAATACCTGACAAAATATTTTGAGCCACTTTCTCACTCCATTCGGGTAATTCCTTTGCTTTGTCTTCTGAACCTGGCTCATAGGGTACAATGTGACTCAGATTAACTTCTTCACTTGGAGTATCTTTGGTCTAAATAGTAAAAATATTTCAAAATGTAAAACAGTAAAATACTAAGGGGAAAAATGATAAGCAGTATTTAATAAAATATTAAGCCAACAAACACTAGTTATAATTAATAAGATTATTTCCACCCAACATAGCTATCAGTACATTTTATACACAATATCATAACTGCCATGAAACTGAAAACTATACTGGTCTTATGTAAGGTCTCACTGGTAAATAAGGTTTAAATACCAACATATCTCCAATAGAGCATTTATCAACTCATATTTAAATTGATGAGATTATGGGGTTCCTTTATAAAGCTATCAACCCCTTAATAAGAGTATGCACATGGTGTACTCAGTAAGATTTAAAAGATTTGTTAAATGACTCAATCGGTAAGGATACATCCAAATAAATTGGTTTTGATAGAAATCAAGTAAAGCAAGTAAAAATATATAAACACAGAAAAATCTACTCTATCTGAATGGAAATGGGGAACATAGAAATACCTGTATTTTGCTAATTCAATAGCTGTTATGTGAGCTAGGGCCAACACTCAAATTGTCAAAGCTCAATGTACTCATTCTAAGAACTTAACAGCAAGCTAACTCAGACCTCATAATATAAAATAATTTGAAAATAAAACTGCTTAAGAGAACTAAGAGAACTTCACTTAAAATATAAAACATTAAAAACAAAACAAAAACTTCTATGGGAAGGGGGAAGCCATTCATAAGTAAAACCTAAAGACAAACGGAACAAAATATTTACAATTTCTATCTCTGATAATGGGCCAATGTCCTAATATATAAAGAGCTCCTGGAAATTGAGAAGACTAGTGACCCAGTCATAAAAAGTGGACAAAGTACAAGAACAGACAACACACAGAAAACAAAATTCAAGGAATCCTTGAGCATATACACATCACTCATAATAAAATCAATACAAATTAAGATATTCCAATACACCATTTCTCATCTATCAGACTGCCAAAATACAGAAAGACTGATCAGCTCCTCTGTGGATGAGGCTATGAGGAAATGGGTCTCCTACACTGCTGGTGGGAGTGCTGAAGAGTACAGTCCTTGGGGAGGGGAAATGAGCAAAATCTATCAAAATTAGGGGTGGCTTGGGTGGCTCAGCTGGTTAAGCATCTGACTCTTAATTTTGGCTTAGGTCATGATCTCACAATTTTATGAGTTTGACCCATGTCAGGCTCTGCGCTAACCCTGCAGAGCCTGCTTGGGATTCATGCTCTCTCTTGCTTTCTCTCTGCCCCTCCCCTGCTCACACTCTATCTCAAAATAAACTTAAAAAAATTATTTAAAAAAATCTATCAAAATTACAAATGCATTTATCTATTGACTCAGTAGCCCCACTTCTAAGAATTTACCTTATGAATTACCTGCAATGTATGAATCAATGGATCTAAAAGTTATTCATTGAAGCACTGCTTCTAATAGCAAAAACCTGGAATCATCCAAATATTCCTCAATAAAAGATTGGTTAAAGAAAACTATGAAAACTCATACAACGAAATATGAGGTAACTATAAAAAAGATTGAGAAGGTTCTCCATTTATTAACATTGAAAGATTCCCAGAATTTATTATCAGATAAAAAAATAAAATAGAGAACACTCTATGATGTTACCTTTTGTGAAAGAGAAATCTAACAGTTTTTACTTGCTTTCATCTGCCTCAAGAAACCTGGGGAAGAAATACAAGATCCTGATAAAAAGTGATTACCTACAGCGGCAGGGAAAATGGTATGGACAAAGGTGGGAGTAAAGCTTTTTCAATGTATATATCTGTTTACATAATTTGATTTCTTTTTAGTCAACAAATTGTTTTAAAAATGGAAGTTTTCAACAATGTGGAAAATTTCCAAATATACTGTTAAGTAAAAAAGCAAGAAGCAAAACAGTTATGTCTCACATACTGCCATTTGTATTAACAATTACGTATATGTGTGTATACATATATACACACACACACAAAATAAATGTGTATGTATATATGTTTGAAAATGCATAAAAGTAATAAGCAAGAGTAATAAGAAGCTAGCAGCAATGTGTCTTAGAGCAGGGAGCTAGGTGGCTGAGGGCCAGGGAGGCAGACTTACTTTTCCCTAAGTATCATTTCTACCTTTTGGATTTCTTTTTGTGCATTAACTTATACAAATTTTTTAAGTAAGTATATTTCTTTGAACCATCTTGGACTCCCAATGTCTTCATAAGCTGGTCTAAGATATTCAACATAAACTACAAATAAATGTAGAACATTCAAGTGGTATGCATTAATCCCACAGATAATTATTGAGCACTTACAATGCGGAATACAACAATGAAGGATACAAAACTGTAATTCAATACTCACAATGCGATTTTCTTTCTTCATATATTTGCTTATATTACTACTTCTGCCCAGAATCCCCTTCAATCTGCTATTTGTATGGCCAGCTCTTGCTTCATTCTTCAGAACTCATCTTAGCCATAATGCCCTCTCAGGAGAGCCTTCCTTACAGTTTCCCACACTATCATATGCCCATACTTATCTATGAGACTAGGTTGTACGTTAGGTGATGCAATCTAGCCTTCTATGTGCCTTCATCTAATGATCACACTGGATAGGGAAATTATCTCTTTGTTAATCTGTCCTCCTCACTAGATATTAAATTCCTTAGGATAAGAAATTTAACTTTTCCACTATGCTTAGCATTCTGGCACTAAACACTTACCAAACTGTATTCCCAATTTACCATTTAGAGAATATATACTCATGAGATGAAAAAAAAACCTACTAAACATATTTTTAAAAATCCATTCTCTTTCCTGATGACAATCCATAAAGAAACAAGACGGAATAAAAATGCTAGTGTAAGGAAAAGCATACCTAGCCCCAAGACCTTGGTATATACAGGAAAGTGGAGAACACCACAAAACAAAAAAAAAATGCATTAATGTAAATACAAAAAATCTTTCAAATACTTGAAAAAAAATCTATCCCCCAAAACACAGAATATGCTATAAAACAGTTTAAGTCACAAACACTGTAAAGGAAAATATTAAAGCTGATTCTAATAATTTTTACCAGTGATCATTTTATGACTGCAAGTCGCTCTGCTTTAGTAAACAAGAATAAGATTTACTTATTTATTTCACCAGGTGAAAGGTATCATTTGAATAGAACTCACACACATACCTTATTGTTTTTTTACTTACTTTTTTCCCCCGTTTTCCTTTATGACGCACGTCCTTATTGTCTTGGTCCAATGAAGGACCCAACTGTCTCACATCAGTGCCACTGGCTTCTTTCAACTGGTCAGAGGAACATCTTGCTCTTCCAGGGATTTGGAATTCATTTTCTCCTTCTGCCCGGTTCCAGTTGGCCTAAGGGGTAAAGGACTAAGTTCAAATTCAAATTTTCTCAAATGACTGTCCTCTTAGCTATGCTCTAATAATGTACTTGTTCAACTATCAGTGTTTGACAGTCTAAATATGACCACTTTTACTTGTCTTTCTTCTATAATTTTGTTTTATCTCATCATCCAAACCTCAACCCTTTGAGTTCTTTAGTTTGTAGCATATGGCCTAAAGCAAATTTCCAAAGACAAAGCATAAAAGATAAACTTACAGCAGTTATTAGGGTAAGTTATCATTAAATCAGATGTAGCTACATTTGAATTTAATTAAATTAACAAATTGTAAGTTTGAGGAAACAGATAAATATAAGACTAAGTGAGTTTAAAGCAATGAACAAGGGGCGCCTGGGTGGCTCAGTCTGTTAACTGTCCAACTCTTGATTTTGTTTGAGGTCATGATCTCATGGTTCATGAGTTTGAGCCCTGTATCAGGCCATGTGCTGATAGTACGGAACCTACTTGGGATTCTCTCTCTCTTTCTCTCTCTGTCCCTCCCCTGCTCACTCTCTCTCTCTCTCTCTCTCTCTCAAAAAATAAGCAAACTTAAAAAATAAATAAATAAAGGCAAAAACTCATGTCTGTTTAACCACTCTGCATTATTGGAAAACTGATTTTGTGTTTTTTGGTTTTTTTTTACTTAAAACTACAGGTATTTTGCTTGCATATACCTTACTGAATAAATACTTAAAAGTAAAAACAAGTCAAAATTATAGCTAATAACTAACTTTTGTTTCCAGTTGGGAGTTCTGGGACAATAGAGCAAACTAAAAATGACATGCAACTAGGGGCGCCTGAGTGGCTCAGTTGGTTAAGCATCTGACTTCAGCTCATGTCATGATCTGACAGTTCGTGGGTTCAAGCCCCACATCAGGCTCTGTGCTGACAGCCCAGAGCCTGAAGCCTGATTCAGATTCTGTGTCTCCCTCTCTCTCTGCCCCTCCCCCACTTGTTCTCTCTCTCAAAATTAAACATTAAAAAATATTTAAAAAAAATAAAATAAAAATGACGTGCAACCAAAAAATAACACCAGAGGAAAGTAAACATGTAACCTAAAAGTTGGTTTAATTTCTTTCCTAAAGCCCAGTAATATATGTCCAATGAATGTAGGGGTGAAGGGAGTAACTGCTCTATAATAGGTCTGAAATAATTAAAATGTCACTTCGTTCAGCTAAGTAAATGGCAAAGCTAAGACTTGAACACCTATCCACTTGGTCATGTTTCTGTCTTTATAAACTACTCTCTATGAGCACACTAAGGCTACACACATTTCTGTCTGGGGGCGGGGTCACATGTTTTGTTAATATACCTTAAATGTTTAGTATTGGCTATGCTAAAGTATATATTGACCACCAGATCATCCTCATATGCAGTTCATGTAACCTAATGCTACAGATGATTCTGACCTTTGGTTTAGCCAGTAGTCTATTCCTATCATCTGTGATCTTTTCAATATAGGTATGAATTGAAGGAGTATTCTAATTCCTGAGAAAAGAGTAACAAAGCTTTCGAGACTAAACTCAAGGGAAACCATTTTGTGAAATCCTCCCTGATCTCCTTCCTGAACTGTGTGTATACTTTTATTTCATCACCTATCATACTGTACTGTGGTTACTCAGCCAGTGTAAGTACAAGAGAATAGGAGTTGTTACATATCTTTATAGTGTCTTATTCTGTCTTCCCACCCACCATCTAATACCTAAACAATGGATTCTAAATACACACTGACTAGAGAATAAAAGATTATACAATTATGCTGTGAATCTCCTTCAACTTCAGAAAACTGTCAATATTCACAACAAAAATATTTTTCCCCTCTTGTCCTACATCAGGATGAGCAAGAACAACTAAAGAAAGCCTCTGCTTAATACTCTATTTTATCTCCCCATAACAGATCAACATGTACGCAAAAAAAAAAAACAGGCTCAAATAAGGAAAATTCACAGGATGACCAACCATATTTTAAATCACACTTTATTTTGTCTTTATTTGGTTTCACTTATCATGAGAACAAAGATAATTCCCTCAAATAAAACCTGTTTCTTCCTCAAAATGCCAATCATACCCCTAAAATGTCCAACTTAGCCCATATGCTAATGCCAAAATTACCTTCACTTCACCATTTAGTCCCCTTAACCTATTTTTCCAACTGAGCAGGAACACAGTGATGATAACAAGAGCTAACATTCACAGAACACTACCGCTTGCCAGCACTGATATAAGACAATATTAACTTTAAATCTTCACCACGGCCCAATAAAGCAGATGATATTATTTCCATTTTATAAGGAAACTAAAAAGAAGATCAATAAGTTGAGTTAAACAGCTATTAAGTGGAAGAGTTCAAATTCAAACCCAGAGCTCACAATCTTAATCATTACTTCTAACCAATTTCCAACTAGTATTTGTGAACACACAAATTATATATTCTCAATCTCCTAACTCTGATTACATTACAGCCTATTACAATTTCTCTAAAAGCAAAAGTTGCTTATGTTAAAGCAGATTTTCATCCTAAAGATGATCATACATTACCTGAAGCCGAAGGTCAGACATCTGTCTTAATAAATCCTCGAAGAGTTCTCTATCATCTTCTGGTAATTCAGAAGACAAGACAACCCCCACGAAGCATCCTGACGCTTGTAACATGGTATCAGGAAACATGTAGGCTCCCACAGTACATTTAAGAACTGGAGATCTATCAGGAACTAGAGGATACAACCAGTCACAAACCTGAAGGAATTAGTTTAAAAAAAATTAATCAAAAGAACTAGGTTTTCACTGAAGTTTTAGAATTGTTATACCAGAAAATAAACATTTCCAAGTTCTAAATGCATTTTACAAAGCTTTACAGAATCAATGAGTCTCCACTAAAAATTAGCTATTTGCTAGTATGATCTTTGTGCATACCACTCACAAGAACTGTCCTAAAAATGCTATTGCTCCATTAATTATACAGTGTTGAAATTAGTGACCTTAAATAGCCCACTATTAACCAATGGTGAGTCTAGTTTTAAATAAATAATGGCCAAAGTAAAGCGAAACCATATTATTCAAATTAGACATCCCTTTGTGGAAATACATAAAATCAAACTGTTTTCAAGTACATATAATTACTGATTTAATTAATTCTCACAACAATTCCATGAAGTTAGTTATTATCATTTCATGTACAAAACTGAGGCATAGAGAGGTTAATTAAGTTGCTCAGAGTCAACTAAAAAAGTAGAGCTAGGATTTAAACACAGATCTGGCACCAGAGAAGCCAGACAATTACTTTAATTAAATACCCAGAATTCATAATATTGAATAATTTTTTTTTTTTTAGAAATTGACATGACATAGCTAGAATAGAATATGAAGTTATGTTTATGGAGTTACCTTCTATTATTAAGTTCAATCAAAATGACACAAAGCTGCCCAGCAATATCATCAGATTGTCCATATGCTAAGACTTAAGCTCACTGGATGAGGCACATGGGTGGCGCTAGATTGAGTATCAGACTCTGGATTTCGTCGTAGGTCATGATCTCATGGTTCATGGGATTGAGCTCCCCATTAGGCTCTGCACTGAGGTGGCAGAGCCTGCTTGGGATTCTCTCTCTCCCTGTCCCTCCCCTCCTCACGTACATGTTCTCTTTCAAGTAAACATTGAAAAAAAAAAAAAAGACTTAGGGGCTCCTGGGTGGCTCAGTCATTTGGGCATCTGACCGGCTCAGGTCACAATCTCGCAGTTTGTGAGTTTGAGCCCCGCGTTGGGCTCTGTGGTGACAGCCTGGAGCCTACTTCTGATTCTGTATCTCACTCTCCCTCTGCCCCTCCCTGGCGCACGCTCTGTCTCTCTCTCTAAAAAATACACAAATATTAAAAAAAAATAAAAAAGAAGACGACTTAAGCTTACTTTCTGGAGATCTAAATTCAGAAAAGACTAAGCTTAAATCATGATATCCAAATGAATTCATTTTCATTGAGATTACATTCTTTGAGCAAGGAGAATATAATTGTGTTGCTCACTCAGGACACATGGTCTTCCTAATAATAAGAAACTGGGAAGAACAATCTATTATCAAAATATTGTATAGTAAATATGAGTCAAAGAGCATGGAATATTTCATATAAAAAATGAAAAATTCTCAGGGCGCCTGTGTGGCTCAGTCGGTTAAGCGTCCGACTTTGGCTCAGGTCATGATCTTGTGGTTCCTGAGTTCGAGCCCTGCATCAGGATCTGTGCTGACAGCTCAGAGCCTGGAGCCTGCTTCGGATTCTGTGTCTCCCTCTCTCTCTGCCCCTCCCCCACTCACACTCTGCCTCTCTCCAAAATAAGTACACATTAAAAAAAAATTTTTTTTAATGAAAAATTCTGGTATACTGCCATCATTTCTGACCAACAGAATATAAACTTGCAGGGATCAAAGAATCCAAGTCTGATTCTTTCTTGGAAAGTGCTTAAAAAACACTTTCAAATTCTTCTTTTATAGATTGTCTTTTTTAGTCATCTCAAATGCCACTTTCCAACTTTTATAAAAGTCAAACTTTAGAGAAGTCACAAAATTGATTATCGCGTTTTCCAAAGTATGATATATTGCCATGAATAGTATATGAAATAAATTTAAGTAATATACAGACTATTTGAGTAGTAATGTATTTTAATATATATTAACAAAAAAATACATCTTTCTCTCAACTTCACAGCTGTTATTGGTTAGGATAAAATTAACAAATGAGACATTTAAATTCAAGTATTAGGAAAGTTATAGCAGAGATACGAAATTGACAAAAAAGTTGTAAAGATTATACTTACATAACTAAAGTTTGGGAAAGTTTTATTTTACAATGTCATGATTTCTCTAAGATTAATTACATTCTGGACACCTTGATTGAAAGGGAGTATCCCCAAATCTTCTGAAATAAAACCTTATACACCTTTCTCAGGGTAGATCATTAAGAACTGGAAGGCTCATCCACCACAGGGTGATTTCACCCAGATTCACTTTCAGGGGGCAACTTATGTCTAAGTTCTAATTAATGGAATAAATGTAATAGGTTTAAAAGGTATATTACAACTAAAACCAGGGGAGCGCCTGGGTAGCTCAGTTGGTTAAGCGTCTGACTTCAGCTTAGGTCATGATCTCACTGTTCATGAGTTTGGCCCCATGTCGGGCTCTGTGCTGACAGCTCAGAGCCTGGAGCCTGTTTCAGATTCTGGGTCTCCCTCTCTCTCTCTCTGCCTCTCCCCCACTCACGCTCTCTCACTGTCAAAAATAAACATTAAAAACAAAAATTAAAAAAAAAAAAACTAAAACTAAAACTGGGGCATCTGAGTGGCTCGGTTGGTTGAGCGTTCAATGCTTGGTTTTGGCTCGGGTCAATATTTCATACTTCATGGGGGCTCACATCAGGCTTTGCACTGACAGCACAGAACGTGCTTGGGACTCTCTCTCTCCCCCTCTCTGCCCCTCTCCCACTTGCATGCACTCTCTCACATGCACTCTTAATATTCCAATTTAAATGTCTCATTTGTTAATTTTATTCTAACCAAAGGAAATGAAATCTAGGTAACTAATGCCATAACTAAACCAACCACATCATCTGGACTCTGGACAATAGGACCTGCTTTGCTCAAACAGTCATCTCCCTTCTAAGCAAACTCCTTTGTTATACCCAATGTAAATGGAGTCCTCATTTTGTACCAATGTCCAATCTTTTAAAAATACATTGTTATTGGAACATCACCTTCAGAATACTTCATTAATTCTATAACAATGCCCTAACATCCTGTATTTATAGCACCAGTCTTTACTCTTTGACAAAGAGCATCCTGGTAAATTTATCTGCTTGGAATGTTAAAATGCATCTTAAATTATCATCAGAGTCTCTACTTCTAGACCAAGGTTTCTCAACCTGTGCATGATTAACGTTTTGAGTTAGATAATTTTTTTATTGACAGAAGCAATACTGTTTAGATGTTTAGCAGTCCCCCAGCCTCTACCTACTATCTGCCAGGAGCAGTAGCACAACAATAGCAGTTGTGACAACCAAAAATGTCTCTAGACGTTCCCAAAATGTCCTTGGGTTGGGAGGTGGGGTTGGGAACCACTGTTCTATATACTGGACTGCGTCTAGCCCAGATCAACTGCTCAGATGGGGCTTGACAATATTTGTGGAAATTTACACATCCATATGAGTTACATAAATCTCTTCTGAAATTGAAGTTATTAGGTTTCTTTTCAATTAAAAATTGAAATTTTATGGGTACCTGAGTGGCTCAGTCAGTTTTAAGTGTCCTGATTCTTTATTTCAGCTCAGGTCATGATCTCACAATCCTGAGATCAAGCCCCACATAGGGCTCTCTGCACTGGGCACAGAGCATGCTTAAGATTCTGTCTCTCCCTCTGCCCCTCCCCATATTGTCTCTCAGAAAAAGAAAAAAAAGAATTCAAATTTTAAGGATGAATGCTTCGATACCCCTCAGGTCCTGTCATCATAATTTTAAAAGTAAAACACAAGCTTGTATCTTTAAGGGTCATAAATTTCATACAATATATTAAAAAGAACCAGAAAGATCTTTTTACATTTATTCTCCTGGATACATAATATTGACAAACAAAAATAACGTATTTCATACATATTTCAGATTATGTTTACACCTTTCATTGGCTTACCTGAAGAAACCCAGGAGGACGGTTTAGAACTGTATCAAGAGAATTATCCAAGAACCTCACAATTCGAAGATACCCTGGATATGAAGGTGCACTAACCTCCCCTGCAGGATTTACAAAAAAAATCTGTACTCCATTTGGTATCAAAATCAACTCATCTGCATCTAGCCCTAAAGTCTCAAGAGGAGGTGGTTGAGAATGATTCCTATAAAAGTCTTCTCCAACTGATGAAAATTCCCCAGATTCTGTCCCATAGGATACAGTATAATGACCCTCAGCAGCCTGAGGAGTATAAGCAGGAGGTGCTTCTGCTGGATGACTCTGAGATGGTAAGGATAAAGAACTAGATGCAGAAACCAACCCTGGACTTGTTGAAGTGCTTCCATTTACTTCAGTGTGCTGAGAAAGTGAACTAAAGGAGTGAGGCTCTGGTGACTTTTCAGGTATGTCTTTAGGCGGAAATTCTGGATATAACTTGGGCACCTCCTGGAGATCATTCCGTAGAGAAGTGGCAAGACCCTTCTCCAGAATTTCCAATCTGGTACGTACATTCTGTAGTGTTTCTTTCATTTTCTGTTGCATCTGTCTAGCAGATTCCCAACCAGGACCAGTGTGTTCAGGCTCTGTGGATGAAATGCTGATTCCCCTGAGCAGGTGTCCTATTCCTTGCTTATAGTAGTTCTTTGCTTCTTCCTTCTGACCTAATTCATCTGTATTCAGTCCTTTATTAACAAATAAAAAGGCCTTTGTGTATGCTTCCTTTATGATCTTAATTTCAGAAGGTTCTCCATTTTGTGGTTCTTGCTCCATTTCTGCCAAACAGAAAATATTATCTTCAATTATCTAATTTAACTATTTGTTTACTGATTATCAATTTCTCCTACCTAAAGATATTTCAAGAAGACAGGAGCTTTGTTGGTCTGTCTTGTTCACTATTGTACTCCCTAAGCCTAGTATTAGATCTGACATAGAGAATGCACTCAATACGTATTTGTTGAATAGATAAATAATGCTCGTTCCTAAATATCTTTTTATTAAAAAAATTTTTTTAACATTTTGGAGAGACAAAGAGAGACAGAGGAGAGAGGCAGAGAGAGAGGAAGACACAGAATCTGAAGCAGGCTCCAGGCTCTGAGCTGTCAGCACAGAGCCTGATGCAGGGCTCAAACTCAGGAACCATGAGATCATGACCTGAGCCAAAGTTGGATGCCCAACTGACTGAGCCACCCAGGTGCCCCTCTAAATATCTTTTTAATTAAAAACAGAAGAGAACAGGAATATATCTACTGAATAATTTTCTTGTTCCAGTTTCTTATAATAAACAAAAGTTTCCTATCACATATCTAACGTTAGAACCAAAGAGCTTCATTCTAAAATTTACTATAATACAGATCCAGATTTTAGCCAACTAATTAAAAATGAGGTTGAGGGGCGCCTGGGTGGCGCAGTCGGTTAAGCGTCCGACTTCAGCCAGGTCACGATCTCACGGTCCGTGAGTTCGAGCCCCGCGTCAGGCTCTGGGCTGATGGCTCAGAGCCTGGAGCCTGTTTCCGATTCTGTGTCTCCCTCTCTCTCTGCCCCTCCCCCGTTCATACTCTGTCTCTCTCTGTCCCAAAAATAAATAAACGTTGAAAAAAAAAATTAAAAAAAATAAAAAATAAAAAATAAAAATGAGGTTGAAACACACATTAGAGAGAAGAAAAATGAGAAAAAAATATCTGGATAAATCTTTAAAGTTACCTGCTTCAATTTAAAGGTGTCAAGTTACTCACATGTGGTTAGTTCTATTCCCTCCCAAAACTCCATTAAAATAACTCTAACAAGGGGCGCCTGGGCGGCTCAGTGGGTTAAGTGTACAACTTTGCCTCAGATCATGATCTCATGGTTCGTGAGTTCGAGCGTCATGTTGGGCTCTCTGCTGTCAGCAGAGCCCACTTGAGATCCTGTCTCCATCTCTCTCTGCTCCTCCCCCACTCATGCTCTCTCAAAAAATAAACATTAAAAAAATAATAAAAAAATTAACAAGATTAAAAAGGCATAACCTCTCATTCTTGTTAATGAGAAAATGACATGAACAGGTACTTCACAAGCATATATTTTTTAATGTTTATTTTTGACAGGAGGAGCTAGTGGGGGTAAGGGCAGAGAGACAGTGGATCTGCATGGAAGAGGGCTCTGCAGGAGGGCTCTGCACAGGAGGGACAACAGGGAGTCCCATGTGGGCTCTTACCGAACCATGAGATCATGACCTGAACAGAAGTCGGAGGCTCAACTGACCAAGCCACCCAGGTGTCCCCCAAAAAGAGTAAATTTTTTTTTTAATGTTTATTTATTTTTGAGACACAGACAGACAGAGCATGAACAGGGGAGGGTCAGAGAGAGAAGGAGGCACAGAATCTGAAACAGGCTCCAGGCTCTGAGCTGTCAGCACAGAGCCCGACGTGGGGCTCGAACTCACGGAGTGTGAGATCATGACCTGAGCCGAAATCGGCCGCTTAACTGACTGAGCCACCCAGGCGCCCCAAAGAGTATTTAAATAGCCTATGAAGGGGAGCCTGGGTGGCTTAGTCAGTTAAGCGTCAGACTTCGGCTCAGGTCATGATCTCACAGTCCATGAGTTCAAGCCCTGCATTGGGCTCTGTGCTGACAGCTCAGAGCCTGGAGCCTGTTTCAGATTCTGTGTCTCCCTCTCGCTCTGCCCCTCCCCTGTTCATGCTCTGTCTCTCTCTGTCTCAAAAATAAAATAAACGTTAAAAACATTTTTCTTAATAAATAGCCTATGAAAAAGTGTTCAACACCTTATCTTGTGCATACCTTCATTTCAAAGCTTATTTTACACAGTGTGCTGAAAGATTTCCTGAAATAATGTGTCTCTGGAAGAAATGGGCTGGCTACTGAGAGGGAAGGCAAGGCATGGGGGGTGAGGGGTGGGGGGGGATGGTGTCCAGGGGTCTACAGCTGAATAGCATTCCTTGCTGGCACCTCCATCTTGGGGGAGGGGGAGGGGGAGAAGTTTAGCAGGGAAAAACGCCTGGAAATCGATCAGGTGAAATGTAATTGGACTCTCTGCACACACAGAAAGGAAAAGTGTGCGCTAAAATACTGTATTTTTAATTTGGGATTTATCCCAGGATGTTATATTCTCTGTAGTCTCTGAGAAAATGCATTTCACAGGGGTAGCAACTGCAGAATAGTATTTTTATTTTTTCTAGTGCCTGTTATGGGGTGCCTGGGTTGGGTCAGTTAAGGGTAAGACTACAGACTCCGGCTCAGGTCATGATCTCACAGTTCTTGAGACAGAGCCCCAGATGGGCTTGCCCTGACAGCACAGAGCATGCATGGGATTCTCTCCCTCTATCGCATGCACAAGCACTCTCTCAAACTTAATCTAAAAAAGAAAAAGAATTACAAAATGCCTGTCATATCCCTAATCGCAATTAAAAGTTTATCAAAGGCTTGAAAAAAATGAAACCCATTATTGCATGATTTCACTTATTTTAATTTTTAAAGTCTGGAACAGAAAGTCTTCAAAATGTCAATCTGTAGTATTTAATAAAACAGTATAATCGTCTTAAAACCGAAACCTGGTTCCAGATACAAGCGGTGCATTTTTTTTTTAACGTTCTAACAAAATAAGTACAATGTGTGGTGCATGTGTGTAAGCTTTAAAAAAAATCACAGGAGAAAAGGTGAAATTCTGAATCAAACAACTAACAGCTTAGTTCAATCCCATAAACCCTAAAAGCAGTAACGATCAAGGTAAAGGTCAACATTACAAGTAGTCTTTAATACAGACGTTGCTCTACTACCCACCTATCTGGCCTTTTACCAAAAAAGGAGGGGGAACTTTACCTGTAGGCAACGCCCTCCAATACCATCCCATCCCATTCTCATCAGGAGAAGTATATAAATGATGGTCCATAAGGCCCCACAGGTGAGAAAGAACCCACATAAAAGCTTCCTGTTTCAAACAGGTTTCCTATAAAAACACCGAATGAAGTCTGATACTGCAATGGAGAGCAATTAAAAAATAGCTCGATTCGTAACCGGGGACCTTACTATATTTTTTCTCGGTTTTGCTTTTGGAAATTTTGAACAAAAACTGTTGAATTCTGAACTATTTAAAGCAGGATTTCAGAGGCAACAGCAATCTCGAACGCAAACCCATTAAAATGACACGGCAACAAAGTTAAGTTTCGAGGATCCTCAAGTGGGAGTAAAGCAATCCACCAGTGGAAAACTGGGCCAACCCTACGGTAACGCAATAATGCCCCGTCACGAAACAGTGCACATTCCAAGAAAAACTTTCCAGGCACAGAAATTAGGTCAGAGAGATCCTCTGCGGTGCCCAACCTCCAATGAACATGAACAAATGTATTCCAAAGAGCAAAATCCTGCGCTCTCCATTCCCATTACAACTGCTGTTGGTTGCTGACATTTTGTAAACAAAGACTACCGAACTTTCACGAAGCCTAAGTGCTGGGTAAGGGCGAATAACCACAGCCATTGTCGAAGCCAAGTAAACAAAGCGGAATGAGGCAGCACGAAGGGTCAAAAGAGACATTCCGGGAGGATGACGACCAAAGGGGAGGGGGTGGGAGGCAGCGCTGAGGGCGCAGGAAGCGCAGAACTCGCAGTCTCCATAAATATGTATGATATGGGGGCTAAGTGAACAACTTCTCAAACTTTTCTCTAGAAATTGGTCCCTTCAACGAAAGTTGCATCTCCTACTTGGATGAGGGGGTCCGGGCCTTCTCTGTCCTGCCCCTCCCCCCAGCCCCGTCAGCCCGCGGGGCCCGGGGCGCTCACGCCACCAGCCCGCCTTGGGGGTCCGCGCGAGGGCGAATCCTTCTCCGCGGGCCGCCGCCCCACCTGTGCCTTCCAGATCTCGGGCGCCACCCGAAGAGCTCCCCGCCCGGCTGCCGCAGGCCAGAGGCCTGCTCCCTCAGACGCGGCGCGGCGGCGAAGTGCCCGGCCGGGACCGGTCCCGAGGTTCTTCGCGCTTCGCACTAGCGCGCGCGCGACCGCACGACGGAACTCACAAAGCATTCCAAGTCGCGCGCTCCAGAGCGCGCCACGTCACGCGGCCGCGCCGCCCCGCCCGTCAGTTCTCGCTCCCGCATCAGGGCACTGCGGGTAGGTTTTCACGTGACGCCCACTCGGGCGCCTCTCTCCCCGCCCCCCTCCCCGGCCCGCCCGGCCTAAGTCCTACCCACCCTGACCTTCTAAATGGTGTGTGCGGAGACGTCAGTCACCTTCGAACCCCGGAGTCAAGGCGAAACTGTGGGGAGAAAAGGGGCGAGGGCGGAAGGCCCCAGAGAACTACGTGAACCAGCCCCTCGGCGCGGACCCCCGCCCTGGGTCTCCGCGGCCACGTCGACAACCCCCGCGCTTGCGCAATATCTTCTGCCTCCCCCGCCACCCCCCTCCGCGGACCCACGGCTGCCGGAGAGGCTAGGAGAGAGTGGTGGGCAGGGACGGAAGTCATGGCTAGAGGGAGCCCTGCGCGCGGTGCACGTGCGAGAACAAAGGCCGATTCTCTCCGCTCTTCTGGAACCTGGGCTTTGTGACTCCTGTATTCTAAGACCGTTGCCTCCCAAAGTCCACGTACGCTACGTGGTAAAAGTCTCGGGGTGTGTAATCTAGCAGTATGGTGCAAAATGTTAAATTCCTGACACGTCAGGATACAGAGCAATGGTGCTAATACTTACGACTGTCAGAGGCTAAAAGGGGAACGGCAAAGTGAACATACCTTACCTTTCTTCAAGACCTCTTTAAAATTAGTAAAATAGTGTGGACGCCAGATTTTAAACTCTTCAATCGGCCTGCCTTTAAAAAACTGCATGTATAATTCCCTTAGCCTTTACAGCTAGTGACTTGTTTAGGCATGGCAGTGACTTACCTCCAAATGTATTCTTTACCTCAGTCAAAATTAGTCAGAGGACTGTTGGATGACCACTGGGTGAGGCTTTTAAATTAGGGGCCATTTGGGAGGTTCCCCAAATTGAAGAAAGGTAACAGTCATCCCAAAGAGAAAAACCTGTTAGGAAGATACACATTAATACGATGGTTTAAAGGATTTTGTACGTACACATCTTCAAAGAATTCTGGAAAAAATGGGACTGTGTACCTTCTCCCTCTTTTTATATGGACCATAAAAATTTTCATCTTAAACAGTTGCAAAAGATGCAAATTGTTTTACTGTAAATTGACATTTTTAAATAAAACTGTAACATGTAACAGTTTTAAATGTAGCCAGTGAAACTCAAATACGAGGTAATTTGATATCGTTCACCAGTTTTTAAAACCGCATTAACAAGCTTCTCTTTAATGGGAAATTTTACATCATTCCTTTTCTTCCTGAAACTGTATTTCCATATTTCCTCATAAAATTTTCTCTCAATATAGTATCTCTTTCTTCTGGAAAGTCTTTTATTGATCATCTATGATACTTCTCTGCATCATAAATAAGTACATAAATTTAAATCTAATTTTATTTTTTCAAAGGAAAGTATTTTCTATTTTAATTTTTTGAGAAAGACAGAGAATGGGTGGGGGGAGGGAAGAGAGGGGCAGAGGGAGAGAGAGAGAACCCAAACAGGCTCAGTGCAGAAGCCCAAACAACCTCAGGACCATGACCTGAGCTGAAATCAAGAGTCAGACACTTGGGGTGCCTGAGTGGCTCAGTAAGTGTCCGACTCCTGGTTTCAGCTCAGGTCATGATCTCAACGTTTCTGAGTTCAAGCCCAGCATCTGGCCCTGTGCTGATAGTGAGGAGGCTGCTTCGGATTCTCTCTGTCTCCCTGCCTCCCTACCCTGCTGACACTGTCTCTCTCTTTCTCTCTCAAAATAAAAAATAAACTTAAAAAAAAAAAAAAAAGCTGGTCATTCAACCAACTGAGCCACCCAGGCACCCCATTTAAATCTAATTTTATAATTTTGCAATAGTCGTAAAGGTTAAAGTGTTTAAAAATGTGAAAATATACAAGATCGTTATATATAAAAACCCTAAAATATACTACAAAGCAACTAAAACTAATCAAGTACATCAAGGTTGCAGGAGAAAAGATCAGCATACAGAACTCAATAGTATTTCTAAACACTAGCAATGAATGCTCCAAATATGAAATTAAGAATTTCATTGACAATATTATCAAAAAGCAAAATACTTTGGAATAAATTTAACAAAATAAGTGCAAGACTTGTACACCAAAAACTACAAAACACTGCTAAGAGGGTTTATAGAAGACCTAAATAAATGGAAAGACATTCTACATTCACAGACTGCAAGATTTTATATTGTTATAATGGCAATATTCCCCAAACTAATCTATAGATAGAAGATAACCCCTACCCAAATCCCAGACAATTATTGTGCAGAAATTGGCAAACTAATCCCAACTCATATGGAAATGCAAAGGAGCCAGAATAGACAAAACAATCTTGAAAAAGACGAACAAAAGTGGAGGATTTACCCTTATTTTTTTTTTTTGGTTTTTGATTTGTGCTTTGCTTCTTTTATTTGTTCTTCAAGTTTTTATTTAAATTGCAGTTAGTTAACATACATACAGTGTAATATTAGTTTTAGATGTAGAATTTAGTGATTCATCACTTACATACAACACCCAGAGCTCATCACTACAAGTGGCTTCCTTAAACCCATCACCCATTTAACCCATCCCCTCTTCCCCTACCAACCTCCCCTCCAGTAACCTTCAGTTTGTTCTCTATAGTTAAGAGTCTGTTTCCTGGTTTGCCCCCCTCCTTTTTTATATGTTCATCTGTTTCTTAAATCCCACATATGAGTGAAATCATATAGTATTTGTCTTTCTCTGACATTTCACTTAGCATAATACTTTCTAGCTCTATCCATGTTGTTGCAAATGGCAAGATTTCATTCTTTTTTATGACTAATATTCCACCATATATATACATATGTGTGTATATATATAATATACGTGTATATGTGTGTGTATAATATATGTGTGTATATATATGTATATATAATATCTCATATTTTATTTATTCATCCATAAGATAATGGACATTTGGGCTCTTTCCATAATTTGGCTATTGTTGATAATGCTGCTATAAACATAAACATTGGGGTGCATGAATCCCTTCAAATTAGTATTTTTATATCCTTTCTGTAAATACCTAGTAGTGTAATTGCTAGATCATAGGGTAGTTCTATTTTTAACTTCTTAAACCTCCATACTGTTTTCCAGAGTGGCTAAACTAGTTTGCATTCCTACCAACAGTGTAAGAGGGTTCCCCTTTCTCCACATCCTCACCAACACCTGTTGTTTTCTGTGTTGTTAATTTTAGCCATTCTGACTGGTGTGAGATGATATCTCACTATGGTTTTTATTTGTATTTCCCTAATGATGAGTGAGGTTTAACATCTTTTCATGTGTCTGTTAGCCATCTTTAGGTCTTCTTTGGAAAAATGTCTATTCGTGTCTTCTGCCCATTTTTTAAAACTGGATTATTTGGTTTTGGGCTGCTCAGTTTTATAAGTTCTTTATATATTTTGAATATTAACCCTTTATCAACTATGCCATTTTCAATATCTTCTCCCATTTCAAAGGTTGCCTTTTACTTTTGTTGATTGTTTCTTTCACTGTGCAGAAGCTTTTTATTGATGAAGTCCTGATAGTTCATTTTTGCTTTTGTTTCCTTTGCGTCAGGAGACATATCCAGTAAGAAGTTGCTATGGTTGATGTCAGAAAGGTTACTGCCTGTATTCTCCTCTAGGACTTTGATGGTTTCCTATCTCACATTTAGGTCTTTCATCCATTTTGAATTAATTTTTGTGTATGGTGTAAAAAAGTGGTCCAGTTTCATTCTTTTGCATGTTGCTGTTCAGTTTTACCAACACCATTTGTTGAAGAAACTCTTTTTCCCATTGGATATTCTTTCCTGCTTGGTCAAAGATTACTTGACCATGTAGTTGTGGGTCTATTTCTGGGTTTTCTTTTCTGTTCCATTGACCTATGTGTCTGTTTTTGTGCCAATACCATACTGCCTTGATCACTCTAGCTTTTAAGTCCAGAATAGTGGTGCATCCAGCTTTGCTTTTCTTTTTCAAGATTGCTTTGGCTGTTTGGGGTCTTTTGTGGTTCCATACAAATTTTAGGATTTTTTGTTCTAGTTCTGTGAAAAATCCTGGTGGTGTTTTAATAAAGATTGCATTAAGTGTGTGGATTGTTTTGGGTATGGATATTTTAACAATGTTTGTTCTTCCCATACACAAGCACAGAATATTTTTGATTTCTCTGTGTCATCTTCAATTTCTCTCATCAGTGTTTTATAGTTATCAGAATACAGATCTTTTACCTCTTTGGTTAAGTTTATTCTTAGGTATCTTACAACTTTTTGGTGCAGCTGTAAATGGGATTGATTCCTTGAATTTTCTTTCAGCTGCTTCATTATTGGCGTATAGAGACGCAACAGATTTCTGGACATTGATTTTGTATCCTGCAACCTTACTGAATTTGTGTATCAGTTCTAGAAATTTTTTGATGGAGTCTTTGGGGTTTTCTATACAGAGTATCATGTCATCTGCAAATAGTGAAAGCTTGACTTCTTCCTTGTCTGTTTAGATACCTTTTTTTGTTGTTATTGTCTGATTGCTGAGGCAAGGACTTCCAGTACTATGTTAAATAACAGTGGTGAGAGTGGACATCTTTGTCTTGTTCCTGACTGTAGCGGAAAAGCTCTCAGTGTTTCCCCAATGAAGATGATATTAGCTGTGAGTTTTTGTATATGGCCTTTATTATATTGACATATGTTCCCTCTATCCCTACTTTGTTGAGAGTTTTTATCATGAATGGATCTGTACTTTGTCAGATTCTTTTTCTGAATCTATTGAAAGGATCATATGGTTCTTATCCTTTCTTTTATTAAG
The DNA here is from genome assembly GCF_018350155.1 of Leopardus geoffroyi. Lineage (NCBI taxonomy): Eukaryota > Metazoa > Chordata > Mammalia > Carnivora > Felidae > Leopardus > Leopardus geoffroyi. The sequence continues at coordinate 15,178,851 of NC_059326.1, forward strand.
GTAGTATATCACATTGATTGATTTGTGAATATTGAACCACTCTTGCAGCTCAGGAATGAATCCCACTTGATTGCGGTGAATGATTCTTTTACTGTACTGTTGTATCTGATTTGGCAGTATTTTGCTGAAAATTTTTGCATCCATGTTCAAAGATATTGGCCTGTAGTTCTCTTTTTTAGTGGAATCTTTGATTTTGGAATCAAAATAATGCGGGCCTCATAGAATGATTTTGGAAGCTTTCTTTCCATATCTATTTTTTGGAATAGTTTGAGAATGATAGGTATTAACTCTTCTTTAAATATCTGGTAGACCTGGGATGCCTGGGTGGCTCAGTCAGTTAAGCGACTGACTTCAGCTCAGGTCATGATCTTGTAGTTTGTGAGTTCGAGCCCCGCGTCAAGCTCTGGGCTGATGGCTCAGAGCCTGGAGCCTGTTTCCGATTCTGTGTCTCCCTCTCTCTCTGCCCCTCCCCCGTTCATGCTCTGTCTCTCTCTCTGTCCCAAAAATAAATAAACGTTGAAAAAAAAAATTAAAAAAAAAAAAAAGTCATTTGTAGACTTACTATATGACCTGCAATTCCCATGAGAGATGAAATTGTGTACATGTTGTCATTTCTCTTGGTTCAAAAAAATCAAGTGATGCTCTTGTTATAAAACTTCCACTTCTGTTTATTTAGTTTAGGTGCATAGAGTCTCTCAGTTTTCACATCTATAAATGTTAAAATTGAGATAGAACTGATGCTGTATCCTGTGTTATTCTGGAAATAGAACACATATAATACAAACAATAATATAAATAGCTATACACACATACAAAGTGTACAGGTATACTTGACCGAAATGTTCACAGCAACATTATTTAAAATGGCCAAAAAGTAAAAATAACCCAAACATATATCAATCATGAATGGATTTTTGAAAATGTGGCATATCCATACAATGGAATATTGTTCAGTCCCAAAAATGCTGCACATGGATGAACCTCAGTGAGAGAAGCCAGATATGAACATATATTGCATGATTCTATTTTTGTGAATTTTTTTAAATGGCAAATATACAAAGACAGAAAGTAGACTGGTGGTTGCCTAAGGCTGGGGTTGGTAATTAGAATTGACTGTAAATGGACACAAGGTTTTCTTTTTAGGGTGATAGAAATGTTCTAAAATTAGATTGTGATGATGGTTGTATAGTTCTGTAAATATAATGAAATCCATTGAATTGTACATTTAAAATTAGTGAACACCATAAATGGTGTATACATATTATATTTAAAGCAGTTTGAAAAATACCTCCTGGGTAGAGGGATTATTATATTTGTATTTATATATATTTTAAGTGTGGATAAATATTTATTGAACAAAGAGTATATATTTATTGGAAATGCATCTTAAAGTGGTGACGGGGACTTTTTTTCCAGTTAATTAGTATACTTCCAGATGATTATCATTTATTTCTAGAATGGGACAGAATTCAGCTTCAATTCTATTCTAATTTCAATATTTATATATGTAAAGGCTGAGAAACTCCACATAAACAAAATGAACTAATCTAGGTTATCACTGGTGATATTACCTAATTGCTCCCAGCTCATGTTGAACTCAACAGAACGACTTGGTATAAAATAAAAGTCCCGGAAAGTACATTTTGTTTAAGGCTAATGTGATAATACTATTCTAAAAGTTCTAGGGGACCTTGAGTGGGTCAGTTGGTTGACCGTCCAACTTTGGCGCAGGTCATCATCTCACAGTTCACGAGTTCGAGCCCCACATCAGGCTCTGTGCTGACAGTTCAGAGCCTGGAGCTTGCTTCAGATTCTGTGTCTCCCTCTTTCTCTGCCCCTCCCCTGCTCACACTCTGTCTCGGTCTCTCAAAAGTAAATAAACATTAAAAAATTTTAAAATAAACGAATAAAAATAAAAATTCTACATGATGCTAGGTCTTCACTGTATGACCTCATTCAACTTTTCTTCCTTAAATTTTTTGCATATGAAAAGCATGAATTTGACCAAAGGTCAATAATTGTGATGTTCTTAGTACAGTATAATTTTCCCCTGGCAGACCAAATAGTGGATGATGGACAAATGTAGCATTTTAAAAACTGAGTAATAAATAGATAAAAGTAATTTCTTATTCATATTTGTAGATACATATGTAGGCTTTATAAGTTCTATATTTCCATATAAAATATTTTATCTGTTCCTTAGCAAATATATATACCCTTAAAAAACATCTATTAAAGTATGAAAAACAATTCCTTTAATATTTCTTACTAGCCTGATTTGGCTTCATTCTTGCCAAATTGATGTTTTTTATATTATAAAGAGGCTAATGGCTGGTTCAGTAAACTACCTCATTTTCTTTTTCTTTTTTTAAATTTACATCCAAGTTAGTTAGTATATAGTGCAATAATGATTTCAGGAGTAGATTCCAGTGATTCATCCCCTACATATAACATTCAGTGCTCATCCCAACAAGTGTCTTCCTTAATGCCCCTTGCCCGTTAAATCCATCCCCCCTTCAGCAACCCTCAGTTTGTTCTCTATATTTAAGAGTCTCTTATGTTTTGTCCCCCTCCTTGTTTTTATATTATTTTTGCTTCCCTGCCCTTATGTTCATCTGTTTTGTATCTTAAATTCCACATATGAGTGAAGTCATGATATTTGTCTTTTCTCTGACTGACTCATTTCACTTAGCATAATACACTCAAGTTCTATCCACGTTGTTGCAAAAAAGTACCTCATTTTCTATACACTTAATATGCATAACAAGATGGTGGGGTAAAGTTTAACACTAGACACCAAAATTCTTCTTCTTCTTCTTCTTCTTCTTCTTCTTCTTCTTCTTCTTCTTCTTCTTCTTCTTCTTTTTAATTTGAGAGAGAGTGCTTAAGCAGGGGAGAGGGTCAGAGGGAGAAAGAGACAGAGACACAGAAAGAATTCCAAGCAGGCTCCATGCTCAGCATGGAGCCCAATGTAGGGCTCAGTCCCTCGACCCTGAGAATCCCAAGCATGATTCCATGGGCCTGGAACTCACAAAACATGAGATCATGATCTGAACTGATATTAAGAGTTGGATGCTCAACTGACTGAGCCACCTAGGTGCCCCCCAAATTATTCTTACAGCAACTGTGTTGCTTTAAGGAAATCTTGGTAAGTCACTTAGAGTCAGGGTGAATCCCCAAGGACATAGGCAAATAAGAGAAAATAAATGAAAAAGCACCTACAACATTTTTAATACTGTTACTACATTAGAAATGAGCCAAGGGGTGCTCATTTCTAATGGGGCTTCAGGAACGAAGGAAAGAAGAAAGGAAGGAAGGAAGGAAGGAAGGAAGGAAGGAAGGAAGGAAGGAAGGAGGAAGGAAGGGAGGAAAAAGTCAAGATTGGAAATAGGTGGAATGGGGAATGAGGGGCACTGAAAACTTAGAAGGGAGGAAAAGCCAACCAACATGGTAGATTGATAAAGGACTCAGAAGAAAACAGTTTCCTGAGTTTGCATTTGTGGTGGTTTTTGCTACTGTAAGAGGCCTACAATTTCCTGAATCCTTCAGTGTAGTTTTCAAAAAATTCTTTGTGTTTTGTTTTTGTTTTGTTTTGGTGAGAGATTTAGAAAAAGGCTCAATACCCATCTTGTTTACATGGTTCAGAACAAGACAAGTATGTGAATGATGAGGAGAAGATCAATGAACTGAATTAGGGAAAGGAAAGGCCCAGATCCAGATGTGTCCTTGAGACTGTAAATCCTTTGGGAATTTTTGAACATCTCAAAGAGAGCATCAGATTTTTTACAAAAGGTAGAGATGGAGCTCAAGGAAAATGTCAATGTCTTTTGTTAGAAACCACCAAGAATATACTGGAGTTTGAACTTCTGTTAAACACTGCTTGTCTTTTTTTTTTTTTTAATGTTTATTAATTTTGAGAGTGAGTGTCAGTGGGGGAGGGGCAGAGAGAGAGAGAGAGAAAGACAGAGGATCCAAAGCCGGCCACACACTGACAGCAGAGAGCCTGATGCCGGGCTTGAACCCACCAACCGTGAGACCATGGCCAGAGCCAAAGTTGGACACTTAACCAACTGAGCCACCCAGGCACCCTAACACCACTTGTCTTTTTATAGAAGAAACTGTAAGTGGAATGTGAAAGAACCCCTTGATAAAACACCAAAGCAGTTGCATTTTCAACCTTATTAAAATGTGGCTATATTTAAGTATTTCATGTATACTTGTAAAGATTTTTCAAGTTCTGTGTAATTAGGGATTGTAAGAATAAAGAGAAGAAGGTATCTTTAGTACTGGTTGACTGTAATACCAGGTAGACACTAGCCCTTTCCCCTTCTTGAGTATGTCACTTATTAAGGAGGCTAAAAAGAAAAATGTGTGATGAACTGCTGGTAAAATCCACTGAACACCAGGGATTCATTTTTGGATATCCTGATGGTCTTGGAGGGATTCCCACTGCAGAACTACCAGCACTTTTCTGGCCATATTCAGGCAATATCAATTGAAAGATCTAGGTCTAGGAGTTCCATCTTCAGCACTCTCAATTCTTGGAACTATTTCATCCCAGCCTGATTGCCCAATAAACTTATGTGATAGCAGATGACAAGGAACACAATATTCAACAAAACAAAGATTTGGATGCATCAGTTCACAGAGAATTCATAAGCAAAGATACTGTTTATGAAATAAAAAAAAGAGAAAGAAAGAAAGAAAGAAAGAAAGAAAGAAAGAAAGAAAGAAAAGCCTGCTATTTTGTGAGACTGTAAAAGTACACCAAAGGTTACATTTTTATAGTTAAAATTTTCAAGCAATTCTTTCCAGAAACTCTTTCTTCATTGTTCAATAATATTTATTTCCTGAATAGTTTATGTTTCTAGGTCCTTTTTGCCAGTTTGTAGTCTAATTGATGTTGTTTCTTTAAAAATAAAGTCCCTGTTCCTAAAGCAACACAAACTTTAAAAAACATTCATCTGGGGCACCTGGGTGGCACCTGGGTGGCTTAGTCGGTTAAGGGTCCAACTCTTGGTTTCAGCTCAGCTCATGATCTCATGGTTCGGGAGTTCAAGACCCACATCGGACTCAGCACTGACTCTGCTTGGGATTCTCTCTGTCTCCCTCTCTCTGCCCATCTCTGCTCATGTGCTCTCTCTCTCTCTCAAAATAAATAAATAAACATTACAGACATTTAAAAAATAGGGGTGCCTGGGTGCCTTAGTTGGTTTAGCGTCTGACTCTGGCTCAGATCATGATCTCACCATTCATGAGTCGCAGCACCATATCTGGCTCTGCACTGACCTCTCAGAGTCTAGAGCCTGCTTTGGATTCTATGTCTCCCTCTCTCTCTGCCCCTCCCCTGCTCACACTCTGTCTCTCTCTCAAAAATAAACATTAAAAATTTTTTAAATAAATATAAAAAAAATGAAATTCAAACATTCGTCAACCTAATATAACTGCAAAGACTTGATGCCATGATTAATATATGAAGATGAGAAATCAGATAAATTTGAATTTATCCATTTTTTCTTACATGCTGTCTGGAACAATTGATATTGTTCTTGTCAACAAAAACCACTATTGGCTATTAAAAAAATCACATTCAGGACAGAATTGGAAGATGAGAATACCTGTGTGCCTGGCTGGCTCAGTCAGTAGAGCCTATGACTCTTGATCTCAGGGTTGTAAGTTTGAGCCCACATTGGGTACAGAGATCAGTTAAAAATAAAATCTTAAAATAATAAATAAAATAAAGGAACCAGTTCTGCCATCCAAAAATAAATAAATAAATAAATAAGTTCTTTAATTTACCTATAGACAAGTCCCTATGGTGTCAGATCACAGCATAGCTAAGCATCACTGAACTGTATTTAGTTTCAAGCCTTGCTTGTAACAGTGGGGTTCTTTCTATGCAGTTCTGAAGTGATAGAAATTAAAATGCTAACAATACCCAGTTTTAAACAGCCCACAGAAACTACATATGTATTAAGCCTACTCTCAGAGTCTATAAATTACTCCCATCAGAATATATTAAGTAAGGGCTTTGGAATTTAACTCTTTCAGATGAAAACAGTTTCCATCAAATTTTCTAAAAAGTCAAATATGGGGCCATAGTAATATCAATTTTTTGAAGCCCACTGTACAGAAGGTCCTCTGCTGGCCATCTTACCTCTCTTATCTTATTTTACCCCCCAATAAACCAATAAGGAGGCTATCGTCAGATGAAGAAATGGAAGCTTAGGAAGTTTAATATATTCTAAACAACACAGCAAATACCTACCAAAGCCAAGATTCCCAAAGATTGTTTTCAGAATTGCTATTTTGTCAAAATTAATGTTTTATTGAATAACTATTACCATATGCTCAGTATACAGTCATATATTACAGTTTCCATATATTACCTTTGAATCCCCCCCCCCAAAATCATACAGAATGAGGTTTGTTAACATTAACATTAAGTAACATGATCAAAATCTCACAACTAGTAACTAGTAGAACTATAGTTTAAACTGGAGTTTTTGACTTTAAAAACCTTAGCATTTTCTACTGTAACACAGTACCTTAGGGTTGGTTATCCAGTTCCCAAAAAGTAACATAATTTGGAAGAATGTGAAACATCCTAGGACAGAGAAAATTTTGCCAAGACTACAAATTTGCTGGTTTCTTTGGTTTAGCTCTAAAAACAAATATATACTTAGAATCATGATCTATCTAATGAACTCATGTTTGAATCCTAGCAGTCATACCTACTGCCTACATAATTTTGGGCAATTTACCTTCAATGCTTCAGTTCTCACCTTTGTGTAATTGGGACAACAATAGCTACTTCATAAGACTATGCTAACGATGAAGTAAGATAATATATGCAATGCTCTGTACCTTATAAGAAGCAGCTGACCGGAGTGGTCAAGAGCACAGATCTTGAAACCAGCTGCCTGAGTTCAAAATCTCAGTCCGCCACTGATCACCTCTGTGATCTTGGGGGAATTTACTTTATCCATCTGTGCCACCATTTTCTCACTGGTAAAACAAGGTAATGATTAAACTACTTCATGAGTCGGCATGTTAGGATAAAAATTGTTTCCATTAAATTAAATGTGCCTGGCACATTGTAAGTACTATTTAAGAGGTTGTTAAATTTTAAAAATACACTTTGAACATAGCAGATGCTGAATAAATGGGAGCTATTTTACCCTGCAATCACTTGGGTGATTTTAAAATGATATACACGTATACATTTCTACCAGTATTTAATTTTTTTATCTTTGGAGAAAATTCCTCTATCGCCATTAAAATAACATGTAAAACTGAATCTGCAGCCCAGAATTATTAGTCTGAGAGCTACCCTAATAAGTTCCCTGAAGTTGGGGAGCGAGGAGGAGAGAGGGAGGTGTTAGGGTGTCTTTCAGATTTGAGGTTAAGCAACTGAACTTGTCTCCAGGTGCTATTTACTGAGATGGGAGGCACTGGAGAGGGTTGCACAAATGGGAAAAGAAAGGGAAAGCGAACTAACAATTGTTTAGTACCTTCCAAGAACCGAGCATTATGCTAGGCACTTTGTGTCCGTATTACCTCACATCACTCTGAGAACCACCCTATGGGTATCACCCTCTGATTTATAGATCCATGAAAATCTCTGAAGAAGTATGTGGCACCACAAAGGCAAGTGAGTCAACTTGTTAAATAAAAGTTTTTTTGCATAAAATAGTAAGAATTTTTTGTCCCCCACCTCCTCCCGCTACCTTTAAGTTCTGAATGTTCATACCAATATTTACATTGGTGTGTTAGCGTAGTCATCACTTTCAACCCAAAGTGACACTTTCCTATCCTCTGTAGTCCTTTAGTACCTCCGTGGACAAAGAACCTTTTGAGATGCCAGGGAAGCTGTAAAAGTTCAGTAACTACTTGGAAATCTGTAATAATTAGATTACTCTGCCCAAAAATGTCATGGGAGTTGCTGTCTTTCTCCAATACTTACATTAGGCACAGCCATACTACCATGGAGCTAAAATTCAGTGTAACGATATTGCACATTAACGTAGTAATGTTGTCTTATATCAATTTCAACGTTGATATAATGTAATTGGTTCCAACTGGAAGCAAATCAAAGTATATGTGTTTCTATTCCAATCTTCTGAATAATGCATGCTATCTGTATTACTTCAAAATTCGGGGAACAAAATGCACTAAACAGAACCTCAAATGGCCAAAAGAATTTGTCTTTTTAAGGGTGGTATTTCTGAATTCTCTAACAAAGACAACAACAGAGTTCTGAATCATAGAACCCATAAAGTCTTCAAACAAAAGCACCACCAAGGCAAATTACCCATCCATTTTCCAAATTTACTGTAGTGCAAATATTAGATGGAACCATATTAAAATGCTGATACAAGCACTTCCATATGGTTCCACTAATAGATCATAAAGAGCACATAGTTCATAAATCTCAGGGAACATTAAGTACCATAGTTATTTTAAAAATCCCTGCATTCTTTAAAAGCCCTCTTTTCATTCTGATGGAAAATCAAAAGTGGACACTTACTTTTTATTGCTACTGCTTACTTTTCAAATTATATTACAACATTCTTATAACCAAGCTTTACTAATTATAACAGATGTATTTATGATGGATATTTTTGCTCTTTGGTTTTAAGATCAACTCTTGCTATCGTGACCATCAATGATAAACATATATATATATATTAGGTTCTTGTGAGACTTCACGGTTGTCAGCAGCCTTGTGCAGATACTACATCGTGCAGTCCCTATGACCTTGCATTTTAGGCGAGCATTTATTACCATTCCAGCCCTCACACTGGACATGTGGCAAATATTAGCCATGCATCATGGAAGAAGAAACAAATATATCAAAGAACTCAGATCTCACGGGTCATAACTGAGTGCAATGCATTCACTACATCTCTGTTAAACAACCTGTCCACTAGTGACTCAGTTATTGAATAAAACATGAATTCTGATATCACACCCTGAAGAAAGCATTGTTGTCAGATAGAGACATACCTTAGGATGCATATTCCCTACTTCCTCTCTGCTGTCAGGCTCATCCTGAGCTCCAGCTCCTCTTAGGCAATCTCCACACTACAGTGAAGAGAAAGTTTGCAGCCTTAGCCAGGGGGAAGCTGTAGGGGCCACAAGCACGGGCCCTTCCCTCTACTAAGCTCACCCACCACAGGGGTTGTGTGGTGACTGAGAAGGCCCCATAGCCTGCTGCGTCTCAGCTACTAACCCAAAAGCAGCAGAAGAAAACAGACCATAATGTGGAAGAGGAAGATTTTTTTTAATGACATTTTGTTCATAGGGAATTAAAAAAATTAGTATCTTACCCTATGGATCTTTTTGGTTATGTGAGGTTATTTTCCCAAGTGCTGGTGGTAATTGTCCTCTTTATTAATTTTCTGTTGGTGATAATGAATGTGATGGAAAGGCAGGACTGGCAAGACCAGGCCTTTGCATTTGTTAAAGTGCATACATATCCTCTGAATACTTGGAAAAATACAGATTCATCTTCAGTAGGTCTGGGGTGGGGCCTGACATTCCACATTTCTGGCAAATTCCCAGGGGATGCCAATGTTGCTGGCCCACAGACCAAATTTTGAGTAGCATGGAACCAAATCATTTCAAACAGTCCTTATATCCCCTTGGATCTAGGAGAAGAGGAAATATCTAAAAATTATTAATGATTTCATTTATCCTGAAAGCAATAGACAATGAAAAAAATCTAGCTTATTTTATTTTTCATTTATTAGTTTTTCTGTGGAAGTATATGAAATGAAATAGAATTCATTTTCTTAGTGTCTGTGAACAAATCGGGTGTTGGACTGAATAGGCATTTCTCGCTCTCTTCGATCCCCAGTGGCACAGAGAAATGTTGAGCTGCTTCCTCTTGGTCCACCCCTTCTCAGAACTTTTCCCATCTAGTCTTCTCTGCCTCTGCCTGATTGTTTTTTTTTTTTTTTTTTTCCTATAAAGATTCAGGGTTTTTATTGACCGGAGACAGATTATAGCAGGAATGTCCCAGTTGTTTCAGCTTGTGCAGTTGGCTGCATTCTTTTGAAATTAGCTTGGAATTAGATCACTGCTCAAAAGAGCCATAAAAATAATATCAGCATACAATATCTTATTCTAAATTATCAGCCCTGTCTGAATGCTGCAGCCTTGTTTGTATTTTTAACTTTTTATTTTGAAACAAACAGAAAAAGGTGCAAAAATAGTCGACTCATGCACCCTTCACCCAGCTTTCCTCAAGGATAACATCTTGCAAAACCATCTTATGTTATCAAAAACAGGAAATTTACACTGGTACAGTAAACTACAAGTCTTAAGTTTGGATTTCACCAGTTTTTACATGCAATCTTTATTTGAAGAAGGCGAGTATACATGACTACGAAATTTATAGATTCATGTAATCACCATCACAATCTGATTGTTAAAAGCTGGTGTCCCCCAGGATTCTGTCCCGAGCCCTAGTCAGCTTTCGTTCTTCACACTGTCCCTGAACCTTGTCATTCATAATTGTGATGTTAACAGTCTTGTATTTGGGTAATTCCCAAATTGATAGCCCTACCTCTCTCTCTTGAGCTCTCTTCCTAACCATTTCATGGTCTATTTATGGACACCCATTGAATATTTTATCAGTGCTTCACACTTAGCATATCCAAAATTGAACCAATATTCTTTCATTATTAAACTAAATAGTCTGCATCTGTGGGAATAACACCCTGTAGCCCAAGCCAGAATACCCAGAGATGTATCCATCAGCCGTATTTCACCTTCACATAATAAAAACAGCTGACAGGGGCGCCTGGGTGGCGCAGTCGGTTAAGCGTCCGACTTCAGCCAGGTCACGATCTCGCGGTCCGTGAGTTCGAGCCCCGCGTCGGGCTCTGGGCTGATGGCTCAGAGCCTGGAGCCTGTTTCCGATTCTGTGTCTCCCTCTCTCTCTGCCCCTCCCCCGTTCATGCTCTGTCTCTCTCTGTCCCAAAAATAAATAAACGTTGAAAAAAAAAAAAAAGATTTAAAACAAAATTTAAAAAAATAAAATAAAATAAAAACAGCTGACACTCCTATGGCAGTTACCATGTGTCATACACTCAATGTAAATTAGCTCTTTTCATCCTGAGAGCAATCCTAAGTACTGTCAGAAATGGCTCCAAGTTCCCTGAAGCCAAAACTTGGACAAGTTTTAGTGTCCTTTTTAAAGTAAAAACCCAAAAACCAGAAAAATCAAACATCAGGAAATCTTGCCAGATGCTACAACCTGAATGAAACTTGAAGGAAAACATCGTGCTAAGTGAACTAAGACAGTTACAAAAGGACAAATACTTACACGAGGTATTTGAAATAGTTAAACTCATAGAAACAGACTAGAATGGTGGTTACCAGGATCTGGCAGCAGAGGGAACTGAGGAGTTGCTAATCAGTGGGTATGAAGTTTCGATTATGCAAGACGAATAAATTCTAGAGATGTGCCATGCAACGTAGGGCATAGTTAACAATGCTGCACTGTACACGTAAAGTTTGTAAGACGATATACTTCATGTTACGTGTTCTCATCACAAGAAAATAAAATTAAAAAAAGGAAATTACAAATATCAAAATTAGTATCTACAAAAGTAAATACTTGGACTGACACAAGTGATGGATCCTGAACACTGACCTTCATTAGTTTCATGACACATCTACCCTCAAAGCAGGTGCTATTCTTACTTCTTTTTTACAACAAGACAATAGAGGCACAGAAAGTTTGCAAATTTAACTTGATCAGGGTCCTCTTGCCATGGAGGTCCCATGAGCCCATGGCCTCCTATATGATCTCTCAACTACTAAACACCCCTGCTTTGTCCATCCTCCACGCTGACCCCAGAGGCATCTGTGCAGGGACCACGTGTCTCTCCTGATCAGAAGCTGTGGTTAGTTCCTCATTACTTATGGGATAAGTGCTCAACTCTTTTGCATGACTTCTGGGCTGTCTCCGGCGCTTGATGCCGTGGGATGCTGAAGTGCCCATGGCTCTCCAACACTCCATACTTCCAACTCCTTTCCACATGTCCTTCCCACTGCTAAGACTGCTCTTTGCCCATCCCCTCTACACTCAATGTTCTTTATCATTTTTTCTAAATTAAAAATAGCATTATTAGTTAATTTTAGCTTACAAGAGTAATATATAGTTCAAATGAAAACAAATTATACCATACAAAAAAGCACAAAGAATTAAATGAAAACCACCAGGTCTGTAACTCCATTGTCTGGGGAGAACCACTATTAACAACTCAGTGTATACAAACTTTCTGTTTTTCCTGCACGTCAGTGTGTGCGTGTGTGTGTGTGTTCTAATCTATAAAGTTGGGATATGTTACTATGGTTTTTTTCTTCTATTTTTATCAGTCTACCACTCTCCCTCCAAATATTTTGTTGTTGGTATTTTAATGCACATCTCTGATTACTGGGGAAGCCAAGCATCTCTTTATGTGTTTCTTCTACTAAGAACTGCCTATAGACACCTACCCTTCTCTCTTGAGCTTATACTAACAATATTGGCTATGTATGTTACAATATTTTTTTCAACTTTATTCTTAGTCCTTTGACTTTGTAATGATGTAATTTGGAGTGATGCAATTTCACATACTGTTGGTATGTTAGAATAACAACCATATATTTTTACCTCTGTAGCACCAGAATCCAGTACAATGCCTGCAACAGAATAGGTGGTCAACAAATATTTGTGGAATGAATGTGTGGACTAAAGATACATCACCTCATTTTAGAGTGTCCAGTGTGTTGGGGATAAGGTCTCATCCTCTGATTTCCTTATCCCTTCTCACACAGAACCAACAGCCAAATCCTGTGAATTCTACCTTCAGAATGTCTTTAAACATCCCACCTTTGCCCACTCTAGCTCAGACTATTGTCCTTCCTTACCTGGATTTCTGTTCTAGGCTCCTCTTTCTGGTCACTCTAACTCCATCTTTTCTCCATCTGCGACCACGGTTTTCTAAAATACAATCCCTTCACTTCGCTCTCCTGCTTAAAATCCTTTAATGATTCCATACTTAGAAAGGGTCTGGAAGCCGCCATTGAATCTGGTTGGATTTCCCATCTCAGCCTCATCTCTCCTCCTTCCCTCTCTTTACATCTTCTATGCTCCAGCCACATTGCATTTTCATTTGTTCCAGAACAGATTACGCTTTCTATACTCTTTGCTTTCTAGATCTATCTCCAAGGCGGCAAGTGCCACGGAGACTTGTCCTTTCCCTACACCAAAATTGTCACTCTACTGTCACCACCCACCACGAGCAGTACCACCACTGCCACCCCTGCCTTGGGCACCTCCCTCTAAGCTTCTATACTTGCTCGTTACCTAATACTTCTCCCCCATTCCATTTTCCCGCCTGGATAGGAATTCTGGTTCAGCAATTTCAAAGAAACAGTCAAATATCTCAGGACCTATTATGTGCGAAGTACTGGCTCTATTTACGATCCTCAACTCAGTTTCCAGCTGAAATTTTGAGCACAGCTGAGGTCTGAAAATATATTCGTTATAAAAGTCTAAGAGCCTACATGAACTTTTTTTTTGTGATTTCAAAATAGTGTAATTTGAGCTCCTCTTCGAACAGGGGATCTGAGAACAAATGGGGAGGTAGATGTCAGTGTTTCCTCAGCCTTGTTAGCTAAGCAGGCAAAGGAGAAGCAGAACTTCTGCTTCACTGGTGATACCTTCTCACTCACAGTGGGACGATATAGTCATCAACCTAGAGTTTTTCGTTCAAACATAATAGACACATATACAAAAATTATTTTGATTAAGCTTTAAAAAATAATGCATTCTCTGAATAAGTGTGAATAATCATCTGCCTCAGCAAATTTACAGTCCCTAATTTATTTGTGCCTTCCCTATTCTTGCTGCAACATGCTTTAAGTCTAAATATCAGAAATAAGAAAAGGATTCAATACATGTATATTACTATTCATAAACTCTAAAATGACCATGGCTATAAAATTATAAAGCTTACTGCTTTTCTTTCAAGGAAATGACCACTTCAAGATATTTTAAACATGCCAACAAAAAATACTGTTTCTTTTGTCGCTTCCTGTCGCTTCACTAGTTGCTGAGGATACAAGAATAAAAAATAAAAGCATGTCCTCTCCCTTCAATGGGCTTACGTGAGCTCCCAAATAAAAACCAGTCTGGAAAGCTTTTGCAGAAGAAGGGCCATCAAAAACAAAACAGAGAAATTCAACTTTCAGTCATTTATCAATCACTGAAATACAATAAGACTTCCCCACAATCTCCATGATTCTCAGACAAGATATTTTTATTTCTCCTTACTTTTTTTTTATTTAAAAAAAATTTTTTTAATGTTTATTTATTTTTGAGACAGAGAGAGACAAAGCATGAACGGGGGAGGGTCAGAGAGAGGGAGACACAGAATCTGAAACAGGCTCCAGGCTCTGAGCTGTCAGCATAGAGCCCGACACGGGGCTTGAACTCACAGACTGCAAGATCACGACCTGGGCCAAAGTCAGACACTTAACCAACTGAGCCACCCAGGCACCCCTATCCTTACTTTAAAGAAATTGCCAATAGGAAGTTATTTCTAATATGTCATTTATATGCCTTTCCTAATAGAGTTGGCAAGCTAACGTGTTAGAACTTAGAACATCTGGTCAACTTAATCAGTTGGCCACTGAATGTCAAATTCAATAGAGAAATCAAGCTGTCTATATATTTAGGTGTTCGTTTTATATTCTCCAGGCAATTTTTACTAAAGCAAAAATTTCAAACCCTAATGTAGTATACCGTAAGTTTCTTGAGCATAAATATAATATTAAAATAAATTGCAGAATTTTTTCTTTAAATACTTCCATTTTTCTCTAAACTAAATCAGCTACTGATTTGCTACCAAGGTCATTTGACTCCCATCTTTTTTTCTCCCAAGTGTCAACATCTTGTCCACATCACTATTTATTCAGACTTTAAATAGCAAGAGGGGCGCCTGGGTGGCTCAGTCGGTTGAGCGTCTGTCTGACTTCGGCTCAGGTCACGATCTCACTGCTCGTGAGTTCAAGCCCTGGATCGGGCTCTGTGCTGACAGCCGGAGCCTGGAGCCTGTTTCAGATTCTGTGTCTCCCTCTCTCTCTGCCCCTCCCCTGCTCACACTCTGCCTCTCTCTCTCTCTCTCAAAAATAAATAAATACTAAAAAAAAAAAAAAATTAAAAAAAAATAGCAAGAGGCTCAGACAGAATGAAAAAGCATATTAATTCATTTTGTCACTTAAAAGCTATTGCAGAAGCTGTAGTAGGAAAAAAAAAAAAGAATTATTAGGCGTGTTGCAATGGAGAGTTTATCTGATGTTTTAGTTTTATACTCCTCAGGATAATTGGCATCGTAGTATTCGCAGACACCTTCAGTGATATAACATATAACAATTTGTCTCCAAATCCTGGTGTGATTTCACCATTGCTTTTTGGGTTACCTCTGAGTTTTCGTTTTCATGTGGAAGTACAACTTATCCCAGCTGTGAAGAGTGCCTGGACTCTGGTTTGGAGTGTTTTCCAACCCAGACACACTAGCCTCTTAGAAAATAATCTTTGCCCAACCTGGGTTGCCATGCTTGACTTTAGGGTGACCCGAACATGATTTTGTGTCATGTTTACTCCTAAAAGTAAAGCAAAAACCAACGGATTCAGCTCCCAGGAATTATCCCTCTCCTCTGACAAATGGGAAAATTTCCCTATGCTGTCCACTGCCAACTTCCCTCATTCCTCTTTCACGTTCACTCAGTGATTCGCCAGATATTCACGGAGCCCTTGTTGTGTGCAAGGCAGCCAACTCAGCACTGCAGGAAGAACTGACACGTGGAACCAGGTCTGACTCTCCATCCCCTTGCCTTCTGAGGATGTTAAGGCATGGTAGAGGACGGGGCAGACAACCAGCCCTTAAAAAACAAAGTGCTCCCTTAAATACCTTCTGGAAGAAGGAGTGATATAGTGCATAAGTAAATAATAGTGATTAGTAATTATAATAACGTTTGTTCCTTTACTCACTCACGAGCAATCTTTCCTGGGCAAGTCACTTACGATTTCCTTCTAGAATTGAAGAATGCATTCGCAGAAGGAAGGTGGGGCTGTTGCTGGTGCTGTGCCTGGCGTGGGGGCAGGAAGAAGCAGGGCGTGAAAAGAGTCTTTCATTCCTCTGGCAAAGGCAGCCTTGCAGCTGGGGTCATGGTCTGCTCTGCTGAGCCTCGGCCTCCTGAGAGAAAGTCTGTGTTCCTCTCATGATAGGAGTCTAAGCCACCAGCCTCTGGCAGCAGCCAGGAGACGGGGAAGACAGTTAAATGACCCATTTACTTTTATAAAACGTGGGCAGGGGCGCCTGGGTGGCGCAGTCGGTTAAGCGTCCGACTTCAGCCAGGTCACGATCTCGCGGTCTGGGAGTTCGAGCCCTGCGTCGGGCTCTGGGCTGACAGCTCAGAGCCTGGAGCCTGCTTCCGATTCTGTGTCTCCCTCTCTCTCTGCCCCTCCCCCATTCATGCTCTGTCTCTCTCTGTCCCAAAAATAAATAAATGTTGAAAAAAAAAATTAAAAAAAAAAAAAAAACGTGGGCAAACATTTTATTTTCCCTCCAAATCAAGAATGTCTACTCAATTTAAACTTTATCTGTAATGCCTCTACCTTAGGTCCGGTATGGTGAATTTCTGTTTAATCTGGGCATGTCAGTATTACTCCATCAGTCTCCTCATCTGTAAAATGAGAAGGGAGTAACAGATGTTCCTAAGGTTCCTTCCAAGTGAAACAAATACGATTTTTAAATCAAGAAAATTTCAAGTGGCTCACACTTGACTGTTAAGGAAAAGAATATTTAAAAAAAAACACAAAACTATTTGCCTAGTTTTCTGTTGGCCTTTTTCTATCATTTTAATTACTTCTTGCAATTTATTGACTCCACTTTGTGTTTATTATTCCGTCACTAACATCCGTGGAATAAAACAAGCAAAAATGTAAAGGTTTATAGTCTAATGCAAAATTTTAAACACACACACACACCCCATGATGCAGCACGGAAATGAAAGCCCAACTGAAACAAAACTCAGTGCTTCCCAAACTTTAGCAGGCATTAGAATCACCTACTGAATTTGGTAGGTAAAGCAGACACAAGGGTTAATGTTTTTAAAAAGTTCCAAGTGATACTGATGCTGCTGGTCCAGAACCACACTTTGAAAACTGCTGTATTTTTTAGCAGAATTCCTATGAATTTAGCAGACCTATCCCCACCTTCTGTTCTCTTCAAATCCTTAAAGTCATCATGTGCCTCGGGCAACAGTTTCTCCTTTGTAAGGCTTGTGTCAGCAAGTCCTGAGGATAATGGTGTTTTTCTTCATGTGGAAGCACTTTCCGCCTATTCCTAATCGATTGCAATTGCCTATTGATTTCTCTGTTCACTTGACTATTTCCTTAAAAGGAACTCAAGCCACTGTAAAACTTGCATTTTAATACCTAGCATGACATTGTCCTTTGTTTTATTTTTGCAGCAGATTAACAACTACCTCTAGCGCATATCCCTCCTTAATCCTTCGGCCACTGTAGTCCAAAACTCTGCCAAAAGTTCGGAGCTGCCCAGAACACAAAATAAACGCATGAATGAGAGGCCACTCAAGTCAGGGTAGTGAGGCAGAATGTTTGCAGCGCATTTAGCTAACGTGCTTAGGGATGCGGTGTCGTGTCTGTTCTACCAAGTTTCCATCTTTGCTTTAAGCAGGATATGAGCCTAAGATTGTGGAAGGATTCTGTTTGTAACTTTTATTTTGTGGTATTTGTGGATAGATAGTCCTTAGTAACATAGAAATAGCTTCGTAGGGGTGCCTGGGTGGCTCAGTTGGTTAAGTGTCCAACTTCAGCTCAGGTCATGATCTCGTGGTGTGTGGGTTCAAGCCCTGTGTTGGGCTTTGTGCTGACAGCTCAGAGCCTGGAGCCTGCTTCAGATTCTGTGTCTCCCTCTCTCTCTGCCCCTTCCCTGTTTGTGTTCTATCTGCCTCTCTCTCTCTCTCAAAAATAAGTAAACATTGAAAAAAAAAAAAGGAAGAAAGAAAGAAAGAAAGAAAGAAAGAAAGAAAGAAAGAAAGAAAGAAAGAAAGAGCTTTATACCCCTAACTACAGGAAATGCTTGTCAATTAATGCTTCTTTATAATCAACGTGTTCTCAGGTCCCTGTCTTCTAAGAAGGGCCTAAAGAATAAGTTACTCTAGAAGTTTGTGGTATAGCAATAAAGAGGAAGAAAGTATATCATATCATATTTAATATGAAATAAAAACCATAAGTTTTTAAAGGTATTTATATGACTTAATTTCTTAAAAGGCTGATACCTTACTCTAGAGGTATAGGTACATACCCTATTCTCTTTTCATCTGCCATTATGAGAAATCAAGACTGACATCTTGTTAGAGTGCCAGCCTTTACACAAAACATAATTCTAGAGACTTATTTAGCAGCCCTCTTTCTTTTTTTTTTAAAGTAAACTGTACCCCCAACATGGGGCTCAAACTCACAACCCCAAGATCAAGAGTTGCATGCTCTACCAACTGAGTCAACCAGGTACCTCATTAGTGGCCCTCTTTCAAGATGATAAAGCCAGGTCCACTCCTCACTTACCTGCCCCTCCTCCCCACTTCTCTTTCTGCCTATAAAGAGAGTCTTGGCATTTGGCAGCAAGAGGAGTGAGTCTGGAGAAGGCCAGCGGGGGCAGATGAAGCTGAGAGCTGTTGTTGGTGGTGAGTGCATGGGGTCGAGTAATTTCACCCAGTGCTAAGCAGATCCAAGCTTTACTTGCAGATAACCTTGCCAAAGCCAGTCACTCATCCCAGCCCTTCCAAATTCTGCCTACCCAATGGCCCTCCCAGGTACTAAGGCATTTCCTTTCCATTCATGCTTGTTATGACATATTTTAAAACTTACATGTATATTTTTAGCATGTGGTGTGTGTGTATGTGTGTGTGTAAGGGTAAGAATAAGGGTTACGATGCTTTGGGCCTCACTATCCTAGCCATTGCCCTCCATCTCAAGAATTCCAACTCCTTTTTTTTTTTTTTTTTTTAATTTAAATCCAACGTAATTAACATACAGTGTAGTAATGATTTCAGGAACAGAATTCAGTGATTCATCACTTACATACAACACCCAGTGCTCATCCCAACAAGTGCCCTCCTTAATGCCCATCACCCATTCTGCCCAGCCCCACCCAACACCCCTCCAGCAATCCTCAGTTTGTTTTCTGTATTTAAGAGTCTCTTATGGTTTATCTCCCTCTCTGTTTTCATATTATTTTTGCTTCCCTTCCCTTATGTTCATGTTTCTTAAATTCCACACACAAGTGAAATCCTATGTTTGTCTTTCTCTGACTGACTTACTTCACTTAGCATAATACACTCCAGTTCCATCCATGTTGTTGCAAATGGCAAGATTTCATTCTTTTTTGACCGCTGAGTAATATTCCAGTGTGTGTGTGTGTGTGTGTGTGTGTGTCTGTGTGTGTCTGTGTGTGTCTGTGTGTGTGTATACCACATCTTCTTTATCCATTCATCAGTTGATGGACATTTGGGCCCTTTCCATAATTTGGCTATTGTCGATAGTGCTGCTATAAACATTGGGTGCAGATATCCCTTCAAATCAGCATTTTTGGATCCTTGGTAAAATACCTGGTAGTGCAATTGCTGGGTCACAGGGTAGTTCTATTTTTAATTTTTTGAGGAGCCTCCACACTGTTTTCCAGAGTGGCTGCACCAGTTTGCATTCCCACCAAGAGTGCAAAGGGTTCCCCTTTCTCCACATCTTCGCCAACATCTGTTGTTTCCTGAGTTGTTCATTTTAACCATTGTGACAGGTGTGAGGTGGTATTTCATTGTGGTTTTGGTTTTTATTTCCCTGATGATGAGTGATGTTGAGAAGAATTCGAAACTTCTTTTCACCAAATGCTTCTGAATTAGAACTTTCTACCAAATTTAATATATGCAATAGAACCTAAAGGTTCCCTTTATTTGTTTTTATTTTTAGGTTTGTTTTTTTTGTTTATGTAATCTCTGCACCCAACATGGGACTTGAACTCATGATCCTGAGATCAAGAGGCACATGCTCTTCTGAAAGAGCCAGCCAAGTGTCCCTCAAGCTTCCCCTTCAAAAGGCTTAAATACATCAAATACTTAATTTAAAAAACTTTTTTTTTTTTTACATTTATTCATTTTAGAGAGACAGAGTGTGAGCAGGGGAGGGGCAGAGAGAGAGGGAGACACAGAATCCAAAGCAGGCTCCAGACTCTGAGTTGTCAGCACAGAGCCTGATGCGGGGCTCAAACTCTTGGGCTCTGAAAGCATGACCTGAGCTGGAGTCGGACACTTAACTGACTGAGCCACCCAGGTGCCCCTCAAATACTTAATTTTTGAAAGCTACTCACTCAATGATATTTTTGACACTTCACATTTCCAGAAACAGCTATCATATTTTTTTTAACGTTTATTTATTTTTGAGACAGGGAGAGACAGAGCATGAACAGGGGAGGGTCAGAGAGAGGGAGACACAGAATCTGAAACAGGCTGCAGGCTCTGAGCCGTCAGCACAGAGCCCGATGCGGGGCTAGAACTCACAGACCGCGAGATCATGACCTGAGCCGAAGTCAGCCGCTTAACCGACTGAGCCACCCAGGCGCCCCTATCATATTTTACTAAAGAGAATCTAAAGTCACACAAAACTTATCCAACACATTGCCCTGACTCTAGTGGCTGTGTTGTGAATTATTACTGTGGGCAGAAGCTATAGTATTACTCCATGACATTTATCAGTATAGATTAGTGGTGACCTAACATTCCTTTTTCTAGATGTCTTGTATTTTTTTAGTCTTTAATTAGGCTGAGGTACTGGAGTGGCCATTCCTTTTTTAATTGTGAATATTCTCATTTCTACTGCTATTTATAATACAAAGATAGATAGTTCCTAATTATTTACTCTGGCCAGGGGAATAACTTATTTACAGAGCTGGTAATGTTTTATGACTCTTGTGAACAGGTCTGCATCATGGTTTTTCTGTTGTTCTAAATTTTGCTTTCCATTTAATTGTAACCCTGAGCTAATACAGATATTGTTTTTAGCATTTCATTAGGTATTCATGTCAAGAAGGTAACAGATCTTCTTTCTGGACTCTGAAAACAGAAGTTCTCTGAGGAGCCTCTAAGAATTGAATCCCTTCAAGGCTGAAACTCCTGGTTCTCATCAGCTTGTTAAATCTAGATTAGAGTTTTTGTGATTTGTGATGTAGTTGTATACACTAACTGTGGAGTTGCTGAGACAATAAACATTACCAGTTGCCCCTCCCCAACCCTGCCCCCCTGACATGCCTGCCAGAGGGGCCAGGGGAAGTGTCTGGGGAAAAGAACAGCTGTTAAATCCTCGCCTTGCCTTTTTGCTTCTCACAAAAGCAAAAACAAAACAAAACAAAACAAAACAAAATCATTCTCCAGAAGATTGCCTTCCCTCCAAAGATTAAGTGAATCCCATCACCAGCAAGCTCAGATATACTCAGTTTTCTAGAGAGAGGAAACTTATTTTTTTATATGAAAGTTATTGTCAAATTGGTTTCCATACAACCCCCAGTGCTCATCCCAACAGGTGCCCTCCTCAATGCCCATCACCCCCTTTCCCCTCCCTCCCACCTCCCCATCAACCCTCAGTTTATTCTCAGTTTTTTTTTTTTTTAAATTTTTTTCAACGTTTTATTTATTTTTGGGACAGAGAGAGACAGAGCATGAACGGGGGAGGGGCAGAGAGAGAGAGGGAGACACAGAATCGGAAACAGGCTCCAGGCTCTGAGCCATCAGCCCAGAGCCTGACGCGGGGCTCGAACTCACGGACCGCGAGATCGTGACCTGGCTGAAGTCGGACGCTTAACCGACTGCGCCACCCAGGCGCCCCTATTCTCAGTTTTTAAGAGTCTCTTATGATTTGGCTCCCTCCCTCTCTCTCTTTTTTTCCTTCCCCTCCCCCATGGTCTTCTGTTAAGTTTCTCAGGCTCCACATAAGAGTGAAAACATATGGTATCTGTCTTTCTCTGTATGACTTATTTCACTTAGCATAACACTCTCCAGTTCCATCTACGTTGCTACAAAAGGCCATATTTCATTCTTTCATTGCCAAGTAGTATTCCACTGTGTATATAAACCACAATTTCTTTATCCATTCATCAGTTGATGGACACTTAGGCTCTTTCCATAATTTGGCTATTGTTGAAAGTGCTGCTATAAACACTGGGGTACAAGTGCCCCTATGCATCAGCACTCCTGTATCCCTTGGGTAAATTCTTAGCAGTGCTATTGCCAGGTCATAGGGTAGATCTATTTTTAATTTTTTGAGGAAACTCCACGCTGTTTTCCAGAGAGAGGATACTTAATGACCAACATACATCAACCAGTCGGAGCCCCTGGTACATAAGACTAGGGGAAGAACTTAGTACTATCTTTTGAAAGGTAATCAGATCCATGTAAACCAGAACATCCTTTCCAAATAGGAAAATGTTATTAGTCGTGAAAATGATTTCACCCATCATACTATAATCTCAAGTCTATGAATAAATACGTGATCATAATAATAATGATGACGATGGCTTAATTCTTATCTATCTAGGGATCCATATTGCTTATTTGCAGAGCAAAGTCACATTCCAAAGGCAGAATTCAGCAACCATAAATTCTACAGTGTTTACATTCTTTATTCACTGAAGAACATTACAGGGATAGAAGTCATAATCTGGGCCAACACCTTCTGAAAGCCCTTCTCCACTCTCTGATTTTCCTGTATGTTCCAGGATCTCTCCTGTGTCAGTGCTCTAAAACTGTCCTTCCAGGTTCTAACACTGAACTCTTCCTCTGTGGTAGATAGAGGTAGAGGTAGGTAGAACTCTTCCTCTGTGCTCTTACTGTGGTAGATACCTGGGCTTCTATTCCAGGAATTAAAAACACACCCTCTTTAAGTGGAAGAGAAATGAAGACAACTGAATAGGCATTGTGTTAACCGTATTACTGGACCGGGTTTTGGAAGTGGAGGACCAGGAAAGGCATCCTACTTAATAACTTTTGCCGCAACACAGAAGCTGTCCTTCATTATGCTACTACCACAGCGTGATCACATATTAGATGCAATACTTGTGTCTTGTCATTGAATTCTTACTAGCCTCATTATAAAGGAGAGACATCTGAGCTTCAGAGAGATTAACATTCCCATGGGCACATTGCCTAAATGTGGAAAAGTCAGGTTCTGAATTCAAATCTTTTTTCCTCCAGAATCTACATGTCTGCCATGTGTCATATGCCTATTATCCTAAAGAGTTAATTCAAGGGAAACAAATAGGTCATTCGTACACATCATTTAGCTTAGATACTGGCCAAAGCATCGAGGCACACACACAAAACATGAATATGATAAAGTAAATTATTAACCATCAACGTAACAGACTTATGTGGCCATTGAAGTATTATAAATTAAAAAAACCTTTTTTATGTGTATTTATTTTTGAGAGACAGAGAGAGAGAGCAAGTGGGGAAGGGCAGAGAGAGAGGGAGATAGAGAATTACAAGGAGGCTCTGTGCTGACAGCAGAGTCCAATGTGGGGCTCAAACTCATGAACCGTGAGATCATGACCTGAGCCTAAGTTAGATGCTTAACCAACTGAGCCACCCAGGCGCCCTGCCATTGAAGCATTAAAAAGTAGATTGATAAAATATTAAATGAAGTTTAGTATACATATAATTATAATCATTTATAACTAAGCATACAGAGAATTAAAAATCATAAAAGCCATAAAGATTACAAGATATATCTACTAAGGTGAAGGGACAGGGGTCATGTTTTCCTCTAAGATTAACCTTTAAAGAGGGGGAGAAGAGAAGGAGGAGGAAGGGGGAGAAAGAGAGGTGGAGTGACAATCCCAAGCAGACTCCATGCTCAGGGCAGAGCCCCATGCGGGGCCCTATCTCACGACACTGAGATCATGACCTGAGCAGAAATCAAGTCTGACACTTAACTGACTGAGCCACCCAGGTATCCCTGCAAGATTAAACTTTAAATGACTTCTGTTTGTCCGACAGAAAGATTGTCATTCCCAGGTGTACTGATTCTGTTGACCACAAGCTTTGTGAGCTCAGGTTCAAGCTGGGAGAGCTAAACTCTCATTAATCTGGTAGATGGAGACAATTCATATTCTTCAACTTCTTATCTATCTTGTTTCTACCAAAATGGTACCTAACAGGGAAAGAACCTAAAACAAAACCAACCAAACCTCTGCTCTCCTCCCTGCAGGGGGCACTGTGGACTTGTTTAAAGGGACGACTGGCGGTTTCAACCCGGAGCCAAGTGGTCAATTAGTTTGACTTCCCTGCTCAGTCTACTTCCAGGACTGTTTCTCTGCCACCGGCCACTGAGCGTTTCCTACTCTTCCTGCTCCACCAGACCACTCTGCTAGTCGTCCAAGGACAGAAGACTGGTGTCATATGAAGTGTGACTTGAGGAGATTTGTGTCAAATCTTTCAGCTTTGCTCCGAAGAGAAATGGAGACCCTACGCTAAAGGGAAATTGAGGCACTGTTGAGAAGGCAGGGGAGATACATTTAGAGCCAGGCTCCCTCTGCAGTTCAAAATCACCTTTTTGCTACTGCTAAGACTGCCTTCCTGAGGGGCTGTATCCTCAGAGGGAAATATTCTTTTTTTTTTTCTTTTAAATAATAATTCTGGCATTTATTGCTTTTGTGAAAGAGTGGATTTTGAAAAGGAGACTTACCACAGTATATAAAATAGCCTGCTGTGCTCATATGTCAATCCACGCATTCTCTCTAAAGAAGTATCTCTTTATTCTACAAGTGCATGTGGATCCTTTTACCAGACAACTGGTGTGGAAGTTTAGAATTTACAACTGTACCATTCTCTGTGGCAGGTTCATTTTAAATTCAGTTTGTTTGTTTCCCCACAGCTCATCACAGGAGGCCTCACTTTACTCCAATGTCAGGCTTTGTTTCAGACTCTGAGCTTGGAGAAGGTAAGGCATTCTGTGTGTCTGGGCAAGAGCTTGTGGTTGAGGGTGTGGGATTGATTTATCCATCAACGGACTCAGGTTCCTTCCATATCTTGGCTATTGTAAATAATGCTCCAATGAACACAGGGATGCATATGTCTTTTTGAATTAGTGTTTTTGTTTTCTTCAGATAAATACCCAGAAGTGGAACTGCTGGATCGCATGATATTTCTATTTTTAATTTTTTGAGGAAACCCCACACTGCTTTCTATAGTGCTACACCAATTTACATTCCCACCAACAGTGCACAAGGATTCCCTTTTCTTCACATCCTCTCCAACACTTATTATTTCTTGTCTTTCTGATTATGGCCATTCTAACAGGTGTAAGGTCATCTCTCATTGTGATTTTGACTTGCATTTTCCTGATGAATTGTGATGTTGAGCACCTTTTCACATATCCATTGGCTGTTTGTATGTCTTCTTAATGCCTATTCAGATCTTCTGCCAATTTTTAATCAGACTTTTCTTTTGCGATTGAGTTGTAGGAGTTCTTTATATATTTTGGATATTAACCTTATCAGATATATGATTTGAAGATATTTTCTCCGATTCAATAGGTTGCTTTTTCATTTTGTTGATGGTTTCCTTTGCTGTGCAGAAGCTTTTTAGCTTGATGTAGTCCCAATAGTTTATTTTTGCTTTTGTTGCCTTTGCTTTTGGTGTCAAATGATTGTGAATGCTCTTAATGACACTGACTTATATACTTAATAATTAGGGGGTGCCTGGGTGGCTCAGTCGGTTAAGCCTCTGACTCTTGGCTTTGGCTCAGGTGATGATCTCACAGTTCGTGAGTTCAGGCCCCATGTTGGGCTCTGCACTGACAGTGTGGAGCCTGCTTGGGATTCTCTCTCTCTCTCTCTCTCTCTCTCTCTCTCACACACACACACACACACACACACACACTCTGCACCCCACCTCAAAATAAACAAACTTAAAAAAGAGTTAAAATGGTAAACTTTACGTTATGCTTGTTTTATCACAATTTTTTAAAAAATTACAAAACTAAGATCAACTTGGACTGTCTTCCTATAAATCAGCTTGCCATTTCTAAACCTAAAATGCCCTTCCCAATATTTGCTCCTTATTTGTTCCTAACCAGTTTTCCTGCCTGTGTCCTGAACTCTACATAGCCACCCTGACCATGCTTGTGCCAGAATCACAATTAAGCCCATAGCTGCCTGACTAGTCAGGCTCCCTCCCTCCGCATCTGGCTTTCCCCAGCTCCCTGGAAGGTTACCTTGCCTGTGACTTGCACCCTCCATTTATGCCTTTAACTGTCCCTCCACCTGTGATTAGGAGACTGTATATCATGCTCTACTCTCACCCTCTGGCTTAGATTCTTTCCTGCAGGGGCTCAACTTCGCTGTTTGTTTGAGGGCTGACAGAACAGATGCATTTGCCACATACTTCCTCTGCCTTATTCCTGTCCCCAGGTCCCAGTACACATGTGCCACATTTGTGAAGTCAGGCTGGAGGCACTGCTTCCAGTAGCACTCTCTTCTTTTTAATAGATTTAGACTTTTGTGGAAAATCGATACTTAGGAGGAAGTTATGTATTTACCATATTCATCTATATCAAATGCCAATCAAAAATCTCAGTTCACTTATGATGAAGAACATTACATGATACATACTGGCTTAGAAATGACTACATCCCCACTCTGGTGACATGTCTCTATTTTAGGGATAGAAACTGCTGGATCCAAGTGTTCTGTTCTCTCCCCACTTAGACCATCGAGTCTGCAATACAGACTCAAAAACAACTAGTTGTTATGAAACATATCCAACCATAACATAATTCTTCATTACTTAAAAACAACAAATTGTTATATGTTCAGTTGGAGAAGGCATTACTCTCTGAGGAAAATCTTTGTATAATGAAAGTATTCTTGACAAAGAATATCCTCTACATACATAGGATATGTATCCTATACATATATATATGTATATCCTATACGCTCTACCACCTTAAATATTTGTGTAGAGTAATGGGGATTCCACTGGGAGTAAATAAATTTAATGCCATTTGGACATGTCATTAGTTACTAGAAAGACACTCAGGGAAGCAACCACTTTTATTCAATTAATTAATTAATTAGTTATATTTATTTTGAGAGAGTGTGGGGGAGGGGCAGAGGGGGAGAGAGAGAGAGAGAGAGAGAGAGAGAGAGAGAGAATCTCAAGCAGGCTTCACGCTGTCAGCACAGAGCCCAATGTGGGGCTCGATCCCAGGAACCATGAGATCATGACCTGAGCTGAGCTGAAGAGTTGGATGCTTAACCAACTGAGCCACACAGGTGCCCCACGACTCCTTTTATATTTATTCACTCATACATGGATTCTAAAAATACTTTTTAGTGTCTACCATGTGTCAAGCACTGTTCTAGGAACTGATTATAGTGGCAAACACATGAGGGTGAGTCTGCGTTTGTCTTTCTTTTCTTTCTACTCTTGGAGTTTATTGATCCCAGGCACTCCTAAAACTTGACTGCTCTGGAAGTTGTGCGAGGCTGGCCAACAAGGACATACACAATGGAAAACCTATTCTCAGCCCAAACAGTCCTATTTCTTCTTCTTAGATGGTTTCTCTTACTCCTGACACAATTTCCCACATCTACCCAAAACAATATCCATGGGTGAAGTCTTGTGAAAAAAAAAAACAAAAAAAAAAAACCTTCTTTAAACTGTAATAACACTTGTCTGCCCTAAAATAGGACTGACTGGTCCTTTTTTCTCTTTCTGAAACTCTTTCAGGAAACCTAAGTAATCACTAGAATTCCGAAATTTGAATATGTATAATCTTTTAAGTTTGGCTTATGCGAATCATAAAGCATTAGAGAAATTAGCTTTACAATCTTCCTTGTAGAAAAAAAAATCAATTTTCTTTTAGTCTCTGCCATATAAATTGCAAATTGGCTGAAGAGATTTTGCCAAAAGGCAAATCTATCATTATCATCTTAGGATTTACTGGAGGCAAAATGGGACGATTGGTTAGAAAATATAATATAGACTGTATTTTGGTGTTTATACTTTCAGTGAAACTGTGTAAAACAGGACAATCCATGCTGGAAATAAGATTTTAGAGTTGCAGGATACTTTTAGGATCTACTAAGTCCATTCCATTTGAGAACTTTGAAAAAAAATAGTTTCTATGAAATTATAGTCATCCTTAATATGATAAAGATAATTACTCAAGGAATAATTAAAAAATTGTCCAAGCCCAAAGAGATTGCCTATGCGGGCAACTGAAAAAAGTAGAAATTTCCCTTTGTAGCTATAATTGGGAAAGAAAATTTCTAAACCATATAATTTACAAAGACTTCTTGCTTCCTCTTTAAGAGAAGACTTGGACTTGATAGAACGCCTACCTGGTGATGTGGAATTTTGAAAAATTTCAGCAAGACCCTAACAGCACAAGTACTATGAGTGCTGAGTAACAAGCATATCAAGCCTACCCTGGCACTGAAAACACTGAAAGCGAGCATTTTCTGGTTTCATTAGTAATCTTGTTGCTGCTCTAACAAATTACCAAAAATTTAGTGTCTTAAAATACACCTTTATTCTCTCACAGTTCTGGAGCTCAAAAGCCCAAAATGAGCCTTGGAGGGATATGATCAAACTGCCCACAAGGCTGGTGCCTTGTGGACCCTCCAGAGGACAGTCCATTCCTTTCCTCTTCCAGCTTCTAGGGGCTCCCACATTCCTTGGCTCATAACCATTCCCTACCATCACTCCAATCTTTTTCTTCTCTCATGGAATCTTCTACTGCTCTCTCTTATAAGGACCCTGGTGATTCCATCGGGCCCACCCAGATAATCCAGTATCATCTGTCCATCTCAAGGTCTTTACCTTAAATACATTTATGAAGTGCCTTTTACCATGTATGGTAACGTTCACAGGTGCCAGGGATTAGGGTGTGGACATCCTGAGGACACCATTACTTTGCCTACCACACAGAGCAACCTCAGTCAGTTATTTAACTTCTGCAAACCTCTCAAATGGAGAAAAAATAAATATATTTTGTGAACTCTGGAAGGATGATACCCATATTAATATTCATGCCATCTCTAGCTTTGTGTATCTATGGAAATCTCACCCCAACAAGAAGAGTCTGCATCAGTGATTTTTTTCATCTTACTGAGGTATAATTGGCAATTAATCTGTTTATATGTAAAGTGTACAATATAATGTCAGTATTTGACATATTTTGTGAAATGGGGTTAACAACTAGGTTAACACATATATCAAGTTATATAAAGCTACTTTTTAAATTTTTTACTTATTTTTTTGCTGAGAATGCTTAAGGTCTATTCTCTTAGCAAAGTTCGCGTACACAACACAATACTATTAACTAATCACCACGCTGTACATTAGATCCTTAGAGCTTATTCATGTTATAACTGAGGGCTTGTACCTTTGACCAGCATCTCCCCTACTCTTCTACCATTCTGTTTCTATGAGTTCAACTTTTTCTTTTTTTTAGATTCCACATTTAAGTGAAATCATACAGAATTTGTCTTTCTCTGGCTAATTTCACTTAGCATAATGTCCTTTAGATTCACTCATGTTGTTAGGAAAGGAGGTATTCCTTCTCAGCTGGAGACTCTCCTAAAACTTTTATGTTTTAACAAAAGCATAAGATTGGGTGAGAGGGTGTCTATGCTTGATCTGAAAAAGAGAACCTTGCAACTCATAGCCCATAATGCTGGGGCAAGCTGCACAGAAGGTAGGGCTCAGTATATACCTGCAGCTGCAGGTATGCATGGAACTGCATATTGCTTGCACTCAGATCAGCTGATTCTTTACAACCAAGCCCTGTCCCATGGGGGAGTCATGGTATGAGGGGCGAGCGAGAAATCTACGAGGCAATAAGATGTGCTTGGGGCAGGAAAATATCCTTTGGTTTCTACCTCACCACATGTTTTCAGATATCCCAGAACAAATTTTTATTCTCACTGCCACACTTTGCCAACAATTCTAAAATCAGCAGCAGTTGATTCAGTTTGGAAATACGAGGGTGGATACAACAGAATGGAACAAAGGGACATGGAGGTAAGCGAGTGAGAGTTGAGAATGGGATGTGGGTTGGAGAAAGAACTAAAAGTTCAGTGAGGTACAGATCAACTGTACAGCTGGTATTTGCCAATTGATACTATAGCTGCGAAACAAGGGGAAAAAAAAGAATGTTATAGCAAGTTAGTGATTATTTTTGGATGAAACACTAGTATAATAATTATTCAAGTATTTTTTTTTTACAGAATATCATGCTCATAACAACTTTATTTTTTTTAATTTTTTAAATATTTATTTTTGAGAGAGAGAGAGAGACAGAGCATGAGTGGGGGAGGGGCAGAGAGAGGGGGAGACACAGAATCCGAAGCAGGCTCCAGGCTCGCTGTCAGCACAGAGCCCGACGCGGGGCTTGAACTCATTAACCGTGAGATCATGACCTGAGCTGAAGTTGGATGCTTAACCCACTGAGCTACCCAGGTGCCCCGCTCATAACAACTTTAAAAGGTGACAAGATTTAGGTACAGTCTGAAGCCGATAATTAATTGGTACCATATATATCTTGTAACTGAAAAGAAATGTAGGTGTGCCTGGGTGGCTCAGTTGGTTAAGTGTGGAACTCTTGACTTCAGTTTGGGTCAAGATCTCACGCTTCATGAGACTGAGCCCCCCTGTGCTGACTGCACAGACCCTGCTTGGGATTCTCTCTCTCCTTCTCTCTGCCCCTCCCCAGCTCATGCTTGTGTGTGCAAAAGCACACTCTGTCTCTCAAAACAAACTTTAAAAAAATGTAAATTTAGTTAATGAAAACATAATTACACACAAAGGTTACAACTTCTTTTGGGAACTTGATTGATGGTGTTTGACATGCTTCCAATTATTTTTAAAATCTGTTTTTTGTTATAGTATGACAAATCTGAGGGTGTTTAAAAGTAAACATTAGGGGTGCATGGGTGGCTTAGTTGATTGAGGGTCTAACTCTTGATTTTGGTTCAGTTCATGATCCCAGGATCATAGGATCAAGCTGCACATTGGGCTCCGAGCTGAGTGTGGAGCCTGCTTAGGATTCTCTCTTTCTCTTTCTCTCTCTCTCTCTCTCTCTCTCTCTCTCTCTCTCTCCTGCCCCTCTCCCTTGCTCATATGCTCTCTGAAATAAAAAAAAAAAAAGTTTTTAAAAGCATTAATTTGTTTGAACATATAAGTCAATGGAAATTTTAAAACTGCTTCATAAACATTTTGTTAAAATCTATGGAATGCTAATGTACAGAATTCCACACCATTGCCAATGAACAGAAATTGTTAAGATAAACCTGGTTCTATTTTGTTTTGAAGCCCTCAGGTCCAAAACCCATAAATTCAAAATATTTAAAAATCTTTTAGTGAGTTATAAAACGTTACCATTGGCTTATGGGGTAAAAGGCAACTAGCTGTTCAATGAATCAAAACTTAAGCACAATACTCCAGGAATAAAATTCAGAGGTCTATCACTCCCTGTTGCATAGTTGGATATATAGCCTGGAGGAGCTAAGAGGGAGATAGGTGGGGTTTTTTTTTATTTTTTTTTTTAATTTTTTTTTCAACGTTTTATTTATTTTTTTTGGGACAGAGAGAGACAGAGCATGAACGGGGGAGGGGCAGAGAGAGAGGGAGACACAGAATTGGAAACAGGCTCCAGGCTCTGAGCCATCAGCCCAGAGCCTGACGCGGGGCCCGAACTCACAGACCGCGAGATCGTGACCTGGCTGAAGTCGGATGCTTAACCGACTGTGCCACCCAGGCGCCCCTGGGTTTTTTTTTTTTTTTAAAGGACATTTAGATATCATACCTATTATTGCAATAGAGACATTGCCAAGGAGAAACTTTCTGGCAAATGAGCATTATCTTGGATAAATTCATAGTCCTCAGCTTTGTTAGGCTCAGAAAAATAAATATTCCTGGTTTGTTTGAGATTGATGAAATTCGGAAGGGTTGATTTATTCAAACCAAAAAAGAAACTAATAAACCTGGAAAATGTTTACAATGGGAGCAATAGCTGGCAGAATAATTTGGTATCTGCCATTTTCTCAGGGCGCTGTGTCCTGGTATCTGCTCGGAAGAGTGAATCAGACGCTAACCACAGAGATGGAACAAAGGCAGGGAGTTACTGACCAATGATGAATGAGCTCTTCGTAACTCTGGAGACATACTCCTCCGTATGTCGGATCCTCCTCGCTAACCTGCTAGTATCTCAAGTAGTTGAGGGCCTCTTTGGTCTCCTGGATTTATTATGTTACATCTCTATTAAGCTTATCTACCCGATGCATAGATATGTTTAAAGTATTCTGAGGTTGGCTGACCTCATCAGCATTTTGTTAATTCTCTGGTTTTCATCTTAGATGGTCGTATCTTCTGACCTTACCTTCATTTTTAGATGTTTTCTTGTATTGCTTTACAGATGGGCTATATATCTTGATGTTCAACTGTAAATCTCCACTTATGGTTTACTGACCACACCAATAGCACATGATATCTTAAAGGCAAACTATGTAACTTCCCAGCTTAAAAACCCTTCAATGATTTCCTGTTGTCCATATACTAAAGCCTAAACTGCTTAGGGTGGTAGACAAGTGCTTCATGGGTTGACCTCTGCCTTTCTCTCCAGTCTTATCTTTTGCTATGGACTCAACCCTTCCTTTTTTCAAGCCAAGGCCGTGTGAAACTTTTCCGAGGTTCCCCTGACGTGTCATATGATTTCACACCAATACCCCCTGCACACACATGCATACTTCTGCCTGGGATGCCCTTGATTTCCCCTGCTGACCTGGAAATACTTTTTCTATGAAGTCTTTTCAGTCTCCTCAAGTTTCAGAATCAGTCATTCCTTTCTTTGATCTGAATATTCCTATCACAGCATCTTTAGCATTGTATTTCATGTTCTTATTCATACATATGTCTGGACAGCGAGATGTTTTGGATCATTCCTGCCTGAAACAGTCCCTGGCATATAGCAAGCACTCAATATTTGCTGAAAACACGAACAGAGGTCCTAAATCTATACATTTCCAGTCTACAGCACTGAAAGGAGAGAGGAGAAAAAAGGAGAAAGAGGGAGGTTACATGTTAAAATCCTTGAAAGATGAAGTTAAGAACTGCTCAAATATTGGAAAATTCCCCTGACTAGAGAAATAAATATGATGGAGAAGAAATTTTTGAAGTAGATTGAAGGCTCTGATAACCCTACCATTTTATCTCCCCAATTATAATTGTGCATATTTATCCACAATTCTGCTTTTTGTTCATTTATTCGTTTTTCCTTTTTTTAAGATTCCACATATGAATGAAATAATGGTGTTTGTCTCTCTGTTTGACTTATTTCAGTTAGCATTATACCCTGTACTTCCATCCATGTTGCCTCAAATGGCATGAGCTCATCCCTTTTTTGTGACTGTTAATATTCCATTTATTCATCTTTGAGAGACAGAGAGAGACAGAGAGTGAGTGGGAGAGGAGCAGAGAGAGAGGGAGACACAGAACCCGAAGCAGGCTCCAGGCTCTGAGCTGTCAGCACACAGCCTGATGCAGGACCTGAATCCACTGACTGTGAGATCATGACCTGAGCCAAAGTCGGACACTCAACCGACTGAGCCACCCAGGCGCCCCTTGCTCACATTCTTGAATATCACAGTATAGCCAGATAAATTATCCCACTTTGATGTTACTGTTGCTCAACATCTTGAGGATATTAGATTTTTCCCACTATTCTGACTTCCATTATTACTTTAAGAAGTCAGTTGATTGTCAGTGCTTCAGAGATCATCTGTTTTTTCTCTAACTGTACATCTCTTTTTACTTGTCTTACTTGGGATTACTGAATCTGAAGGTGGATGCCTGCATTTAATCCATCCTAGAAATATATACACATACACATTAAGATATATATCAAATATATTAAATTCCTTATGTAAAAGATAATTATATATATATATATATATGTTAAGAAATACATATTAAAATAACTTATTGAGGTGAAATCCATATAATAAAATTAAAACCATTTTAAAGTGAACAATTCAGTGGTCTCTGGTATTTTGGAATATTGTCTCTGCCCTATTCTTTCTTTCAGGAACTCCAAGTTATATTAGATTTTCATATTTTATCCTCTATGATTCTTATATCTCTTTCACATTTTCTGTCTCTTTGTGCTATGTGCAATTTCTTCCATTCTATCTTTGAATTCAATATATCTCTCTTAGCTATGACTATTCTGCTTAACCCATCTACAGAATTGATATTATTTTCTTGTGATGAGAACTTTCAACTGTGTTAGCAACTTCCAAATATACAATACAGTATCATTAACTATAGTCACTATGTTGTACATTACATCTCAGGATTTATAACTTAAATTTTGTGCATTTTGACCGCAGTCACCCTTTTTGCCCACCCTCCACCCTTACCCCCATCCCTGCCTCTGGCAACTACCGATCTGTTCTCTGTATCTAGGAGTTCGGGGTTGGTTTGTTAGTTTTAAATTCCACATAGAAGTGAGATCACACATTTGTAAGAGTATTGTATGAGTATTTATCTTTGTCTGACTTCAACCATTAATAAACACTTAGGTTGCTTCTATCAATAATATTTTTAATTTTTAGAAGTTATATTTGGTTCTTTTCTAAAACTTTCTAATCATTTATAATACTGCTATTCTTTACTTGTTTTTTTTATTTTTTATTTTTAAAAATTTACATCCAAATTAGTTAGCATATAGTGAAACAATGATTTCAGGAGTAGATTCCTTAGTGCCCCTTACCTATTTAGCCCATCCCCCCTCCCATAACCCCTCCAGCAACCCTGTTTGTTCTCCATATTTATGAGTCTCTTCTGTTTTGTCCCCCTCCCTGTTTTTGTATTATTTTTGTTTCCCTTCCCTTATGTTCATCTGTTTTTCTCATAAAGTCCTCATATGAGTGAAATCATATGATTTTTGTCTTTCTCTAACTAATTTCACTTAGCATAATACCCTCTAGTTCCATCCACGTAGTTGCAAATGGCAAGATTTCATTCTTTTTCATTGCCGAGTAATACTCCATTGTATGTCTATACCACATTTTCTTTATCCATTCATCCATCGATGGGCATGTGGGCTCTTTCCATACTTTGGCTATTGTTGACAGTGCTGCTATAAACATGGGGGTGCATGTGTCCCTTCACAACAGCACACCTGTATCCCGTGGATAAATGCCTAGTAGTGCAATTGCTGGGTCGTAGGGTAGTTCTATTTTTAGTTTTTTGAGGACCCTCTACACTGTTTTCCAGAGTGGCTGCACCAGCTTGCATTGCCACCAATAATGCAAAAGAGATCTTCTTTCTCTGGATCCTCACCAACATCTGTTGTTGCCTGAGTTGTTAATGTTAGCCATTCTAACAGATGTAAGGTGGTATCTCATTGTGGTTTTGATTTGTATTTTCCTGATGATGAGTGATGTTGAGCATTTTTTCATGTGTCAGTTGGCCATCTGGATGTCTTCCTTGGAGAAGTGTCTATTCATGTCTTTGGCCCATTTCTTCACTGGATTATTTGGGTTTTGGGTGTTGAGTTTGGTAAGTTCTTTATAGATTTTGGATACTAACCCTTTATCTGATATGTTATTTGCAAACATCTTCTCCCATTCTGTTGGTTGCCTTTTAGTTTTGCTGATTGTTTCTTTCACTGTGCAAAAGCTTTTTATTATTTATTCATATTTTTGATACCTTTAAAGCAACCACAATGGAATTGACAGCTGGCCTGTGTATTTATATTATCCATGTGATAATTTCAGTATCTGAAATCCTTTCATGTTTTATTCAGACTTTTTGTTTCTGATGACTTTTGTCAATGGTGGCTTATTTCCTCATGTGAATTACCATTTCATATTGGGAGCTCATATTTGGCTGATTTGGAAAATCCTGAGTTCTGTGTTGAGGGTATACGTCTCCATAGAGGACGTGTATTTGATTCAGTCAGGTGCTCTCAGACACTACCAACCTGATACTCCTTTACATTTTGGTGTTTCCTAGATGCTGTAGTCAGTATAATTTGAACAACATATCCAAGTAAAAGGGTCATAGTTTAAAATTCTCACATAAGAGGTTCCAGTTTTTACTTTACTTTTCTACCTATAGCAGGAATTAAAATACAAAGTCTCCTGGCTTTCTCCCTTTTCCCAGGGCAAAATTTTTCTTTTACCTTGCTATTTTAATGAGGGTACAGTCTTTTGAGTGCACCAATTATTTGCCAGGGCCTTGATTCTAACTCTGCTTTACTTAGGCTTAACGCCTTTCTTTCTTATTCCAGAACAGTCATTAAAACCTAAGACTCTTTTTACTATGTTTAGAGATGTTTTTGTGTGGGAATAGTTTTTGCAGTGCCATTTCACTAAAAAGAACTAAGGTCTTTGGCAATGGACATAGCTCCTGGACCTTTTCACATTATTATGTAAAAAAAAAAAAAAATGAGGAATTATTATTAGTAAATCATATAAAGTCTGGTTACAATTTTCTTATTAGCATTTTTTTATTAGAGAACAAAAATATAAACTGATGTATAATGAAAGTTGATTTATGTAATGAAATTCTGAGAAGAGTCGTATTTTAGGATAAAATACATCCTACGCAGATACAGTTTTTATCCTAGTAGGACAGCCATAAGGCTAATACAGCAATTTGATACTTACTAATTAATATCATTAGACTGGAGCACCTGGGTGGCTCAGTTGGTTAAGCATCTGACTTCGGCTCAGGTCATGATCTCACGGCTCATGAGTTCAAGCCCCCGTCGTGCACTGTGTTGACAGCTCAGAGCCTGGAGCCTGGTTCAGATCCTGTCTCCCTCTTTCTCTGCCCCTCCCCCACTCATGTTCTGTCTCTGTCTCTTTCAAAAATAAACATTAAAAAATTTTAATATAAATATTAGATTGACATGTTCAATTAACACCCTAAAAAATGTATATTTTTATATATTGTTAAAGGAAATAGGCTCTGACACAAGAGCATATAGGTGTACATTGAGAGTAACCCACAGAAAAACTATAGTTTAAACCATATGAAGTCAACACAGTTCTTTGAAAAAAATTCCACTAAAAAGGAACTGCCTGTCTCTTAAAGGTCATTTAATACAAGCTCTGCCTGATTTCTATCTAATCTGTGGTGTTTCATACAAATTCCATTCTTATTAATAGATTGGTGAAGTGCATGCCACTTTTTAGATACTAACACTTTTTTTTTTTTTCAGATTGCTATTAAGTGGGAATAAATCAGCCACTTTTCTCAGCCACTTTTCATGTAAGTATTTTGGTAGAGAATTATAGCCCTCAGCAGGAGTTCATTTTTGAGGATAGAGTCCAGCAGTAGATTGATTAACCAACAGAATCTCCTAAGGATATCTAGTTTAGATTTACTTTGGGGAACCACTAACTCATGCATGTGCACCAAAGGGAAACTAGAGTCCCTTGAAGCAATTTCTCTATTTCAGTATTTGTAGAACTTGCCAGGGAATTGTTGGGAATCCTAACATGCCATGGTGAAAAGCTCCTTCTCTGTAAACATGAAAGCTGAAACGCATGTAGATTTTCAGGGTGCTTATTAACAAATAGACTCTATGCAATAATAATAACAACAACAACTATAAAAATAAAGCTCTAGTTCCCTGCTGTTCAGATATCTGGAGGTCAACTAAGACCTCATAGCTAGATTAGCACTCAGATATTAGTCTTTTCTTTAAAGAAGATCCCTCAGCATTGTCTTACTTTTGTATGATCTTGGCTATACATTTTCTGAATTTTATATCACTTCTACAATCTCGCAAGGGAATTATCTCTAAAGAGATCAATCTCATTGACTTGGCAGCTTTATTAAACTTCAATCACCTTTTCAATATTTTCATTGTTGAGGAGTACATATTCCCATAAGGTAAAGATTCAGCCACCTAGGGCTTGAAAGATAAATATATAATATTCATAAAGGTCATGTAATCCTTACATACTGGTTGAATAATAACAGAATTAAATAGTACTGTGAGCATTGAGTCTATCAGTGAGACCAAACAGGTGACATACTTCAATAAACTGTACCAGCAGAATATCAGAAGAAAACTGATTCAGAATAGTTGGGAAGACAAAGCTTCAAACCTAAATAATCCTGAAATACTATTTAATTACTAATACTAATTATTAGTATTAGTATCATACTAATTCACATTCCTTCTATAACAGGGAAAGGAGACCAATAAAGAAAAATAACCACGTGATTGAGGTATAATTAACATACAAAAATGTTTATATATTTAATGTATACAACTTGATTAATTTGGGAATAAGTATAAACAGTGAAACCACCACCACCATCAACATCAAAACATATCTATTACCTCCAAAAATTTCCTCCTTTTTTTTCTTCTTCTTTTTTTTTTTTTTGGTGGTAATAACACTTAACCTAAGATGTACCCTCACAGCAAATGTTTAAGAATACAGTAAGTATTGTTAGCTATATAAGCACAATAGTGTACAGCAGAGGTCTAGAATTTATTCATTTTGTATAACTGAAACTTTGTACCCTTTGACCAACACTTCCCCATTTTTTTAATGTTTATTTATTTTGAGAGAGAGAGAGCGTGAGTGAGCAAGTTGGGGAGGGGCAGAGAGAGAGGGAGAGACAGAATCTCAAGCAGGCTCTGTGCTGCCAGCACAAGGCAGCAAGAAGCCCTATGCAGGCCATGATCTCATGAACGGCAAGATCATGATTCGAGCTGAAATCAAGAGTAGGATGCTTAACCGACTGAGCCATCCAGGTGCCCCAACACCTCCTCATTTTGAACAGATCTTAATCTGACCTGATCTTAAAATCATTCTAATTCAAAACAGGTATTCACTTTCAATTTATTCATCTCAAAGAAATAATGTTGTCTACTTATTTTGAATAATAAAGTATTGTATAGAATTTCTAAGTGAAAACCCTATTAGTGAGTCAACAGTCATATTTAACCACAATAGGAAACACACATCCTTCCATTTTTAGAAATAAGTAACTGCTTTTATCGGTTCACAGAGGGCTGAGCTTCAGCTCTTCCCAACATTCTGGTCACCATGGAAAATAACCAAATAGAATAATGGTGCATTAGTGATGGCCTGACATCTCAAGAATCCAAGTATTGGACAAATGAAATATTAGACATAACCACTATGAGACAAAAGGAGTACATAAAAAAAAAATCTAACAGTACAATGAAAAAAACCAATATTTTTCCTTAATTTCATTATAATAGATACAGAACAAATATTAAAATACATAAAAAGCATAACAAGTTATTTAATTCAATGTAAGAAAGATGTCAGTCTACATGGAAGAAATTATGTTTTTACCTGACTTTGCACAGACGTGTAAGCCCTAGCTCTTTTCCAACAGAAGATGGCGAGTGCTGGATGTGGGCCTTTCCAGCTCTGAACATGGCCAGGAGCATCCACTGTTGGGCTCTTATCACCTCACAGACTGAGAAGAGAGCTTTCTCTACCAAGGGTCCTGTAATTTTTTTTTGTGCTACTTGTTGGGACAATCTAAATTAGACCTACTGAATTACTTCAGTGGACTCTATGTTGAATGGGCCTTTATATGTATGGTACTATATTGCTTGTGTTCAAAGATTAATCATATTGATAATGCATTTACTCCATAAAAATATGTATTAGTGCTCACACAATGATACAAAGTGAGATGAAATCTATTTAGTAAAAACACAGACTAGATGTTAGTTATGGATTTGGCCTCAGAGATAATAAATTAACGAGTGCTAATATTTAAAAATATTGTATTTGTTGGGCTGCCTGGGTGGCTTAGTCAGTTGAGCGGCCGACTCTTGGTTTCGGCTCAGGTCATAATCCCAGGGTCATGGCATGGAGCCCCATGTCAGCCTCCGCACTGAGCATGGAAGCCTGCTTAAGATTCTCTCTCACTCTCCCTCTGGCCCTCCCCTGCTAACAGACTCTCTCTCTCAAAATAAATAAATATTTTTTAAAAGTATCAAGGAGATAAAATTTCTGTTAAAGGCCCTAGGGACCAAAATAAAATGTCTTTGGGGAACCTGGGTGGCTCAGTCAGGTGAGAGTCCAACTTCAGCTCAGGTCATAATCTCATGGTTTGTGAGTTTGAGCCCCACATCGGGCTCTGTGCTGACAGCTCAGAGCCTGGAGCCTGGTTTGGATTCTGTGTCTCCTTCTCTCTCTGCCCCTCCCTTGCTTCTGCTCTGTCTCTCTCAAAAATAAACATACATTAAAAAAAAATTTTTTTAGGGGTGCCTGGGTGGCTCAGTCGGTTGGGCATCCAACTTCAGCTCGGGTCATGATCTTGCGGTCCGTGAGTTCGAGCCCCGCATCGGGCTCTGTGCTGACAGCTCAGAGCCTGGAGCCTGTTTCTGATTCTGTGTCTCCCTCTCTGTCTCTGACCCTCCCCCGTTCATGCTCTGTCTCTGTCTCAAAAATAAATAAACGTTAAAAAAAAATTAAAAAAAATTTTTTTTAAATAAAAATAAATAGGGGTGCCTGGGTAGCTCTGTCGGTTGAGCACCCAACTTCAGCTCAGGTCATGATCTCAGCCCCGCATCAGGCTCTGTGCTGACAGCTGGGAGCCTGGAGCCTGCTTCTGATTCTTTGTCTCCCTCTCTCTCTCTCTGCCCCTCTTCTGCTTGCACTCTGTCTCTCAAAAATAAACATTAAAGGGGCGCCTGGGTGGCTCAGTCGGTTGAGTGTCCGACTTTGGCTCAGTTCACGATCTTGCAGTTTGTGAGTTCAAGTCCCGTGTCGGGCTCTGGGCTGACAGCTCTGAGCCTGGAGCCTGCTTCGGATTCTGTCTCCCTCTCTCTCTCTGCCCCTCCCACGCTCACACTCTCTCTCTCTCCCTCTCAAAAATAAGTAAACATTAAAAAAAATTTAAAAAATACATAAACATTAAAAAAAATTAAATAACAACAACAACAAAAAACCTACAACAACATAGATTGTCTTTCTTTTGAAAGTTGTTCCTTATCAGGAAAAACAAAACTCTTTCTATTCTTCTATGGGTGTAAGTAAAGAATAATAATCAATGAAAAAGAGCAATGTAAGAAAGAAAACAAAATAAAGGCAAGGTTAAAGGCATCAAATTAAAAACTAGCAAAGTCTTTTCCTACTGTAAGCCACATTTATCTGATGTGTCTTGTGGCTCGGTGTGTGGGTATCACAGCTCCTGCTCCCCAGCAAATTCTTCATGTTCAAGACTCTAACTCCCAGTCCTAAACACGGTATCTCACATAGAGTGAATGCTTAATAAAAAAAATTCCTGAGGGGCGCCTGGGTGGCGCAGTCGGTTAAGTGTCCGACTTCAGCCAGGTCACGATCTCGCGGTCCGTGAGTTCGAGCCCCGCGTCAGGCTCTGGGCTGATGGCTCAGAGCCTGGAGCCTGTTTCCGATTCTGTGTCTCCCTCTCTCTCTGCCCCTCCCCCGTTCATGCTCTGTCTCTCTCTGTCCCCCCAAAAAATAAACGTTGAAAAAAAAAATGTTTAAAAAAATAAAAAAAAAAATTCCTGAATAAACACATGAATATGAGTTATAATAAATCATATGTCCTTTTTTGAATGCAATGCTGATACATAATTTTTTCTGACATCACTGTTTCTCACTCTGTACGGGCAGAGCCGCGTCCCCCTAAAATTCACATGTGGAAACCCTAACCCTGTATGGACTTAATTGTGTCCCCCTAAAATTCACATGTGGAAGCCCTACCCCATATTGTGACCACATTTGGAGATAGGACCTATAGCAAGGTAATTAAGGTTCAATGTGGTGATAAAGATGAAGCTGTAATCTAACCATATAGTCTTACAAGAGGGAGAGACAACAGGAGTGCACACACAGAGGAAAGGCCATGTGAGGACACCGGGAGAAGGTGGCCATCTGCAAGCCAAGGAGAAAGGCCTCAGGAGAAACCAAACCTCCCAGCACCTTGATCTCAGACTTGCAGCCTCCTGAACAGTGAGAGAATGAGCTTCCGTTGTTTAAGCCACCCAGCCTGTGGGACTTTGTTATGGCAGCCACAGCAAACTAACACACGTGCTAAATTCCCTCTGAGGGTCTTTGTACCTGCTGGTTCCTCTGCCTAGAGCTCTTTCCAGAGAGCCATGGGGTTTACTGTCTCTTTATTCAGATCTCTGTTCACATGTCACCTGATCAGAAGTCTTCCCAGACTGCCTTGAAAAGGGTGGGTTCTCCTTTGACTCTTTCACCTCTTACCCTGCTTTAGATTTTCTTCCTAGCATTTATCACTCGTTCTCATTATATATTTATCTCTTTGTTTTTGTTTCCCCAATAGGAAATAAAGTCTTTGATGGGAAGAACTTTGCCGATTCTATATTACTCTGCTATCCTTGTTCCTGTAACCGCTCCTGGCACCAAGTAGCAGCTCAGTAATGTTGAATGAATTTTTTAAACGCATAATTTCAGATTGATGAAGGAAAAAATAACATCCTCATAAAGTTAAAAAATATATATTTGTGATACTGCAAAAAAGCATTCTAAGTTTTACCACAAGGCATTCTAAGCACTATAGGAAGATCAGGCAGCAGGCAGCAGAAAGTTACGGCCTGAGGCTGCTAGAGAATGCAGGGTGATGGGAGGTGAGGGGCCCACCAATAGAACCTTAGTGAGTCCTGTTCTCACAGAGCACAGAGTTACCCTAAAATTCTGGTTACAGCATGGGAATGGGCAGCTCTATCATGTCTCTAAATATCCCTGGCTAATTCTGGCCAGAGAGACCTTAGATCTAGACTAGAGATGGTTTCTTAACTGACTGAGGCAGGGATGAGAAGACCTGTAGACGTGGCTTCTGGGTGGGTGACCCCCTCTGGGAGTGGATTCAGAGTGAAGTCACTGCCATACCCTGTCACGTTAGGCATCACCAAGATGCTCATGGTCTTGGGAACCAAATGTGCTCCAGAGGGATAAGCTTGGGCCCTTGTGCAAGAGCAAAATGTCACTTTTTTTTTTTTTTAAGTTTATGTATTTATTTTGAGAGAGAGAGCACAAGACGGGGAGGAGCAGAGGGAAAGGGAGAAAGAATCCCAAGCAGGCTACATGACTGTGAGATCATGACCTGAGCCGAAATCAAGAATTGGACACTTAACCAACTGAGCCACCCCAGGAGCCCCCAAATGTC
Source organism: Leopardus geoffroyi (assembly GCF_018350155.1). Classification (NCBI taxonomy): domain Eukaryota; kingdom Metazoa; phylum Chordata; class Mammalia; order Carnivora; family Felidae; genus Leopardus; species Leopardus geoffroyi. The sequence continues at coordinate 15,222,165 of NC_059326.1, forward strand.
ACTGTTCTAAATCTAGAGTGTAATATGGAATTTTAAAAGTTGGTAGGATTGATCCACAGCCACTATTAGGAAAAAAAAACCAGGAAGTAAATTGAAAATTTTGTGAGAACAGGAATCTATGTCTTTCTTGGATACGGTCACACTCGCAATACCTAAGATCATTCCTGGCACATATTAGGTGCCTGATAAATGCTTGCTGAAAAGCCACAGAATGAATACACAAAAAGGAAGGGGCAATAAAACTGTATAGCTTTTTTTTTTTTTTTTTTTTTTTTAACGTTTATTTATTTTTGGGACAGAGAGAGACAGAGCATGAACGGGGGAGGGGCAGAGAGAGAGGGAGACACAGAATCGGAAACAGGCTCCAGGCTCTGAGCCATCAGCCCAGAGCCCGACGCGGGGCTCGAACTCACGGACCGCGAGATCGTGACCTGGCTGAAGTCGGACGCCCAACCGACTGCGCCACCCAGGCGCCCCAAAACTGCATAGCTTTATGTAGTTCTGATTCTCAGCCAAGAGCCTCTCCATGAATCCAAACTCTGCTTACTTATAGTTGAACCATAGGAAAGGTCTCACAGGTTGTTAGAGAGAAAATAGCAATCATTATTTGACTTTTATTCTAAATGTGTCCTAAAGGGGTGCCTTGCTGGCTCAGTCAGTATAGCATGTTGATCTTAGGTTTGTGAGTTCAAGCCCCACATTGGGTACAGAGACTACTTTAAATAAATACATAAGTTCTAAAAACTACTTATACAGATGCCCAACAAAAATAAATATCAGGTTAATTTTTAAAAATCAGATATAAAAATGTAAATCAAAGTGTTTGGTACTATTTATTATTTTGTTCCTAACAACTACAACAAAATAATCAATTTATAAATTGCGACTAAACTTATCATTGCAAGGTATAAGAATAGATTCATCTAAGCTTTTAAAAAGTTCTACATATAGATTAAACAAATCAAAGACAGTAGTAGAAGCCAGATTTGAGGCTAATTTATAGGCACCATGGAAATCAGAATTTTGGGGGGGATTTATGCCTATTTTATTTCTGAAAACCAGTAGTATCAGCAAAATAATTCCTTTTTAAAAGTTTACTTATTTTGAGAGAGGGGGAGAGAGAGGGTGTGCACATGTGTGGGAGGGGCAGAGAGAGAGGGAAAGAGAGAGAATACCAAGTAGGCTCCACACTGTCAGTATGGAGCCCAGTAAGGGGCTCGAACTCACTAACCATGAGATCATGACCTGAGTCAACATCAAGAGCAGATGTTTAACTGACTGAGTCAATGAGGTGCCCCCCAGCAAAATAATTCCTATTTAATATGTATATTTAATATATATACAGAAATAATGGACTTCAACTCTTAAATTATAAGATTTTTCCCAAAGATAACATGCAGTATACATTTTCCCCCCAAAGGAACATAACAATGTTCAGGAAAAGAAGTGGTATGCAATTTTGATTGTATATAACTCAGGTTCTCTCCCCAAAAGTGTAATTTCAAAGTGAAAAATGAATAGGCCCTATATAGTTTATAGGAAAAAAAAAATGATTAAGTCTTTTTAATTAATGACTTAAAATTTAAACAAATATGCTTAAATCAGTTCTATCCTGAAATACTCTTAGAATACATTACTACAGATTATTAATTCACTCTTATGTGTTGGAATTTCCATTTTACTCATTGCACAGAAAGCATTGCTGTTGTTGAACTGACAGATGGTTGGTTAATCCTGAACAGATTAAAGTTTATTAACATTAGCAGGAAGGCAGAGCATTGCACCCTGTGTGTTGCGTATATTTGGAGAACACGCCCGGCTCTGTTCCTCCTAGCTTCAGAAGCTTCCCTCCTTTATTTCTGTCTATGGTTTTCAATTATCATGGAGTGTTTCTCCCTATTGCTTTGATCTTTGCTTGAAATCAATAGAAATCTTAATCAGGATTTGACAAGTTTTCATATTGGCTATTCCTCTTGACTTACCAACAAAACTATTTTTTTCTGTATTCCTTTAGTAAAAGGATCAGAAGCTAGCTTTTTACAAAACAACGACAACTTAAAAATGGTTCATCTGGGGCGCCTGGGTGGCTCGGTCGGTTAAGCGTCCGACTTCGGCTGAGGTCATGATCTCATGGTCCGTGAGTTCGAGCCCCATGTTGGGCTCTGTGCTGACAGCTCGGAGCCTGGAGCCTGCTTCAGATTTTGTGTCTCCCTCTCTCTGACCCTCCCCATTCATGCTCTGTCTCTCTCTGTCTCAAAAATAAAATAAACGTTAAAAAAAAAATTTTTAAAAATGGTTCAACTCTAGTGGGATAACATACTACCTGTGGATTCAAAGCCAGCAAACAGAAACAAAGAAAGTATTATTTTCATCACCTCAGAAATTGCTCACAGTATTCTCTCATTTTCAAATCCCATTTATAAAGTACACATGACTTCATCACTGTTCATCTGAACTTGTTTTCATTAATTGGGTAAATAAGTTTCTGGATTATCTCCCCAAAGAATTGGCATAGCAGCACACTGTTAGACTGATCTCTTTAGCTTACCAGCTTCCTTTCTCTCCCTGTAGCCTGAATTACAAACTCTCTGTTTCTCTTCTTTTTAGCAACTGTTTCTGCCATCTTCAGTAAAAATTTATAATTTGTTCTAAATGAATTCTCTTGGATTTGAAATCCAAAGAAACTCATAACTGTAGCTATATATCTTCTATATTCATTGTAATTATAAAGATTTCTGCCAGAAAAGTTCTACCCGAAAAACTTATCATGTTAACAACGTTCCTACTGTATCCCTAGCACATCTCTAGAATTCTTAATCACTATAGTGTTCTTGCTTTATCAAGTAAGTTAATATATGAGGGGAATCACTATGGAATCTATCAAAAAGCAACCCTTCAATCAAGGAAACTCATAATAAAAATTATTTGTTTACAGTAACCTCAAGAAGCAGAACTGTGAACACAATGCTGCATACATCAACTACATGTGTTCTGGAAAGCAGAAGTGCGTTCTAAGTGTCTCCTCAGTCAGGAAGAAACAAACAAAAAAAAAAATAGATCCCAATAAGGACAGGTCTTGGGTGCTGATGAAGTATTGGTGGAGGGATGAAGATTTCACAAACACTGGGATCAGTCTGACAGGTGAATTTTGTTTTTAAGTTTATTTATTTATTTTGAGAGAGAGAGAAAGTACAAGCCAGAGATGGGCAGAGAGAGAGGGATATAGAGAATCTGAAGCAGGCTCCGCACTGTCAGTGCGGAGCCCGAAGTGGAGCTGCAGCTCACAAATGGTGAGATCGTGACCTGAGTCGAAATCAAGAGTTGGCCACTTAACCAAATGAACCACCCAAGTGCCCCAGAAAGGTGAATTCTTAAATTAGGGAAGGAGAGTATGGATTTTGTTCACAAAATTCAACATACAACTTGAGTAACAAAAATGAAGCTTAAGCTTCAATTTATATTAACTGTTATACAAGGCCAGCATCCAGCAAATCTAAGTATACTTACATCTATAAAATTAAATGGTGAATATTTGATTAGTTCACCAGATTAACAGAATCCAACTTGATCTTTCAGTTTGTTCTGGTTCTATCTCTAGACAATTGTCTGACCAGGGAAAAGCATAAGCATTTCATTTTGACAAGGAACATGTAATTTCTGGATAAACTCTCCTTGTTCATTTATAAATGGGTCTTCTTTATGAACTGCATGAACTCAATGTCTCTCAAAGAACCTACAATGAATACATGCTTTCATATCATTAATTATCGGTGCACTTTACCCCAAATTATGAAATGTAAGAATAATTTATAGAAGAAGTATAAGAATAACTTAGGAGGAAGTTAGTCAAGAAAAACACTCACATTTGCATACTGTAGAATGAAACTGTCCATGATATCTATTAATGCACTATGACTGTTCCCAACCACTAAATATTTTATCCTGCCTTGACCAATAGCTGCATGTGACTATGTAAATTAAATAAAAAATGCAGTTCTTCAGTTGCATTGGCATATCAAATGCTCAATAGCTACATCTGGCCACTGATCACTGTACTGGACAGTGCAGATACAGAACATTTCTATCATTGCAGAGTTTTATTGGACAGTACTGTTGGTATGATCCTGTAACGTGCCATGATAATTTCTCTCTTTAATAATGACTTCTTTTTTTATTGAGAAAAGAGAAGTCTGAACCCAAGTGTCCTCATCTATATAGGTCAGGGTTTAATGACATGACCTCCAAGTATTCTTCTAGCTTGCCAGGTCTAAGAATATTTTTCAACGAGTGACAAATTCTGAATTTACTAAAATTAAGAGGAAAAAAAAAAACCATACAGCCTTGTGAAAGCAATTTAAAACAATGAATGTGTTTCTCCTCTTGTACACTTACATTATCTGTAGGCTCAGGGATTTGGGAATTCATCAAGGGAAAAGATATGACCACACGGTGGCAATAGCACACAATGAGCTCCATTTGAGAGGTTTGCATGTGGAAGGGAGAGAGGTGGATGGGAAAGTCTCTCCAACTATGAAACCTTCAGTGGCTTGGGGCCACCACCCAAAAGAGGAAGAAAGCAAGGGAACTCCAGGGGGAAAGAGGAATCAGAGATGGGAGGTTACATGTCTAGGTGATGTTACTCTGCAACATAAGGGTCAGATAGATGGAAGGACAGCAGTGACAAGGGCCTTTTATAATCCTAGGGTTTGTTTAGCTAAGGCTCTTCATATACAGAACACAATGCACTTCAGATGGATACAGTGGTTTTGACTGCGGACTAGAGAAAAGGTTCATCAATGATAATAAAACAATTTTGGCAATATGAACAAATAACTAAGCTGCCTCATTTAGTCAGAAAATGTATCAAATGCCTAAAACAGAACACATATACATACATGCAGACAACTTTATGACTCATTGTTGCTATAGGAAAAGTTATATGAATTTGAGATTTCTTCTATCCAGATAGAATTTTCACAAGTGAGGACTATATAAATTCTTTAGGCTAAATAGTTCTGATTGTAATCAAAATGGTATAATAGTTCTACGGCAAAGTTTGGATTTTTTTTTTTTTTTTGTCTTTAGCATGGAAAATTTTGTTTTTCTAACAATCTAAGTTTATAATTTTTTTAAGTTTTTACTTATTTTGAGAGAGAGAGTGCACACACACCTGCATACATGAGCAGGGGAGGGACAGAGAGATAGAGGGAGAGAGAGAATTCCAAGCAGGCTCCACAGGGTCAGCACAGAGCCCAATGCAGGACTTGAACTCATGAACTGTAAGGTTCATGATCTGAAACCAAGAGCTGGAAGCTCAACCAACTGAGCCACCCAGGTGCGCTGCTAAGAATCTAAGTTTAGAATGGGAACTAACATCATTTGCTGTGACTACGGTTGATACTACTATAGATAAGCAATAAAAGGACTGAGGCAGCGCAAAACAAATTTTACAAATATTCTGTGGTTTACTGACAACAGGATTGAATGAACAAAAATATTAATAGGCAGATAATATTAATGGCTGCTGACGTTAACACAGAATGAGCCTGTCCTCAGATACAGTATTTAGACAATAAGACACAGGCAGCTGACATGGAAATTCTATAACACTTTCAAATTAGGGACTGAGATAATTAGAGACAAATGTGAAACACAGGAAAACTATTTTATGGAATCTACTGTGTCACAAAATTGATGGTACAATAATTGATTTGCAAAGAAAAACTGGTACAAATAGGACTATTAATGGAAAGGATATAACCAGTAAATGACAGTTAATTTTAAGGATGCAATGACTTCATATTAACATGAGTTGTGAAATGAATTGTAGACCTATGAAAGATTGTGTAAGATCCAAGTTCTTGACTTCCTCTACTAAGAGATTTTCAGCAAAGATCTGGCAACTCAAACCTTTAAAAAATTATTTAAACTACAATGGCTCCATCATCCCATTGAAACTTATTTTTCCCTTGGTGTAGAATTTTGGAGAGGCTACTCCCTGAGAACTCAACTCTGCAGTTAGAGGTATCTGATTTTAATTGTGTACCTCTAGTTGAGCACATTATTAGGGACTGGGTCTTGGTAACTAAAGTCACTAGAACCTTCTTCCTCTTACCCAAGTTCTTGGGAGGTTGATTTCTTCATGAGATAGTTGCTGTGGAGTCTGTCCCAGAGCCAGTAGAGACATACTTATGGGCTATTTTTGGACATCACAGTTTATTGCTCTCCTTTGGAAGGTACTGGATAAACACAGCTGAAAATTCTTGTTCTTTGGGCTCCCCCTTTCTAGGATATATGTAGACTATACCATCTGCCCTGCCATTTTTTTTTTTTTTTTTTTTTTTTTTTACTTTAATCATCTTTATTGTCAGATCTGGATGCTGCTTCCAAATCTCTACAGCATGTTTTATTCCTTTTCTCTAAGCTCCAAACGCTCCCTGTTTATATATCTATGTCCCCCACGGTGAAATAAACACTAATTATGCTTCACCATAACTACCTGTTTACCATCTCTCTGCCTGGAACAAAAAGCTCTTTGAGGGCAGGTATCATTTTTAATTGCTGTTCCATACCCAGTTACTGCCTGGTATAAAATGGATGCTCAAAAAATATTTGTAAAAGGAGTGAATGAATAGTAGACTTTGGCTAGTCTCGTGAATCCAAACTATTTTCCCTCAGAGAAAGCAACTTCACAAATTTTAAGGAAAATTCACCTCACCTGTTATGTATGAAGGGCTCCACTTCGCACCATCCAAGGATGCCTGTTTCCTAAGGTTATACATTTTGGACTACTTCTCAAACTGGGCTTCCTTGACCCTTTGGTCATCTTCCCCGGAATGATGTGGGCTAAAAGGTCACAAATTGCCCACCAGCCCCAACATCTGTCCCTCACCTCACTATTATAGCTACATTGTGAAATTAAATGTATCATGGCAAAGGTAGGTCTATGAATAGGCAACATATGTTCCTGAAAGGACATCTGTCCTTAAAAAAAAAGGCTCTTCTACTTTTTCATATATTTTTCAGCCCTATGCAGAAAATCAACTTGATTTCATACAAATTAATGAAAACTGAAATGTTTGAACAGGAGGTTAATTACTAGCTACCATGAGCAAATGTAATAGAAGTAATAACAGCTTCTGAAATGCAAGGTAATTGCTGACAAACAGAAAAGATTGTAATTTGGAGGGGAGAGGAATTGATTTTAAAAGGACTGTTGGGTTTCCAAAATTCCTAGTGAAGAATTCATCTGTCATCCTTATTATGGAAATTAATCCCATGTCAAAACTAGCTGAGTACTGAATACCAGGCAGAAATGCTGACCAGCTAATTTTTAAGCTAAGAAAAGTGTGGTATCAGTATGTAAGTTTCCCCAAGTCTTTTAGACATTAAAGATGTATTTACAGTTAAATGTACGGCTCACTTCTCAATATATTAACAAATACATAGTTCATGTAAAACATGCAGACATTTAAAATTGACTTAACTTTGAGTTCTAATTCTGATTTTGCTATAACAGCAAAATTGTAACTACGCAGCACACAAAAACCATATAATTTGTGAGAAAGTCTGTTCTTTTCTCTCTGCTCCTATTTGTCTAAATTACAAGGCCAAGTTGTTTGTTTAAATTTTTAATGAAAATTGTGCTCTTATTTATCAGCTGTTTGTTTTTTTATGCCATAAATCATTACTTGTTCAAATACTTACTGAAGATTTAGGTCAAGAAAGCCATAATATCGCACAAGTTATACAAATGTTTGGATTTATATGCCTACACATAAAAAATATATATAAATATCAGTTCATCTAAATTATTCCCCAATTTAAGATCTGACCAGAAGACTATCGTGATTTAATATGTAATTCTAAGGCAGCACAATAAAATCATAAGCCACGTGTCACTTCCCTTTGCCAAGTTTATCAAAGTGGAAAGAGAGGATGGTAAGATGTAATGATAATAATATTTCATATGTATTAAGGCAGAATTAGGCTGCAGCTACTCACATGAGAAAAGGTAGGGGGAAAGGATTATGAAAATAATTCGAGGATTCCACCTTGTTACAAGTTATTTTCTTTATCTAACGGCAGTTTTCAGACCCAGGACAGCTAAGAGACACTAGACACCTTAGTAGCCTGTCTTCCTGTCCTGACTAGATTAAGGTCACGGGTATACCCAACTTCAAAGAGCTGCCTCTGAAAGAGCCTAGCACTACCTTTTCCCTGCTCAAGCTCCAATCAGAAGAGAGGATCAAAACCACAGGCTGCCAGAACAAACACTGCACTGGCTCCTTTGTTTAGGAAGAAAGGCAAGGAGTGAGGTTTTTTGGTCAATTCTAAGAAACCAGAAGGGGCATACCTAAGGGCAGGTCACATGAGTGCAGGAACTCTTGAATCTACCAAAACAACCATTGCTACCAACTACTCCCTCCCAGACAGAATTCATCGTATGAGGCCTTCAGTGTCCCCAGAAGTCACGACAGTGTCCCCAAGAGGGCAGAAAGGCTCTTTTCCTCCACCAGGTAGAGGCACCTTGCAAAGTGGACCATTTGGTCTCTGCTTGCATCTGACTCGTCCATTGCCACAATCAAGAGGTTACCAGGGATCCTGCTTTGCCTTCATTTTCAAAGACATAGGAATTCCAGGCTTCGAGGGGATTGCTGCCTCCCAATGGAGAGTGGGTGATAAACGTGATTAAAACTAGTTTCATACTAAGCAAGGGCAGTTTCCGTGCTCCTTTTGCACTGATTTCCAAGATGCTTTCCAACTTCCTCCACAGCTGACTGGATAAAATGCTTTCGTAGGCACTTTCGGTAGAATACTTCAATTTTCCTATTAAAATAATGCATACCCAGCTCGCTAATGAAAACCACTTAAAAGATTTTTTTTTTTTTTTTTGGTAAGATTAACCATCATTTCCACTCAAAATAAGGAGGAAGCCATAATTAACCATTTCGTAAAGTGGTCATTTAAATGGCCTTTGGGGGTCTGCTTTAGAAATTTGGGATGTGTTTAAAATAAAAACAAAACAAGACGAAAGCAGTAACACTATGCAATATGTGTTTGGCTGTACACGCATTTTTATAAAATAATAATAAAGTTTAAGGTTATTTTACCTGTTTTGCCAGTCGCCAGTCACCTCTGCTGGGTGCCAGAGTTCCCCGGGTTCAAGGACCCTCTCCTCCCTTCCTGCGTGGCCAGGCCCCCTTCTCCCCATGTAAGGTCCTCTGCTTTCTCACTACCTGGCCATGGGCTTCCAGTTCAGGGATTTCTCTTTCCACGTGCCCAGGCCACCTGCCTAGCCCCCACTTCCGAGGCTCTCTCAACGTCCCAGGCCCCAGTGCTGCCACCTGTGTTCCTTCCTCTTCCTGGGCCGCTAGCTCGCTGTTCCTAGACCCGCTTCACGCAGTGCCTGCCGGAACCCGACTGGGAACACCACTTGCGAACCTAAAACCCCAATCTCTCTCGCCCTGCCGGGTCTCATGCACCGGAACCGAGCCGGCCAGGTGCGGCCTCTGGTGCACAAGGATCCAAAATGACCGAAGGCAAGCCGCCACCATGGACTGGAGGCCCCGGCTGAAACCTGGGGCCAGCCCGCTGCTTCCCGGCCTCTCTCTGGGAGGAAGCGTAGGTGTGTGAGCCAGGGACTGGGAGCGAGCCGCGCCCTCGGGCGGGCGCGGTCAGGGCGCCGCAGCCTGCGCAGCCCCGAGGGCCCCGCGTAGCTCTCCCGAGCCAAGGTTCTCAGGAGCGGGCCGGGGAAAAGACGTTAGCGGGAGGAGTTAGCGGCTGTTGGAAGAACGGGTTCACGGAAACAGTCCCTTCCAAAGCCCTGGCCATCGCGGGGTGGGCCGCCTTCCTCCCTCCCAGGCCGGGGGCGCTGGCCCGAAGGGGCGCGTGTGCAGACCGCGACCGCCTGCCCTAGCACGCCCGGGCAGGGCGGTGCTGGGGCAGCTGGGGACCACCGCCCGTTGGCCCCGCCCGGCTCTGAACGCCCAGGGGTCGCGGCGCGTCCGCCCGAAGCGTGTCAGGTGAGGAGGTCGTCATGGCGATGCGGCCCCACAGCGCGCACGCCCGCTGCGGTTGGCATGGAAGCGGCCCCCGCGGGGCCCGGGAGCGCCGCTGATTGGCCGCTTCAACAGACGCGGGGGAGGGGGGGTTGAAAGTAATTAGCGCTGAGCGCCCCGGCCGCCGCCGCTGGGAGGCCAGCGCCCCCGCTGGAATCTATTAACACCTCTGTCCCTCCCGCCCCCGCCCCGCCCCCGCCCCGCCCCCTCCGGCGGCCCCTCATTCCCAATCCTCGTGTGCACTTGCTAATTGTTCGAGATTTATATAAAGATATAGAGCTGAGAAGAGCAAGGCCCTCTGTGGGTTCCAAGCAGGTTTTGGGGCCTTCTATCTGGTGGAAGGAGGGCCGCGGAGGAGAACCCTGCTGGTCATTTGGGAAGGGGACGTACTTTCCCGCAGTGATGTATCCTGGGTCTTTTGTTTGCAGGGAGGTGGGTGTGGTGCGGGATAAGATAAGCATAGCAGTCGGGAGAGACTCGAAGATTCGAGCTTGTGGTTTCAGACTCCCGATTAACGTGGCGTTTAGTATCCTGGCTCGGAGGTTTGTCAGGATTAATCTCTCCCTCCAGCCGTCACACCAGGTCTTGGAAGAAAGCCTTGAGAGATTCAAATCACTGTTTTGTTTCAAGGCAGCTTTGATCACTTCCATCGTGGCTCACGCTTTTCTTTTCAGCCCTAATAATTGTAGGGAAAATCATATATCTTAGTGCTCTCCCTCCTAGATATTCACTGCATGCGTTGGAGCCCAAGGTGGAATAGGTTACTAACCGTTGGCTTGTCTGTTTCTCCTTCTCTAGCTGCACCCCGTGGAGACCGAGGGTATGCATTGCAGCGGCTCCAAAAGCGGAGTAGCCCTAGTTCCACTGTCTCGAGGTCCTGATGGCTGTCAGATGGTAACCAGAGCCCAGCTTGGCCAGGATCCCCCACAAAGAACAGTGCTAGGGGTGCTAACTGAGAATGGACAGTACAGGAGGTCCTGTGGCCAGGTAATGACTGAGAACTGCTGTGGAAGCTGGTTGTTGAGAAGGGCTATTACATCATGGTGGGAGGTGGGTTTTTCTTGCAGTTTTACCAACAAATACCCATGAGTATTCCAGCCCTGGAATCTGGACGATAGGGACATTGATTTTGTTAAAGATCACTTTGGTCCCCTTTCCAACCAGAAATAGTGAATTATTTTATTATTTTTCTAATATCAAGGAAATAGCTCTAGGAACTGTTTGAATCTTTTAAGTATACGTAAAGCCATTTAAGCACTGGGCTAAGAGGAAACATTGATGCACCAAAATAAATTATGGAACTGGGGTTCCTCCAGATCAGAGTGGTGTTCAGACTGACATAGGTTGTGCCTGAGGCAATCCTGAAAAATCTTTGCTGTGTTCATTGGAGATGGTGCTAGAATCCGGATGGGATAAGGCTAGGTGAAATTACTTCAAAAAGTGTGCCCTGCCATCTGCATCCTACTGTATGACTTATGTGTCCCTGATCTTATGCAAGGTGAACTCCCCTCCACTCCCCCAACATGTGCAGTATACCTTATGCCCTCTTGCCTCTTCTAGGATGTCATTCCAGCAATTCCTCTTTCTCTCCTCAGTCTTGTCTACTCGGTTAAACTCAAGCATACAAATATACTGTAATTTTTTTCCATCTTAACCTTTCAACTTCACAGCTCTTTGTAGTGACTACCCATGTTATAGCAATAATTCTTGACTTTGTCTATCCTGCTAGACTATAAACTCCAACAGGAGGAGGATTAGGATATCAGGGTCACTTGTTCTCTTTTGACTCAGTTCTTAGTCCTGTCCTTACTTGACTGATCTGGCAACGTTTGACATAGTTGATTTTTCTTTATTTCTTGAGGTAATTTCTTCTCACTCCGCCTGGGGAACACCACTCTCTCCTTGTTGTCTACGTAGGTCATTGGCTGTTCAGCCCCAATATCCTGTTTCTTCTTTATCCAATCTCTAAAAGAATACTCAGGGCTTGGTATTTGATCTGAATCTGCAATGTACTCCCTAAGCAGTCTCTCAAGCCTGTTAGCATTAAGTACCATCTGTCTGTTGATGACGGATACTTTTATCTCTGGTCTGGACCTCTTAGCTATATTACAGGCTCACGTATTTAGTAGCCTGCTTGACATCTTCTCTTGGACCATGTAATAGACATCTCAAATTTGTGCAAAACCAAACACTAACCCTAGCCCCAAATAACTGTTCCAAAAGTCTTCCTCATCTCAGTAAATGGAATATCCATCCTTCCTATTATTCAGCACCAAAACCTTTGTCATCTTTGACTCTTTTTCTCCCACCTCACATCAGATTTTCTGGGAAAATAATATTGGCTCCTTTTTAAAATGTCTGGAATCTCTTTACCTCTTAATCTTTACTGCTGTTAACACTGGTTCAGATCCCTCTTGTGTCTCACTGAGAATTTGCAACTTTCATAACTGGTCATCTTACTCATCTTACTTGTTCTCTGTACATATACACAGCCAGGGTGATCGTATTAAAACAAATCAGATGATACCACTCCTCTGCCCAGTGGCTTCTCCAGTGGCTTCCCACCTCTGAGTAGCAGACAGTCTTAAATGGTCTGTGGTAAGGCCGACCTGATCTGGCTTCTCTTTTCTTTCTGACTTTGTGACCTACACTACTCTCTTTCTCACCCTGCCCTTTGCTGCTCTTTGCTCTTTGTCTGCTCTTTGCTGTGTCTCTAAGACATACTTGAACATCCAGGCATTTACCCATGCTGTTCCCTCTGCTCAGAATGCACTTCCCCCCTGTATTTGTGTGACTTACTCCCTTACCTCATTCATATCTTTGCTCAATTCTGTCTTCTTCATTAGGACCTTCCATGATCACACTGTTTAAAATGGCAAGGACTCTCTTTTTGCTGTGTTCTTCTCCTCCAAAGCACTTAACACTATCCAGTGTAATAGATCTTGTCTTATCTTTACCTATCCTCTGAGCTAGAGTATGAACTCCATGAGGGCAAACCTTCTTGAACATTTTGTTCACTGCTAAATTCTGGGCACCTAGAACAGTGTCTGGTACATAGTAGATGATCAGTAAATATTTATTTAATGAATATATGTCTCATCCCACATACATATATCTTTGAGCAAAAGTCAAACTTGGTAGTAACTTGGAATCATGGTTCTAGTAACTTATGATTTTGGTCCTTTATATATTCCGTTATTTCTTTTCTAGTACTATCTTAAGGAGTTTTTTTTTTTTTTTTCTTACTAGAAATAAGCCAGATATTTAATTTGCTAGATATAAGGGAAAGTTATGGAAAACACATCCTAACTTGAAAGTAGCCTCTAAAGGAAACACCAAGATTAATTATAAACAATAAAATGTTAATACAGTAGCTAGACCTAACATTTTCATAAATATAACTCAGATTCATAAACCTTGCCCACCTACCCTGGTTCAGCTGCATTCAGGCCTTCCTGCATGACTCACGGTAACGTGCTTGTTCATGGAGGTTTGTACGCTGCAATGCTACAGGGATAAAGAAAAGGGATTGAGAGATAGATTTCCCCGAGGTAATTACATTACATTATGTCATACAAAAGATTCTATGGCTTTGTAAGAGAAGTTAGTAGTATGAGTTTCTAAAATGATCATGTTTCTAAATAACAGGGTATAAAATGGGAACTTTAGAGGAGCTTACTGACTAAAAGCTATTTAAGGAGGAAGACTACAGGAACTCAGTGACTGTGTGTGAGAGCTTTGCTGGTACTTACGAAATCCCATAAAGCTACAAGTATGAAAGGCAATTAACAATCCCCTTCTCCCCTTGTAATACCTATTTCATTTTGGAGGAAAGCTATGCTTTCCCTTTTTTCTATAATCTTGAGTCCCCTTTGATAAATACGTGAGGAAGATGACAAATTACAGGTAGCTCTTTTCCCAAATGTCAGATGTAGACAAAGATAAGGGAGAAGTCATACTTTCGAAGCTTCATTTTCTGAAATTAAATTGCAGACCTAGATATTTCAATTTAAGCCTCCTTTCATCTTCCCAGCCTCCTGGTTTGAGTCACACAGGCTTACATCACCTATACAATCTTTGGGGTGACCTCTGATAAAAAAACTTAACTCTCTTCTAGGGGATTACAACAATCAGGTGTTTCTCTGGATCAGAAAATGTCATCCCTCCAGCTGGAAAGAAAGTGCTTGCTGACTGCGGGGGCCAGGTGCCAGCCAAGCAAGGATTTGATATCTACATGGATGAGCCTGAGCAGGGGGACGGAGACAGCTGCACAGGGAGACAGGGGATGGCATTTGAGGATGTGTATGAGGTAGATACCAGCACACTCCAGTCAGACCTTCACTTCCTGCTGGATTTTAGCACAGGTAATCTGACTCACCTAAGGCCGATGGTACCCCGTGTTCATAATTGCCTACAGCATTCAATAGCATGTAACTAGCAGGAGAAATCCATGATGTAATGACTTATTTTCACAACTGCTTGTGGAGGGTTAGTGGTTGGAATGAATTTTTAAATTCAATGTCTTACCTGATAATGTTGAACCCCCACAGTTTCCCCTATGCTGGTAGATTCATCTCTCCATTCCCAGTCTGAAGATGCATCAGATTTTGGTACAGATGTGATAAATGTGACTGAATATGCTGAAGAAATTCATCAGTACCTTAGAGAAGCTGAAGTGAGTTTTCCAAATTCTATTTCAATTTCCAGCACCCAAAACATTTAATAATAAGATAGTTATAAACTCTTGGCCATAACCATTAGTGAGGAGCATTCTTATGACATCTAAACATAGGAAGATCTATGAAAAATAACAGTTGTGAGGCGAGTAGCAATTACCTGGACTATTTCTCCATGATTCAGAGGGGTTGTACATTAAGTATTTCACTCTTAGTAATAAGCCATATTGCTATTTCCACCCCTCCTTTAAGTTATTTGTTATCTAATTGGATTACATACTTTTTTCCATAGTAAAGATTTCTTTGGCTCTTGATCAGTGTCTTCTTAACCTTTGCTCACGAGATTCTTTTTTGAAATAGCAACTGTGCTGTGGAGTGATCTTTATGATAGGGCAACGATTTAAGTGTCAAAACTCTTTTTCCACACAGATAAGACACAGGCCCAAAGCACACTACTTGAGGAAGCAACCAGACATCACAGAAGGCATGCGAACAATTCTGGTGGACTGGCTGGTTGAGGTCGGCGAGGAGTATAAGCTTCGAGCAGAGACTCTCTACCTGGCCGTCAACTTCCTGGACAGGTTTCTTTCGTGCATGTCTGTTCTGAGAGGGAAATTGCAGCTTGTGGGAACGGCAGCTATTCTTCTGGCTTCGTAAGTGTTCTTTCAGCTTAATGTAAGACTGCAGCCTGTCAAAACGCTTGATTCTGTTTCCCTTTTATTGAGGAAATGCAGTGCTTTATAACTAAAGCTTACTCATACCTCCTTGATAAAGTATCATCATTTTTGCAGTATTTACTGACAAACTGAATCTTAACACACTTTCACTCTTCAAATCAGGTATTTAAGATTATAGCAACAAGGTCAGTATCATGACTGAGGCAGCCATCAGCTCAGATTCAAGATCCAATTTAACTTTTGCAGGGTGGTCTTTTGACTGCATTCTAATACAAAAATATTTTGGTTATATAAAAGATTTTGGTTATAGAAAAGCCATCTTCAGGATCTAGCAAATGGTAATAGCACAGTTTATTTGGTTACAATTTCAGCTTGTTCCTGTTACTATCAGTCATTCATAATAATAGCTCATTGTGTACAAAAAAGAGCTGGCTTGTGGCTGAGCTGCCTTTAATTAAGTGACCTGTGGTGGATGGTAGTTTCTTCTATCTTTTTGTCTCAGATATTCTAGTTAATATGCCTAGAAACTTGCCAAAATTCCCCTACAGAAAGCAGAAACAAAAACAAAAGTTGGTAATAATGAAATTATATCATTATTTTATTCTTGGATACATAGCCTCACTTGCTAATTCATTAGGGAATTTTGAACATGATCTTTTTAAAGACCTAAGTTCTAAGGAATTTTTGTTCAACTGTTGTGTTCAATATAACATTCTTTCCCACAAGATGAGTGAGTGAGGTCTCTAGAATTAAGATGAATTTATCTGTGTGTCTGTCATTCGGAATCTTTCAGCCTATCAGAGGCCAAAACCTAAAAGCCTCAGTTGGAAATTGTTTCTGTTACTATTCCTAGCGATAAGTACAACATTAATACTCACGTTCTGGTTCTGGCACCAAGCTCCTAATATTTTCCAGGCCAGTACCATTTAGTGATACTTAAGTGGGTATGCGGATAAAAAGTAAAGAAGTCTGCGAGGGCCACACAAGAGGCATGGTGGTGAGAATGCAGGTTCCAAGCTTTACTTCCAAAAACTCTCTACCTTTCACAGGAAATATGAAGAAATATATCCACCTGAAGTAGACGAGTTTGTCTATATAACTGATGACACTTACACAAAACGACAACTGTTAAGGATGGAACACCTGCTCCTGAAAGTCCTAGCTTTTGATCTGACCGTGCCAACCACTAACCAGTTTCTCCTCCAGTACTTAAGGAGACAAGGAGTGTGCGTCAGGACTGAAAATTTGGCCAAGGTAGGCCACGTGACTTCCAGGAACTTAGGAGCCAAGGAGAGTAAAAAGTAGTCTTTCCTGATCATCCTTCAGTTCTTCCTTCCTTTGTAGTTCTTTGTCTCGGGCACAGAAAAACTCTTTAGGAATGCAAGAGAGCTAATCTTAGGACCATGATTTGTGGTTCCAAGACATTATGGTTGATCACGTTTGGTAGGCATGGATTGTCTAATCACCCAACTCTTAAAGAAATTCAAGTTTGGAAGCTGTTCCCTTGTCGGATACAGACCACACGCGAGCAATACCTCTTCTTAGGTTTACAGAATGGGAACAAAGTAAATGCGGTTTTTATTTGGCTCTAATCTTATCCTGACGTATTAAGTGATGAAGCATTATTTGGTCATCTGAGGTTATAGTACTTGAGTTGAAGGCACTGAAGTATTGATTTAGAAAACTTGCGTTCTAACCACGATACTATGAGCTAGTATATCCGGTATGTATATGCTATGCAAAAAGTAATATGGGTACGTGTAAGTTTCACAGTATGTTTCTTCTAATCTAACAAGTTCTCAGAGGTACTGTTCTAGCCTCTGAACTGAATGCATTTGCCTGACAAATTAATAGCTTCAATATGGTTGTGTTTTTCCCATTGGCCAAAGACTCTTCCACACTAGTGGCCAGAACAGTGCTACTTTACCTGACTAGCATAAGTCTGTAGTACTAGTATAAGATAAGTTAATCTATGATACATAATGTGCAAGTGGACCAAATACTTGTATACTGACATTTACTACAACATAAATGTTATTCCGGTTATGGACAGACATAGCAATTATTAACTTGAATAATTAATAAAGTGAATAATTTTGAGCATCTGTTTTTGTCTGCTCATCATTAGATACAGGATGAACAAAGATAAGACGATTGTTTTTCCCTTGACATTTCTAGGTTTACGTGTAACCTTAGTCACATTTCTAATTCCATTGGGATTTTCTCTCTTGTGCTTAGTATGTAGCAGAACTGAGTCTACTTGAAGCTGACCCATTCTTGAAATATCTTCCTTCATTGATAGCTGCAGCAGCATATTGCCTGGCAAACTATACTGTGAACAGGCACTTCTGGGTAAGATTCTACTTCTTTCTAGATGAGATTCAAGGCCTATGTAAAAATCTGTTCAGTAACTCCCAAGGCTTAGAGTGAGGGAGAGTTGGTTTAATAAGGAACTGGTTGTCTTGCCAGCAGATTCCAATATGCCACTGAGTCCTACAGGTCAGCCTTTATGACTTTGACTCAGTGACTTGGAGTAGAGATTGCAGGAAGTCAAGGAGATGGTGTTGGCATGCTTATTGAAAAGAAGCAGGCCTGGAAACCCCAATGCCCCCCTCATACAAGGTGAGCAAAAGTTGTTGACTTTTCCCCTCTGTGTAAAACAACCTGGATCCACTTAGGATGGTCAGAAGGTTGCAGCAAGTTTTCAAGGAAACAGGGCAGTTAGTATTGCCTCTCGGTCCAAGAAGAGGCAAGATTGAAAATGGATCCCTTGATTTGCTTCTGAAGGCTTCCTTTTGTGTTGAAAGAAGTGGTGTGTCTACTTTTACTTTCTAGAATACTTATTTACTATCCTACTTTTCACTAAGAATCTTTCATATTCTATGTAAATATGGTGTCTGGTAAGTAGAGGCTCTTTAGGGACCAGTAAAAATCCTGCTCATGAGGGAATAGGTCAAAGTAACTTGTCCCAAACCGAGCATTATAAATAATATAAAATGAGCAAATTGAGAACTCTGACTGTTCTTCCTAATATTTTTTTTCTAAAGTCACTGAAGGAGGATTACAGTTTCTTTTGAGACGAATGTGGATACTTCCTAAGTGATCAATTTCCTTTATTTCACAGTTTTATCTTCAGCTTTCTGATAATCTTATGAAGTTATATGATGCAGTTTTTTCTTTTGTCTTGATTAGCCAGAAACCCTGGCTGCATTTACAGGCTATTCATTAAATGAAATTGTGCCTTGCCTGAGTGAGCTACATAAAGCATGCCTCGATATACCCCATCGACCTCAGCAAGCAATTAGGGAGAAGTATAAGGCTTCAAAGTAAGTTTCTGAGATTTTCTTATCTGGGCTTACTGATTTAAAGCTTTAATAGGTTATAGGAATGTCAGAATTAAAAATAGAACAAGTCGGATCTCTAGTACTAGGCTTGCATGTTAAATCAGGGGAAATCAGTTGAGAGAGGTCCAGATGTATAATTTGTCAGTTTGTAGTACATACAGTCGGACAGCTTTCTTCCTTTCTGTTGAAACTACTTCTGTTCAATTACTGTTGAAAGTTTTCTGTGGCCCAAGATTTTACAACACTGAAATCCTTTGGGTCTCATTTCAGGTACATGCATGTGTCTCTCATGGAACCACCCGCAGTTCTCCCTCTGCAATAAGTTTCCTACTGAAGCACTTTCAGAACTTAATCTCCATATCAACAGAATTCGTCTTAACTTTTATAGGTTTCTGCAGGTTGGATCAACTAGTGTTGCTACAATATAGATGACATATTTTTAAAAATGTAATTGTATTTAGGTTTTCTTAGACTTTGGTAGCTTGTACTGTCATCTAACATTTTTTAAAGAATAAACAAAGAACTTGCCTTATGATCACGAGTTAGACTTATTTACTAATTAGGATGGCTGATGTACTTGCCTGGAGTTTTAGTGGGGAGCATTCTAAATGTCCTCTCTATTTCAAGGGTTCTCCTAAGCTGGTTTCATAAATCTGGCCTGCTATTAGGATTAAGTGTTCTGAGGAATTCAGAGATTTTCATGTTTGGTAAATGGCTATCCCGAGGGTTTTTCCTTCCTGTCTCTTTACTTTTCACATAGCTCTCCATAAATGGGAAAAGGAAGGAACCCCAAGCTCAGGGATATAAACAGGCACTATCTATTCCAGCTTACCTCCTGGACCCTATGGAGTAAAGACAGTGAGTTGAGGACTGAGTGTGGTCAAGGTACTTCTGAAGGGTGATTTACGTTTAATTCTACTCCAGGGACGTGACACTCATTTTGTAGGTTATGTCAGTGTGTAGTTTTGATTTAGTCACCCATCAAGCATATATTTCAGCCTTAGAAGATGCTCAGAGAGATGGAAAAAGCAAATTTCACCACAGGGTGGGACTTCAGAACAATGAAGCTGACCCCTCATAGTTGTCCCTGGGGAGATGTCCGTGCTAAGCTCTGCCATAGCTCCGATTATCCTACAGTTCATACACAGTCCTATATGGCCCCTTGCAGCAGCACTCACATAGTATGCAAGGTGAGGAAAACTGCCAAAACATTCATTTGTTGCAACTTTGTTTTAAAGATTGGAAGGAAAATCAAGAGTACACTTGACCCGATGCAGGGTGGTACTTACTGGGGACTGAATGGAACTTTTGTAAATGTCAAACCAGGAGGCCGTGGGCACACATGAGCTTTCTGTGCTGTGTGCCCCGTCTCTAGACCTGTCCCCGGGCTCAGTCCCCATGGCTCTGTGGAGGCAAGAAGGACAGGAAACTTGTGTTTTCTAGATCCCTTTACATAGAGAAGATTAGACCCAGATAAGTTTTGGTAAAATGGTAGTAGATGAAATTAACTCCAAATACTAAGTTTCAAGCTCTAATGAAATTATTAGTATAGAAATACAGCCGTATTTTCAAATTTTGTGAAGACTTTTTTAAGTACCCACAAACTCTAAAAAGGTTTTAGCATTGTCTTTTTTTCCCTCTGCAGATAAACATTCTCAAGGTCTCTCCATTTCTGGTTCCACTGAAGAAATCAACACTTCCCAAAGTATTCTGTGAATTATTTTCCATGAGTTTCACCAAGGGGATACAGGACCTATATCACTACCGAGTTTTCTGTTTTTATGTTCTATAATCCGCAATTTGTAATGTCACATTCTTTTTCTTTAAAAAAAAAGTTTTTTTAAATCTTTATTTATTTTTGAGAGACAGAGTGTAAGCAGGGGAGCAGCAGAGACAGAGGGAGACACTGAATCGGAAGCAGGCTCCAGTCTCAGCTGTCAGCACAGAGCCCCACGTGGGGCTCGAACTCATGAACCAACCGTGAGTTCCTCACCTGAGCCTAAGTCAGACACTCAACTGAGCCACCGGGGCGCCCCTGTCATGTCACGTCCTGACTTATGACTGGGCACCTTTCTGTTCACTGCATAGATGTGCTTACCTTCCAACTACCCTGTGGACTTGACAGTGTAACAGACATGCACTATTAGGTGAGCCATAATATTGCCCTCTCCTGAGGAGGCAGTGGGGGAGGCTAATTCAGGCTAAGGCTTTCGTGGTAGAAGTGCTGTGTTTGTCCCTTTCGGGCCTTAAAGATTTGAGGGACCTGGCCAGGGAAGCTTCCTCTCATGCTCTGCCAGTTTACACGGGCCAACCAACTCGCTGTGAAACCTGCCTGTCTCGAACTGCAGCCATGTGGAATCCTGACAAAATAACATTTTCTTTTGCTAGCGATATTCTTGTTCTGGAATGTTTTGCTTCACCTAGAAGAGACCTGAGAAATAGTCCTTCCTTATGAATTATTTTGCAAAGGAGGATTTTGTTGCTAACCTGGGTCCAAAATTTAACCCTGACTTTGGGTCACAAAACCATACTAAGGGACATAGAGGTCTGAACCCATAATTCTTATGTTCTTTGCTGCCAGCGATTTGCACACACTCATTCCCAGCCCCCAACACACACACCCACCAATTGCAAAGAACTGGTTCTCAGTGTTGACTTGCTTGTCTTATTACTTTTTTGTGTCCCTGAAATACTTTATTTAAAACTAGAATACAACTGTCACCTGTGGCCCTCCCAGCCAGCCGGAGAGAGAATAGCAGCCTTCATTCAGTGGCCCTCCTTTCAACCCATTCTTTTTTCTCCCCTGAATTTGGTGTTGGTCACACAGGGTTTTTATACTTCATAAGAATATGTGCATAAACAATAACGTTTCCTTTTAAAATTTAATGATTGTTGACTATCTTGCATATCCTTCAGTGATAAGTGTTTTAGGCTTCTCTGTATTTGGAGACTATCTGGAGAATCCTAGTTATTTATATACTATTGTGGAAGGTTAAATGAATATACCATGGTTTTTCTGTTCTCTTGATTTTCCCACATCTTTTTCCCTGCCCTGCCCCACCCCAGCCACTACTTGCCAGCCAGTGAACGCAATTGGTTGGGACAGGGCTGTGGATGTGGGAGTATCACACCCGTCTCTGTGGTCTCTTTGGCCTGTGGCTTCAGGCCTTTCCCACAAATTGAGGGGCCTTTGTTGAAGTGGGCCATGAGAAAGGATAATGGGAACCACATTTGCCCACCCATTATCAGGAGCCAAAGAAAGAAATTGAATATACCCAAGCTGCTCTGTTGTTTCTGTCATTCCAGTAAGCTTTCCCCACGAAAGCGTTAAAACATCTAGACCTGATGTAGCACTAAAACCTTGAAATTGAAGTCCACACTGTTTGGCTGAGAGTTCCCTTGCCTAGGTACTCTCAGGCTTTCTGTTTCCTATGTCCAGATTGAGGGGATGGGACATACTCCTTGGGGCTCATGGCTGTGACCCCATTTAGCCTCCTGCAAGGACAAGCATGCAAAACCTATGGTCCGCCGTTAAAGTTTTACTAAGGGAGGACTTTCCCTTAGAAATAATAAATGACTTGTATTAGTGATTGTGGACTTGATGGTATTCTTAAAAAACTGAATGGCCAATGCTCAATTAACTAGTGTAATGATGCGAAGAGGCACACGGGGAAAGGCATGGGGGAAAGGGGCTATGGGAAGGAGATCATAGGTAACACAGAGAAGTTAAAACAAGTCAAACCAGGATCTGTGGATTGAATGTCTGTCATGAGGATGAAGCTTACTGGGGCAGGTAGTTGAGTGACTGGGCCCATGGTCCTAGTCACCTTGTGGGGTAGGTGTTCACCCAGGCTATACATGTTTGCTTCTCCTTAGTTGTCTCCTCCCCTTCACTCCTCTCCTTCACTGACTAGGTTTCCTGCTTACATCAATCAAGATATTATTTGCATCAATTTATTTGCTCCTTTAAACTTGATCAACCAGATGAATGGTGTGGCTGTTTACACACTGCAGTGAACACAGTGGAATGTTGGCTGGTTACTATTTAGTTTCAGCCACACGCTACAAATACATATATATTCTCAACTGATTCATAATCCTATTAACTTTTCATCCTATATGTCCTCCCACCCTCCCCAACGGTTGATCTTCACATCGACTGCTCTTTGCCTGCATCATCAAGAGTTACCTATAGAGGCATCCTCCATGTAACATCCATGCCAACCTCCCATCTTTTATGCCCAGTGCATGGACTATCACATTCAAAGACAACCAACTTTTCCCCCCACTGGTTGGTAGGCAAAGGGAGAAAGAGGATACCAAAAGCCACAATCTCAGCAGGGAATCTGCAGTTGTTATATACATGCCCAAGGCCCTGTGGAATTCCTTTTAACTGCATGGACAGTGCATATATAGTACATAAAACAGAGCACAGCTGAACTCACTCTGATAAAGCCCTGACTCAGTTCATGGAGGCAGTGGGTCGGGACATGTTTGTTACCACATTCAAATCCCACAGTGGAAGCCTGGATTCTGGAACCACCCGCTGCAGGAGCTGTGTGTATCTTCTGTACCCCCTTGTTTCTCCAAGCAGCTGATGCTGCAGTTACAGACTCAAAAATAAAAGGAAAGTGCTATCAGGGTCCCTGCTCTGCTATGCCAGTCCCACACTGAACTGGAGATAAGCAGTGAGTGAAATGTCTGGAACAGATGCCAGATGGAGGGAATGGGGCTGGCTTCCGCTTATCAGACTAAGCTTAACCTACTGGCAAGGGGTTTCTCTCCTCAGTTTAATTAACAATGAGAGAGAACTACAACCAGATACCAATCTGTGGTGTTGGGTATGTCAGTCTTCAGACAACTTATTTCAAACTTTTGTCATCTAAAAATGTGCTTTCTGCTCTTCTGGTGATTAACAGCAGCTCATTCTTTTATAAGAATTGAAACTAAGACGCAGACAAATGCAGTGAAAGGCCAGTACTGCCTTTCTCTTTTCACCCAGGAATTTATCCTTCACAAAGACCCTTAGGAGACCAGGGTCCTAATTCCAACTTGGCTATTAACTGAGTGATGCTGGTGGTACTAGGTAAGTTGACTGCATTGATTGCTTTAACCACCCCAAACCTGTGTGGCTCATCACATGACGGGTTCCTCTCTCATGTCACTCTCCAGTGTGTATTAGGAAAAAGGGGGCCTTTGTTTTCACATGACCATCCTTACCCTGGAGTGACCCACTGAATTCTTGTTTTCAGCAGGTGAGGGAATAGAAACATGGAGAAAACATACCTATTCTTACTGCAAAGGCCTGGGAACTGTAATTGAGCTGTAAGCTCTGGGAGAAGGGCATTCAGTGTGGATAAACAATCAGTCCTTGCCTGTGGGCATTTTACTTAGGGTCCTGACGTTAATCCCATCATGAACTCAGAGTTTGATTGGATGAGTCTTTGTTGATTTTGAGTGACTTATCCATTTTTACTATTTCTCTCCAATCTGAATATGGCCTTTAAAATGACTGACCTTTTAAACCAACCACTTCTGAACAGTAACATTTCTTAATAATGGATGTGATATGCCAGTTACGTATTTTCTATTATGCATCTCAATATATAATTACTGAACGTGAGTCACTTAAAATTCTGGGTGCTATGTCACCTCTTGGGAAACACCAAATTCAATTATCTTAAACTCTTCCCAGTTCTGTGGTAAATTTGTAATGCTTCAAAAAGTAAATGCCAACAAGAATTCACTTTTTTATGTGTCTTAAACTTGATGGTACTTGGGCAGGAAATATGAAGGCTGGTCATGAACTGCATTGAGAATGGCACTATCTTAGGATGATCAAGGGCCACAGAGAGGGGTGATATGGATTTAGGCCTTTACAATAATGGGATAGCATCTCTTTTCAGCCTTTACCCTATCCTTCCTCCTCAAGCATTAAAAGCAAGAGCCAGGGAAGTCGGAAGATTGACATATCTGTTTAGAATGAACACTTTGATGTGGCAGTTCTGACATTTAGGGGAAGAAAAGGGCTGGAAAAGGTGCCTAAAGTTGAGATGATACGTCACACTAGAATTTCTCACGGAAATAAAACATAATAGGGATTATGTTCCCGATGCCTGCATCCATCTCTGTCCTTATCCCCCTGCTGTCACTGCCTTAGCTGAGCCCCCGTCATTTCTCAAATGCACCCACCCCTGTAGCAACCTCCTAATGGCTCTTCAGTTTCCTTTTCCATTTCCAGAGTTTTCCGAAGTAAAATTGACGGTACCTCTTTCTTGCATCTAATTCTTCAATGCCTCATCACCACTGGAATAAAATAGGGGGCACGTAGGCCCTTCATTAGCCAGACCCTGCCCACCCTTAACTAACAGCTCCTGCTTTAGTAAACCCTGCCAAGTTACTTGTGGTTCCCTGAATAGGCCATGTTCTCCCTTCCCGTATTCTCCCACACAGACTACTCTCTATTTGAAAAACATTTCCCACTTCCCAAAACCTTTTGGCTACCTCTGAGGTGATTTTTCAGAACCAGTGTTTGGCTTTACCTCCCCATCAGCCTCAGGGTAAGTGTCTCTCACTGGCTATTAATTGTCTGTTTGCCCTTGTCTATCTTCCCCTAGAGTACACATTTCATCCCTATACTCCTAGCATCAGGCTTCATGCTAGAGATTCAATAATATTTTGTTGAATGAATGAATGCATTATTCTTTTTATAGAAAGTCACTAGCCCTCAATTTAATCCAGTATAAAGTTATATTGCTGAGAAGTATAAAACCTTTCAAAGTACATTTGGATAAAATGAGTTTAAAAGGAGAAGTTGTGGGGCACCTGGGTGCCTCAGTTGGTTAAGTGTCTGACTTCAGCTCAGGTCATGACCTCACGGTTCGTGGGTTCGAGCCCCGCATCAGGCTCTGTGCTGACAGCTCAGAGCCTGGAGCCTGCTTCAGATTCTGTCTCCCTCTCTCTCTGTCCCTCTCCTGCTCATGCTCTGTCTCTCTCTCTGTGTCTCTCTCAAGAATAAATAAACATTAAAAAATTAAAAAAAAAAAAAAAAAGAAGAAGCTTCAACCGAAGGTAAGAGTGGATGGTATCAATGTACTGTCATACAAAGTTCATTCTCCTCATAATTCTTTCATTTATTGTAACATAAGAAACTAGAACATAAAGGGAAAACTTTCATTAGGGTCTTGAAACAAAGGCATTTCTTAGATGAGAACTGGGAATACAGTGGCTTTTTGAGAGACAGATCTAGGGCTTTGCTATCTTTTTGGCCTTTACATATTTCTCCATCTGTCTTACAGGGAAGATTTTTGCCGTCAAAAGAGGTCTTCCTGAGCTGCCATTTAATGAGCAACAACAGCTTTATTTTGCATGTGCTGTGATCTATCATAAATCATATTTGCTTTTGAAATGCAGAAAGAAGAGCCCTTTTAATGGAAGGGTTTATTCTTTGATCCCTTAAAAAAAAAAAAAAAAAAAAAACTTTGGCTTTATGGCAGAATGATAGGGGAACACCATCAAGGCCCACCAGAAACAATGATGAATGCAAGATTGTTTGTGCTTATGGAGCACTTCAGTAGCTAAGGCCAAACCAAAGGTACTGAGCTCAGACTAGGGAGCGAGGATGGTGGGTAGGGGATAGTGGGTGGGCAGGAAATAGATGCAGACAAAGGGACTTTTAAGCGATAAGGAAAATTCTTCTAGAGCTCATTCATCATGGAAGATATTACCTCTTCCCTAAATCCTGGGAGGTGGAGAAAGGCCTTCTTGCCATAACAGCATAGAGCTAAGCTTTTAGGTTTTTGAAAGAAGCTTTGCAGAACCGACATCTTCCTATGGATCCTGTATTGTATGGATTGTTATGTTAGTCAGCTTAGGCTAAGCTATGCTGAAATAACAAATAAGGCCCAAATTCCAGTGGCTTAAAACAAGTTGGCCAGCTTGTCTGTGTACTTGCTTTAAACAGTGACTCAGGGCTCCAGGTTGCTTCCATCTTTCAGCTCTGCCAACCTGCTTTCAGATGCATCCATGCTTTCAGATGCAACCTGCTTTCAGATGCATCCATGGGTAAGAGAACACGGAGAAGACACAAAGGAACTCAACCACCCTCAGGCTAGAACTGCACATATTTCTGCTGACACAGGGGCTGGAAAAAGTAGCTTAACTTTTTGACCTGGGAAGAGGGAATGGTTAGATGAACACATACCAAGGGCTGTAAGTAACAGTTAACATCTTTCTGGAGATTCTCTGTTGAATTTGAGAGTTAGGAATTAGAAACAGAAACAGCCTGGGCAGTAAAACTGCATTCTGAACTGCAATTAAAGCAAAAAGGTTACTCTTCAAGCATGGAATTTTGAACTATTACAGACAAGGATGGTAGGCAAGAACAACAAAAGAATCAGAACAAGAATGGAATAGTTACCCTGGTGTACTATTTCCCAGGCTGTGTTCTGGGGGACCCTAATGCTCCTCGAGACGAAGATCGTGAAGGCTGGGAGGGGAAGCGTAACATGTGTGTGCTGGGGAGGCATTTTTCAGTCAAATAAGCCTGGTGGTTAAACAGTTTAAATGATTTCTCTATTATTGGAATTCTCGCAGTCTTTACCTGGCCATGATAATGCACCCCTCACATCTCCTTTTGAGGGGAACATAGCTGACCCAGGGTCCAGCTGTTGTGCTCTGCAATCCCTTGCTGTGTTTGGAGGGAAGGCTGCCCTTTCCTCTGGCTGCTCCCGATGACTGGGCACAGCAGGGATACTAACGGAAGATCATTACAAGGAGATCTGGCATTCTTCTGACTGCTGACTTGGGCTCCAGGACTCCTAACAGTCTTCTGAATACTTTCTTAGCATCACGCCGCAGTCTGAGTCTCTTCATTTCCAACCCTCCTATCTCCCTTCTCTCCTTCACGGGGCCTGCATTGTGGTCTGAAGGCTCCCCTGGCCTCCTCCAACTCCATCCCCTTTTTGTCTCCCAGGCAATTTGCCCAGTAAATCTCTTGCACATTTACTCCTGCCTTGGTGTCTGCTTTTGGGTGGCCCCCAAAAAGAGGGGATAGA
Source organism: Leopardus geoffroyi (assembly GCF_018350155.1). Taxonomy (NCBI): domain Eukaryota; kingdom Metazoa; phylum Chordata; class Mammalia; order Carnivora; family Felidae; genus Leopardus; species Leopardus geoffroyi. The sequence goes on from NC_059326.1 coordinate 15,249,979, forward strand.
CAGTATTTCCCAGATGCACTTGGCCAGAGAAAACGTTCTTCACACAAACCTGTCATGTTAAAAAGGCCACTAATATCTCAAGGAACACGATTGGAAATGCTGCCTTAGAGAAAAGGGCAATTAATTAATAATTAAGCCATCTACACTTTAATTTGTATGTTATTTATAATTTGATTTGTACACATATGTTTAAATTATGTGTTAATTTGTGTAAGTCTTTCATAGTCTTTTCTTATTATTTCAGTTTTCTGGATTAAAATAATCCTTCAGGTGTTATTAAGGACCCAATCACCATCATAGTTATTGCCCCGGGGGCCTAGGGCAGGACCAATCCAGGCAAACAGCAGCCTTCTGCTTCCCCTGGGCACATTCTATTGAATGCTGTTAATGCAAATCACCAAGTTAGTGACCATATATTAAATATTGATGCAAGAGGGATTTGGGGAATCTTTAAGAATGTCTACTAGGGGCGCCTGGGTGGCGCAGTCGGTTAAGCGTCCGACTTCAGCCAGGTCACGATCTCGCGGTCCGTGAGTTCGAGCCCCGTGTCAGGCTCTGGGCTGATGGCTCAGAGCCTGGAGCCTGTTTCCGATTCTGTGTCTCCCTCTCTCTCTGCCCCTCCCCCGTTCATGCTCTGTCTCTCTCTGTCCCAAAAAATAAATAAAAACGTGGAAAAAAAAATTAAAAAAAAAAAAAAGAATGTCTACCAGGTTATTAGGCATTTAGAGATTTTATTATCGCACTCAGGAGAAACTAAAGTTTTGGTTTCTAACATCTGACAGTATGGAATGCTAAAATTTATAACTCCATGGCGCTGGCTTTTTGAAAAGAATTGAGCCCCCAAAGCACTTATTAGTATTGCATATAAGAGAATCCTTCAGGCGTTATGTTTTGGAAATTATTCAAAGATCCTTACAATTATCTAAAAGGCGGCATCCTGAAGAATTATTTATACATGTGTATTGGTGGTAGCATTATTCGTAGTAGCAAGAGGTGGAAGCAATACAAATGCCAATCAGTGGATAAAAGGATAAACAAAATGTGGTCTACACACACAATGGGATATTCTTCAGCCTGAAAAAGGAAGGAAGCTCTGACACATGCCACGCCATGGATTAACTTTGAGAACATCATGCTAAGTGAAATAAGCCAGTCACAAGAAGACAAATACTACATGATTCTGCTTTTATGAGGTATCTAAGTAGTCAACATCATAGAAACAGAAAGGAGAATGGTGGCTGCCAGGGGCTGGGGGGAAGGGGGAAGACAGGGAGTTGTTTAATGGATATAGTTTCTTACAACAGAAAAAGCTGAAAAAATTTGTTGGGCAACAATGTGAATATGGTTAACACTACTTGTACACTTAAGAATGGTTAACATAGTAAATTTTACATGTGTACCTCCCCACAATTAAATAAGTGATCTGTAATCTGAGAAGCTTTACAATGATACTTTTAAGCAATCATATGGTTAGTCCAGCTTGAGGCAAAATACAAGCTCCTTAAAAGCAGAAATACTGTTTTATCTATTTTATTTTATCCCTTACAGCTTTGCTGCTCAAAGTGTAGCTCATGGGTCACAACATCAGCATTGTTTGGGTGTTTGTTAAAAATTGTAAGGTGTACTGAATATAAACCTGCATTTTAAAGTTTGTTTATTTGGTCAGAGAGAGAGAGGCAGAGAGAGAGAAGGAGACAGAATCCCAAGCAGGCTCTGCACTGCCAGTGCAGAGCCAGATGCAGGGCTTGAACTCTCGAAACTGTGATATCATGACCTGCGCAGAAACCAAGAGTCGGAAGCTTAATCAACGGAGCCGCCCAGGTACCCCTACACCTGCATTTTAATAAGACACCTGAGCGATTCACATGCACTTTAAAGTTTGAGAAGCACTGTCCTACAGCACCAACTCAGAAATACTCAGAGATGAATAAAGTTTGTCTGTTGTTTGTTTGCAGATTAGAAACCTTCAAGAATTGATAGCTGCATTTAACTTCTTTGCTCCAGGGTTGCTGTGAACTTTAGACTTCACCGTTACACATCTGCTGGAAATAAACAGTGAGCCAAGATTTACATACATTTAAAGTGGGATTTTTCAAAAGTTACCTTCTATATGATTATCTTGCACTTAGAACAAACACTTAATTTGAAGATGGAGCCATCTCTGCCACCTTCCCACTTTCTCTGACCGCTTAATGACCTCCGTGTGGCAATATAACTCTGAGGAATGTGCAGAAAGGTCAGCATTTAGTCTCCAGTTACCACTTCTCAGTTCTGAGGCATCGGTCCCACACCCATGGAGGGTGAAGGACCATGGGTGAGACCTCTGATTACAAATGGGAGGCCCTCAGGGCGCCTGGGTGGCTCAGTCGGTTGAGCGGCTGACTGCAGCTCAGGTCATGATCTCGCGGTCCGTGAGTTCAAGCCCCGCGTTGGGCTCTGTGCTGACAGCTCGGAGCCTGGAGCCTGTTTCAGATTCTGTGTCTCCCTCTCTCTGACCCTCCCCCGTTCATGCTCTGTCTCTCTCTGTCTCAAAAATTAATAAACGTTAAAAAAAAAAATTTACAAATGGGAGGCCCTCAAAGATTTTCTCTCCTCCTTCCCTTTCTTTCTCTCATTAAACTTCAGAGGCCAAGCTTGCCAGATCTGGCCATATCACAGTATTATATATCCAACTGCCTCCTCTAGGAGGATGCTTAACTAGAAAGGAACCATAAAAAGATCAAGTTCACATCCAGGAGCACTCCCAGCTCCTCCTCCTGGAACAGCACCTTGCTTGGGTCTGAGAGAGATGGTGGATTAATAGGCCTCATATGGAATCTTCCAGCAAGTCTTCTCCTTGAGCAACCCCCCTTGTGATGGTTCCTGTGAATAATATGAGCTCCAGGTATCTAGGCAAGATTGGTTTGTATCTACGGATGTGCGACCCATGGTTGGAGAAGTCAACAATTTGTACGCCTTCTAAGTGTTAAACATGCTACACTATCACACTGAGCTTTCGTAGCTCTGGGGTGGGGAAGATAGTCATTGCATGTGCTGACAAGGCAACAGCACATGGCAATTCAATGCTGGGAAAAGAATTAGTATTTTGTACGTTTATTGGATACACACTTTCCAAAGCACTTTCAATTATATTATCTCATTTGATCCTCACAAGACTTTGCAACAGTAAATAGGGCAGTCATTATCAGCCCCATTTTACACAAAACAAGTCTTGGCGAGTTTAGAGTCTGCGGTGGTAGTTGACAGAAGTGGCTCAAATTCACTCACTCCACTCATTCCTTGACCATTAGCAACTAACTAACTTCATGTCTCTGGGACGCAGTTTCCTCATCTGCAAATGAGAAGGAAAATAATTCGGTCTTGCCCACAAGGTAGATGGTACACGTGAAGACTGTAGCTTAGTGGCTGCCTGCACACAGGTAGAGGTGATACCTGTTAGCCACTATGATTACTGACAGATCATACAGCTAATGTGTGACCACATTAGATCTAGGACTCAATTTTTTTTTTCAGTTTATTTATTTTTGAGAGAGAGAGAGAGAGAGACAGAGAGACAGAGAGAGAGAGAGAGACAGAGCACAAGCAGGGGAGACGCAAAGTGAGAGGGAGACATGGAATCTGAAGCATGCTCCAGGTTCTGAGCTGTCAGCACAGAGCCTGGCACAGGGCTCGAACCCATGAACCATGAGATCATGACCTGAGCTGAAGTCGGTTGCTTAACTGACTGAGCCACCCAGGAGCCTCTTTTTAAAATTAAAAAAAAAAAAAAAAAAAAAAAAAAAAAAATTAATAGGCCTAGGCTCAAACCATCTTCTTCATGTTCTAAGTCCAACGGTCTTTTCATTATACATCAGCACATTTCCAGCATCATCTCCTTCAGGAGGCATTTTCTGATCCCCTCCTTTCCCTGGCAGAGTGCCCCAACTCTCTTTCCCAGTTGCATTCGGTACATCACTAGCTCTCCACATTGTGTATGAATCCACTGACTCTAAGCTCCCTCAGGGCTGAGACCATGCCTCCTCATTCATCTTGGTATCACCAGAGCTAAATCACTGCCAGCACATAGTAAGCACAGTGTTTGTTAATCTGAACTCCAGTACGGCTCACTGATAGGAACTTTGATAGGAAGCAGTCTTGCATTCAGTCTTTGCAGCCAAGACCATACTGTATCCCTCTGCCTGTGTTTTTTTGCCTTTTTATCTTTTACCTCTTCTCCTAGAGGCCTATTTATTATCTATGTCTATAATTCTCCAATTCTCATGCAGAGTTTGAATAAAATTACAGTTTAGCTCCAGCTGTGTAGATTTCTACAACCCAATATGAAGCTCCTGCCTGCTGCTGAGAAAACACACAGATGCGCTTTATAATCAGATTTCAGGAGAATGTGGCTTGTTGTTAAGGTTTCATTTCTGGCCAAACAGGAGGGAGGAACTAAAAATGGGGCTGCCAGAACAAGACGAAAATGTCAGGTGCTTAAAAGGAAGCGCGAAACTCTGACTTTAAACCACTAGATGATACCCAGAGTTGCCTTTTATTTATTTATTTTTGCTTTGTTTAATTTGGGGAAAGTGAGTTGTATTTGAACAAGTCAAATTCAGATTTGCACACTATGCATGTATGAATGCACAGAGATATATACACATGTGGATATGCATTTTCATCCTATGTAGCAAAGCCTTGATATACAAGCCCATCTTGTCATTTAACTGGTGTTATTTTACTCAAAATTCTTAACTGTGAGGTAGTAAAGGTCATAACCCTAACCCAAGCATTAGCTACTGCTATTGTACACAACGCATTGAATATTGTGACCATTAGCCATCTACGAAATGGACCTCCATTCTAATAAGTTAAACAGTTGTGAGAAGGGATTTCATAAGCTTAGGGGAGTATTTCAGGGCAACAATTCATTAAACAGATCACAGCAAAATCGTGTTGCTTTGGACAATATGTTGAAAAAAACCGTTTCTGCTATTTTTTGCACATCATCCTTGAGAAGGAAAAAGTGAAACAGCGATTTGCTCAATTTGAAACTTCCAAAAGGATGGGATATAAGATTTAGAGCTACTTTAATATGTGAAATACAAATAAAGGCTTTCTGGATTGGTACAACTATTTTTAAGTTCTTCTATCCTTATGAGAATAACAATCTTGCTTAATTTAAAACATCACACCCCCTGCATTTCCTTAGTTTGAGAAAATATAAGCAGATTTGACTTCACATTATTTGGCAAGAGCATAGTTAGCTGATGAAAGGTGGGATGTGACATGCTAGTCAATGACAGCCCAAGATAACCATGAGATCATCGGAGTAGTTTCAAAATCAATTGGTAACACAGTCCCATGGTGAAGTCGAGGGATAATTTTCTCAGACACCTCATGTTTCAAAACACGTTATGCCATTAATTTTGATTATGGTTGTAATTTAAACTGGCTCTCCAATTTTAAAAATGATTACATAAAAGCATTGATTCAGTGCCTGAAACACATGTGCTCAGAAAGCACATTCAGGTGAAGTAAACAGTGTTTAAATGCGCAGCATACATTGTCTTCACTTTAGAAAATAACAAGACAAAAAAAAAAAAAAAAGAAAGAAAATAACAAGACAATATGTTCTTCTCTTACGAACTCTACCGACCCAAAGCTTTAATCCATTTCTCTTTACATAAATATATTATCACCTGATTTCTGATACCGGATTAGCTGCCTTACAAGAAAAAAAGAAGTCATTTATTTTCTGTGAGTGACTCTAACAACCCTCGGTCTCAGAAGAAATGTTGAAAGCATTAATTCCCGAGTCCTGCACTCCCCTTCTTTCACTGTGTGGTTAGAGGAATTTGCAATGAGAACGAGAGCTGCTTGAAATCCTTCTGGTTGTCTGTTACCTAATGTTTGTCCAGAGGCTAGGTTTCATTTGAGTGAGAGCTCCTGGGGTCTCAGTCGATGTAACTTTGAGGTAAGAGAAAGACGGAAGAAGCACCCCATCAGGCAGATTTAAGAGATGCCAAGCTTTTTTTTTTTTTTTCTTTTTACAATTTTTTTTAATGTTTATTTAGTTTTGAGAGAGAGTGTGCACACAGTGGGGAGGGGCAGAGAGAGAGGGAGACAGAATCCGAAGCAGGCTCCAGGCTCTGAGCTGTCAGCACAGAGCCCAACGCGGGGCTCAAACTCATAAACCATAAGATTATGACCTGAGCTGAAGTCGGACGCTTAACTGACTGAGCCTCCCAGGCGTCCCAAGATGTCTAAGCTTTTAAATCACCTGGGAGACCATCAAAAGAGTTCCATGTTTCAGGGGTCCTGGAAGCCTGGATTGTAGGCCAATTTGGAGAAAGGAGAATAAAGAATGAAAAAAAAATCCAAATGAAAATAATTTAAGCCAAAGCCCTGATGGAAAGTCAAGGCTACAGTTCAGGAAATCTGTGTGAAGTATGAATAATAGGTTGCCATTAAGCCTAGTCTTAAAGACTCTCAGAGGAGCCATGATTCAATCTTCATTTTAGACCTATCTTGTCCCTAGACTCCTGCCTTGTTGTCACTGTAGAATACCAAACTGCTATTGCTACAGCTCACTGAATCAGCTGGGATTTTCCCATTATTTCCTAGGGGAGGTAAGAATGTGAGGAGGTGAGAAAAAGACTTAACCCAGTGATGTGCTACTAAATGTTTAACAATTAGCTCAGTGAGGGGGTGGGAGAGTATGCCTATACAGTAAAAACTTGGTTTGCAAGCATAATTTGTTCCAGAAACATGCTTGTGATCCAAAGCACTGTATATCGAAATGAATTATAGGAACCATTGGCTCAGTTGTGATCATGGGATGTTCAGTGTCATGTACTACTCACATGGCAAGACATCGCTTGTCTATCAAGTTAAAATTTATTAGAAATATTTGCTCATCTTGCGGAACACTCACAGAACAAGTTCCTCGCAATCCAAGGTTTTACTATATTTGTGTACATAGGTTTATTGTCAATTATATTGCTGTAAAGAATATGTAGCATACAATTTATCAATAATAATAAAATACATACCTTTTGTTGTAAATCCCATATAGTTAATTGATTCTTACAGAATACTTTTGTTGATTTTTGCCAAACTGTTGTATCTATAGCCAATCTATAGTTGCAGCTGACAACCTGATATGGTTCTTACATGAATGTTAGTAGATGTTTTCATTCAAGTCAGTGAGTAAGACTAAGTAAAACAACAACTGTGTATGTTGGAACTCACTTGTTTGTCAATGACTTTGAGTACTGTAAGAATATTGGGAGACTATTTCCTCATGTTTTTATTCACAATATAATAGCCAAACACATGATACATTTAAAAAGTTTGATCTGCATTATTTAAATTTTCTCTACTAGGGGCGCCTGGGTGGCGCAGTCGGTTAAGTGTCCGACTTCAGCCAGGTCACGATCTCGCGGTCCGTGAGTTCGAGCCCCGCGTCAGGTTCTGGGCTGATGGCTCAGAGCCTGGAGCCTGTTTCTGATTCTGTGTCTCCCTCTCTCTCTGCTCCCCCCCCCCCCCCCGTTCATGCTCTGTCTCTCTCTGTCCCAAAAATAAATAAACGTTTAAAAAAAAAATTTAAATTTTCTCTACTATGTTCTTAAGTCCAAACCAGGAATTGGCCAAAACGTTTTCTGCTAAGGACCAGAGAGTAACATTTTACGTTTTACAGGCCAGAAGGTCTCTATTTTAACTGTCTCTCTATCTGTACGACCCTCTGCCATCACAGTCTGAAAGCAGCCACAGGCTGCATGTGAACAGATGAGCGTGGCTGTATTCTGGTCAAACTCTATTTATGAACACTGAACTTTGAATGTAATGTAATTTTTATGTATCATGAAATCTTCGTTTGATTTTTTTCAACTATTAAAAATATAAAAGCCTTTTTGAGTTTTTAAGTCAAAAATAGGCAGTGGGCAGTGGGCTAGTGATACAAAAATAGGCAGTGGGCTAGATTTGGTTTATAAACTGTAGTTTGTCATTCCCTTGTTTTGTCCATCAACAAAAGAGTAACTCAAGCCCTGATTTGTAGCATTTGCCAGTCCCGTGGCATAAAAATTACTACTATGGCTGATTTCAAGATGCTAATGTGATACCACTGAATGTTGGGAAGAGATGGGGAGTAGTACAACATTATGTAGTATTTCCACCCAATAGATACACAATAGGTAAAAAGAACCTCAAGAGCATAGATAATAGTAAAATAATTAGAAATTCTGAGTATTGGGTATTTGTTACCTTACTTTATGTTATTAACTTATTTGTAAGATTATATAATTTCACTTTTAATAATGGCAACAAACAACTAGAAAAATTCTCAGAAATTTTACAATCGGCTTCTGCAAGTTGGTACAAGTTGGCCTCGCCAAACCACTAAATGTAGCACTTAATATTCTAGGGTATACTGCAGCTCTTGACGCTGCGATTCCCACATTAACACTGACTCCTCTACCACAGAGGCAGAATTGCCTTTTGGAATTGCCCACAAAGCAGAGAGAGCACCAGGAATCCTAGGCCCTGAGCCCATCTAAGATGCTTTTGCTGATTCTGCCTTCCACAGAGTAATGATGGAAACCTTCACTGACACAGGTACACTGGGGCTTGACTTACCTCCCAAATGGAAAAATTGTTATGATAGTAATGATATCTGGCATTTCTTGAGTGTTTACTCTGGACCAGGCACTGTCCTCAAATTTTACCTGTGCCAGCTCATTGGGTTGTCACTTAACTCCAAGAGGGAGTTTCCATCATCACCATTTTACATTTGAGGAGACTGAGACACAGAGGTGTGAGGCTGTTTGCCAAGGTTACAGAGTGGAGAATTAAACGTTCCAACTTCTCTCAACACTGGCTCATTTTCTACGTGGCATTTGTGGAGACAAGTATCTATACTTTATTACTTACTTATTTATCTCTCCAATACAAGGTTATCAATAAAAATTCAGTATGTCCCGAACTGGACCACCATCTTTCCTCCCAAATCTCCTGGTCCTCTGTTTTCTTTTTCACGTGTTTGCTGTTGTTACTGGTATCAGCACTACACTAGGTACCCTGGCATCTTGGACTTTCCTCCTCGTTCTACACAGCTGCCAGTCCTGCTAATGGAACCTCTAATAGTACGTCTTGTGCCTCCTTCTTTTTTTTCATTCTCCTTCTAGTTCATGGCTTTGCTACCTCTCACTCAGATGATTTCAGAAGTCCCCTCACCATCTTACAGTATTCGTTCCAAATTACATACTGTATTGCTGGATTAAACTTCGGTCTCTTGCTCATAAGCTGTAATGACTGCCCACTGCCTACTCCTCAAAGCTCTCCCCTTCTTCCTCCTCTTCACTCATTTTAAGCTCTAAGCTGACAGAACTTTTCACCATTTTTCACATATACCCCATGCTTGACCCACCTCCACGCCTTTGCTCAAGCTGTTTCCTCTGCCTGGAGTGCCCTTCTCTGTAACTCTGCGTGCCTGCTCTCTACCCATCTTTTTCTTTTTTTAAGTTTAAATGACCCAAAATTTCCTTGATCTCCCAGCTAGAAAGAGCCTCTCCCTCTGCCGAAGCTCCACAGCCTTTTATCTATCTGCACTTTTCTTGTGGCACTTTTAGCTTTCCCACCCTAATTATTCTTATTTGTTGCTTCTCCAATCTCTCCTGCTTGATTCTGAGTTCCCTGCGAGCATGATTAGTTTTCCATCTATCCCCTACAGTTGCCTGTGCACTAGGTGCTCGGCCAATATGAGATGGATGAACGAGTAAAACATGGTAAAGACAACCTCTCACCATTTATTATTATTGTTGTTTAATATTCCTTTTGTGCAGCAGACTATGCACATTATTGAGCTGCATTGTCCAGCATGGCAATCACTAACCACATGTGTCTATTGAGCACTCGAAAGGTGGTCTAAGTTTGAAATGTACACTGGTCCAAACAGAAATGTGCTATAGCTGTAAAATATACACTGTACTTTAAAGTCTTAGTATGAAAAAATCTCAGTAATTGTTTTACATGGTGAAATTCTAATGTCTGTGATATACTGGGTTAAATAAAATATGAAAATTATCACCGGCCAATTTTAATTTTTTAAATGGGACTACTGGACAGATTAAAATTACATACGTGGCTTGCATTATGTTGCCATTGGCAGCTCTGTTATACAGCATACTCGTGATCCCCTTGAAACGTCTCTGTTTTCTAGGGTGACAGTGTGTTGTGGAAAAAGCTCTGAGAGTTTATCCCAGTTCCTCAAACTTTTGGAGTCTTAGTTTCCTTGGCTTTAAAATAGGGGTAATTGTGCCTTCCTTACAGGGTGCTTTTAAGCATTTAGTAAGATAATATACATTAAGCTGCCTGATACTTCGTAGGTACATGGCAAGCACTGGTTTCTTTGACTTTCTACACAAGCACGAACTTATACTGCATGCATCATTCCCACCAGTCACTGTCAGTATATTAATATCACTGCACTGACCAGTACTGATCATTGTTTTAGGTCAGCTCTTTATATCTTTCTATGATCTCTTCCTGTTGCTTTGAGTCTCATAAACCTGGCAAGAAAACGTGGGAAATTTAATTGTTAACTTGAAAAAAGGGAGAATTTGGAGTCCTTATCCTGCTTACATTTTCAAGGTTTGGTTCCGAATTACAATGTAAGCAGCTTGAGGCTCACCTCCCTGGAGGAAAGAGATGTCCATATCTGCCATGGTACACAATTTGAGGGGGTCAATTCACATTATACAGTATCCTATGTTGTACACTAATGGTTCAGCGTGAATGGTCCCTTCTGGAACAGCACACCACTGGAATACTGAATAACTTGCTGCTGTCTTTATTGGTATTACATGATTGATGGGTGGGGGATGGGGGGAGTAGGGAGGAATCAGGTACAATTTGTTCTCCACTTTAGGCATGACCAGGAACCCGGGTTTCGAGGTCCCTAATGATTATAGGATAATTATCAAAGAAGTAAAAGAATTATCAGTGCTATAGATAAATGTCAACATTATTTTCAGAACAGATATTGCTATTATAATATACTGACACTAATACTAATCAATGATTTCTGGGCACATTCTCCTTCATCAATAAAGGATACAGTTGTCATCGCTGTCATGTTCTGTGGGGTAAGCACATCCTGCATCTGCTTGTCTCCTCCACAAAAGGGCTTATATATCTAGAGAAGGTGAGGTGTTTAGTATGGGAAGAGGAAGATTGCTAGTTTTCATTATCAATGTAGGACAAGTAATTTTAGATCCCAAGATAACCTAACAATAGAGTGATGATGGTGTTTATCTTCTTAGGCTGTCAGTGCGTGAATATTATTAATCATAAACTTAATCCTGAATATCTTGGGACTGCAGCAGAGTTCCAGGATTTCATTTCTTAATGTCTTCGTTACAGCTGTAAATCTCAAAATAAATACAATAATTACAAGGAAGCATCAGCAGCTGGGGTAATTAAATACGACTTGCCTTCTGCTATGCCAAGACTTGCATTAAGCAGAATATGTGCTCTTCATTACAAAAGAATTCTTTACAGGTAAATGTTCCACAGTAGAAATGTTGCTCCTTCTGCCCAAAGGAGCAACTTATCAGGAAGGGTACCATCCCTAGGGTCCCTGGCTTCCCAGATGGAGATGCTCAGGCTCAAATGTGAAAGATAAATGGGACATGAAATTTTCAGGCTCCTGGGGCTCCACTAATCAGATGGGTGGGCACAAAGATGCATTTTCTCTCCTCAAACTGGAAATGTATTTGCCATGGAAAATCAACGAAATAATCAACAAATATATATTGAAGACACACTGTCATCATCATTGTCATCAACTACAAACATTTATTTTGTGTGTGTAACACACACATTACCCATGTTAAGGGCAAAAGAACCGTAAGACATGGATTAGGGCACAGAAGATCAAAAATCTAGACTTTAGTACGGGAAAATAGATACGATTCAAAGGCAACAACACATAAATTTCAACAGAAAGTACTATACAGTAGAGTTATAGGAATAGCCACTTTAGTGGATGTTATCCTAGAGTCTTGATACATTTAATAAGAAGTATGAGAACTGATCTCTGTGCTTAGGGAATTGCAGTTTAATTGGGAGATGAACTAAACATAAAACAATGAGAACAACAGGATACTATAAAGAGCTAAGTTACAGATGCAGAATGAAGACCTGTGAAGACTGGAAAGAAAAAAAGAGAGCAGGTAATATGGTGTCAATAGTCAGGGAAGAGAGTGCTTTAAGAATCCTTTACAGTCAGAGACAGTTTGGATAAGTGAAGGGGAAGAAGGGAGAGTTCAAGGCTTCAGGTGAAAATCTCTTCAGTTTTGGTAAACTTTGGAAAGTTGGTCAGCAAACTGTTTATTCAACTTCAGCGTTCTGATGGAGGGATTAGACTATTTTGAATGGGAAACGAATAGGGCATTATGTTTATCACTGCAGGTGATACTGGTGGGCATGCTCTTGGGTTTGGAAGTCATTCTGTTCGTTCAGTCAACACTGACTAAGGACCTGGTATGTGCTACTATTGTGCAGAGTGCTAGACTACACCGGCAGGATGAGATATGCATCAAGGATATGGAAAACTGAACAGGCTGAATTACATACAATGTGATCCTTGCTCTTACAAGGACAAATACAGAGTGCAGAGAAGAAGCCCCAAACTCAGGCTTGGGGAGTCAGGAAGAGTTGAGATGTGGAGGATAAACAGGGGTTATCCTAGCAAGAGACATGGGATTGTAGGAAGCATTTCCAGGTGACATGAATGATTTGGGTAAAAAGCCTACCTGGCTAGGTTTATGAACCCCGAGTTTTTCTGTTTGGCTGGAATGGAGAAGTAAGAGTTGAGGCCAGTGACACAGGCCATGTCAAGTGGTAAAATACTTTTAAGCAATGATAAGGGGTTTGGTCCTGAGGACAGTGGAGAGTCAGTGAATAATTTTAAACTGGGGATGGACATGATTGCATCTGTTTTGAAACCTCATCCAGGCTGCAGTGTGGAGAATAGACTGGATGCTCTAGAGTCAAAGCTGATGTTATCATATGTTTCCATATCTACACGAAATAAGAGAGGGAAAGACGTGTGTAGTCCAGTCTCCTCTGTCTATGCCTATCGTCTGCCTCTTGACTCCAGGTTGCAGATTTTATCCTTAGAGGCATAGGATTCTGATCCTCAGTATCTACCAGAAGGTTTTTCTGATTCTACCAGGTTCTACCCCAGCAGTGGATAGATGGCTGCTCAAATTTTTGTCTACTCAAGTCCTAGCCTGATCTGAAAGGAGGCCACCTGCTAACACATATAACGATCATAGTATTCAGCACAATTATGTTGTGGAGGGCAAAACATCAGGGAATTATAGTGACTCGGTTTAATATCTACTGAAAGCTGTGATAAAGGTCTATGTGGCTGTTCAGAGAAATTACATGAGGTAAGAAAGCCACTGCCATAACCACTGAAGAGCACTTGGTATTTTGACAAAATTTAAAATGCCCTCTCAGGAAAGGCACTATTCTTCCCTTGAATAACTTTTTAGATCTTGAGGCAAGGCAAGGGATATGTGTGATAAGGAATTATGTTTATATTATATACATCTCCCAATATTCCAGGAGTTCCAAATTTCTTCTTTTTTTTCTTTTATTTTTTTTATTTCAGTCAGGATAAGAGCAAAACTGATCTAACTTCACAAATTATGCTTCTAGCACATTTTAAAAGTACTTAAAATGTTATCTTTGAAAATGAGATAATAAAATGGGACATCTGTGCATTCTTTTTATTCTAGGCTTCTGAAATAGTAAGCATCCCAGCAGCCTTCCAGGTTAATAGAATCTATGTGTGATTACAGCTGTTTAATATGCACAACTAATTACACGCTGATCCCAATCATCGTGCTGCCAGATATAAATACTATCTGAGAAGGGTTGTCTCATAAGATGACAAGTCTAATAGTGCAAATGTTGCAACACTGTTCCGAGGAGGAAGGAAGCCATTCTGGAGTTTAACTAAAAATAAGAAGATTGTAAAAAAGGAAAGGAAACTGTAAGTTTCCTGAGAAAGGAAACTGTAAGTCCATGTACAGGAAACTGTACCCACCTAAGCTAGCCATCCATTTCATTCCAAAGAGTAGCGCTCACTTCTAAACCACTCTCTAAGATGAAAGGAGCTTCAACTGAGGAAGAATAAGAAACTGTTAGATCTTTGCTATTTGGATAAATGATCCTTTCTCCTTTCTTTTCATATAACTGTACTACTTTGACTGAATGAACAAGAAGTTAGTAATAAGAATAAGAGAACCTAAGCATAAGAAACAAAGGTTGCATTCTACGATATTTAATATGTGCTTCTTAAAACAGATATACACACTTAACTTTATGAGCAGATTATTTTCAGTTGCATCTTGGGAGCTGTATTATTGTTTTGATCCATTATTTTAGGTTCTTATCCTAACTGCATGAGACTATATAAATAGAAAGAAACATGATCTTGAAAAGAGAACATAGTAAAAAGAGTTTAGCTCTGCTATTCAGACATGAGAAAAGACATTTGATTGGAGAGTATACGCCATTGAAAAGAAATTTATTTCTAGCATGGCAAGGATACTAAACTTCCTTATTGTTGGCACATTTAATCCATTTTTGGAATCCTAATGTTTGAAGCTAACCCAAAAACTGAATACTTCCAGGAGAACAAGAAATGAAGTGCATAAATCACTTTTGAGGGTTTTTCAGCAATCCAGGTGACAGATGATGGTGGGAGAATAGGAGATGGTGCGAAGTAGGCTGACTCGAGATCCATTTGGGAAGACGTGGTGCAAGAAGAAGAGAGGACTCAAGGACGATTCCAGCATCTGGAGCAGCTGGATATTTGGTTGGAGGGGAGAGCAATTGAGTTTTACCTTGCTCTCCCTGCCTCTTTCGCTCTTTTCCTCCCTCTCTGCCTCCCTCTTGGCCTTCCTCTCTTCCTTTTTTCCTTTCAAGCAGGGTGGGAAGGCTGTTGGGCAGAGGCTGAAGCCCTCATGGCTGAGTATTTTAGGGGATAGGGGGCCTTGCGGGGCTGGAGTCTACACAAGAACGTTGTGGAGAGGCAGCCTGGTGGGATCAGGAGACTGGCTACATGAGGGGGATTAAACAAATGAGTAAATATACTGGTGACACCTGGAGCCAGGTTTATCACTGTTAGAGAAGGTACAAGTATGGAAAGGAGGAGAGCTAGAATGAACCCTGTGGTGTTCAGTCAGATGTATCTGTGTGAACTCATGGATGTGTGTGTACACACATACTCATATATACACACATCATATGTATACACAAATGTGTATATGTGTATGTATTTATGTGTGTGTGTGTGTGTGTGTGTGTGTGTGTGTACCTATATTTCCTAGATCTGGCCAACACCCATACTAAAAAAATACAAACAAAAGCCACACATTTCCCTACATAAAGCTAACTATATTGTGTAGTAACTGGAATACTGTTCAGAGCAGTGGCTAGAATTAAATAGTCCAACTATACACAAAGAAAGAACCTGGTAGCAATGATGCTCCCATAGCAATGGACACACTTTGGTTTCTAAATAGCACTCTCCACTAAAACACTGAAAGGAAGCACTCCTTAAAGAATTGGCTGACTCCAGAGTTGGGCAGGGGAAAGAACAAGAGCTTGGAGCAACTTTTTGTATCAGAAAGTTAAGGAAATAAATGCTCACAGAATGATGGGGCTATGTCGAAAAGACACAAAGGACTTCCTGAAGGTCAAGAAGTCCTCTGGTCAAACCTGGGACAACCTCAGCATCAGAATAAGTAAAGACAGCAGTGGATTATAATTCATTAAATAATAGAAGAAAACATGAATTCACACTGATATAAGTCAGTGGCTGAAAAAAGAGAAAGCTTCTTTGCAGAAGAGTGCCAACTAATAAATATAAAAGGAATGACAGAATTAAGGAAACACCACTTGTTAACCATCATAATAATAATTAATTCAGGCAAGAAATGCTGAGGATGCTAAAGCTAGTGGGCACAAGGGGAATGGAGAAAGGGATTTTATTATAGTTTCAAGATATAATAAAATATATATATTTTGAAATATATATATATATATATATATATATATATATATTGAAAGTATGGTAAAATCTTACAGCCTTACTCTGAAAGATAGTTACTAAGGGAGAAACAGAACTTCACAGTGGGGATACCTGACAGAACCTTCTTCACCTATTAATCAAAGTTAAAACATGAGGAAATGTCAGACAGACTCATACGGAAGGACATTCTACAAAATGACCTACATATAACCTTGTAGGTCATGAAGTGAGGAGGGTCAGAGTCACTGAGAAGAAAATAGAAATGTGGCAACTGAATTCAATGTGTGATCCCACTTTGGGTCCTTCAGCTGTCAGATGCTATCAACGTCATTGGGATAGCTGGAGAAATCTGAATGGGATTTTTGGTGGTTATTCAGGAGCTCTTTACACTTTTCAACTATTCTTTAAGTTTGAAATTGTTTCAAAATTAAAAGTAAAAAAAAAATTCTGTGCGGTGCCTGGGTGGCTCAGTCGGCTCAGTGTCTGACTCTTGATTTTGGCTCAGGTCATGATCTGTGTGGGATCAAGCCCAGCATCAGCTCTGTGCTAAGCATGGAGTCTGCTTGAGATTCTCTCTCTCTCTCTCTCTCTGTCCCTCCCCTGCTCATGTGCACCCAAGCACATACACTCACGTGTTCTCTCTCTCTCAAAATAAATAAACTTAAATTTTTTTATAAAGTTCTGTTTTGATAGGGTATGCTTGTAGTAAATGCATAATGAGTAGGAAATATTTTCTTTCTTTTTAAAAAAAATTTTATTTCTAGATTTTTTTTTTATACCTCATGTATTTTTACACAAGGCAATCTAAAAATGGATGGTGCTTTCTCAGTTTATTTTCCCTCAACACCACTAAGTGAGATCTGCAGACCAGAAGCAAGGCCATCACCTGGGAACCTGTGAGAGATGCAAATCCAAGGGCCCCAGTCCACTGCTGCTCGCTCAGGTTCCCTAGGGAGTGTTTGGAATCTGTGTTTCATCAAGCTCTCCAAGTCACTGATACTTACTGCAACTTGAGAAGTGCTGCTTAACCCTGGATAGTGATCATCTTTTCATTAAAAAAAAAACAAAACAAAAAACTGACAGCTTTATTTCTTATTCTTATTTAAGTTTATTTTTGAGAAACAGCGCACAAACAGGGGAGGTGCAGAGAGAGAGAGGGAGGGAGAGGGAGAGAGAGAGAGAGAGAGAGAGAGAGAGAGAGAGAAAGAGACCAAGGAACTGAAGCTGGCTCTGCACTGACAGCAGAGAGCCTGATGCAGGGGTCACAACCCACGAGATCATGATCTGAGGCAACGTTGGGTGCTCAGCCAATTGAGCCACCCAGACGTCCCTCTTATTCTTATTTTTAAACTGATATTGTTAGAATCTACATACAGAAAAGTACATAAATCCTAAGGGATTTCTTATTCAATATTTTTTATTTTAATAGTTCCACATACAAAAAAAAGTTCTACATATATATTGTTCCTAATATACATTAAAATAAATAGTGCATCAAACCTGCAATGTCACAGATATAGCTGGTTAAATTTAAAGCAATTATCTACATTTAAAAGTGAGTGAATTTAAGTAAAACTGTTAGGTAAGTCACAGCACAGGTGGTTCACAGACAATGCAAAAGTTGTGAGGATGGCTGACAAATGACCGAAGTTTGGGAGACACCAGTTTTGTTGATCAGATTAATTAGTTACTTCAAAGAGAAAGCATGTAGGAAAGACATGTTAGTATGGTTAGTGGGAGTAGAGCTGGGGAGACGTTAGATTATGGGGGTGCCATTGAGTCTTTGGGTCCCTGAAACTTGATAAAACATGTCAGCACATGTTTTAGGGCCACAGGGGGGCATAGAAGATGAGGTGGGTCACAACATGGGACATAGAGGAAAAGATCCTTCTTTCTTCATTAAACTGTGCAGGGCTGGCCTGCTTATGGTGTGACGGTGAATGGCAGGCTTTCTTCTCATTGGTGAACGGCCAGCTTAGATGAGGAAGGAATATGTCTTTGCAGATGTCTCTGTACTTAAGACAGACACTCATTAGACTGGATTGATTTAGGTACCTGCCTATTGCAAAGGCACCCAGGCATCCCCAAAGGCATTATGGCAGACTGATGGATGAGAATTCACTGACAAGCAGGGTAGCCGAGCAGAAATCTTGTTTTTCAGAAATAATAGCTTGAGGACTTAGCAGACAATAGCATTTCCCTGGCTTCCATTTTACATCGCAAGTGTTCATAACCTCTTTGAAAATGAAATGCCCCAAATTTGTAGAAGGAGGTGGCCAATACAGAAAGCAGCAGCAAACAGTGCCTTTGAAACCCTGCCTTTTCCAGTGCCTTATGATTCCGGGTTTCATGCAAACAAAACCTTTCATAAAGTTCTCCCAAGCCTCCCTGGAGCCGTCCTTATTACTCAGGGTGCTGAAAAATAATCTCAGCTTGGAAAACAATCTTCTGTTTCTCACCCCCAAGGTTCAGCAGGCTGAGGCAGGAATTGCCTCAGTCCTGAGTGCTTCTGAGCTCCAGGCAGAGCAGAGGGACTTCCTACCTCCCAGGGCAATGTCCTGAAGTGTGTGGATTGAATACAGGAAAAAGAGAATTCGTGACTTGACTGTTTTAAGGCCAGTTGGTTTTAAGGTTCAGTTGTGTCTCCCCCCCCCCCCCCCATAACGAGATCCGAAAACCAAAATTGCTCATTTGCAAATTAACTGCTCCAATTTGGCTAATGTATCTAACGCCCTTTAGAGGAATGGCAATTTTATACCTCAAGGTCAGCAAAACTGTGTAATTAGAGTTTCAGTTTTGTGACTATACACCGAGAACTGCCAGGCTGGGTCAGGCACAGCCATTTAACTAGCTGTGGGCCTTAGGTGGATGCTATCCTCTCTGGACCTTGGTTTCATCATTTTAAAGTTGAAGTTTCAACCAGATAATTGATAACTGCCCTCCCACTGTAACAAACTGTATGCCAGCACCTTTCCAAAGGTGCTTGCCTATTTGTTCTGGTATGCCAGGTGCAGGAAACTGGGGCTTGGGGAAGGAAATGGAGAAGATATTTATGTCTCACACACACAGAGGAAGGGTTTGTGCATGTCTGGCGGTAACTGTCCAAGGTCAAAACTGTACAGGGTCATCCGACATTGAGGCAGTTCCTTGTGGGCAATGAATAAATGAATGTTAACAAAATGGAAGAGCAACTTAGGGCATGGAAGTGGCCCCTGACAATGGCTCAGGTGGATAATTGCCTCTTATTACCCAAGGCATTATTCAAAATAGTAACCTCAAAGCTTTTTTGTTTTGTTTCTTAAAGCTTCTTTGATTTGTCCTTGGATCTAAAAAGACTCAGTCATTATCTGCCTGTTTACTCTGAGTAAATGTGTACCCTAAGGAAATGTGAGTTTGTGTTCCTTCTGCTTGAACACATTGACCTTTTGGGTTTGCTGACTGTCCATTCTCACGAGGGGTCAAAACGGATGGCAGTCTTTAAGGAGTTAGGTGCGAGCCCTCCTTCCCTGAAAGAGCTTAGAGCCTGAATAAGAAACACAAATGTCTGTTTATAAGCTTTTTCTGCAATTTCAAGAATCAATCTCCTACTGCCTATTATTTTGGAATTTTCATTCCCTGCTTTTAGGTCTTCAGAGAGCATGTATTTATGCATCTCTCCACTCATTTGTAAATAATTAAATTCCAGTTTGGTGCCAGCCCCTGTGCAGCACCAGGGGTACAAAAGTGACTAACTTGCCCTCGAGTTTGGGAGGAAGTCACATAAATTTTAATGTTTATTCATTTTTGAGAGATAGAGACAGAGCATGAACAGGGGAGGGGCAGAGAGAGAAGGAGACGCAGAATCCAAAGCAGGCTCCAGGCTCGAGCTGTCAGCAGAGTCAGACATGGGGCTTGAACCCACGAACTGCAAGATCATGACCTGAGCCAAAGTTGGACACTGTGCCACCCAGGTGACCCTGGGAGGAAGTCATGTAAACAGCTCATTAAAGAACTTTATTAGTCAGGACTCTTGGTTTCCTTGTGATAGAAACTCAACTTCAAACAGTTTCAGGCATACAGAGGAATTTATTACATCGAGAAAAGAGGGGCAGTCAACATTTAGATTTGTTTTTTACATGAAAATCTGGATTTTTGGTCTTTTTTGTTTGTTTGTTTGTTTAATAGGGTATTCTAGAAAGACTGGCCTGTATTTCTGGAAGAAAACTATAAGCTGTAGCTGAGGAGTGGGTGTCCCTTATATATGGCACAAGTGCTTTCTCCTTGGCCCCAACCCATTTGCACTGTTTGCATATGTAATTATACTCGGCTCCGGTCATTCATTTGTGTTCCTTCTTTCTTCTTCTTAAGTATCTGAATTACTAGACCCTTGGATCAGAAGAAGGTCAAACTGGAGGTGGGAAGACCAGTTGGTAAGTTATTGCAACACTGTCTTCAAGAAAAGATGATAGCAAAGCAGATGGAGAGTCAAGAATAGTGGCAAGATATTTTGGTCATGGTGACAGAACTTGGTCACTGGAGGATTACATATTTTTACTTCTTCAAAAATATTTTTGGAATCTTCTGGATTTATTTCCTTTATGTATTTATTTCACATGGTTTATAGAAATCTTTCAGACATTATGTATTATTTTTTCTTAAGAATAAACCAGGACCCTGGAGAAAATGTCAGGGGTGGTCCAGAGGGGGACTGGCTAAGCATCCTTCAAACAGTAAATTGGTCCAGGCCCAGCTCCAGTCCAAGGAGACTTTCTAAGCGAAATGTGGGCAGCTTTTCTGACTTAGTAAAGCAAAGTTAAGATCCAGAGACTCAGATACAGGCACAGTACCAGGGGCTCAGGGAAGGACCCAATCAACAAGAATCAGAGGCCTTGGCTTTAAGGTCAGTAACAAGTCACAATCCATTGGAGTCTGAATAACTAACAGTCATGCTATGGTAAGGGTGTGTGTGTGTGTGTGTGTGTGTGTGTGTGTGTGTGTGTGTGAATTGAATTGACATTCTCTTTTCACTTATTCCTGCTCCCATTGACATGTTGCCCCCTTGTTCTACAACTTCTGCAATTCTCCTAGGACTATCTAATATAGACTTCAGCATTCCCACTACTTGGTTTCTAGAGACTATTTTCTCCCAATTTCTCTACTCTTGCTAGATTTGGATTCCCACTATTTTGTACACTTTCTGTTTCCCCCTGGTATATTGTCTCCTGGGATCTTGACTGGATCTTGGACCCAGAGTATTCCTAGATGTGGATCTGAGTAACTTTGCCTTGAGCAGGCAGAAAAGACTTCACGTAGGTTAAGGTGACATATGAGGGGGGCTTTGAAGATGAGAAAAATTCAAGGTGGATATGAGAGAAGAGAAATGGTATTTTGAGGAAAGATGGGCATGGTTTATTTGGGAACTGTGAGAAGCTTAATGTCAGTGGAACAAATGGTGAGTAAAAAGTGGGGTCCAAATTTATTCTTCAGTGGGGCAATTTCTCTGTTTCCATCAGCCTTTTAGCATGAGCCAACGGAAGCTAAAAATGACCCTCCCTGGTTGATGTCCACAGCCACTAGAAAACAACTGTAGTATTAGAAGAGAATGTCTCGGTTCTGACACAAACAGACGGAAGAGTTTGTATTTTTCCTGAAGAGCTCTGGGAATCGAGAGGGCTCCCAAGATTTTTTATAATTCTTTCCAACTGTTTTCCAACTCTGTTGGTCAAAAATTTCCTCTTCTTTCCAACTAATATCTGATTTTTAAAAAATGTTTTAGGTAAAAAATTTCTTAAAAAGTTAGAGTGTCCTGAAAGCATTTAAATATATACTTTAATTTCAGAACACTGGGAAATTATCAATAGTCACACAATCTTAATATACTCATTAACAGTGTAGAGTATTTCTAGTCTTTATTGTATGCTCAATGATTTTTTTCTGAACTAAAATGAAATCTTTTTAATATGCAATATTTTTATCATTTGCATTCTTAAATTTTTAAGTGCAAGTAATGTCCCTATCTGAGGGGGAGAAAAAAACCTTTGGCTCTATTGTGCATTTTTTCTTAAGTATTTGGAGAAAAACTACTTGGATTTTTAAAGTTGGACTTCAGATAAGTCATGAGAAATGGTGTGATATTCCAAGTGGCTCAGAATATATCTAAAGCTTAATACCAATTTTTGTCAATTTTGGATTTTTAGTAGAGATTAACTAGAACTAGAATTTAATTTATCCTGGCTCTATCACCCACTATTTGTGTGATTTTGGACAAGTCATTTAACCTTTTGTGCCTCAGTTTTCTCATTATTGAGATGAAAAGAAGAAGAAGAAGAAGAAGAAGAAGAAGAAGAAGAAAAACTGTAAGAATTTAGTAAATTAAAATAAAGTGTTTAGAACAATGCCTAGCACTCAATACATATTCAATAAATGCTAGTTACACTTATTTAAAAAACATTTTACCTCAGACACCTCAGAAATTATTATGCGTTTACTGCCATTGCTGAAAGTAGTCAAGTCACAAAGTAAAAATTTGAATCTACTTTTCAATGGAAGAAGATTCAGAAATACTCTGAGTATTAAAATTTTAAATTATTTGTTAAAAATACATTAAGGTTTTCCTAATGTCTCCCCACTAGGGAGAAAGCTTTCACCTCAGTTGACAGAGTCAGAGAATCTTCTCCCTTCCCCATTAGTATGCAGGCAGGTTTCTAGCATTCTAAGGGACTCTGAAGAGACAAGGAACACATTCACATTCTTTCACGTCCACATCGCCAAGAAATGAAATGTAGCAAAATCTAGCACCATCTCTTCATTAAATTTAGGAACAGAATTCATCCTTTAATTGAATTCTTATCTAATGACTCAGAGCTTTAAGTCAACCTGAGAACTTTAATTCTGAAGTTTATTATCTCTGTTAATTAGGACAGAAATCACAATTATCTCGTTCTTGTCTGCCTCCTTTCAACTTGTCCCTTATACACCACATCACTTCCCACATCCAAATATGTTTACTGTTGATTAATGAGAGTAAGCATGTTTTTCAGAGAAGGACACATTAGAGCTAGAGGTATAACTTATCCTTTCTTTCTCAGAGGATTGGTGATTTGGCTCTTGGGTCGATTGGGTTGAGAAGAAGCCACGGGAAGGTAAACAGCAGTGGTTTGGGGGTTCTAAAGGAGCTAGTGTTCAGGCAGAAGGTTGCACTCTGAGGGGAAACAAATGAGTTTACATGACTCTACACCTCTCAGGCCCCAGGTGATAACAGGAAGACCTTAAGTAGTGATGTTTCAGTGAAACTTTCCAGGGTTGGGTATAACTGGAAAAAAATACTGACAAGCAGAAAGTAAATCTGTACAAGGGACTGAAGAGAGGAAGCAAACTATATATCAAAATAAGTCTGCAGCCCAGAAATCCAGATTTATCACTTATACGTTGAAAGGCTGAGCTATTCCTGGTCTCTCAGCATGTCAGTTTATTGCTACGTGCCACCTGGCACCAGGTCTTGGAAACTTGGGAATTTTGTTTAGGCAAAGTGTGTAAATGTTTTCCTGCCAGTATACATTTACAGTGCTAATCACAGCAGTGTTTCCTTAAGCTTTATCCTCTAAGACTATCAATTTGTGGAGTTTAATTGTCTCCTTAGATCTAGGACCCCACATTCTTCTTCCTGCATCCATCACACCATCTCTGAAGTAATGGAACTTTACCCAAATAATTCTTGCCTAGTTCTGCAGTGGTTGTGATAGCTGTACTTTGAGCTACTGAGAGACCAAGAGTATTTGTTATAAACGCTGATTTGTGAGTTCTGAGAAATTATAGAAGGAACCAGAAGTCCTGAAGCTGACTTACGGTAACTCAAGTTACTCAGCTGCATTGTAAGATTGCCAAGCTGCACAGCATGGGGTTCTCTCTTCTCAGGTTCCCTTCTTTATCTGCTTCCATTCTGTCTTCAGAAAGCCCCTTCCCAAGACCTTAGGGGCAGCACTCTCCAAATTAACTTTCTGTGGCAGTGAAAATATTGTACATCAGCACTGTCCCATTGGAAACCACCAGCTACATGTGACTACTGAGAGCCTGCAATGTGGATAGTGTGACTAAGGGACCAACTTTTACAAGAAGTTTTATTGAGGTATAATTGGCACACAATAAATGACCCATACCTAACCATATAATTTTGATAATCTGATATATGAATACACACATGAAAACATAACCTAATTAAGATAACGAACATATCCATCACCCATAAAAGTTTCCTTGTAAACTTTCAAATCTTCCCATCATCTCCTTTGCCTGTCTTCAGTTCACCACTAACCTGTTTAATAAACTAAGGGTTACTTTATATCTTTTAGAACTTTATGTAAATGGAGTAATAAAGTAGGTAACCTCCCACCCCCTTTTTTGGGGGGGTCTGGCTTCTTTTTTTTAGATTCATCAATGTTGTAACATATATTAAGCATTAATTTGTTTATATGGCAGAGCAGTAGTCCATTGGTATCCATATGGAATGGATATCCATATGGTATGGATATACCATAGTTTGTTCACCTGTTGATAGACATCTGAGCTTTTTCCAGTGCCTGACTATTACATAGGAAGCCATAAACATTTAAGTACAAGTTGTTGGATGGACAGATGTTTTTATTTCTTTTGAGTAAAAGCCTAGGACTAGAACAGCTACATCACATAGTAGATACAGGTTTACATTTCAAAGAAACTGACAATCTGTTTTTTACCTGCTGTTGATGAGAGTTCCAGTCTCTTGAACACCTTAGTTGATGTGTGTAATCTTTTTAGTTTTGGCCATTGTAATAAATGTGTAATGGTATCTCGTTGCCACTTTAATTTGCATTTACCTAATGGATGATGGTGTTGAGTACCTTTTCATGTGTTTACTTGCCATTTGTATATCTTTGGTGAAATGTCTGTTTGGATCATTTTCCCATTTCTTCTGGGTTGTTTTCTTACTGTTAAGTTTTGAGAGTTCTTTATTCTGGATATAAGTACATTATCAGATATATGCTCTTCAACAATTAATCTTAGTTATTAGTTGCATGAATTTTCATTTTTTTAAGTATATTTTGAGGAACAGAAGTTTTTAATTTACAGAAAATTCAATTAAATGTTTTTAATGGATTGTGCTTTTATTGTTCTTAGAAATCCTTGCCCAACCTAAAGTTGCAAAGATTTTCTCCTATGCATTTTGTAGAAATTTTCAAGTTTTAGATTTCACATTTAGGTCTATAACCCATTTTATGTCAGTTTCCACATGGTGCAAGGTACAGATCCAAGTTCCTGTTTTTCTTTTTTAATTTGGATATCCAATTTTCCCATACCATTTGTTGAAAGACTATTCTTTCTCTACTGCATTGCTTTTGAAACTTTGTAAAAAATCAATTGTATATGTATATGTGGATTTTTTTCTGGACCCTATTCTGTTTCATTGATTTATTTGCCTGTTATGCCAAAACCATGCTTTCTGATTATAGTAGCTTTGTAACAATTCTTGAAATCATGTATTGCTAGCTCTCCAACTTTGCTTTTCTTTTTCAATGTTGTTTGAATGATTATTCAACAATGCCTGTTCTAAGTCATTTGCATTTCCACCTGAATTTTAGAAAGTGTGTCAATTTCTATTTTTAAAAAGCCTCCTGAGATTTTTATTGTAATTTTGTTGACTCTATATAACAATCAACTTGATATATCAATATATATAATTATTATTAAGAATTTACATCTTAAATTTTAGCTTCCTCATACACAGATACAGTGTCACTCCATATATTTGGGTCCTCTTTATTTTCTTCTAGTAATAGTTTGTAGGTCTCAGTGGATAGGTCATTCATATCTTTTGCCAGATTTATCTTTAATTTTTTTGATGAAATTGTAAATAGCTTTTTACTTTTTATTTCAATTTTGGATTATTCATTGCTAGAATAGAAATATATTTATTTTTTGTAAATTGATCCTATATTCTGCAACAGTCTTTAGCCACTCCATTAGGTTTTCTGCATAGTCACATTTCTGCAAATCAAGGTAGTTTAATTCTTCCTTTCCAATCTTGATGTCTTTTATTTCTTTTTCTCATGTTATTTCAATGGCTAGAACCTTCAGTTCACCACTGAATAGAAGTAATGAGAGTAGAATTCTTGTCTTGTTCCTAATCTTAAGGGGAAATTTTTCAGTTTTTCTCCATTAAGTATGATACTAGTTTAAAATTTTTCACAAATGCCCCTTATAAGGATGAGAAAATTCCTTTCTATTCTTACTTTCCTGACAGTTTTATCAGGAATGGTTATTAAATTTTGTCAAATGGTTTATATGCATCTACTGAGATAATCACATGCTTTTTTTTTTTTTTTTTTAGTTAATAATATATGAATTACATTGATTCTGAATGTTAAAATAAACCTCACTTGGTTATAATGGATTTTTAATGAATTTTACTTGCTAAATTTTGTTTAGAATTTTTGTGTCGGTGTTTCTGAGGGGTTTTTTCCCCTGATTTCTTTCTTTCTTTCTTTCTTTCTTTCTTTCTTTCTTTCTTTCTTTCTTTCTTTCATTCTCTTTCTTTCTTTCTTTCTTTTTCTTTTCACCATTCCTACTCCTACTGTAGTAATTTGTGTCTCCTTTTTCCTGATCATTTTGGCTAAACATTCAACAATTTTATTGATCTTCTAGAAGAATCGTTTGGTTTTATTGATTTTTTTCTTGTTTTGCTGCTTTAATCTCCAACTGTAACTGAATTTTTTCAGTTCTCCTTTTATTTATATCAGTTCATGTATTTTGGAGCTCTGTTATTAGGTGCATAAACATTTACGATTTTTATGTCATCTTAATGAATTGACCATTTATTTTTTCTGAAAAGACGATCCTTATCTTTGATAATATTCTTTGTTCTCAAATTTACTTTATCTGATATTCCTGTAGCCACCCTAGATTTCATTTGGTTAGTATTAGAATAATATATCTTTTCACATTCTTTTACTTAACTTGTCTGTGTCTATATATTTAAAGTGTTTTTCTTATAGATAGCATATAGTGAGGTCTTGCTGTTTTATTTTGGTAATCTTGGTAGCTTAGTTGGGATGTTCAGACCATTTCCATTGAGTGTAATTATAGATTTGTTTAGGAGTGCCTCTAATGTTTTATTTATTTTCTATTTGTCTTATCTGTTTTTTTGCTTCCTTTTTTCTCTTTTTTTTCCCTTTTTGGATTAGTTGCATGCATTTTTTTATTATTTCATTTTCTCTCCATTGTTGTCTTTTTAAAAAAAATTTTAATGTTTAGATTTGAAGGAGAGAGAGACAGAGTGTGAGTGGGGGAGGGGCAGAGAGAGGGAGACACAGAATCTGAAGCAGGCTCTAGGCTCTGAGCTGTCAGCACAGAGCCCAACGCAGGGATTGAACATAGGAACCGCGAGATCATGACCTGAGCCGAGGTCGGTCGCTTAGCAGACTGAGCCACCCAGGTGCCCCTCCATTGATGTCTTAATAGTGGTTACTCTTTGTTTTGTTAATTTTTTTTTTTTTTAGTTGTTGCCTTGTAATCTATAGTACACATAGTTTACTTGTCACATTTTAGCCTCAAGTAAGATTATATGACTTGTCACAATAGTAAGAGACTTAAAATAAAGCATACTTCCTTTATTTCACTCCTATATTTTGTGCTATTGTTGTCATACATTTTCAAACTATATATATTAACACTGCAGTGCCTCCTTATTATTTTTATTTAGAAAGCCAATTATCGTTAAGGATATTTAAATAGTAAGAAAAAACTTACATATTTACTCCTGTAAATGTTCCAGATATTGGAGATAAAACAATGAACAAAACAAACAAAAGTCCCTCACTTAATATTCTAATTGGGGAGAAAAGTCAATAAACAAATAAATCAGTAAAATACATAAAATGTGAGATGATAATAACTGCTCTGAAGTAGAATAACGCAGGAGGGGAAGTAGAGAGTCCTGGATGGCTGCAGTTTCTACTAGCGTGGTTTAGAAAGGCCCACCAAGGAGGTGATAGTTGTTTTTTCTTTTTAAAAAAATTATTTTTGTTTGTTTTAAAGTTTATTTATTTTGAGAGAGAGAGAGAGAAAGAGAGAAAATCCCAAGGAGGCTCAGCACTGTTAGCACGGGGCCCAACACAGGGGTCGAACTCGTGAACCATGAGATCATGACCTGAGCTAAAATCAAGAGTCAGAGGCTTAACAGACTGAGCCACCCAGGCGCCCCTGAGGAGGTATGTGAATAGAGGAATGAAGGAGTGAAGGAGCCACTCTTTCAGATGTTTGGGAAAGAACGCTTCAGGTAGAAGGAACGGTAGGTGTAAATGCCCTCAGGCAGGAATGTACATGGCAGGTGTATGTGCGAGCAACAGCAAGGGAGCATTTCAGACAGAGAGGCACAGCTTGGATCTTCCGAATGTGTAACAACAGGCTCTGATAACCTCATCATTCATCCTCTTACTATTATCATATATGCACTGTACAAAGTCTTTAACTTATATATAACTTTAGGTATTTATGGATTTGTTTTTTATACTGTGCTATTCTAAAAATGTCTATGTAATTTGTAACTGGACTTTTTGTCTTCTGTTTCTTTTCCCTTGAATACAACTATGAGAGTAATTTTCCTAAAACATTGTTTTCAGCATGTTCCTCTCTTTCTCAGGAACCTAGAACAGCTTCTTGAGTCAAATCCAAAGTTTTAATTTTGCTGGTCCTATGTCAACTGGTATGATTTTTCTTCACACAGCCTACCTCTATTGACGCTCTATATGTCATATTTATTCCCACCCATGCGTAAGATCCTGCTGGTCCCCTTGCCTTGAGATCCTC
Source organism: Leopardus geoffroyi (assembly GCF_018350155.1). Lineage (NCBI taxonomy): Eukaryota > Metazoa > Chordata > Mammalia > Carnivora > Felidae > Leopardus > Leopardus geoffroyi. The sequence goes on from NC_059326.1 coordinate 15,278,891, forward strand.
TATTTCTCATTGCCAATTAATTTTCCACACATTCTTGTAGTCCAAACTCAAATATGCCTCACTTATTCATCCAAACAAAGCATTTATTGATTATCTTCCATACACCGGGCATAACGAAACTTTATGTGATTAACATCAGCCCCAAATGATTGTTGTTGTTGTTGTTTTTCTGGACTCATACAGCAGTTTAAGCTATACAAAAGAACATTCATTGTATTTCATGACATACAATTTCTTATTAAATTTCTATTTTCAATACAACTTTTCTCCACAGGTAAGTTGTAAATTCCTCAAGGGAAGTAGCTTTGCCTTTTGTTACTTTGCGTTTTCCACAGTGCATAGTATAGTAGAAACAAACTAAATATTTGTTCATAGACTGATTTAATTCCAAAGTGTTTTTAGAACCTGTCACAGCAATCCTCTGAAGGTCTTCTTTTTAAATTATATTCAATTACCCTCCTATCTTATTAAGTAAAAATGGCACCTTATGCAAAACTACGGTAAATGGAGAGTATTTTATTGGCCAGAGGTATCTTCCAAGTCTCTTATAATAGTGGAGGAAAGATGCGTCCTCTTTGTCTTTTCAATTGATGCTATTTTGATCTGCACAGAAAATACAGGACATCAACTGCTTTAACAGTGATAAATGTGGGCTACGGTAGATATAGTTGAGTGCTGTGCTCAAGATGAACCCATTCATCATGTGTCCCTCTCTGTGGGTGGGTGAACAGATCCCCAGGTCCCCATTGTTCATGATGGGACAAAGCATTTCTACCTCTTTCATAGTGCAATATGTCTGCTGTTTAAATTTTCATGGCCTCTGCGAGGTACTCACAAAACCGTGCCTTACAAGATGCAACTAAACGTATATGCTGCAACTAAACTCCAGCCACATTAGGCTCCTTTATGTTTCTCATCTATGTCAGGTTCTTTCCTATCCTTTCCCCTTTTAAATTTGCCATTCTGTCTGCTTGAAATGCTCCACTCTCAGTTCTGCAAAGGCTCATTTTCATTCTTCAACTCTCCGCTCAAATGCTGCCTCTTCCAGGCAGCCTCCCCTGACCACTTTTATGAAAAGAAGATGTCCTCCCCTGACCTCTACCAACACCCTGCACTGTTTTGTCACCACTTTGTTTCTTTCACAGTATTCATCCCACTATAGCCTAGCAGCGGTCCAGTGCTTGGTAGGCCCTCAGTAAAAAATTGTTGAATGAAAAAATAACTAACTTGTTGTAAAAAGAGTCATCTGTTATTTAGCAGCATTGTTTATCATGCCATGACTCATACTAAGGTATGAGGTACACAAACCACCTGTGCAGTGCTTGACTCTCAATTTGTAGCTTTAATAATTGCTCTTGCTTTCATTCGTATCATAGGAGTAAAATAGTAAAATAAAATTAAAATAAGAAGTGCCCTAGCCATCCATATCACTATCCTGTCCTGTTTTTGCTCCCTAAATAGCCTTAGCTTTCCTTCTGACTAACTTCCCAGTTATCTCTTAGTTCTGTGTGTTTAACCCTGATTAAACTCATTTAATCTTTCTTTCATCCGCGGGGCAATGCTAGTGCGAGTCAGAATCTTTCGTTTGTGTTGTGCTTTATGTGCAGAAAGCATTTGCATCTTTCGGACAGCTCTGTGAGTCGGGCAGAGTGATGCTTTCCTTGTATAGATAAGGAAGAGGTTCAAAAAAATAAGCGATTTAACTAAGGTCACATGGGTAGACAATGAGAGTGAAGGCATAATGGGGAAAATGCGCTTGCTGCATCCACAAGTGTGATCTCGTGGCACTCCGAAAGCCTTATTGTGTGTATCTTCCTGGTTGGTGACAGTGAGACCAGACCACCCAGACAGGGGGCTCCCATACTGTGTGAATGAACTCATCATCCCCCTCCATGCACCTCATGCCTGCAGAGCTGGTGGTTACTTGAGAAAAGCAGACCTGCTCTCATGCCATCTGCTATGTCTGTTTGGTTTTCTGTCCTTCCCCGGCTGCCCTCTATTCCTTTTGTCAGTTGGCTTGCATTTCTCTGAAGTTAATTTTGGCATTCTGCCATCAGCCTATCTTTCTGGATGTTCTTTTATTATTAATTTAAGGGTACATAGTATTATATCAAAAGCTGTGCTTCCATATGGAAACAAAATTTGACTTAAAAAATAACTTCATATTTTTTGAGGCTTCATATGTTTTGAGTAAGGTTTTTGAGGCTTTTTCTAAGGCATAAAGAGAAAGAGAGAGGTCTAAGAGCATGCCCTATTTAAAAACAACAAATATATATATATCATATTTATATATTTAATATTAAATATATATTATGTTTATACATATGTATATATATTTAGCTCACCAGGAAGATATATTATGTCTGTGATTGCACAGACATCCATATTTAATTGTCCTGGTCTATAGATGTCAACACCGGAGGTGTTACTGAAAGAATGCTGAGTAGGACCGGAAGGAATGTTCGCAGCCTGCTGAACCTGCCAGAAAAGGGACCCTGTGGCTCCTTTAATGCTTGCCAGAAGCTGATGTGTGGAGGGGGGCTCTGCCTCCCAGGCCACGTAACTGCTGTGCCCAGAAATCACACGAGGGGCAACAAGCCGCACCCCCTTCACTGACTGGGTTCTCAAGTCAATCACCTTTCCTTTCTGGGTCTCAGTTTCCTCCCCTGAGGAAATATCATCACTGCCTACGCTGTTTGCCATAGTTGTGGGGAATCAAGTGGGAAACATATGAGAGACAGAATTTTGGCATTCGTTAAAATTTGTACAAGAACCGGTTTTCTTCATGGTATTAAGGCAGATACAGACTCTACTTCCTGCTAGTTCTGCTAATGACTTCAATGTGTCCTTTTGGTATTTCTTCAGCTCTGCCTTTTGATGGTCACTTATTTCAGCTCAGGATATGAGAGCTGCTTAAGGATCCCGCTCTCATCTGTTCCTTCCTATGTCTAGACTGGTGAGGCGGACTTGCATTAAATATAATTTTGGCCTTCCAGCAGCTGTTGAGGACATCATGGAATGAGACCTTACATTGCCTACAGATGTTAAATACTGCTTGCAGGTGACCCGGCAATTCTGCCCATGTCTCTAGTCTGCATACTAAGTCTCCCCATCAGTCAGAAGCAAGCGTGAAGGGTAATCTGTTTTGCTAAGGGTCCTGTAGGAATTTGTTGCTGCTGCTGACATAAGAAAAAGGCAAAAAAGAAAGGCCCATTTACTTTCAGGCTTTTGCAAAGTAGCAGATGTTTCCTGTGCAAAACTAATATCGTAGCAGCATGATATATTTGCACAGGATCATATGGTTTTAAAAAACAAACTTGTTTTAATAATTATACAAGGAATTGTGACTATATTCTCATTGAAAAAAAAGTCAAACAATAAAGAAACATATACAGGAAATGGCTTTCTCTGGGAAAAGAAAAAGAACTTCAGGTGATGTGGGAGGTGTTGGGTGAAGGAGGCTCTTCATTTTGCCTGTATATTGAAGTTTTGGTGTGTGTCCTTTCATAGTTTTTATAACCATTTGTATACATATATGTACAGATAAAAATATATGAAGAAAAAATCTTTAACATAAATGGAATCATACTAAACATACTGTTCAGCAACTTTTTTTTACTTAGTATGACTTGAAGAGCTTTCTTTTTTTTTAAGTTTACTTATCTTGAGAGAGAGAGCAAGGGCAGAGGGGCAAGAGAGAGGGAGAGAGAGAGAGAGAGAGAGAGAATATCCCAAAACAGGCTCTGGACTGTCAGTGCAGAGCCCAATGTGGGGCTTGAACTCACGAACCAGGAGATTGTGATCTGAGCTGAAATCAGGAGTCGGATGCTTAACTGACTGAGCCACCCATACGCCTCTTGAAGAGCTTTCTACCTATTACAAATACATTCGCTGCATTAAAAAATATATAGCTAAATGGTATCCCCAAGATATGCCACTAATTAATATCTATAGTATGCTGTTAATCACTTTCTTATATATGGAGATTTATTTTGAATTTTTTGATATAATAATGTTGCCATTAACATCCTCGTGCATACATCTTTCTGCACGTGTATGAGTATTTCTCACAGCAGGATAGAAAACTGGAAGGAAAATTGCTGAGTCAGACTTCGGTCAACTCTGAGACTCAGTTTCCTTTTTTATGAAATTGGTTTACTATCACCTACCCCAAGGGTCATTTTGAGGATTAAAAATTGAAATTAAATGTTTAAATTATAAATGCAAGTTCATTCTCTTTATTAAAGTCGTTTTTAGGGGCGCCTGGGTGGCTCAGTAGGCTGAGTGTCTGACTCTTGATTTCGGCTCAGGTCATGATCTCACGGCTCATGGGACTGAGCCTCGCATCAGACTCTGTGCTGAGCATGGAGCCTGCTTGGGATTCTCTCTGCCTCTGCCCCTTTCTCATGCTGTCTCTCTCTCTAAAATAAAAACTGAAAAATAATAAAAATTAAAGTCTTTAAAAAAATAATTTAAAAAATTTCCCCCCATTTTTCTCAGGACCTTTTTATTTCTCTGTATTTGTTCTTCTCTATTAAGATGTCTGATGTGCAGGAGGATAAGTCAAACAACTATTGACATTCCTCTCCTCTGCCCTCAATTCCATCCTGTTTCTCTGGCGAAGATACAGAGTACTCTGAAGAATGTTGGGGCTCTGTATTAGTCTGTCCTCCCTTCTTCTGTTTTCTCTTTTTGGTTAGCTTTCCTTTCCTTTCTTTTCATAAGCTACGTGGAGGCAGCCAGCTGGGTGACTGTCTATGTGAGGCTGGGGGGAAGCATGGCATGAGGGGTAGAGCCGCTGGGGTGTGGAGATGCCAGAACAAGATGAGAGATCGGGCAGGACCAGAGCAGAGTCTAGGAGCCAATTGTCAACTGGCATGCTGGAAGGTTGACATGGATGCTTTGAGCTTTGATGCCAAAGCATCAAATGGTTTGAAAGAATCCCCTGTGAGGGCTCATAACCAGATTCTCAAGAACCTTAAGGAACAGCCTGGAGGGTGGTTAGGGCTGTGCTCAGGTTTGTCAGACAAGGGAGCAGCCTGGAACTGGGGCTTGGTCTCTACTTTGGTTGCCTCAAGCCCTGGTCGGCTCAGTTCTCAGGGGGCAAGCTTGGCCAAAGCTAAGTAAAGGAGAAGAACTAGTTTCTGGTGGGTTTGTTTGTTTGTTTGTTTGTTTGTTTTCCACTTATTATTTATTTTTGAAAAAGTCAGAGAGAGTGCAAGCGGGGGAGGGGCAAAGAGAGGGGGAGAAATCTCAAGAAGGCTCTGCACTGTGAGTGGGGCTCGAACTCATGAAACCTGAGCTGACATCAAGAGTCAGACGCTTAACTGACCCAGCCACCCAGGCGCCCCTAAGTTTCCACTTCTTGTATGTCATATTGTTTTGCAACATTCCAATATGTTAACCTGTTTAAAGTGCCCTGTTAAATGTGAGCATGTATGACACAGATTCTCCCCTTAAACATTTTTCTCTCTCTTGAAATTCATCACATTCTCAATAGATCATTTCTTAGCATCTTACATGTGTTTTGAAGGGAAGGATTAAAGCAAAACTGCAGCCTGTAGCCTCAGGCCACCTCCGTTTAAATGAGAACACTTACATTGATGTTATAACTAGAGGTATGGATTTGAAATAGCTCAAAAAGCTGACCTCTGATTCCAGGCCTTGGCACAGGCCCTGAGGCAGTGTATGTTAGACAGCAGGTTAAAACAGGCCCTGGTCCTTTCATTGTGGCACTCAGTGCTCTACATATGGATGCCCCTTAACCGCTGAGATAGGGAGGGAAGAGGGACCTTCACTGACACCTTTAAAGAGAGACGATTCGAGCTGCTACTAAGGAGTTTAGATGCTAGCACCTACTCCTAGCCTGTGTCTTCATACGACTGTTCGATTTTCTTTTCATTCATCTGTTCTAGTGTCTGAGTAGGCTAGTAACATCTCTACAGACTGGAAGTCCAGAAGGGAAGGACTTCATGGGGTCAGTTTGCCTTCCCCTGATGTGTTTACTAAACACTTTTCCGTATACTTTTCGGTATAGTGAGGAAGAGGAAACATAGCAGACGGAAGCTTAGCCCTTTGATCTCTCAATTCTTCCCTGAGAACCTGTGCAAATGAATCCATGCTGTTCATTATGCTCCACCAAGGAACACGATGAGCTGTTCTCTGAGGCCAGATTTTCAACCTACGATTCTCTGAGAATAGTTTCCATATTGTGGAAGAGATGACTAGCTGGTCCAATGAGTCAAGAAGGATAAAAGCACAACACATTTGGAAAAAAAAAAAAAAAAAAAAAAGACATAGTTTGGTGGCTAAAGAATGAGAATCCAGCTTTTATCCTGGATATGACATTTCACTGAGTGTCTTAGGCATGCCATTTTATCTTATGTTACGGAAAACTTAGGAAATGTTACAGCTGCCTAGGTGCTTGGGTTGTTCCCAAGAGTTATGTCTTCAATATGGTTTGGCTTTTAATTCAGAGTATGGAATCACACAGCCACAAATGCTGATGTAAGTCTTTGGCTTTTCAATTGAATTTAGGAAACTTGAGACTTCCTCACATTTTGTTTCTATGCTATCCTCAGAAGCACATGGTATTCCTCTGCATCTCGTTCTGATCACACAAAGAACTCTCTTGACATTACCTCTGACTCTTTTGCCTCTTTTGTCCCAGGAAAACAAAGCTTTGAATCCCTTCCACTCCTGTCTCCTTCTTGTTTTATTTCAGTGTCTGTTTACAGACCAGTGTTTATACCCAGAGAATTCTGCCCCCATTTCCCCTCATAACTACCGCCCTTACCTATTATTGTCCCCCCCCATGACTACCCTCCTTACCTATAATTGTCTTATTCCACTTTTCAGATTCCCTTCACTCATTTAAAACATTTACATTTACGGACTTAGGCATGAGTTCTTTCACCAGCCATGACAAAAATATCTTCCTCTGATTTCAGTACCTAGCACATTGCCCACCACATACTACCTGCTCTGTAAATATTATTTGAAAAAATGAATGAATACTTACTTGCCTCTTCCCCAAAAGAACCTGATTATAAAATGTGAAATGTGAATGAGATATGCATGCTTGCTCATTGGGACAACAATGATACCACACCTAAGTGGAGTAGGACCCTCTGTTGTGCAAGAAGCATATTGTTGCTTGTCTGGAACACCCTCACCTCTACTCAAGGGCTCCCCAGTTCCTCACCCCTGACCGCTTCCTGCCAGTCTTTTAAAACTTGATTTAGGGCCACCCTTCAGAAGGCCCTCCCTAGCCGCCAGGGCTGAGTAAGGTTATGTGCTTCCAAAGCTTACAGTGAATATCTCTGTGTATCTCTGGGTTAAGTTCTGTCTCTTTCCCCTCATCCCAGTAGACCAGTGTACTCTTTCTTCATGGATCCCCAGTGCCTAGCAAGGGTCCTGGAACATGGAAAGCAAGCAATGCAAGTTTGTGGAATAAACGAAGCTGGTAGGGATGACTTCTGAGAAGTGGGAGTGAGTGAGAAGGAAGATTCAAAGCCTTTTAGAAGAAGGACAAAGAGATTGGAAATGCTTATTAGGATGTGAGTGAGACCACATCTAAAGGCCTTGAGAATTTTCAGGAGATGAGGGAGGCTCTCTCAAACAAAGTCCGAGACTGACAGGTGAGGGCTGAAGAGAGCTCAGCCCATTTCTTTGGGTGACACTAGCATATGCTACCTTGGTGTTTCTTCTGCATTGGTCTTTCTGTCCCCACTACTGATTGCAGTGTGGAATTATCTTCTTTTTTCCTGCTTGTGAATGATCCACAATATCTTAAGCTCCCTCAGGCAGAAAAGAGCAATGTCCTGGAGTCGTATTATGCATAGTTCTGTGGGCCAGGTGCTCACCCAAGACCTGCTTCCTCCTTGACCTGATTTCCTGATTTCCTGATTAGCTTCCTTTAGGGACGGGGGGAGGGGGGGGGACATCTTTTGTAGGCATGGGACCTACATTCCAGAGGTAAGTTTTTCTGGCAAATGATTATTAGAAGTATGTTTGCCATGAATGTTTTATAGTTAAAGCCCACAATTCTGTTCTCTAACAGGCAAAGGTTCAGGTGGCACGGCTTACATATATCCTGACTGGGCTGCCCCCTGACTTCCTTCTTTTAGCCTCAGTTTCTTTCTTGAGGAATCAAAGAGCCCTCAAGTAGGTGCTCAGGACCAAGGATACTGTCAGGTGTCCACACTGGCTTCACAAAATACTTGCTTCATCCATCAGGGAGAGAGGCTGTATTTGACCACACAGGAACTCTATCACTTGAATATTCAGAGCGTACCTTCCTTTTGAGTTCATGAATGATTTAAAATTTTCATCTCATCTGCATATTAATTAGTAGCCTGTTTCTAAAAGCTTAAATGACAACCGGCTCAGGCATCCCATCCTCTGCGGCAGGCCTCTGAGACAGCGTGTTTCAAAGAAACTTGGTTTGGGTCCCCACTGACTTTTCTGATGTTAAAAAAACAAAACAAAAAACAAACAAAAAAAACCCCCACAAACCTCCTCTCTGATTTTTTTTTTTTAAGTTCAGGGGACTTGAAATGCTAGACACAGACTATAGGACTTAAAATTTTTAAAGGCATTCCAAAGCTTCTAAGAGACAAATCTGGCTTTGGAGTAGACGCTTCTTACTGTTCATAAACCACATATCCAGTCCTTAGTCACAGTCAGAATTAATTTGTATTAAAAAATACAAAGTCAAATATGAAGTCATGAAATAATCAATTCTCTTTCAACCTGTATTCTTGCTCCCTGTGTGAGACCCTGGGCTGTTTCCTTAGCACTGCTCCAGCCACTGTGGTCTTCACTAACTCAGAATGAAAATTTCTCTGGGGCTTCTCCTTACTGCTTTAAGAGTCTAATTATACCATGAGAAGCCAATGGTGCAGAATATCTGAGCTTGTGTTTCCTGACTTTGCTGCCATGGAGAGAATTTGTATGTGTGGACACAAAGTTGGATTCATCTACATCAATAGTTCCCTAGGGGCCCACAATGAAGGTAGATGTGTGTGTGTGTGTGTGTGTGTGTGTGTGTGTGTGTGTGTGTGTAAGGGAGTGTTATGAGTACTATTTTCAAGACTTCAAAAAGCTTGATGGAAACAGCTCATGTGTGTGAAATCAAATTATACAGTCTAACTAAACAATGTGTTTCTTGGCTGTGGACTAGAATTCTATTTGGAGAAGTTGGATATAGAAAGGATGGATACGTTTTCAAGGCAGAAAGATTTGGGTTCAACTTGCAGCTCAGTCATTTTCCCACTGTGTGACCTTATGCAAGTTATTAACCTCTCTGATTCTAAGTTTTCTCACTGGGCAAATGGGAATAATACTCACCAGGCTGAACAGTTGTGAGATTAAGTAGAATTCTATTTACATAATGTCCAGTACATAGTGAGCACTAACCAAGTGGGAGTTATGGTTACTTTGGTGACCACTGTTCAAAACAGTACAGTAATGCATCACATTCTGATCAGAAGCTTCCATAACATATAGCACTACATTTTATTGTTCTGTTTGTTCTAGGTCCCTAGTTAAGAGATTTTCATAAATTATCTCACTGAATCCTCATACAAACTCCACAAGATAGACACTATTATGATCCTCATTTTCTGGAAAAGAAAATAAAAGCTTATGAAGATTTATAATTTTACCAATCACACAGGTAGTAAATAGTACAGTCAGTATTCAAATCCAGCTGGTCTGACTTCAGAACTCTTAGTCTTTTTTTTTTTTTTAATGTTTATTTATTTTTTTTCAGAGAGAAAGGCATGAGTAGAGGAGGGCCGGAGACAGAGAGAAGGAAAGAGAGAATGTTAAGCAGGCTCTGCACAATTAGCACAGAGCCAGACACAGGGCTTGATCCCATGAACCATGAGATCATGACCTGAGCAAAAACCAAGAGTCAGATGCTTAACCTACTGAGCCACACAGGTGCCCCAGAACCAGTGGGGCACACTTAACCAGTGTGATTAACTGACATCCAGTCATACGTGTCTTTAGAAAATTACCAAAAATGGGGGGGGGGCAGCTATTGTATCTTAATATATACAGTTTGCTATTTAAATTCTTTTAAACCATGAGGGCCACAAGGTAAAAAAAATAATGCAGTGGGTCTTAGGTGATGAAAAAGTTGTGAATGGCCACATTAGTAGAGCAGAAATGCTCTTGTCTCTAGAACAGTTTGAAATAGGCTGTGAAAAAAACCCGAGGCATAAAATGGGTTCAGATAAAGTTTTCTGAAGGAGAGAAAAACAAGAGCAACAGAGCCTCCAATAAGTTTCACATTTGTAAACATGCTCTACGACATGGAAAGTGGGGCACCTTCTAAAACCAAAGCTCAAGATGTTCACTTACGGTAGTCAACTGTCAGCTGGGCTATTAACAAGCCACACATAAAATCACTAGGTGTTAAAGAAGCATAATGAAATTATTATTTGTTAAATACTCCATAGCCTGAAATGTATGGGTAATCAATGTACATGTAACTAAACATTTGGGGAAAGGAATTACCAATTGTCGCCTTCTGTATTCCTGAATGATTCAATGGATTTCAGGATCACGGGGTCTCTCTCAATGTGATGAGCACTGTTCCAGGCTCTTGTTTTATTACAAATCTATAAGATTAGGTCATCATAACTGATATGCAAAGAGGTAGGCATTATTATTAATTTAAAATCACATTTACTGAGGTATTATTTGTGTATAGTAAATAGCATTCAAGTGTAGATTTGATGGTTCTTGATAATTAGACACACCATCAAATTATTGTTACAATAAAGGTACAGAATGTTTCCATCATTCCCAGATTTCTTGTGTCCCTTTGTGCTCCTTCTCTCTCTCCACTCCTGGCCATAGGTGACCACTGATCTACTTTCTGTCACTATAGGTTAGTTTGCATTTTCTAAAGTTTTATGTAAATGGAATCACACAATATGCATTCTCTTTTCTCTGGCTTTTTTTCAACCTAATTATTCTGAGATTCATTTACATTTATTGCTTATAACAAGAACTCATTCCTTTTTATTTTTTAGTAGTATTTTATGTATAGATATACTTTGTTGCTGTTGCTGTTATGAACACTCATGTATATGTCATTGCATGGACATTTGTTTTCATTTCTCTTGGGTAAATACCAGAGGAGTGTGGGTCACACGATAGGTGTATATTTAACATTTTAAGAGACTATCAAATGGTTTTCCAAAGTAGTGTTACCTTTTCTCTTCCTACCAGCCGTGCATGAGGTTTCCAGTTGCTGCACATCTCACTGATACTAGATACCATCAGTCTTAAATTTTAGCCAGTCTAAAGGTGTGAAAGGTCTCTTGTGGCTTTAGTTTACATTTCCTCAATAACTGATGACGTTGAGAACTTTTTATGTGCTAGGTGGCTATTTATATATCTTCTTTGTAAAGTATCTGCTCAAATCTTTTGCATACTAAAAAAAATGAAGTGTTGTCTTATTACTGAGTTGTAAGGGTTCTTTATATATTCTAGACACAAGTCTTTAAAATATATACATTTTGGAAAAAAATGTAATATTTTATCCTACTCTGCAGCTTGTCTTTTTATTTTTAATCATGTCTTTTGAGAAGCATACGTTATTAATTTTAATAAAGTGCAATTTATGAACTTTTTCTTTTATAGCTCATGTTTCCTGTATTCTAACTAAGAAATCTTTCCCTTCTCCAAGATTATAAAGCTTTTCTTCTTTGTTTTCTTCTATGAGTTTTACAGTTTTAACTTTGACATTTCGGTTTGTGATTCATTTTTGATTTACTTTTTCTTTATTTGAGAGACAGACAGAGAGAGAGCACAAACGCATTCTTGTGTGTGAGTGGGGAGGGCGGGTGGGGAGGCAGAGGGAGAGCAAGAAACTCAAGCTCAGCATGGAGCCCGAGGCAGGGCTCAATCCCATGACCCTGGGATCATAACCTGACCTGAAATCAAGAGTCAGATGCTCAACCCACTGAGCCACCCAGTTGTCCCAATTTACTTTGTATGTATGTTATGAGGTATATTAGCTATCTATTGCTGCATAACAAATTACTCTGAAATTTAGCAGTTAAAACAATAAACATTTATTAACTCACACAGTTTCTAAGAGTCAGAAATCTGGGCCTGGCTTTGCTAGGTAATTCCAGCTCAGGCTTTCTTCTGAGGTTGCAGGCAAACTATTGGTCATGGCTGCAGTCATCAGAAGCCTGACCAGGACAGGAGGATGTGCTTTTAGGATGGCTCACTCATATGGCTATTGGCAGAGGGCCTCGATTCCTTATCAAATAAGACTCTCTGCAGGGCTGTCTGGGTCCTTACAGCATTGCAGCTGACTTCCCCCAGAGCAAATGATCTAACCAAAAACGAGGGAGGAGGAAACCAATTTACCTTTTATAACCTAGTATTCAAAGTTACACACTATCATTCTCCTAATTCTGTTCATTAGAAGTTGAGTCTCTAAGTCCACTCCACACTCAAGGGAAGTGGAATTAATTTACATTTTCTAAAATGTAAGAGTACTAAAGAGTACCAATTTGTGGACATATTTTGAACTGCCCACATGAGGTAAGGCTTAAAGTTCATTTCTTTCTTTCCCATATAGATACCCAGTTGTTCTACCATCATTTGTTGAAAAAATTCTCTTTTCCAGATGAATGTCATTAATGGTTATAATTCAAATGCAAACTGAATTTTTAAAAAAACTTAAACCTGTAGCAAAAATTATCAAAAATAAAGTGTGTGTATGTATATATACACACGCACATATATAAAGTTTATATATATGGAAAAATTCAAATGATGGCATTAATTTCTAATAATGTAATTTCTGCAAGTTTGCATTTTCACTTTACAGTTGCAGTAATTAATACAATATTGGGACATTAATGTTGAAAGACCTCAGAGATATTAGCTAATTTATCTCAGTTCTTTTATGGATATAGAGGCACAAATGCTGGGAGATGAAATGCATGGCTGAGGACATAATACAACACAGAGGCAAATCTGAGAATATTAGCTATTTTGTCTCTAGGACCAGTAATACTTCTGATATAGCAAAGTTGAAAAGTCCTTAACATGTCTCTGAAACCATCACATCAAAGTCCATAAGAGGCACGTTTAATCTCACGTTATTAATTACATTTCTGTGAGGGTCAGTCTTGTTCCTTCCATTCATTTCCTTATTCATTTGGTTTCACCCTCCCACCCATCCATCCAGCCACTCACTTACTGTTTAATTCACAAATATTTGTTGAATATCTTGTATGGGCCAAGCATTGGTCCAAATGTTTGGGATCCAAATACCATAAGCACAATGTCTAGCTTTCTCCTAAGAGCACCAATGTATCATTTCTCTCTGAGATCAGTTTTTGGACTCCAAGGTCATCTGTCTACCAGGTCATCATTTAGTGTTATTAGTCTGCTTGGGTTGCCATAACAAAATAGCACAGACTGAGGGGCTTAAACAACAAAAATGTATCTTCTCACAGCTCTGGAGGCTGGAAGTCCAAGATCAGGGTGTCAGCATGGTTGAGTGCCCTCTTCCTGGCTAGCAGATGGCTGCCTTCTCACTGTGCCTTCAGAGGGAGGGGGGAGATCTCTTTTTCTATCCTCATAAGACCATTAATCCCATCAGGAGGACTCTACCCTCATAAACTCATCTAAAAATAATTACTTCCCCAAGGCCCTATCTCCAAATACCATCAGGTGGGGTGAAGGCTTCCACATGTGAATTTCAGGTTGATACAGACATTTAGTCCATAGCACCCCACAACCCAAACCTCAGAAAAACAGTATTTCCTAGAATTATGAGGACTGCAAATGCATGCCAATACTGTATGTGAAAGAACTACAGAAAGAAGCCTTCTGTCACCAGCTTATACCAAACTTTGTAAAGAAATCTGCAAAAGAAAAAGCTAGGACTTTGGGGGATTAGTTACAGAATATATCACTTCTAGCTGGCATAACTGGGGTGAGCATCATCTGTGTTGAGTGCTTGAGTATGTGTTAGATATTTGAGTTACAAATCGGCGATTCATTCTGACACTGGAATTAAAGTGCTTTGGTCGGGGTGTGAGCATAAAAATTGCCCCGGTTTATGACGAAATTGTACTTTATGAAGCTTTATTCCATGCCTTTTATGATTCAGCGATCATCAAAGCATGGAGGGAAGAAGGCTTTGAGATATACCATATGAGAGCAGCTTCCCTCTGAACTCCTTTCCCTCAGGCTGATGCTCATAATTACCCTGGATGGGTATCCACTAACGAAACCCTCATGAAGCAATTAGATGTCATTTCTTCTTTCTCTCAGCTAATGTGAATAAAGAATATTAGTAAATCCCACCCATGGTTTTAGAAAAGAGAGGTTTATTTCCACAGTTGGTACAGTCCACTCATGGTATAAAGTCCATCAAATGGGGCTGCTGTTTTGATGATACAGCTACCCTGTGATAAATACCATGGGCAGCTCGATGGAGGGCACAGAGACAGAGACCACTCTAGGGGAGGCTTAACCTGAGTTCTGCTATGAATGGAGGATGAAAATGAAAGTTAATTGGCTATACTGTCCATTCATAGCACTGGAAGGAAAAATGGAAATTAAGCGAATAGAAATAGAAAGTTTCAAACCTGATCTCTGGACCTGTATCCCAAGGATAGGAGTACAACTTTCATCCCAAAGGAGATGACTTTTGTGAGAATAGTTTGTGACATCCCTCATGGAAGGACACGAGGTTTCTTAGTTATAAACAGAGACTAACTCTGGAAAGGAATCTGTCAAAGGGATACTGCTTCCTCACAGAACCATGGAGAAAAACCAGGCTTGAGGACGAAGTCACGAAAGAGACTGAAAGTCACACTGTGCACAGACTAGGTGAGAACACTGTTCTGCAGCTGCCAAGCATTTGATGGGGCAGCTTACACCCTGCTACCACTGGCCCCGGAGTTGGGGCACCTACTCCTACTGCCTCCGGAAGATTCTGAATTCTTTCTTCTTTGTCTTATGGCTCCCAAGTCAAAGGGAGCCATTCACTGACTGGCGAAGCCTAGGTTACCTGATTGTGCTTGGCCACAAGGGAGGTTGGGAAGGTGAGTATACAGCATTTCAGCTTCCATGTGGAAGGTAAGCCCTGATTCTCTAAAATTTATATGGGATAGAGGAGGGGGATTCAGGAAACATAATACAGGGTTCAGAAACTGGGCAACTCCCTTAAGAAAAAAGTCATACTGATTTGAAAAGTTCTGAGAAACTTCACAGAAGACCATGGGGGAGTGGAAGGGGGAAAAAGCTACAGAGAAGGAAGGAGGCAAACCATAACAGACTCTTAAATACTGAGAACTGAGGGCTGATGGGGGTTGGGGAGAGGGGAAAGTGGGTGATGAGCACTGGGGAGGGCACCTATTGGGATGAGCACTGGATGTTGTATGGAAACCCATTTGACAATATATTATATTATATTATACTATATTATATTATATTATATTATGTTATGTTATATTATATGTATGATAATATAACATATTAAAAGAAAGTTCTAGTTTCTGATGAAGAAGAAGAAAAAGGTAGTGGTGGTGTCTAAGTGCAGCTGATGACTTGGTGGGGACTAAGCAGCAGAAAGTTCTTTCTCTGCCACAGAAAAGGATCTTAGAAGGACAGCGTTCAGTGGTTCTCAGCCTTGGCTTCAATTAGGATCACGCGGAGAGCTCTCCAAACCTAGTCTTGCCAGAGCTCCATTCTAGACCGAGTCGAACTTCCTGAAGGCGAATTCTGTTTTAAAATCTCCCTAGTGATTCTAATGTGTGGGTAGGGTTGAGAACCACTGAATTACACCTAAGGCACCTGAGAAGAGAAACAGATGGGCCCTAAGAGATCATGGTGGGCAGATGCGGAAAGGAGCCCCTTTCAGAGTTCAGTATTTTTGTGATGTAGTGCTGCTGAGTAACAGGGGGAATCATCTTGTAACTCACCAGCACTTTTAAAGGCCTAACATGATGCAGGCATGGGAGGCTTTTTCAAATCGCAAAACATTGTTGCATGATTCGTAAAAGCTTCCTTCTCCAGGCAGTGGAGGGGTGGGGGGTAGTCGTGTAGGTTGAAACCCAGCTCTGGGAGCTGTGGGCTTGCAAACCAGAACCAAAGCCCCCCACCCAAACTCTTCTTCATTTGTCCCGGAATGACTCATTCCACTTGAAACAGGCACGGGGGTGGAAAGTGAGCAAAAGCTGGTCTGGGCCTTACAAGAGATGCCCCAGTGTGCACAGCTGGGCAAAACCCTCCAAGCAGCCGAGGTAGCCCGTTCAGGAGACACAGAGGGAGGTAACAGCAGGGGAAGCCATCTCTAAGCTGAATGCCTTTGTGAATCACACAGACTTTCTGGCCCAGCACAGGCTTTGCCTCAGCCAGGAAAGATCTGGAATACCAAATGCCTCCAGATTTATTTAAGAACACTACCTGGGCAAGAAGGAGCTTTGGAATCAAAGTGAATTTCCACAGTGCTAAATTTACTCCATAGTTTCAGATGGAAGATGAAGGAAAGTAATTAAGCAAAGAATGTGTATCAAGGAGCCAAGCATTTTAATGAAAGAGCCAGTGGCAGCGAGGATCAATATTTGCCTTCCAAAGCAAATATTTCAGAGGAGATGTTTGGAGCAAGATGGGAGAGGCACTGAGCACAGCAAGCAGAGTGTGAACAGCCCTGCCCTGTGCACTGAGATCCCTCATCAGTCTCTATTTGCTGGTTAGGAGCGTGATGGATGAAACCACGGAGTGCAAAGCTGCTGTCTCTGCCCTTTGCGCTGCCCCGTTAAGGTGGTTTGGATGTAACCTTGGAGGGTAGATTCTAAAGGGCAGTGAGCTGATCGATGTTCCCAATTCAGCTACCTGACAGCCACTGCCAGTGAAACCACCCAACTGCTCACGTGTCACTGACTGCTTGCATCCTCTTTTAAAATGTAACAATGGTGCTGGAATTAATAATGACAACAGAAGCCTTCCCAGTGCTGGTTTACATTTTTGGAGGAAATTCTTGGCTGCAAGAGGAAATTGAGAAAAAAAAAAAAAAAAAAAAAAAAAAAAAAGACCACTAGGAAGATTAGTGGAAATGCATGGTAATAATTAGGCTGCAGAAATACAGAGAACTGAGGATTTCTAGACCTTTTAAACACCTCTTACCTGACAGTGACATTATTTAATTTCATAAATTTGAGGAGGAGAAATATACCTTCAAAGGGTAGGTGATTTTCTTTGAGATCTATGGTATGGTTTGGATTTGGCACATAATTTAACACATATTTATTGATTGCTGACTATGCTATGTACTGTTGGTACAGGATGAACACTTCAAAGTCCCCATTCTTACAAAACTAATATTCTGTTAGGAAAGAGAGAAGCATAAAAAATTAACTTCAGGGATGCCCGGGTGGCTCAGTTGGTTGAGCGTCTGACTTCGGCTCAGGTCATGATCTCAAGGTTGAGTTCATGAATTTGAGCCCTGCACTGGGCTTGCTGCTGTAAGCGCAGACCCCGCCTCCAATCCTGTCTCCCTCGCTCTCTGCCCCTCCCCTGCTCACACGCTCGCATTCTCTCTCAAAAAAAATAAAACATTAAAAAAAAAGTTAATTTCAATCAAATAGAGTTAGTGATAGGATTGAGGAAGCAGTGAGAGCTGAGAGCAAAGAGAAGATTGGGAAGTGGTGTGGCACAGGTGATACGTAAGTTGAAGTCTAACCTGATAACTTCTTTGAAGAAGGGAGGGAGTGACCTCTGGGCAGTGTGTGTGTGTGTGTGGGGGGGGGGGTGTACGGGGTGGTAAACTGCAAGTGGTTTGTTACTTATGCAGCCTAAAGTGCAAATCAGGAAGTATTAGTGTTTGGAGATGGAAGATTGAGGAAGGGGCACATCTCTGAGGGCTCTCCATGCTGAGCTAGGCAGTTGGAATCCTTCCTAGCACATCAGAGGATCTTAAAATTCATTTGCATTAATTAGAATCATTTAGCACCTGACAAACACTTCCTCAGCCAGGTGATCAAGGTCAACACTACTAGCGAGAAATCACGTTGGCAGTACATACCCTTGGTACCATGTGATGAAAATGGCACTTTGTGGTCTTCCTCTCTAAAACCCATAACCCCCGCCTAATCATAAGAAAACATCAGAAAATTCCAGATTGAGAGACATTTGGCAAAACCCCTGACCAGTACTCTTAAACTGTCAACGTCATCAAAAACAAGGGGGAAAAAAAAAGAATTACTTAGGATTTTGCCACTCCGGAATGTATGCCCCAGACCAAGAAACTTGGCATAATGTAGGAGCCCATTAGAAATGCTGAATCTCATCCCCCATAACCACACAAGCAGAATATGCTTTTTTTTTTTTAAGTGGCCTTCATGCCCAGTGCAGAGCCCAGTGAGGGACTTGAACTCACAACCCTGAGTTCAAGAGTCAGCGCTTAACTGAGTGAGCCACCCAGGTGCTTCAAAAGCAGAGTATGCAGAGGCGATCCCATATGTACAGCTATTTCACTGAAATAGCTTGTTGGAAAATGACTCTGTGATTCTCAGAGTTTGGTCCACCGGACTTGGGGTAAGGCCCTGGAGTCTGTATTTCTAACAAGCATCCCAAATGATCGTGTTGCAGGTGGCCCAGGATTTTAAAGACCTATACCTAGGCCTTACCTAACCAGTAAAATCAGGACCTCCGATTGATGAAATCCAGGAATTGGTATTTTCTAAAGCTCCCTGGGTAAGGTGTACGTAAAATTGAGAACCACTGAATTAAAAGGTCATAACCAGGGATGTGACAGGGCCAGATTTTCATTCTTGATAATGTTTAAAAACAAAATTCAACTAAGTAAATGTAAAGATCTGACTGTTTTTGACCAATAGTTCCTGAATAGGGGCAAAGTCCCATGGAGCAAGCAAAAGGAGCTCTGAGAAATTGTACAAAGGGAAAGGTTTTTATGGGAAGGCAGGTAAGGGGAGGAAGAAGAGAAAAGAAAAGCAAAAGAGAAGAAGGGATTGTTTCAGACAAGGTCACTTTCCCTTAGGGGAAGGCAGGGAGTCTTATCAGGCAGATTATCTTACTAGTGCTGCTCAGAAAATTCCAGACTGATTGGTTTAAAATTCCACTCTTGGGAGAGACTGAAACTGAAATTAGATTAGTATTAAGTTTTGGTGGGGGCTTAACATAAATAATCTATTTTGGGCCTGTTTCTTTTTACCAATAGATGTCTTTTTCCAAACGTTCACATCTATTATCTCAGTATTCCTTGATATTAGCACACGTGATATGGTGATTTCTTTTTTTTTTTTTTTTTTTTTTTTGGGACAGAGAGAGACAGAGCATGAATGGGGGAGGGGCAGAGAGAG
The DNA here is from genome assembly GCF_018350155.1 of Leopardus geoffroyi. NCBI lineage: Eukaryota > Metazoa > Chordata > Mammalia > Carnivora > Felidae > Leopardus > Leopardus geoffroyi. Next base: position 15,298,267 of record NC_059326.1, read on the forward strand.
AGGGAGACACAGAATCGGAAACAGGCTCCAGGCTCTGAGCCATCAGCCCAGAGCCCGACGCGGGGCTCGAACTCACGGACCGCGAGATCGTGACCTGGCTGAAGTCGGACGCTTAACCGACTGCGCCACCCAGGCGCCCCGTGATATGGTGATTTCTAATAAGACGTGTATATTTGGTCTTTTTCCACGGTCTCTGGCACACTAATCCTAAAGCCCTTGCAATTTCCTATATAGAGGTCATAGGGGCATCTTTGGTATAATATTTTGTTTTGTTCCTAGTTCCTCATATAGCAGAAAAGTAAGGGTGAAATGGAAGTCTTTTGTTATTCATAACAAGCCCCTTTCCTTTTGTTTTTCCTTTTCTTTTTATTTTTTTATTTTTAAAATATTTCTTTTTGAGAGAGAGAAAGAGCGTGAGCAGGGGAAGGGCAGGGGGAGGCAGACAGAGGATCCTAAGTGGGCTCAGCGCTGTCAGCAGTGAGCCCAATGCGGGGCTCGAACTCATGTACCATGAACTGAGTTGAAGTTGGACACTAAACCAACTGAGCCACCCAGCCACCCCTCCTTTCTTTCTTTCCTTCTTTTTTTTTAAGGTTTATTTTTTAGAGAGAGAGATATTGAGCATGCGAGCTGGGCAGGGGCAGGGGCAGGGGTACAGAGAATCCAAAGCAGACTCCGCACTGAGCAGGGAGCCCAAGGCAGGGTTTGAACTCACAAACCATGAGATCATGACCTGAGAAGGCTCAACTGCCTGAGCCACTCAGGGGTCCCGATAGCAAGCCCCTTTCAACCACAGCTGAGTTCATGACTTTTCAAAAAGCCCCTAGGGATGAGGGAGGGGTGGTCACCAGAAGGACCAACCATGTGATTAGAGGGTTGAAACTTTCAGCCCTCTGACCTCCAGGGAGGGGAGAAGGACTGGAGCTCAACTGAATCTCCAATGGCCAGTAAATCAATCAATCAAAGGAATGTAATGTAGCCTCAATAAAAGTCTCAAAAAGAGTGTCCATGATGGTAAACAGGTGGCGGTGTTCGGAGAGTGGTGCACCCAGACAGGATATGGAAACTCCATGTCATTCCTCACATGCTTGGCCCTATGCATCTCTTTCATGCAGGCTGTTCCTGAATTCTATCCTTTTATAACAAACTAGTGCAGGGGTTCAGAAAGAGTCAACCAAAGATGTGTTGTTTGGTATGCTGGTTATTTTGAGCTGAAAACAATTAAGGAACAATTAAGACTCAGGAAGAAACTTTAACCTTCCACCTAAGAATTTGGATAGAAGGTCTGCTCTAGGAAAAGAGCTATTACCATAAATAACTATGATTATAACATGAACTAGGTGTGGTATACAGGAAAAACCTAGCAAGGCCTGTTTGATAAAAGTCCTCTCTGTGTCCCATTGTTTCTGGATGGCCCAGAAAATATTTGTTTACTAAACATTTACTCTTTCCATTTTCCTGTGAATTGTGTTCCTTTCCTTTGAAGCTCCAGACCTCTACCTCATTCTTCTTACTTCAGGATGACATATATACTTCATTTTGCTTTTCTCTAGAATCTCATGGTTATATAGATTCCCTGTAAGTATGTAATTAATTTTTTTAAGTTTATCTATTTACTTTGAGAGAGAGAGAGGTAGGGAGGAGTTGGGGGCGGGGGTTGGGAGGAGCAGAGAGAGGGAGAGAGGGAGAGAGAATCTTCATGCTGCTTGGGGTCTGATATGGGGGTCTCACAAACCGTGAAATCCTGACCTGAGCCAAAAACAAGAGTCAGATCCTCAACCAAATGAGCCACCCAAGTGCCCCTATATGTAATTAAATTAGATTTTCTCCAGTTAATCTGTTTCATGTCAATTTAATTCTTAGACTAGCCAGAAGAACCTTAAAAGGTAAATGAAAACTACCCTCACCCCAACACAGTAATCTAGTAAGTAAAATACCTGAGTTCTGTGAGCCCCCTCTAGCAAACAAGTCAAACCTCAGGAGGGGTGGTAGGAACCTCTAATTTACAGCCCGTTGGTCAGAGGCACAGGTGACAACCTGGACTTGCCACTGGAATCTAAAATATGTGTATTTGGGGCATAGTCTTGTAGGACTGAACCCTCAACTTGTGGGGTCTGCGCTAACTCTGCGTAGATAGTGTCAGAATTGAGTTACCTTCTTGGACACAGCTTGTGTCCAGCTAGTGTCACAGAATTGCTTAGTGTGGAAAAACTCCAACACATTTAGGAACCAGAAGTGTCAGAAGTGAAGTAGTTGTGTAGTAGAGTGTTGAGAAAACACACAGGGGACCACAGGAAGAGTTTTCCTTAATAGTGTGGAAATAATTCTATCAGGCTGCAAGATCTTGCCAAGAAAACTTACTAGTTATAGGGACATTAATTAGCTTCAAAAGGTGATTTCATATACCACCATTATCTGCAGTGATTCGAATTCTAAATAGAGATACAGGGGATAGCTCTGGGGACAACTGAAAAGTATTTCTAGGATTCCTATCCCACAAATGTTAGATCACTTGTCCTTTATATTCTCCAACTGAGGTATCATGAGTAGAATTCAGCCAGCCTCAGGACCAGTCCCATCTCTGCCAAGTCTGTGTGATTGGGGATGGGATTAACTACTGACTTCAGTTAATTCATCTCTAAGATGAGAATAATAAAACTTCATCACATTGTGTAGTTGTGAGAACAAAATAAAATTGTACGTGAGAAAATACATTATTAACTGTACAGTTCTCATAAAAGCAAGAATTCTAAGTATTATTATATGAAATAAGCAAAGTTCAAAACTACTATATAAAGACCCTAACTCTAACAAAAATAACCTTGATGCTAAGAATTAAGATAACCACAAAGGCTTATGAAGTATCTGGTACTGGGCTAAGAACTTTACTCTCTTTGCCTTATTTAGTCCTTGGAATGACCTATTAAGGCAGTTCTTTTCATTACTCCCATTTTACTGAGAATATGAGTAGCTTACCCATGCTCACATAGCTAGGAATGGTGGAATGAGGATTTGAATCCAACTCTGTTTGATTCCAAATCCTACACATTTAAGCAATTTGCTATAATGTCTCCTTGGGTTTCATCTGAATTTACGCTTAATGTTTGGGATGTGTATACATCACTATATGAGCCTTCACTTGGGATAAATCTTGAATGGTAGTCCCACGTAACATTGGCTAAAACAAAAGCTTAGTCCATAAACTCTATATCCAAGACTGGAAAGGCAGCTCTGACCACAGAAAGTCTGGCTGGGACCTGAGACCCAAAAGTCCATCAAAATAAGCAGAAAAGACCCCAAAATCTAGGCCCCTATTACTTCACACTACAGCTGATTACAAGTAATCTAAAAGCAATGACTATGCTATTTAATTCACCTAAGTACATTTATGGACAGACTTACTACTTACTGGCCTATTCTGAATGTTGGCAGGGAAACTAGAGTTTCAAGGACTAGAGGCCCATTAACAGCTAAGGAGCATGTCTCCAGAGCCACAAGTCAGCCATGATCAGATCAGTGAGGGTGGGGAGGAAAGAGCTTGCCCACTCCCATGGAGCATGCAGAGGCTCTGACAGCAGGCCTGCAGAAAAATAGGATTCTAGGGACTGCCTAAGAGGGAGGTAGAGGTAGTCAATCAGACAAATAACACTAACATTCTCCTGTTGGGGGAAATAAATTATTCAGTTTGCACACTCCTTCAGACTTCAGCCAAACTGATACTTAAGCAACTCAGTTTTCATCTCTGGGAACAGCATAGCAATATAGAAGGACTATACTTATGGCTCTGGGGGTAACAGATGAGGCACCTGGGCTTCTCTGTTATGGTAATATGATAGATGCTGTCCCCACGGCCGCCCTCAGAAGCAAATAGGGCAGCTGCTCTTTCCATGTTAATTAATCAGTCATTACATCTTCTATGCATTCCAACCAGGCACACTGCCATCATTGGTGTATGTACTGCTTTTCATACCCTGCCAGTTTGTTAACCACTGCTGGCCTCACCCATAGAGCATCTGATTCACATAGACTGACATAGGCCTTGAGAATCTGCATGTCTCTCAAGGTCCTAGGTGATGCTGATGCTGCTAGTCTGGGGACCACACTTTGAGAATCACTGGTGTAGTAGTTACTCTTCTGAACTGCCGAGATGCCTTATGGGACTGAAGAACTTATTCCTCCAGCTTAAGGGGGTGCTGCTTCCTACAGCTGCTGTCCCTCATGTCAGCCCCTCCAGGAATTGCCCATAGCTGAAGACAACTTCCTGGCCTAAGGTCATGCCCCTTCCCTGGGCAGCCTGCTTACAAGAATTGATAGATGCAGGGCCCTCTCACATCAGAGTGAAGACTCAGAAAGGCCATCCTAGTGTCAGAGTCCCTGAGGGGTTAATGACAGTCTTTGTCATAACTGCTCTGCAAATCCACTTTTCCCTGGGCTCATATTTCTGGCCACATAGGAGCTCCTTTATGACCAGCCCCAAGAAAGGACAAAAAGCTGAGCTTGGTTCATGGACAGTGTTAAAAGATAAAATGAGGCATACTAAAAAATTTAAAGTTTATTTGAACAAAAACTGACCTAAATTGGGCAGAGCCAAATTGGAGCACTATACCAACAGGAGCTAGGGGAAAGACTTATAGAGAGAAGATGCAGAGGCAAAGAAAGTAAATTGTTTGATTGGTTATAGCTTAAAGCCTAGTTCCTGTTTGTGAGTAGTATTCCTTAGGTTTCAGTTTTTTAACTTTCAGTAATTTACAGGCTTAGGTTTGGGTTTGCTATATAGGCCATCAGAGCATTAGAGCCATTTCAGTCTAATGGCCTCCTTGTTTACTTAATTTAACAATGGGTTTGCTTGGTGGGAGGGAGCAAGACAAAAATCAAGCATAGGTGCAGAACTCCTACTCGGGGATTACCTGGAAGCACAGTGGCAAGGGGAAATCCTCCTAATGGACAGAATCCATTGACAAGAGCAAATTATATAGCCAAGCGCCAAGTCAAGTCAATGGGGAGGGCTGTAGACTCTGCATCTATGGGAGGCCCTGAAAGATACACAGCAGAGCCAGGTGCATGGTTTTATTACAGGACAGTAGTGAAGACTTGGGAACAACCTAATCTATCACAGGTTGGATGGACAGTACGTGAATATTTAAAAATATATATGTTTAATAGCGTATGGGAAGCATGGTGATGTAGATTTGTAGAGGGTTGTTACAGGGGTATGGGCACCTATCCCAGTCTGGAGTGATTAGCAGAATAAATTGCCAGAAAGCTTCTGATAGGAAGACATGTCTGAAATAAAACATTAAGATTAACTCCAGGCAAATTAAGGTGGAGGATGGAGATCTGGGGAGGTCAGAGATGAGGTTAGAAAAATAGGGAGATGACTAGGTCATGCTGAATACTGAAACCCTCAAAAAGGAATTGGAAATTTGTTCTAAGACATCGAAGAGCTATTGAGGGGTGTTACGTAAGGTTTGTGACTAGATATAGATTTAGAAGTAATTTTTCTATAAGCCATGTGGGGAATGCGTTGAAGAGGAAAGACTGGGGAAGAAATAGAGACACAAATTTGCAAGTTCTGGCAATGGTCCAGACAAGAGACAGAGCAGTAGGCCATCACCCTTAAGAGCTCAGACTTCCTGAGACAGACAGACTGGGTCTGAATCCCAGTTCTGCCATCAAGGTGTGGGACCATGGATGAGTTAGCCATACTAAACCTTGGTTTCCTCATCTGTAAAGCAAGTATAGTAACAGCACCTACTGATAGAGTGTGTGAAGATTAAACCAGCAAATGACTAGAAAGGGATTAGTTCAGTGTCTGGAACTAAGAAGCCCTTCGGTGTTAACTGTCATTATTATTCCTGGAGGGTGTGAACTAGTGTAGAAGTCAAAGGGCTTGAGAAGAGGGAAACTGCCACCTTCCAAGAATGTACCTAATATATACAAAAAGGAGATTAAAAGATCCTCCAGAGCATGAGTAAGGATGTACAGTTGGTTCAGGCCCATAACCTAGCTCTGCTCTTAGGAACATCCATCTCTTGATTCAGTAATATTCCCTGAGCATTTACACTGTGCAATGCAGTGGGATTGAGTTGTTACACGTACATGAACACAAGACTCTTGTGCTAAGTGGTCTTCCCTTGGGGACTATGGTCTTGTAAACATCACTGGAGACAGATAGTACTTATTTAGCAATGTCTTCATTTCCATCAAGTGGGAGCTTTACTATCCTAATTCATGTTTTCTTGATAGTTAACAGAAAAGATAAATATATTTCTTCCTCCTTTTAAAATCATCTGTGGGAGGGTTGTAACTATTTGAAGATGTAAAGGTGTTGCTTGGTATTCAAAGCCTTACAGCTGTTTGTACTGACAGGTGGTTCAAATCTTAAAAGCAACCATAGAAGTAAATGCATTGAAGTGATCTGCTATTGATCTACATGCATTTGCAATGTCCAATCCATTTAAATTGCTCATGGCCCATTCATTGTAATCCTAAGTGGTTTTGCATTCTGTGTATGCAGGTACATTGTTGTTTCTTGGCTGTTGGGACTTGTAGAAAATAGACAGGCTGACATGATCTAGAGTAAAACCTTTCTCATTTTAGGAGGCTTTCTTACTCTATACCTGCATGTTTGGTTCTGTAATCTTTCCACAGGAGCCAAGTATTGCTCTCTGCTGGTACAAGTACGGATTCCTCTCTCTGTACTACAGGAATCTATGAGATGTTAACGATATCAAGTTTAATTGTAGGTACTAAAACCCTTCAATTACCATGTTACTTGCCTGTGATAATACATTATGTTACAACAATTCTGTAACCACTAAGCTGGCTGGAACTGTGTAAAGTAGATTATATCTTAGCCCAACTTTCTTTCCCGGTGAGGAAGGGGTTTAGGAGACTAAGGGCAAATAGAAATGTCTTTAGCCTCTGCACATGCCATTCTCATGTGTGTGGTCATTCCAGCCTCCTACCCAGCTTTTTGAATTCTGCTCACCTGCAAAGCACTGCTTCTTTCTCTTCCTACAATACTCAATTAGACCATCTCTATGCTACAGAGGGAAAGTATGGAGGCAGGACAAGAGACCAGTGTGAAATGAACAAAGACCAACCTATAGTCATGGCTATTTATTCAGAGTTTGCTATAGTAAGAAAGTCAGCCATCACTGTTGCAGAGACACAAAGTCAGGCAGAAAAGTGGGAAAGCTGTATAGTGAAAAAAAGGGAAGGCTTCAGGTGTGCCCTTATTGGAGGCTGCTGGCATGGGGAAGCTGTAGGTGGGCTAACTAGAAGTGCCTCATCTTATGTGATTGGTTAGGGTGCGTATTTGGCTTTCTCTGGTGGGTCCTAAACTGGGAGTAGGGACAAAAATTAGGGAAGTTTTCAGTGATTAATCAATTTTTGGCTGTTTGGGGCCAATGGTTACAGAAGTTATGGTTAGGCTTCCTGGCCTGTTGCTAGAGATAATGTCCTGACTTCCTACAAGTCTGACTTGCAGACAGTAGACCATCTTCCTGGGCTGGTTACTGAATATCATGGGTTGCTTTTCTGGACTGATTGCTGCAGACTGTGAGTCAGAGTTCTGTTTTTACATATGGTCTAGCCATTGTCCATTTACTCTCTTAACAGGCAGGAAGCTCACATAAGGGCCCAAATGAATTACTGAGATCAGTGAGAATAGAGAGGAAGAAATAAAAGGACAGGATCTGGTGACAGGTGGGGGTGAGGGAAGACTTCAAAGACCAGGATAGTGGTTAAAACTCTATTGCTACCAGATTGTCTGGATGTAAATTCCAGCTCTGCCAGTCACCTATTGAACATGAAGATAATAATAGTACCTACCATATAGTGTACTATTAGTGTTAAATATAAATTAAATTAGCTACTATATGTATAGTGATTAGAATAGTCCTTGACCCAAAGTAAGTGTTAGCTGTTCTTAATACCTTGGAACAAGTCATTAGCTGACAGCCTGTCAGGAGGAAGAACAGGCTTTGAAGCAAACTTGTGAAATGGTTAGACCTCCTGGTGGTATTCAGGAGTGCGATTGTGTTTTTTTTTTTTTTTCCAGGATCTTGTACACACCTAAAGGCGCCACAGAGTGTGTGCTTGCTATGGACTGAATGTTTGTAGACCCTCAATATTCATATGTTGAAGCCCCAAGTGTAATGGTATTTGGAGGAGAGGCCTTTGGGAGGTAATTAGGGTTAGTCAAAGTCATGAGGGCGGGCCTTCCATGGTGGGATTAGTGCCCTTAGAGACCAAAGAGCTTGCTCTCTCTGAATATGCACACCAAAGAAAGGCCATATGAGGACATGACAAGAAGGTGGCCATCTGTAAACCAGAAAGTGGGCTATCACCAGACACTAGTATCTGCCAGCACCTTGATCTTGGACTTTCAGCTTCCAGGACTATTAGAAATAAATGTTTGTTGTTTAAGTCACATAGTCTATCATCTTTTTTTTTTTTTATAGCAGTCTGAGCTAAGACAGTATTTTCTGCTGTTATGGTTATCTCCTTTAATTGTAATGGTTACTGTAGGGTCTGTGGTTTTTTGTTTTTTGTTCTTTTTCCTTCTCCCAAGGAATTAGTGACACTACTTCTCAGGCAACAGTATTATTGGTCTGAGAAACTAAATTGCCAGAACGATGAGTAAAATGTAAAATGAGTGAAAAAATAAAAAGATTGACAATAGTAATCATAAAGATAACTTACTTGTGTTTAGTGCTTTACAGCATACATATTATTTTCTGTTAGTGATCTCAGGCAAATAAAAATAATTATTTTTGACTGCTAAGCATGCAGGGCATAGATACTAAATTACAAATTCATTCAACTCCCTCTGATACCTGTCTTTCAGTTAATTAGCATCCTAACACTTCAAATTTACACTGATTTTCTTGGCTGTCATTTCTAGGTAGAATCTGATATACTTTTCAAGTACGACTCATAAGCATATATTAATGCTAATGAGTTATTTACTAGCCTTGAATCTTATTAAAACACATTGTCTCACCTATATTTATTTGTTTACATAAGATCTACTTTGATGACGTGAAAGGCAAAGATTCTGTGTAAACATGTACTTTCTTAAAGTACTATCTTTTACCTGTGCTGAAGGGGCAGGGATTTTTAGAAGACTTCTCCAAGAACAAAAGAGGTGGTGGGTGCCATTTCTCCACCCCCCAAACCTAGATAGCCAAACACCTGTTGGAACCAGTGGGAACAAATGTACTTTGCTAACATAACATACCCTGCCCCTGCATTCTTCTGCAGATCGGTCCCATCCAACCTGCTCCACTTGGCAGGAGTCCCTCCAAAGTGGCTCCTGCCATATCTCATCCTGCAAGCAGCCCCTGCAGAGATCAGCACCACTCCAGTGTCACTCTTGCCTTGGGAAGAGGGGAAGATAACCATATACACTATAGATAAGCATATACACTAGTAGTCCCAGGTGAACCTTGTTACTGGCAGTGCAGAGAGAGTGCTCTGCTGATCAGTGTCTGTGAGCCTAGAAGAATGACTGGGGCAGGCATCTGGTCTGACTGCCGCACCCCCGCCTCGCCGCCCCCAAAAAAGGAAAGTCTGTCAGGGGACAACGTAGGAAGATTGCACGGTAGTTCAGTGCAAGCAAAGCCCCAGGAAAAGGGATGAGGGCAGGCATGTGGTCTGACTACTGATACTGCCCAACTACAATGGTCCACAATGGCTCCAGACCAGCACCTTAACAGCAGAGGAACCAAACCTGACCCACAGGTCTAAGTGGGCCATTGCAGCCAACTGGACTGAAGGCAAATGAGGCTCAGCCACAACAGAAGGGTATGTGCCATCTACATAGGAGACACCACTGCAGTGCTTCATTCTGATGAACTACAGCACACTACAGGACCAATTCTTTATAATTCAGCTACTTGCAAGAGCAGGAGACAAAACTGACTCTCTTGAAACATAGAAACAAACAGAGATTAGACAAAATGAGGAAACAGAGGAATATGTTCTAAATGAAAGAACAGGACAAAATCACAGCAAAAAAAGCTAAATAAAACAGAGATAAGCAATATGTCTAATAAAGAATTCAAAGTAATGGTCATAGGGGTGACTGGGTGGCTCAGTCAGTTAAGCGTCTGACTCTTGACTTCAGCTCAGGTCATGATCTCTTGGTTCATGAGTTCGACCATGTGTCAGGCTCTGTGCTGACAGCATGGAACCTGCTTGAGATTGTTTCCTTCCCCACTGTGCTCTCTCTCTCTCTCAAAAGTAAGTAAATAAACAACAACAACAACAACAGGGGTGCCTGACTGGCTCAGCGGGTTAAGTGTCCAACTTCGGCTCAGGTTGTGATCTTGCAGTTTGTGGGTTCAAGCCCTGTGTTGGGTTCTGTGCTGACAGTTCAGAGCCTGGAGTTTGCTTTGAACTCTATGTCTCTTTCTCTCTTCCCCTCCCCTATTTGTGCTCTGTGTGTGTTTCTCTCTCTCAAAAAAATGAATAAACATTAAAAAAATTAAAAACAACAACAACAACGAAGTAATGGTCTTAAAGATACTTACTGGACTTGAGAAAAGAGTGGAGGAACTCAGGGAAACCTTCAACAAAGAGGTACCAGAACTAGAGATTTAGAACTCAAAAAATGAAATAAAAAATACACTGCAGATTAGAGGAGGCAAAATAATGGGTCACAAGCCAGAAGACAGGGTAAAGGAAAGCAACCAAGCTGAACAACAAAAAATAAAAAGACTAATAAAAAATGAGAATATGTTAAGGGAACTCAGTGATGTCATCAAGCATATGATGCATATGCATATGATGTTTGCAACATGAATCCCAGAAGGAGAAGACAGGGAAAAGGGGGCATAAAACTTATTTGAAGAAATAATAATTGAAAATTTTTCCTAATCTGGAGAAGGAAACAAACATCCAGATCCAAGAGCCACAAAAAGCCCCTAACAAAATTAAACCAAGGAAGTCCGCATCAAGACACACAATAATTAAAATGGCAAAAAGCGTAATAAAGAGAGATTTCAAAAACAGCAAGAGAAAGGAAAACAGTTACTTGCAAGGGAAACCCCATAAGGCTGTCAACTGATTTTTTAACAGAAACTTTGCAGGCCAAAAAGTTGTGGCTGACATATTCAAACTGCCAAAAGGAAAAAAAAAACAAAAAACAAACCAAACCAACAAACCAAAACAAAACCCTGTAATCAAGAATACTCTATCCAGCAAGGCTATCATTCAGAATAGAAAAAGAGATAAAGAGCTTCCCAAATAAAAGTTTAAAAAGTTCATCACCACTAAACCAGCCTTGTAAGAAACATTAAAGGAAATTATTTGAATGGAGAGAAAAGGCCATGGGGAGCCTGGGTAGCTCAGTTGGTTAAGTGCCTGACTTTGGCTCAAGTCATGAGCCAACTCATGAGTCAACTCACAGTTTGTGAGTTTGAGCCCCACATCAGGTTCTGCACTGACAGTGCAGAGACTGCTTGGGATCCTCTGTCTCCCTCTCTCTCTGCCCTTCCCCTGCTTGCTGTCTCTCTCTCTCTCTCTCTCTTGAAAATACATAAACACTTAAAAAAAAAAAACTCTTAAAAAAAAAAAAGGAGGAAAGAAAATGCCATAATCAGGAACAACATTAGAAAAGGAAAAAAAATTCACAGGTATATGCAAACAAAACAAAACTAGCAGATTAATCACTTACAAAACCAGTATGTTGGTTAGAGCACAAAAACAGTAAAATCAATTATATCTGTAAAAATCAGTCAAGGGGTTCACAAAATAAAAGGATATAAAGTGTGAGAGACAAATAAAAACATAGAATGAAATATAGAGAACAAACTGGTGGCTACCAGAGGAAAGGTGGGTAGGAGAATGGTTGAAATAGGTGAAGGAGATTAAGACTATCCTTATGATAAGCACTGAGTAATGTGTAGAATTGTTGAATCACAATATTGTATACTTGAAACTAATATAACACTGTACATTAATTATGCAAGAATTAAAAGTAAAAAAATAAATTTTTTAAAAGGATGTAGGGGCACTTAGGTGGCTCAGTCGGTTAAGTGACCAACTCTTGGTTTCAGCTCAGGTCATGGTCTCATGGTTTCATGAGTTCGAATCCCATGTCTCGGGATTCTTGGTCTCAGTCTCTGTCTCTGTCTGCCCCTATCCCACTCAAACTCTTTGTCTCTCAAAATAAATAAATAAGCTTTAAAAAATAAATAAAGGGCACCTGGTGGCTCAGTCGGTTAAGTGTCCAACTTCAGCTCAGGTCACGATCTCGCAGTTCGTGAGTTTGAGCCCTGTGTCGGGCTCTGTGCTGACAGCTCAGAGCCTGGAGCCTGCTTCAGATTCTGTGTCTCCCTCTCTCTCTGCCTCTCCCCTGCTCACATTCTGTTTCTCTCTCTCTCAAAAATAAATAAACATTTTAAAAAACTTAAAAAATTATAAATAAATAAATAAATAAATAAATAAATAAATAAATAAGATATAAAATATGACACCATACTTGGGGGGGGGGAGTCAAACTTTAGTGCTTTTAGAATGGATTCAAACTTATATGGCCATCAACTTAATATGGACTGCTATATGCTCATTATATGAGCCTAATGGTAACCACAAATCAAAAACCTGTAATAGATACAAAAAAAAAAAAAAAAAAAAAGAAAGAAAATCATAGAAGGGTGCCTGAGTGGCTCAGTCAGTTGAGCATCTGACTTTGGCTCAGGTCGTGATCTCACCGTTTGTGGGTTCAAGCCCCATGTTGGGCTTTGTGCTGACAGTGGGGAGCCTGCTTTGGATTCTCTGTATTCCTCTCTCTGCCACTCCCCTACTCATTCTCTCTCTCTCAAAAATAAATAAACATTTAAAAAAAGAAAAGAAAATCCAAGCATATCACTAAAAAAAGCCATCAAACCAGAAGGAAAGGAGAGAAAAAGAAGGAACAGAGAAGAACTACAAAAGCAACTATAACACAAGTACATACCTATCAATAATTACTTTGAATGTACATGGACTAAATGCTCCAATGAAAGACATAGGGTGATGGAAAGGATAAACATGCAAGACCCATCTATATGCTGCCCTATGAGAAACTCACTTCAGACCTAAAGACGTATACAGACTGAAAGTGAAGGATCAGAAAAACACTTACAATGCAAATGCAAGCAAAAGAAAGCTGGAGTAGCAATACTTCTATCGGATGAAATAGATTTTAAAACAAAGACTATAATGAAAGACAAAGGAGGAAACTCCATAATGATAAAGGAAATAATCCAACAAAACGATATAAAAATTATGAATATTTATGTATCCAGCATGAGAGCACCTAAATACATAAAGCAACTACTAACAGACATAAAGGAATAAATTTACAGTAATATGATAATAGTAGGAGACATTAACATCCAACTTGGATGAATAGATCATCCAGACAGAAAGTGAACAAGGAAACAGTGGTTTCAAATGACATATTGGACCAGATGGATGTAACAAATATATTCAGAATAGTCCCTCCCCAAACAGCAGAATACACATTCTTTTCAAGTGCACGTGGAACATTCTCCAGAACAAATCATATGTTAGATCACAAAACAAGTCTCAATGAATTAAAAAAGACTGAAATAATGCCGTGCTTCTTTTCTGACCACAATGGTAAGAAACAAGAAATCAATCACAAGAAAAAAATCTGAAATGAAATCCGGATAAAGAAGTGGTATATATGTACAATACACAGGGGCTAAATAACATGCTACTAAATAATGAATGGATCAACCAAGAAATCAAAGGGAAAAAAAATACATGATGAAAGAAATTAAGGATGACACAAACAAATGGAAAGATATTCTATATTCATGGATTAGAAAAACCAAAATTGTTAAAATTTCCATACTACCCAAAGCAATCTACAGATTTAATGGAATCCCTATCAAAATATCAATAGCAGTATTCACAGAACTAGAACAAATAGCCAAAGCAATCTTGAAAAAGAAGAACAAAGCAGGAAGTAGCACAATTCTGAATTCAAGATACACTACAAAGCTTCAGAAATCAAAACAGTATGGTACTGGCACAAAAGCAGACACAATGAAACAAAACAGAGAGACCAGAAATAAACTTAATAAACTTTATGGTCAATTAACCTATGACAAAGAAGGCAAGAATATAAAATAGGAAAAAGACAGTCTCTTCAATAAATGGTATTGGGAAAACTGGGCAGCTACATGCAAAAGAATGAAACTGAATCACTTTCTTACACCATGCATAAGAATAAATTCAAAATGGATTAAAGACCTAGATGTGAGACCTGAAACCATAAAATTGCTAGTAAGAAACAGGCATTAATTTCTTTGTCATCAGCCATTGAAACAATTTTCCAGATATACCTCCTCTTGCAAAAGAAACAAAAAATTATGGGGCGCCTGGGTGGCGCAGTCGGTTAAGCGTCCGACTTCAGCCAGGTCACGATCTCGCAGTCCATGAGTTCGAGCCCCGCGTCGGGCTCTGGGCTGATGGCTCAGAGCCTGGAGCCTGTTTCCGGTTCTGTGTCTCCCTCTCTCTCTGCCCCTCCCCCGTTCATGCTCTGTCTCTCTCTGTCCCAAAAATAAATAAACGTTGAAAAAAAAAAATTAAAAAAAAAAAAAAAAAAAAAAAAAAAAAAAGAAACAAAAAATTAAACTGCTGGGACTACATCAAAATAAAAAGCTTTTACATAGCAAAGGAAACCATCAACAGCACAAAAGGCAACCTAATGAGTGGGAGAAGATATTTCCAAGTGATATGTCTAATAAAGGGTTAATATCAAAAACATATGAAGAACTTATGCAACTCATTACCAAAAAACCCTAATAATCCAATTAAAAATGGGCAAAGGACCTGAATAGACATTTTTCCAAAGAATATATAAAGATGGACAACAGACACATGAAAAGAGACTCAACATCACTAATCATGCAAATTAAAATGACAATGCAATATAACTTTGCACCTGTCGAAATGACTGAAATCAAATTCACAAGAAATAACAAATGTTGGCAAGGATGTGGAGATAAAGAAACCCTTATGCACCATTGGTAGGAATGCAAATTGCTGGAGCCACTGTGGAAAACAGTATGGAGGTTCCTCAAAAAATGAGAAATAGAATAACCATATGATCCGGTAATTCCACTACTGGGTATTTACACAAAGAAAATGACAGCACTAATTCAAGAAGATACATGCATCCCTATCTTTATTGAAGCATCATTTACAATAGCTAAGATATGGAAGCAGGCCAAGTGTTCTTCAGTAGATGAATGAATAAAGAAGTGGTATATATGTACAACAGAACTACTCAGCCATAAAAAAGAATGAAACCTTGACATTTGCACCATGTATGGAGCTGGAGGGTATAAGAGGCTAAGTGAAATATAAGTCAGTCCGAGGAAGACAAATACAAGACAAATACCATATGATTTCACTCATGTGGAATTTAAGAAGCAAAACAAGTGAACAAAGAGAGGGAAAAAACAGACTCTTAAATACAGAGAACAAACTGGTGGCTGCCAGAGGATAGATGGGTAGGGAATGGGTGAAATAGATAAAGGGAATTAAAAGTACGCTTAATTTTGATGAGCACTGAAAAATGTATAAAATTGTTCAATCAATATATTGTACACCTAAAATTAATATCATGCTGTATGTTAATTACACTTGAATGAATAAATAAATAAATAAAGTTTAAAAAAAAGTACTATCTTCTTCCATCATTTTACTGTGGATGAGAAAAGGCAAGGATGGAATCTTAAAATTCAAACCTTTTTATCCATGTGAATTGCAGTCTTTTATAGAAAAGAAATTCAAGAAGCCTGATAATTTATTCCATGCATGTATGGTTGAACTGTCATCCATAGTATGGATAGCCTTGCTCAGAAAATAAACAAACATTAAATGCTAGCTGGTGTTATTAATTTTCCCAACAGCCATAAACATACATTAAAGATGTAATGAGCAGGAATTTGTTTTACCATCATTATATAAAACAAGAAATATAGACCATTTAAAAAGGAGTTTAAATACTTACTGGATAAAGGCCAACACAGGCTCTGTTTATCCTTTGGAATTTCTATGTCAGGCTAAAGAACACAGGGCAACTAACCATTCAATTTGCTTTACTACTGATGAAAAGGAAGCAAGGAAAATTCTAAAAAAAAAATTTCCATGATGATTTAATACATTTGCAAAATACATATCATTCTTAACATGTCTTAGAAAATAATCCAATGCACCTGTGGTTTGAAAATGCTATATTTTCCAGAATGTTAACCAATAAATGAATGCAGTTAACTTGCCAGGCTATTTCACTAAGGAGTTTGATGACCTCTGTCTTTGACCTCCATTGTTGGACCCTTACCCAGTCATTAGGAGCCATTGTTTCTGTGATTAAAACCATCCAGCAAAGATAATTTCCTAATTAAAAAGAAATTTCCTGTGAAATGAATTCTTTTTTCATTTACAAATAATGACAGAACCCTTAGATGGAAGCCTTTATGTGCAGGTATCTTAATAACAAAGCAAATGAATATTGCTTGAATCACTAGCTGGTTAAATGAATCTGCCCAATTCTGCTGCTCCTTTCATGGCTACCAGCAAAATTATCTGGTTTCTAAATGGATTTAAATTTCCAGCCAATAATCTTCAGGATGCCTTTACTTTGCTTCACAACATGAGAAACACTAATTTGGATGGAGTTGCTAGCTCCAGATAAAAGGAATGGCTTAGCTTTGCCACCCTTTGGTATTTTGCCCAAATTTGTAAGGTTTGTCCTTTTATTTATTTATTTTTTATTTTATTATTATTTTTTTAATAAGAGATTTATTGTCAAATTGGTTTCCATACAACACCCAGTGCTCATCCCAACAGGTGCCCTCCTCAATGCCCATCACTCACTCAAGTCTTTGATTAAACCCCACATATATTTGGAGTTTCCAAGGATTTGCAACACTTTCTTCTCCATGTGTTTCCAGACATAGTTCTCTCCTTTCCCATGAATTTTTTCCTGCAGTCTGTCTTTAGTCCACAGTGAATGAGACTAAAAATTTGTGTCCTTTTGAAAAGCCTATGTTGAAATCCTCACCGGATAGGAGATGGTTTCAGGAGAGGGGCCTTTAGAAGGTGATTAGGTCTTGAGAGTGGAGCCCTCATGATGGGATTAGTGTACTTACAAAAGAAGCCCTAGACAAGCTCTTGTCTTGTCTGCCATGTGAGGTGCCAGTGGGAAGACAGTGGTCTAAGAAGTGGGCTCTCACCAGACACTGAAATCTGCTAGCGCCATGTTGTTCCAGGCCCCAGAACTGTGATAAATTTCCACCACTTATAAGCCACCCGGTCTCTGGCATTTTGTTCTGGCAGCCCAGATGAACTAAGACGTGGGTTGAGAAGAGATCTGGTAAAGATGTAATGGAAGCAGTTGATACTGTTGTCTTAGATAAGTTTCCTGAGCTGCTTGAGTTTTGCATTTCCAGTCTTTCCAGCTCCAGTATTCCATGAAAAATGAGAGAGCTTATCATACACAGGAAGGCCCATTCGGGCACACTGGAGTTTAATGAGTGTGCACAGCTTTACCAGACTTTCTATTAGACATATTTAGCCAAGCTTAACTTCAATAGCTGGAGTTTCTGATATAGTGTGATGGCCAACTGAAATTTAGAAAATGTAAGCTTTACAAAAGTGATGGCATAGGACAAACTTCTACAAAGTGAACACCAATAACTGATAGTAACTTCAATTATTAAATTTCATGAGCCATGAAACTCAGCTTCCATCTAAATGTATTTTCTCATGACTGTTATTTTACATTGATTAGTTAGATAGATTGGGAGATAGATATAGAATGTGTGTACATGCAATCCAAAAGAATAACATTCAACCTCATCCAGGATCCTTTGCCTTTATCAGGAAGGGGTAAAACCATCAATAATCTGGGTAAATGATAAGAACCCTGGATTGGTGAAATTAGTGGATTAATGACCAACATTTTATTCTCCCATATCAGTAAACAACAGTTTGGTGCATATACCTTTCTCTTGATGTTAGAAAAGGCAGCTTGCTCAGGTAGCAAGAACCAAGACCGGGGGCACCTGGGTGGCTCATTTGGTTAACGTGTCCGACATCAGCTCAGGTCATGGTCTCACGATTTGTGAGTCTGAGCCCCACATAGGGATCTGTGCTGACAGCATGGAGTCTGCTTCAAATCCTCTGTCCCCCTCTCTGTCTGCCTCTGTCTGCTTGTTCTTTCTCTCCCTCTCTCTCTCTCTCTTTCTCTCAATAAATGAATAAATAAACATTAAAAAAAAAAAAGAACCAACACCCTGAGACAGTATGACAAAGTGGTGACACAGGCTCTACCCACAGAAGACCAGAGTTTAAATCCCACTGCAGCCTCATATTAGCTGTTTGTACTTGGCCTAGTAACTCAACCTTACCACACTTCAGAGTTTTTTTTATCTTATCTGAAAAGTGGAGATATAAAAATACCCATCTGTAAGATCATTCTGAGTATTAAATGAGACATTACTGCATAAGTAAGCAACCAAAAGATATTTGTTTTGAAAACGTGGATTCTAACCCTTATCTTCCCAAAACCATGTTATAAACAACTTACAATTGTGGCATCTTCTCTTGCCTGGCAGTCTGCAGAGGAGGGTACTCACACTTGCTTCAAGGGTAGCATGAGAGCCCCAGCAGAGAAGTTGGAATCTGAAGGGTGAGTATTAGTCGTGCATGAACATTATTTTCTAGGGAGCCATAAGCCAGGCAGCAGCTGGCTGATTCCTTCGTTTCCCCAGAAAAGGAGAAAAGTACAAAGGGTGGCCTTTTTGTGTCAGTTTTCTGGTAGGAGGACCTCACCAGAAATCTCACAGACATGGAAAATCAAGTTGAGCAGAGCCCAACAAAATGGTAGGCCACCTGACTTTCTTCCAATTGTCTTAACAGTCCATGCATAATGAATGAGTCCAACTAATGATAATGTCTCCCTTCTTAAGTTGCAAAATATGCAGAAATTTTCAAAAGGCAGAAAAGCAGATAGCAACTCTCAGGCTCTTCAACTTGAAGCAGCTGTTATGGCTTTCCAAACACTTCCCAAATGTTAATTTACTAATTGCTCTTACGTATTTATCCTCTTTCCAAGAGGTCTTGAAGTCAATAAATAGTGAAGTTGTACTCCTCTAATACAGGAAGATACAGATAAGCACAATCATAGTAAATTTGTGGCAGAGAGAAGAACATGTTTTGCTTTCCAATCCTTTCTGGTAAGTGCCAAAGACTTCTTCCCATGAGGAGAGACAATATCTACTCTCACATTTGGAAATAAGAAGATTGCATTTAGACCATTTGATAATAGTACTTTCAGCCCGTGCGCGCGCGCGTGCGCGCGCACACACACACACACACACACACACACACACTCCTACTTGCCACTCTGGAGACTCGTAACTCATCTGGATTATTTGTTCTTGGAAGTAACTAAGCACAGAAAGGCAGAAGACATATCACAGAGATATGGATAAATACACCTAATTATAGACTGAGCTATTAGCATGACATGAATTGCTGTTTCTGAAAATGATCTGACAGGCTGCGAAAGCACCCCTGTCACCGGCTAGCCCGTCTGTTAGCAAACAGGGCTCTGCAAAGAGCAGTCCCTGGTATGACACTCTCCCCAGCTGGGTCTGTGGTTCTGTGCCTCAATGTCTTTCCTTTGCTTTGCTCATGAGAATGAGTTCCATATTTCAAGTCACCCTCTCTCTCTCTCTCTCTTTTTTTTTTATGGATCAAACATGCTACAGGCATCCTCATGCTTTCCTAGGTAATGTTGATGTTTCTCAGTTCACTTAGTCAACAGTAAAAACCCAGGTAGACACTGGCCAAATGCAGGGCCCCATAAATCGAAAGGCCTGGGCGCACCCTGCGTGGAGAATTTGTAAATCCACTCTGCAGCACCTCCTGCATAGGAGAGCTCTTTGTCCTTTATTTGTTTGGCCCTCACAATTCATTTAGATCAAATCAAACGCTGGTTTATGCCCAAATTCCCTGTGTCTAATGACCACCAAGTGAAACTTTGTTTTCATTGGATTTTATTTTATAGCACGGAGACCAGTGAGTCATAAGATTTCCCTCCTCTGTTTACAAAGTACCAACCCCATCCAGGAAAAGAGGTAAATGATTCTGGTGCTCGGTCCAAGACCTGTAACAGATGCACCTGGCATACAGGATTTTTCACAAATGTGCAAGGGTGCTCAGCTTCTGGCTGAGTTTACTTGGGAAAGAGGCTCTCTTAAAATATTTAGGGATAATTTTGGAAACAAATATGGAGCATGAAGAGTTGGTGGGAGTGGGGGTTACATCTGCAATAGGGATAGTATATACACTTTATTAATGTATTTTCTTTTTGCCTACCTGAGTTCTTCACCTTGGTCTTGGTTGACCCAAGGTTTCTATCTAAATGCAGGGGTGGGGAAGGGTTTGGGAAATACTACAGAAAGACTGCAGAGAGAAAGCTGGAGATAATATTTAACTGCTCCTATGCACATTAGTATTTTGCAACAGAGCAATAGCCCTGAAAACCAGGTAGCTGTCATGATAGAAAATTTGCTAAATGCCTTTACACATTTATTCTCACTCATCTTTAGTATGTCAACAGCCCTGCCTGAAAAACTCACACTGTTGGGTTTTCCTCAGGTGAGATGCTAACCCTTCTGACTTTGATAGGAATGTCAGCAGGCCCAGTAGCTAATGACATAAAACCTTCTTAGAATTTGGGCTTGGAGAGGGACAGGTTCACTAGCTAAGAGACGATACCATTAACAACTCAGGAAAGATGACCACTTACAATGACCTCTTAGGACGTCTTCCTACCAACAAGTTAGTTATGCCATAGGGTCAGACAGAACAGAGTTCTCAGGTTTAACTTACCAGGCTACTGCCAGTGCCCACAGGCCATGGATGCCAAATTGATGGCGAGTGGACCAGCCAATCAGCCTGCTGTGACCGCAAGGTAACCCTGCAGCAGTCTAGGCTGGACCAAAGTTGTAGCAGACACTCAGGGGTCTAGAGATGGCTGGAGTCAAGGAGAAGACACTACACCCAGGGAGTGCTTCTGGGCCTTGACCAAGCTAAGAGAGATCATGTCAGAAGCTAATTTATCCAGTCTGGGGGCCAGCAGTCCCCGTGAGGGACAGAAACATCACTTGGGAAGTAAGACTCTCAGGGCACCTGGGTGGCTCAGTTGGTTGGGTGTCCGACTTCAGCTCAGGTCATGATTTCACGGTTTGGGAGTTCAAGCCCTGCATCAGGTTCTGTGCCGACAGCTCGGAGCCTGGAGTGTGCTTCGGATTCTGTGTCTCGCTTTCTCTCTGCCCCCCCCCCACTCATGCTCTGTCTCTGTCTCTCCCTCTCAAAAATAAATTAAAAAAAAAAAAAAGGAAGTAAGACTCTCTTACACAATATTGCATTCTATCTATCCTAGGGAGATAGGCAGGGAAAGAGGGAGGGGGAGAGCTATCTCTCTAAGGAACTAATTATTTTTCCTAAAATGCCCAAAGATTAGCTGAAGGGATGCGCATGCACACATAATGGATCAGATTAAATTTAAACTGGATTGGACATTTAGTTAACAGCGCTCTTGCCAACCAGTGGGTAGAGGCTTGGAAGAAATGCTGGTTCAGAGTTCTGCTAAAGGGTTTGGCAAACAGGCAGAATTACATTCCTCATTTGCAAAAAAGATGCCACTATCTTTGGGACAAGCTGAGGCATTCTTCCTCTTTGCCAAATTTGAGTACCTCTGAAAGTGATTTTCATTTTTCTTTTCTTTCTTTTTTTTTTTTTTTGTGATTTGCTTTTCATTTCTTTACTTTTCAACCTTTCTTTAAATTGTATTTACTTATTTACTTTTATGAATTCATTCTAAATCTTTTCAAGGAAAAAGAAAGCCATATATAGCCAAATATAAGCTTTACTATAAGCAACCCAGGATGCTCTCTCAAGTTAGACAAGAGCTTGCACTTAGCTGGACTGTCGATTGGTTTGCTCAGAGGAAACTTTGGGCTGAGTTTATTTGTGAAAGAGGGTCTTTTGAAATTTGTTTTGGAAACAAATATGGCATATGTGAAATGGGTGCTCACTTACGGAGCTTCAACAAGCAACCTCATGTAATTTGTTGCAAGATGACAGTGACATGTTTCCGTGATGCCTGAGAGCATGATCTTGAGGTCCTGTAGGTTCTGGTCCTCCCCCTCCCTTGGAAGGAGGCAGTTACTCAGTTCAGAGTCAAAGGGACCTAATTCGATTATTAACCCCTCATCTCATTGCACTGATGCATTAATGAGATAATGCACATAAAATCAAACCTTCCACAAATGGAAACTGTTATAATTATAATCATTTTTTTTAAATGTGGCAACTGATTATTGATGGAAAGTGATTTGAGTTTTACTCAAACAGCAAAAGTTGAAACAAGCAAAACTCTCTAGCCAACTTGCTTGTAAGCATCTATACTATTCTAGGGAACTCTTGGGGTCCCAGGCTCAGAAGTCCAGGAAGATGGCAGGCTTTATATCCACACACAAGACAGGGTGATGACAGAAGAATCATAATTGCCAGTGTTACTATGTATCTATGGGTGAATGTCTAAGCACTTTATGAGAACTATCTCACTTAATCTTCAGATTGAAGAGTCCCTTGGAGGACAGGAGAACTTCTGAGCTGCCAGAGAAAAAAAGCCCATGAATCCTATGTACCTATTAGGAGAAGGAGAGAACTCTACATCATGGATGAGGGCCAGAGAGAAAAGTGACAGGTTTAATTAAGAGCTTCCTTCACATAATCTAGATATGCCCGCATGTGTACCATACATAAAGGCCATGTAATCACAGACAGAGAAGAGATCCGGGGGCGGGGGGGGGGGGGGGGGGAAGGGCATGTGGGGTAGTTTCTAATATCACTGTAAGTAATCACTCACATTTGTATACCACTTTACAGTCTATAATACACTTTCATATACATAATCTCACCAGATACTCCAGCAAGAAGTGTTCCCACTTATAGGTCCTTTCTCTGTGTGGCACCAGTAGAAAGCAATTAGCATGTGCATGAAACTAACAGTTTATACTTCATTCTTCAAAGCTAATCATCTCCCAGTAGTTTTGTTTGTTCATTCGTTTTTATGTGAATTTTCTGTTCATTGTGAATAGAACTGGGGACAACAGGGGTTACGGCTTATAAAAATGTCCTCAATACCTTTAAAATGCTAATACTTGTCCCTTGCGTAGGCTCTGCCCGAGACAGCACTTACATGTGCCAAAGCTTGTAAGCGAGTCACAAGACCTTACTTTAACATGACACTCACTTCGATAAAGGAAGCCCAAATAGACCCCAATTAAGTTTTCTTGTTGTTCTTCCAAGCTGTTTACAAATTCTAACAGGTTTTGGTCATGGATGATACTGGGTGGCTGTAACATATGCTGTTTTGCAAAGAGTGTGTACACGTGTGAAACCACCAGCTTTCCACACACGGGTTACCCAGATGGCGAGGATCATGCTTTCACTTCCATCTGCTGGATCACCCTGATGTCAAGGATGTGCAGCTCTCCCAGCACTGCTCCTCTACCCCAAGCCAGTGGGAAGATTCTCTGGTTCCCAGCTACCCACTAAAATGCTTCCTTCCTTAGAAATTGTCTACTGATATCCTCCCACCCCCCGCCCATATCAGATTAATGACACGGCAATAAAAGATGTGACACAGTGATTATTTCACTGAGATTCAAAGGGAACAGCATACCCACGAGCACCACTTCCTTTAAATTGGCAGATTCCCGCTTGGGGCTTCATTTGCCGAACACTGGTGTGGACAGAGGTGGCTGCCAGTATGAGCCAAGTTCCCATCATAGCCGACTGGTGGCAGTGGCACATCCCAGAGGCGACTCCAGCTGTGGCCGGCTGTATGCTACCTACTGGGAAAGACCATGGCCTTTCAGAGAGCAGGCAGAGCTTTGGGGGACCGAATGCAATGCCACCTTTCCCACTCTTTCCATATTCCCCCACAAGTGCAATGCAGCATTAGGGGTTCTCCCACTCCCATGCACAGTTGTCCTGATTGATGTTTAAAAACAATATATGCAAATGTCTGTCTATCTAGCTATATGAATAGATGCATAAATACATGTATGAATCACAAAAATAATCCTGTCAAAAGTGAGACCATGAGCCATAATTAAAATCTCATGTTAAAAATTGTTGGTGCTGTTATTCTATTTTGGTTCCTAGCAAATGAAATATTTGCTCTTCTTACTTCTGCCCATTTTCACTGGAGCAAACGTACACCTCTTCCCAGGGGACAAGAAGGATAGCCTCTTAGATTCATACCTGCAGGTGCAGGTGGTGAGGTTTTCTCAGAGGGGAAGTAGAGGCACCGCATGGCATTGGCCAGGGACTTGGAGGGGAGAATTTTGAAGCCAAATGGTTCGTTCAACTAGTTTCAATGTATTGGGAGGGGACATATAACCATCAGATCTAAAAGCTGATTTCCATGTGTTTATTCATTTGTTCACTCAATGCATATTTATTAAGAGGTTCTATATTCCCTCTGAGGACACAGACAAATCAGTGTGAGACATTTCCTCCCAAGTAACATATGATATCCGTGCAGGAAAGGATTCCTCTACCACCACCTTTAATTACCCACTTGGATGTGTTTCAGAGCATTTTCACATCACTCGTCCCCTTTGATCCCACTGAAACAGGCAAGGCTGGCATTATTCTCCTCACTGACAGGTGAGAAGACCAACGCCTATTTAGGCTGTGCTAGAGATGCTGGTGGAGCTCCGGGACCAGAGCCACTCGCTAATTTTGTGACCCAGGGCAAGTTGTCTGACGGCTCTGAGCCTCGGTTTTCTTCTCTGTAAAAAGGGCATGGACAGGACCTGCCAATTTAATAAAATAATGTTTGTAAGGTGCTTGGCACCATGCCCAATACATAACAGGTGCTCGATAAACAGGGGCTGTTCTAAGATAGGTTCTTAGTTATTGCCACTGCTATAAGGATACTGTTATGAAGATGATGTGCCACATGGGGCTGGCTCTCCTGATATTTTCTGAAGCAATGTCTAGCTCACTTTCAGCCTTTGGAGTCACCAATGGGTCTTGGTTGAGAGACGGTAAAGCAGGTTTAGTGGCAGGATCCTCACCCCCTTTTTTTTTTTTTTCAATCTACCCACCAACATACATGCATATGTGTGGATGTGTGCATGTGCACTCATACTCAGGCCCATCTCTAGCCTCAGTATCACCTCCACCCTTTTAGGCTATGGTAGAAACGGGGTCAGGTAACTCCGGAGAAGGTGCTGCGCTGTAGGAGGGCTGCAGAGAGCTGAGCGGTTGCTAGGTTACCATCCCCAGAGGCTGGTCTGCTTCAGCTCTCCAGGAGACTCCTGAGATTCAAGCTGATTCACAGTAATCCCTGCTGGTCAGCCCCTGGTCCTGAGGTCTTTGCATTAAGGTCTCCCAGGAACAAGTATCCACACGAAAGCAGATTTGCTGTAAATGTGGGAGGCCTTACTCAACCTGATCCCTGTGGCCAGGCTGACTCCAGGTGGGAGAAGGAAGCCAGTGGGGCACAGAGGACAAAGGCAGGAGTCTCTGCATCTGCCTTTGTTTCCCGGCTCCCAGAAAAAGGCTGGAGATTAGTGGGCTATGCTTTGTAGGAGAAACAATTTCAGGGTTTTTAAAGTGAAAAGATATGAATGTGGATTGACAGGGGAAGGGGAAGGCCACTGGGAGTTGCTTTTCAGTCGCTTCTGTGAAAATAATGGTGATGAACGAGGTTGTGCTCATCGCCAGGGAGCCTTAGAGATGGCGGGAGAGAATTCCTGATGCAGTCTCCGTCAAGTGCTCGACTCTGAACCTAGCGACTGTATTTCACTCATTTGCTCAGAATTTGGCAAAGAAGCCATTTTCAGTCTCACTCGATAAATATTTACAGAGCACTTACTCTATGCCAGCTGTGGTGCTAGTTAGAAGGATATAGTAGTGAGGGATACACCCAGGGACCTGTCCTCATGGAGATCACAGTCTAGTGGAAGATGGAAACTGAACCCTAATCAAAGTGCGATAAGCGTTATAAAAGGCAAGTATGCGGAAACACACCCGGGAGCAGCTGGAGAGACAGTATAGCTTTATTCATAGAAGCTCTAGAGCCAGAGTGTCACCATGGGAACCCAGCTCTGCCACTTACGGATTATTTTTTTTTTTATTTTAAAAGATTTATTTATTTATTTATTTATTTATTTATTTATTTAGAACTGGGGAGGGGAAGAGAGAGAGAGTGGGAGAGAGAATCCCAAGCAGGCTCCACGCTGTCGGCACAGAGCCAGACGCGGGGCTCGATCCCACGAACCGTGAGATCATGACCTGAGCTAAAATCAGGAGTCTGATGCTTACCGACTGAGCCACCCAGGCATCCCTGCAACTTATTAACTGTAACTTAGCCTTGCTTAGCCTCATCTGTAAAATGGAATGTTAATAGTAACATTTACTTCATAGCTTTTTTGCTGGGAGAGCTCAGTGGGCTAGTATGTCTATGAAACAATTCTATGAGTGTGTGACATATAGTAAATACCTAATTGATACGAGTTATTATATGAATTCTTTCCTGGTCTTGTGGGTCATTCTTTAAAAACCATATCCTATTAACTCTTTGCAGGGTGTTAACTTTAGGAGAGAAGGATAAGCTACTGTCTGCCTTGGCTATAGCTAATTTTATCCCTGATAGTCTTCTTGAGGAATGGATTTGGGTTGATGTTGAGACAAAATCTCCAATTTCTATCTTTATGCACAAAGGAAGCAAAGCAGGTCCAGTTTTCTGAGGGTCAAGGAGGAAGTAGGTCTGTGAGTGCTGTCACTAGCTGGTGACACTAGCTAGTTGGAAGTACAAACAGATTACAGGAGAGCAGAGGTATGAAGTCATTAGAATGAGCAAGTGTTATGAGTGAGATTCCAGAAACAAGCCTCAAGGGTAGCACTGATTAAGTTCTCATCCTAAGTGTGACTGAAGGCCTTTTTCAGGGAGAATAAAGGTCAATTAATAAAGACTGGCAGAGTTTTAGGGCACTCACTGGGGGAGAACAAAGTGGTATTGACTCAGACTTAAAGCCAGATGAAGATGGGGTACCAGAAGCCATCCAACACTTTCCTGTCATTTCCCTATCAATGGAGAGAACAGAAATCTGCCCACATTTATTCAAAAATCTTGTAAGACTTTAAAAGGCACATCAGAAATGTTTTCTGACAACGCAGCACCTTAGAACAAGGAGTTCAAGTGTTTCCTTTCACTCACAGAACCTCGCACCAACCAGAAGAGCCATTATTAAGATTAGAGCCCAAGCGTCAGGGCACCTGGGTGGCCCAGTCGGTTCAGGGTCTGGCTCTTGATTTTGTCTCAGGTCATGCAAGATCTCACGGTTTGAGTTTGAGCCCCGCATTGGGCTCTGCACTGACAGCGTCGAGCCTGCTTGGGATCCTCTTTCTACCTCTCCCTCTGGCCTCCCCTGCTCTCTCTCTCTTAAAAAATAAATAAACTAAAAAAAAAAAAAAAAAAAAAAAAAAGCATTAGAGCTCAATCTCAACTTTTGAATTCAAAGACCTTTCTTCTCTTTTTGTTTCCATGAATTAAAAATTCTGATGTTACCTTAGTTCAGACTGCTGTAACAACGTGCTATAGACTGGGTGCTTACATGACAAACATGTATTTCTTAAAGATCTGGAGGCTGGGAAGTCCAAGATCAAGACACCAGCAGATGTGGTATCTGGTGAGGTTCCACTTCTGGTTTCACAGATGCTGTTTTCTGCTTCTATCCCCACTTGCTGAAGAGAAGAGAGCAGCAAGCTCCCTTACTATTGTTAATAGGGCATTAATCCCATTAATGAGGGCTCCACCCTATGTCCTTATCTAAACATAATTACCTCCCAAAGGCCCATTTCCTAGGTGGCTTTTTTTAAGTTTTTGAATTCTACCTTGTCGAATTGTACCTTGAATTGTACCTTGTCCTATATTTGACATTTTTCAAAATAAAAAGCTAAACAACAAAGTTAATGGTAAATGACTCATAGGATTTTTGAAGATATGCAACAAATATTTTAAGGTATGAGAAATTAATGTAGATATTATATCTGCCCATTGATAGATGAGTAGATCAGTAAACTGTGGTCCATCCAGACAATGCAAGAGTACTCAGCATTGACAAGGAAGGAGATTCTGACACCTGTTCCAACATGGATGAGCCTTGAGGACATTATGCAGAATGAGAGAAAGCAACCACAAAAAAGACAAATACCGTATGATTCCACCTGAATTTCGAGGAGACACAAACATTTAGACCATAACAGATATATTCATTCAGAGGTCATTCAGAGTCTGAGTCTGGCATTCTTGGGAATGCCATTAATTCAAACCTTTTGTTTTACAGATGAGGCGAGTAGAGGTCCAGAGAAGGGGTGGCTTATCCAAAGCTCTACCTGGTAAATGTCAAGGCAAAGACTAGAACCCAGAGGCCATTCATTGTCTGCATCCGATTCTCATGTCTTGGGTGTTGTCTGCTATCCGCAGGCTGGTTCTCTGGCCATTGCCAGGCTCCATGTTGCTTATAAGCAACTGGAAGGCAAGGATGATACCATGGGCTGATGTTTGCCATCAACAGATGGTTTCAGACTCACAGAGTTAACACTCTTTGGGTGCTTTATTATTTTTTGGCTGCTAGATGGCTAATGGTGGACAATGTCTATGGCTGCATGGTTTTAGTAATTGGGCTTTCCTTTAATAGAGCTTTCCCCCTTCTTACATGCAGTTTCCTCACCCTGTAGCACTTCTCCCCAGCATGGAGAGAAGCACTTCTCCTTCAGGTCCGTGCAAATGCAGAGCCTGCCTTGGTTTTGCATCCAGGAAGACCCAATGCTCCTTCTTTTGTGTTTCATCTGCTGCTTAGATCTGTCCCTTGGGAGGTGTGAATCTTATTATTCTGTTTTTTGTTTGTTTGTTTGTTTGTTTGTTTACTTCCATGTTTCCCCATTAGATCATATACTGCATGGGATCAGGGGCCACAACTTTTAATTTTGTTTCCCTGAAGCATGGTCTGTTGGCTGAAGGAAGTTCATCCACCAGAGCAGGAGAGATAAAGGGTCTGGGCACTGGTTCAGAAAAGCAGATGAAATGGTAGAAGCATGTGGATGTTCTCTTCTGGTTTCCTCTGTTTGCTCTGTGGAATAGAAAGCAGGATCTCCACCTAAGTGAAGATGGGGTAGGGGGAGGTCTGGAGGTCAGGGGAGAGAATAGAAGGTATGACACAGGGCAGGGATTAGACCAGGGAAATATAACAGTATCTCTAAGCAGCACCAGGGTCCACTTGAGGTTAACAGTCATAAGTTTCCAGTGAGACCATAGACAAGGCTGAATGCGTCCTCCAGATGTACTCATTAGTGCAGATGAAGATTCAGAGTTGATAGAGGGGTGTAGTTAACAAGGGTCAGAATTTTGCCATGCGAGGGCCATAGTGGAGAGAGAGGCAAGGACACAGTGGAGTAATGCCAATGAGTCATTATAATGATGGATCACTCAGTCTCAGCTGGGAATCAAGGTAGGTAAGAAATGAGGATGGAAACAGTAGTCAGTCCACATGAGGGTCCAGCAGTTATTGAGATCAGCCTGCCACTGGGGAGACAGAGCAGACACCTGCAAGGAAACTCGAGAATGGCTGAAGGATTCACCCCATGGAGGCTGCAGAGGAAACAAATGCTCCTCTTTAAATGCTGTCACTGAAGGCAATTCAAATGGTCTGGGGTCATATTTCAGGAAGGAGAAGAACTCCTGTAGGCACTTGCCTGAAGAGTATGAGGCTCTCCTTCTCTCCACATGCTTTGTTCACTCCTTTGTTCATTCCACAAATACCTACTGAAACCTAGTAGCTTAAAGTCCTGAGATGTGTTAGGGTAGATGAGTCACAGCAGGCAGGAGTGCCACCCTGGGGAAGAGGATGAGGAAGCTCACAAGAAGCCAGGCATCAGGCCAGGTGCTTTCTTGCATTAATTCCTTTGCTTTCCTCCAGGGTATTAATCACCCTATTTTACAGATGAGGAAACTGAGGTCCAAGGAAGCTATGTTACATGCCAAAGTTCACACAGCAAGTATATGTGTGGGGTGCTTGGCCTCATACCGAGTTCTGTTAAACTCTTTGCACAAGAGAGATCTGGGCTACTGCATGGATAGCCCTATTCCACTGGAAATGGTCCCTGCCTTTATCCCATACATTCCTCCAAGTTTCAATATATATATATATATATATTTTTGTAATCTTCCAAGATTCTGAAAGAGTGGCAGATCTAAACGGTTTAGAGAGATATACAGCAGTGGTTTCCAAGAGCTGGGTTGTAGCATTGGTTTGTGACAACACTCAGAAAATAAAGAGAATGTAACATTCATGTATATAGGACAGAATGACTGCCTCTTGTGATGAGCTTTTCCTTTGACTTAGTAACACTTTGGTATTAAGATATCCTTTAGCTTGGGGCGCCTGGGTGGCGCAGTTGGTTAAGCGTCCGACTTCAGCCAGGTCACGATCTCGCGGTCCGTGAGTTCGAGCCCCGCATCAGGCTCTGGGCTGATGGCTCAGAGCCTGGAGCCTGTTTCCAATTCTGTGTCTCCCTCTCTCTCTGCCCCTCCCCTGGTCATGCTCTGTCTCTCTCTGTCCCAAAAATAAATAAACGTTGAAAAAAAAAAAAAAAAGATATCCTTTAGCTTAAGTCCTTTTTGGTGTTAAAACATCCTCCTTATTATGATATGAGGGCAAACAGTAGATAGGTGTTTGTCAGTTTGCTTTGAGCAAGAGAAACGCAGAGAGGTAGGGAGAGAGAGAATCCCAGGCAGGCCCACACTGCCAGCGCAGAGCCCAATACAGGGTTTGAACCCACGAACAGTGAGATCATGACCTGAGCCTAAATCAAGAGGCAGAGGCTCAACCGACTGAGCCACCCAGGTGTCTCTGTCAATTTGCTTGTTTTAATGTCCATACTAGGCAGAAGAAATAGTTGGTACTTTATTAGCCCTAAAATGTTTTCAGCCATTTTGCCAGTCCGTGAAAACAGAAGTCTGGGAACCACATGTTTAGCGCAAACAGAGCTTGCGAGCCTTCCCTGAAGGGACCCAGCACTAGGGCCTGCAGGGGGAGGAGGTCTTTGCTTTGTGGCTTCTCTATCTTCCTTGAGTTGACAGAAGTCAAGGAAAGACTCATACATAGGCTTGAGGACTATTCAGTTTTCCTTTGTGTGTACACAAATCCTGAGTTAGTTTTCTGTATCATTTACCTCACAAGCAGATTTGAAGTTAGTCCCGGAGTCCTCTGAGGATGAAGTGTCCACACAGCCTGACATCAGGGCAAAATCTCTCAGGCTGGGGCTTCCAGGAAGCTTCAAGGGAGGAGTGTGGAAATCAGAGCTCCCAGCAGCTGCTGCCTTCTAGGGACAGTGAACACAGGCCCTCTCTTCCTATCAGTGCTTCGTTTCCTGGTGGTGCCACACTGGATATGCCACAAATGTTTCCTCAGTCCTGTGGTAACCATGAAGCAGACCCACAGCAACTAACTTGGACAGTGAGTGGCTCAAGGTCAAGGAAACAATGTTTTCTTGGATCGGCTATGGCACATTACCTTAGTTTTGCCTGTTTGGAGAGCTATCCATCATATCCTAATGAGTAAAGATGAAAAGATCAGAGGACGATGAATGGCTTCTGCTCAGATACAGCCACTGAGTAATGGCTGCCATGATGGTTTCCTTAAACCAAGTTGCAACAGGACACATAGATTGCTAAGCTTGAAAGAAAAGGGTTTGTCGTGTTTCAGTTTCATCCTTTGTCTCTCTTCCATTCTCTCCATTAGAATCGGTGTCATCTTCTTCTCCTCCTTCCTTGTTTAATTTATACACCTCTTTCCACTCAGGCTGGTCATCATACACAGTATAGTGTGGTGGCTCTGAGTATAGACAGGATCTGGATTTCTGGGATTCTCATACTGTCACCAGCACATACCCATGTTTTGATGTCGGGCATATGATTTAATCTCTCAGGGCACATTTTCTCACCTATAAAAGGGGATGATATTAGCATTCATTTCTCTGGTGTTGATGTGGGTATTAAATAAGAAAATGCCTGCAAAGCCTACCACAGAATAAACATGAGATAAATGTTAGCCATTATGATTATCTCTAAAAGTACAGAACATGTGAGGAATGGGTTGCACTGACTCATGTCAGTAAGCGTTGACTGAACATACACAATTGCCTTGGTATTTGGGGGAGAACCGCAGAACCGCAGATGACGTCCTTACTCTCTTGTGTCATGTCACCTATTCCACTGGCTTTGGTTATTGTTGAAGGTGTGAGTTAATGCCTCTCGAGAGTCCTTCCTTGTGTTCTCGGTTGTGGGGACAACCTCTAGAATATTATCCCATCTTGATTTACTGTCCTGAATGTTCAGCCAGGCAGGTTTCCTGTTTTAGCGCCAAATTAGAGCTTTTGGGAAACCACTTTATATATCCAAGTAAAAAAAACGTATCCAAGGGACCTGAAAAGAAACCAATTAGCTTTCAAAACTCTCTACTTTGTTCTATTGACAAAAACAGAAAATCTGACTGAATAAGTTTTTTTTTTTTTTTTTCTACAATGCATGATCCTATCTTACAGAATAATTTGGTTCTCAGCTTGGACTCAGCAGCACTTGTTTCCCTTGGGACAGAAATGGTTGTCCTTAGAAGGGATGTTGTATTTGCTGAAAAGTAAACGTTGCTCTAACTCCGGTAGCACAGGAAGCCTAAGACACGAGAAAACACGTATCATGCTGGTGCTGTGAGGTGTTCAAGGGCTGACATGAAATATATTTGGAAAGTTTTAGTGTAATAGGTGACCCTGAGCAGGAATGGCACTCCTAATGGGCATCCTCATTAACAGAATGGCTTACTAATTTGGAAACACTTCATTGTTTCAGTTTCATCTACAAATTTTACCAGGAAAGTTCATGTCATATTAAAGAAGTAGTTTTTCTTTTCATTAATTTAAAAACATAACATTTGTTCATGAATGCAAAAGGAGTCCGAATTTTAATTTGTCCTCAAATACTCAGTAGTGTGTCCATCTTTCAATAAATTGATTTTTAACTTTGTTTTAAAGCAAGATGATTTTGCTCTCATAAAATCATTGGGCACCCAGTGCTCTGATCGATAAGCTTCTACCATGAAGAAACACTTTCATTCCAAGGAAAGTGCAACAGCTTCACTTCAGTGAAGCCCCAATAAAACGATCCTTTCAACTGATACAAACTTTAGACTTGTTCTCTGATTTAAAAAACCTTTACAAGAAAAGAAAACCAGTGAAAAGATCAAGTAAACAAAATTTCAAACATTTTACCTTGAATTCTACATGGGTAAGGAGAGGATTCTGTTTGTGATCCACAGGGAAGAATATAGGGCTTTTCTGATCAACCATGAAAATGAAATTCAACAAACCATGTGTTCTATCAGGGTTTAAACAAACGTTAGGAACTCTGTAAAAAGTGCTAGTGTTTTAATTATGGTATACAGAAAGTCCCAAAGTTTTGTGAATTCTGTACCATGTATTTTTATTTGTAATCATATAAACATTAATGTGACCTAAATATTATAACTCGTTTTTCTTAATTTTTACTGTTTTGACAAGGATCAGCTTTCCTCACCCTTCAAAAACGCCCTAGCCTTCATAAACAAAGATCTTTTTTTTAAGTTATTTTTTAAGTTTCATATAGCAAAATTTACTCTTTCTAGTGTATAGTTTTATGGGTGTTTAATAATATAGAGTCACGTATCCAACATGATAGAGATCAGTTTCATCACCTCCAAAAATTCCCTTTGCTGTCCCTTGGGAGTCAACTCCCCATGGCAACAACTGATCTATTTTCTGTCTGTATAGTTTTGCCTTTTCCAGAATGTCACTAAGTCATATAGTATGTAGCCTTTTGGGTCTGGCCTCTTTCACTTAGCAAAATGCTTCTGAGATTCATCCATGTTGTTTCATGTATGAATATTTCACATCTCGCCTTGCTAAGTAGTATTCCATTACATGTACATACCACAATTTGATTTTCCCTTCACCTGTTGATGGAAATTTGGGTGGTTTTTAGTTGTAGCCGGTTATGAATAAAGTTAATTATAAACATTCACATATGAGTTTTTATGTGAACATAAGTTTTTGTTTCCTTTAGGTAAATGCCCAGAAATAAGGACTACTGGTTCACTTGGTAACGGCATGTTTAACATGGTAATAAGATACTGCCAAACCATTTCCCAAGATAGCTGTACAATTTTGTATTCCCTCTAACTATATATGAGAATTCTGTTTGCTCTGTATCCTTGTCAGTGCTTGGCATTGTCAGTTTATTTATACTTTAGGCTTTCTGATTGGAGTATGGTGGTATCTCATTGTAGTTTTAAGTTGTATTTCCCTGTGGCTAATGACACTGAGCATTTTTCCATGTGTTTATTTGCCTTCTGTATATCTTCTTTGATGAAATATCTGTTCAGATTTTTTGTCTATTTTTAATGGGATTTTTGTTTTCTTATTGTTGAGTTTTGAGGGTTCTTTATATATTCTGGATACAAGTCTTTTGTCAGATATGTGATGAGCAAATATTTTCCTCCCAGTCTGTAGCTTGTTTTTTCATTTTATTGAAGTATTCTTTATAGAGAAGAAAGTTTTAATTTTGGTAAAGCAACTTTTGTTGCTTTTTTCCCCTCTTTTATGTATGGATTATGCTTTTGGTGTTGCATAAAAACATTTTCCAACTCAAGGCAAGAGTTTCTTTTTAACGTCAAAAAATTTTACAATCCTACAGAGAATTGCAATTGAATCTTTAGTATCCACTAATTTAAAAAATACATGGCAATTGTATTAATCACTACAAGTTCTCTATGCTTTTGAAAAAATGATTATTTCTCTACTCTCATAGATTTGAATCTTCAGTTTCTTTTTTAAAATGTTTTTATTTATTTACTTTGGTGGGGGGAGGGACAGGGAGAGAGGGAGAGAGAGAATTCCAAGCAGGCTCCTTATTGTCAGTGCAGAGCCCACTGCGGGGCTGGAACCCACAAACCATGAGATCATGGCCCAAGCCAAAACCAGGACTCAAAAGCTCAACTGACTGAGCCACCCAGGTGCCCCTGAACCTTCAGTTTCATATGCAAATCCAGAACATTCATCATTCTAATTGTGAATGCTCCACTGGACCTCCTCCTGTCTCCTTGCGTCAGAATTTTTTGGTGGCAACACAGAATCAGGTTCTAGTCTAGCTTAAGTTTATCAGGAGTTCATAGCATCAGTGAGAAGGATAGAGAACAATACTTGAAAACAGGCAGTAATTAAGGTGGTTCTAGCAGTTTCAGGAACCTATAACTAAGGCTAATAAAATAGGATATTAGTCTTGCTCTGCCACTGGTATGCTCAGGTCACTGTGATTTTCATTAATTAACTCGTATTGTTTTCAGAGTTTTTGCTCATTGACTCAATGTTCAAATTCCAGACTAGAACGTGACAAATTACCCGGGTGGCTGTCCCTTTATTAGAATGTGGCAGTCAACTATAGAGGCCCAGGTATTAGTCTTATGTTGTAAAGTGGGGTCCTCATATTAGACACCATGAGACCAGAAATGTCTTTTGTTCATTGAACCAGGAAGCCAGAAATTCTTATCAATGTTCAACACTGATCAAGAGCCTATCATTATCTGAGCAAGGATAATACAAGTACAATGCACTTGGTACACACCACGAAAATGCTCAAAATGTTGTGGTGCTTGGGGCACTCTGACTCTTCCCAGGAAAGTCAGGGTGGGGTTCATAGATGATGTGATGTTTGGAAGGATAAGTAGGGGTTGCCAGAGGCAGAAGGGAAAGGAAAGGTATTTCAAGAAGAGAAGGATGACTAGGTTGCTGTAGCATGGGAAGAAGGGTAGAAGGACTGGATGGTTGGGGAGAAGGTTGGAATAACAAGACAGAGCCAACTGTAAGGTGCCTATCACCTACCAGCAAAATGGAGCAAAACCCCAATCTGTCCTCTTGGGGGTAGCACAGGGAGTGAAGCAATCACAGAAATTGCTACAGCACTAAGGGAGCTTAAATTTTCTTATGTGTTGTCCTTGAGATATAAAGAATGCTATTGTTTTGGTAATGTCTTCCTGTCAAAGTTCAGGATGGAATATCACAGAACAACAGAATAGATGTGACTTTAGATATTGTCCAGAGGTATCTAACTGCTTTATGTCTCCAAAAGAGGAACTAAACCCCAGACAGGTGCACCCAAAGTCATCTACAGTAATGATGCAAGGTCTGCTCTGTGGCCATGGCTCAGTGTGGCCTGTATCATTCCCAAAGGCAGAGCTGAGTGCGTATGAGAGTGCCTTACTTGAAGCTCCTGGCTCCCACTTTCCAAGAAATCCCAAAACAGGCTAAGCAGGACATTATTTCTAGGAGATATCTGCAAGGGAAGGGTTCTGAGGTCACATAAGTTGAGAAATGATGCATGCCCACTCTCTAGAGTACACTAACATATTAGAGATTCTAAGGAGGCCCACAATAAAGATACTTCCCGGTTTAGCTGTTTGACCCAGATTTCCCTGTTTATTTGCCTATAGGATCACAGTTTGCCTAACACCTATTAACATAAACAATGACTTGCTAATGGTCTGAGTCATGGTCCAGAATTGGGAGACAATGAATTTACAAACTAGAAGCAGAAGGCCTAGGTGGTTACCACTCTTGGAGAAAGAATGAAGCTCTCGAAAGTTTACATTTACTAGGCTCTAAAAACGAGCAAAACTCCTCAGAATCCAAGCATAACTGATTAGTTTTCTTTTCCTTTTATGAAACAGATGGGAGATAAGTTACTAACAGAGTTCATATTGAATATACATGTATGAATTAATCAGGGCATAGCTGTATAATTATACAAGATATTATTTGAGGCCATCTTCCATATGTACTTATGGCACACAGACTTTGCTCCTGTCACTTTATGTTGGAGGTGACTATGAGTAAGATACGGTGCCCCCAATAAGGAGCTCAGAGCCTGATATGCTCAGGTTCAACTGGAGAGAGGGTCATCATTTTCTTGGTTCTAATGCCCATCTAAAACCCTGAAGAACCTAGGTTTCTGGAGAACCCAGGGCTCTTCTCCTGGCAAACATACTAGTCACAAGGCATGAAAAAAACATCTAATATCAAGCAAAAAGCAATGAATGATAGAGTCTGAGGCCTTTCTTTCAAGGTTTCCAACGTCCTCCCAGTTTTGGCTCAGGCTCTCCTGCTTTCATCTGTGGGTCTCTCCTGTGGGTTTTGCTGCCCATTCTGCTGGCAGGAGCTTCTCTCAGGTGAGTCTCTGGATGTAGCTTCCTGCCAGCACACCTCCTGGCTTGCTGCCTTCTTCACGCTGAGCATCCGTCTGGAGCTCTTCCTGGACTTTACCAAAAGAGTCTTGAAAGTCTCTCACTTCTAATGGAGCCACTGCCAAGCTTGTCCATAGGAACAAATGGCTAGATCAATGGCCTTCTCTTCCTATATCTGTTTGACTGAGTATCTGTCAGGCACTATGCTAGGTGGTGGATACAAAGCTGGATAAAACACTGTTCCTACCATTAAGGAATTCACGGTCTATGGGGAAGTAAGTCATATCCACATATCACTTAAGTTATCTGTCATGTACTACCGTAAAGCTATAAACAGTATTATGGACACTGGACCTAATCTTGGAGCTACAGAGGGATGCCTTCTGCCTCCCATGCATTTTTCTCTGCTGGGACATGGACGTGAACCCGGCATACAGATGGTCACTGAAAGGCAAGACTTGTTTCCTTAAAGAGAAATAATGTCAGATTTAGATTTTCTTTATCCCTGATTTCACTGTCACAGACCCCATCCCCATTAAGGAGATTTCCTCCAGAGGCCTGGTGTTCTTTCAAACCCTAGAACAAGGTGGAATTCTGGCTTCAAAGGATCACATCTAGCTGTGTCTGAGGGTTGGCTTAGCTCTCTGGGTGCTTGCTTGTTCCTTCTCTTGAGGCACTAGGACGAAAACACTAATACTCTCAAATCTACCATTGTTTATATTGCAAAACAGATTAAATAACATTCAGTGTAATTGCAGTATAAAATTCAGTTTTACAATGTGCTCTAAGTCTATAAAACAGTCATCAGAATACAGTGCTCAAGATACTATTAAAGTAATGAGTTTTTAAAAACAAACATCAGAAGCTACATATGCAAATGATTGTCATTCCTTTTAAGATAGTTATACTGGGCAGTTATAATCATTACAATTATGCTATCATAGTTTTATATTAATTTCACAGAAAAATCAATTTTACTTTTATAATTTTTTTTCCTATTTTTTGATGCAATGTTATTTACTATGATTATCCAACTTATTTCTCTGACTTTAAGTGACTTTTATTTTTTTTCTAAAAATAAAGACTAATCTTTTTTTTTTCTTTTTTTTTTTTTTAATTTTTTTTTTTTTTCAACGTTTATTTATTTTTGGGACAGAGAGAGACAGAGCATGAACGGGGGAGGGGCAGAGAGAGAGGGAGACACAGAATCAGAAACAGGCTCCAGGCTCTGAGCCATCAGCCCAGAGCCCGACGCGGGGCTCGAACTCACGGACCGCGAGATCGTGACCTGGCTGAAGTCGGACGCTTAACCGACTGCGCCACCCAGGCGCCCCAAAATAAAGACTAATCTTAACAGATATAGTGCTTAAACTTCATCTGAGGCTGGTTTTTCCACTGTTCTTCAGATAAAGATCAAAATCCTTTGTGTTATTAAGTAGATTGCATTATTATTATTATTATTATTATTATTATTATTATTTTAAAGGGAGTAAGTCTTTTTTTATTTTAAAGTTTATTTATTTTGAGAGAGAGAGCATGTGCAGGGGAGGGGCAGAGAGAGAGGGAGAGAGAAAATTCCAAGCAGCTCCATGCTTAGCACAGAACCCAATACAGGGCTCAATCTCACGACCACGAGATCACGACTTGAGCCAGCATCAAGAGTCCGATGCTTAACTGACTGAGCCACCCAGACGCCCCTAAATAGATTGTATTATTGTTACCAAATATTTGCTGTTCCTCCCATCCCACTGACATTTAGCTTAGCTGTGAAACTTGCTATGTCCGATGCAATGTGAGTAGAAGTGAATATGCCAGTTCCAGACAGATGATTTCAAAGCTCTATGATAGATCACCAAGGTTCTTTTCCTTTCCCTTTGGAGGCTGGTATGTCCCAGTTAGGAGTTGTTCCTTTGATCCCAAATGAAGATGTGGTGCAGGGTCTCAATCACCTTCCTACGGATATGTGACATGAGCAGGAAATAACCTTTTATTGTGCTGAGTCATTAAAATTTGGGGGATATTTGTTATCACAGCATAATGTAGCCCACTGCTGACTGAGATACAAGCATAGAAGGACTTGTATCATCTGCTGCCTTCATTCTTCCCAAGCACATCTTTCTTTACTCTTCCTCTCTTCACAATTCTGATCCAATCCATACATTCTGACCTTCTCTACATTCCTTGAAATTTCCAAATTCCTTCCTGTTTGAGGGCATTTACACATGCTATTTATTCTGCTTGGAATCTGATTTTTTTTTTCCCTGCATTCTACTGCTTTTCTTCTTCCTTCACATAGCAAATGTCTACTTATGCTTTAGGTCTCAGGGAAGCTTTCTTTACTTTCTCCAGAAAAAAGTGTAAAAATAGTTATTATGTATTCCATACATTCAAAAACTGAGAGACATATAGAAAAAAGGACCCACATAGAATTTCTAGAAATGTAAGCTACAATGCCCGAAGTGAAAATACCAATATAGCATCAACAATAGATTATCTATTGCAGAGTAAGAGGTTACTGAACAAGACAGAAAATCAGCAAGGGTATAAAAGAATTAAGCAATACTATCAACCAACTTGACTTAATTCATAGAACACAGTACCCAATAACAGCAGAATATACATTCTTTTCAAATACAAACAGAACATTTACCAAGATAGACCATATTCTAGGCCATACAACAGGTTAACCAATTTATAATAATTCAAGTCATATAAAATGTGTACTCTAACACAGGAATTAAATTAAAAATCAAAATAGAAAAATTCTAAAAAATCCCCAAATATGTTGAAACTAAGTAACATATTTCTAAATAACCCATAGGTCAAAGAATAAATCAAAAAAGAAATAAGAAACTATTCTGAACTGAATGAACATGAAAACACAACATATCAGATTTTGTGGAGTATTACTAAAGCAATACCCAGGGGGAAGTTTTAGTACCAAATACTTACATTGGAAAAGAAGAAATGCCTCAGATCAATGACTTCAGCATCCACTTTAAGAAATAAGGAAAAGAGGAGCAAATGAAAATCAAACTAAGTAAAAGGAAATAGTAAAGATCGGGGCGGCGGGGGTGGGGGAGAATCAATGAAATAAGAAATAGAAAAACCATAGAGAAAATCAATAGAATCAAATATTGATTTTTTTGAGGTGACTAAAATTGGTATAAACCTCTAGCCAGTGATTAGGAAAAAGAGAGAGAAGACACAGGTCACAAATGTCAGGAATGAAGGAGGTAACATCACTACAATTTCTACAGACATTAAAAGCATAATAAAGGAATATAATGAACAACCTTATGCCAGTAAACTTGAAAAGTTAGAGGAAACGAACAAATTCTGGAAGGATAAAAATCAGAAAATCTCTCTCAAGAAGAAATATATAACCTAACTAGCTCTATTGTATATTGAAGACAGTGAGGTTTTAATCTACCCACAAAGAAGGGTGCAGGTCCATGTGAGAATACTGATGAGTTCTACCAAATATTTACAGAAGAAAAAAAATATCAATTTTATATGACATCTTCAGAAAACTTAAGAGAAAGGAATAACTACCAATTCATTCTATGAGGTCAGCATTACTCTGATACCAAAACTACATATATACGTCACAAGAAAAAACTATAGGCCAATATCCCTCATGAACATAGATATAAAAATTATTTGAAAATTTTAACAAATCAAATCCAACAGAATATAAAAACTATGACCATGGGGTTTATGCTAGGCACCTAAGGTTGACTTATACAAAAGCAAGTGATGTAATTCACCACATTAACTAAGAAACAAATTAACTAAGAAACAAAACAGAATTATATGATGATTTAAATAGACATAGAAAAAGCATTTGACAAAATCCAACATTCATTCCTCCCAGCAAATGTGGAATAAAAGTGAACTTCCTGGCCCTGATAAAGGTCATCTATGAAAAACATACAAGTAATATCATACTTAATGGTGAAAGACAGACTATTTTCCCAGTAAGATCAGGAATAAGAAAAAGATGGCCACTCTCGTCATTTCTATTCAACATTGTACTGGAGGTTCTTGCCAGTACAATTAGGCAGGGGGAAAAAAGGCATCCCTATGGGAAAGGAAGTAAAGCTTTTTGCAGCCAAAATGACCATATATATAAAACTCCAATGGAATTGACTAAAAAAGCTGCTAAAACTAGTAAGTGGGTTTAGCAATGTTAATGGATATGAGATCAATATACAGAAATCAATTATATTTCTATATAGTAGAGATAAAATATTGGAAATTAAAATTTCAAATATTTATAATAGCATCAATCAATATGAAATACTTAAGGATAAATCTGAAAAACAATGTGAATAATTTATACACTGAAAAATACAAAACATTGCAGAGAGAAATTAAAGATCTAAATAAATAGTTACGTTCTTGTTCAGAGGTCAGAAAAGTTATAACTTTATAAAAATGTCAATTCTTCCCAAAGAATTCCCAAAGATTCCCAAAGAATCTATCTATAGATTCAATGCAACCTTCACCAAAATACCAGCAGGTTTTTTTGGGTAAAAATTGACAAGCCGATTCTAAAATTTGTATGCAGTGTGAAAAACCAAGAATAGCCAAAGAAATCTTGAAAAAAAAAATGTTGCAGGACTTGAAACTACCCGATTTCAAGACTTACTATAAAGCTACAGTAATTAAGGCACTGTGGTATTGACATAAGACTAACAAGTCAAACAAACATAACAGCATCCAGAAAGAGGCCCACACATATTTGAACAACTAATTTTCAATAGTGATGCCAAGACAATTCAGTGGAGAAAGTACCGCTTTCAACAAATGGTACTGGAACAACTGAATATCCATACGGAAAAAAAAATGAACTTCAATCCATAACTTGCACTACATACAAAAATTAACTCAACATGGATCATAAACCTAAATGTAACACCCAAAACTCTAAAACTTTCAGACAAAAACGTAGAAGAAAAATATTTGTCATCTCGGATTAAACAAGAGTTTCTAGATAGGACAATAAAAGCACAATACATAAAACTTTAAAAATCAACAAATCTGACATTATTAAAATTGAAGTATTTATTCATCAAAAGATATATTAATAGAATAAATGAGCAAGCCACCTAGTGGGTAAGATATTTATAAAGCACATACCTGAGGCACCTGGGTGGCTCAGTTGGTTGAGCATACGACTCTGGGTCAGGTGATGATCTCATGGGTTTGAGTTCAAGCCCTGCATTAGGCTCGCTGCTGTCAGCACAGAGCCAGCTTCAGATGCTCTGTCCTCCTCCTCTCTTTGTCCCTCCCCTGTTCATAAAATAACTCTGTCATAAAAATAAATAAAAACATTTTTAAAAAGCACATACTTGAAAATGATCTATATCCAGAATATATTTTTAAAAGCTCTAAAACTTCATCAAAAGAAAACAAACAACTCAATTGAAAAACTGGTAAAATTTCTGAACAGATTCTTCATCAAAGAGGATATACAGGTAGTAAATAAATAAGCACATGAAAAAATGCTTTGACATCCCACTAACCATTAGAAAATGCAAACAAAGCCCACAAGACACCATACACACTTATTGGAATGGCTAAAACTAAAACAACTGACCCTAACAAGTACTGGCAAACATGCAGACCAAGTGGAATTCTCAAAAACTATTGGTGGAAATGCATAATAGCACAGCTACTTTGTAAACCAGCTTGGCAGTTTCTTATAAAACAAACACACACTTAACAAATGACCCAACAATTCTACTCCTAGGTTTCTTCCAAAGGAAATGTAGACATACATTTATGCAAAGACCTATACACATTTTTATAGCAGCTTTATTTGCAATCATCAAAAAATGAAAATACCCAAATGTCCTTCAATGAATGAATTGTACACAAATTGTGGTATATCCATAAAATAGACTACTACTCAGCAAGAAAAAGGAATTAACTATTGATATATGCAATAACAAGATAAGTCTCAAAATAATTACAATGGATTAAAGAAATTATGATGAGTTAAGCAAAAAAATGTATATACTGTATGATTCCATTTATATAAAACTTGAAAAAACACAAACTACTCTACAGTGACATTTAGCAAATCACTGGCTTCTTGGAGGGTTCAGTAAAGAAGTCAGTGGGAGGAAAGGAAATAGACAAACTAAGCTCCGTAAAGTAAAATTTCTATTTTTATTTTTTTATTTTTGTATTCCAGTGCCTAGAATTGTGTTTAGCACAGAGTGTGTGTGTATAGATAGGTAGATATATAGATAGATATGTATTTTATTATAATATATAAATATTTAATATAAATATAAAAATATATATAATAAAAATTTTGAGAGAATAAATATTCATGTACAGAAACATTCCTTGATTGGCATAATGATTAAGAGGATAGATTCTAAAATCAGATGCATGATTCTGGTCTGCAAGCTGTGCAAAACTGGGAGTGTAATTTAACCATAACATACTTTTAAAAAAGCAATTATTAGGGAGGTAGAGGTGGGTGCGTGATGGGTATTGAGGAGGGCACCTGTTGGGATGAGCACTGGGTGTTGTATGGAAACCAGTTTGACAACAAATTTCATAATAAAAAAATAAATAAAATAAAAAAGCAATTATCAAAAAGGAAAAAATAATACCCACCTCTCACAGGTAATTATGAGGATTAAGTATGATAATTCATTTTGAAGTGCCTGGCCCAGGGTGGTTCAACATAAGAAAAT
This sequence comes from Leopardus geoffroyi, assembly GCF_018350155.1. Taxonomy (NCBI): domain Eukaryota; kingdom Metazoa; phylum Chordata; class Mammalia; order Carnivora; family Felidae; genus Leopardus; species Leopardus geoffroyi. Next base: position 15,342,446 of record NC_059326.1, read on the forward strand.
CAATCAATATAATACATCGCAGTAATAGAAAGAAGGAAAAAACTATATGATCCCAATTCTCACAGAAAAAAGCATTTGACAAAATTCAATTCCCTTTCATGATAAAAACACTCATAAAACTAGGAATAGAAGAGAACTTGCTCAACATGATAAAGGCCATACATGAAAAACTCGTAGCATGATATTCAATGGTAAAAGACTGAAATATTTTCCCCTAAGTGTAGAAACAAGAAAAGGATGCCCTGTTTTACCACTGCTATTCAACATGAAATTAGAAGTCCTAGCCAAAGCAGTTAGGAAGGAAAAAAAAAAAAAGACATCCAAATTATAAAGAAAGAAGTAAAAATATTTCTATTGACAGATGACATAATCCTACATATAGAAAATACCAAAGAAGCCACAAAAAACTATGTGCACTAATAAATAGATTCAGCAAGTCTGCAGAGTACAAGATCAACATATAATCATTTGTCTTTCTATACACTGGGAATGATTAATTTGAAAAGAAAATTAAGAGAACAATTCCATTTATAATAGTATCCGAAAGAATAAAATACCTAGGAATAACTTTAACAAAGAGGTGAAAGTCTTATACATTGAAAACTACAAAGCACCACTGAAAGATATTAAGGAAGACTTAAATAAAAAGAAAGACAGCTCATGTTCATGAATTGAAACACTTAATATTATTAATATAAAAATCTACCCAAATTGATCTACAGACTCAAAGCAATCTCTATCAAAATCCCAACAGATTTTTGGGAGAGAAATGAAACTAATCCTCAAACTCGTATGGATTTGAAGGGGGCTCTGAATAGCCAAAACAATCTTGAAATAGAAAAAAAGTTAGAAAACTCCATGATGATTATGGAGCCTGCTCAAGATTCTCTCTCTCTCTCTCTCTCTCTCTCTCTCTCTCCCTCTGCCCCTCTTCCCCACTCATGCTCTCTCCCTAAAAGTAATAATAATTAATAATAATAAAGCAAAAAACAAAGCTACAGTTACTAAAACAAGGTGGTATTGCATATAGACAAATAGTTCAGTAGAATAGAATTAAGAGCCCAGAAATAAACCCATATATCCAGGTCAAATTAATTTTTGACAAGGATAGTGAGACCATGCGATGGAGAAACAACAGTTTCATCTACAAATGGTACTAGGACAACCAGCTATCCACATGCAAACAAATCCTTACCTCACACTACATACAAAAATTAACTCACAATGAATCATTAACAAAAGTGCAAGAGCTAAAACTACAAAACTATTAGAAGAGAAGATAGAAGTGTATCTTTATTATTTTGGGTTTGACAATGGATTCTCAGATATGACACCAAAATTGTAAGTGAGCAATAAAAGAAAAAATAGTAAGTTGGACTTTGTCTAAATTAAAAATTTTTATGCATCAAAGGACATAAAGAAAGTGAAAAGACAATATACAGAACTGAGAAAATATCTGCAAATCATAGAGCTGATAAGATTTAGTATCCAGAATATATTAAAAAACCTCTTACAACTCAATAATAAAAAAAAAGATAAAAACCTAATGAAAATTGGCAAGGGATTTAAACAGACATTTCTCCAGAGAATATATACAAATGGCCAACAAGCACATTAAAAGATTTTCAGCATCATAAGTCATTAGGGAAATGCAAATCGATATGACAAGAAACCACTCATACCCACAAGGGCGGTGATAACAAAAAAAAAAAAAAAAAAAAAAAAAAAAAAAGAGACAGGGAAAGAAAGAAAGAAAGAAAGAAAAAGAAAGAAAATAACTAGTGTTATCAAGGATATAGAAAAATTGGAACACTAACACATCACTGATAGGGATGTAAAATGTTCCAGGTGCTGTGGAAAGCAGTTGGGAATTTCTGGGCACTTGTTGGGATGAGCACTGGGTGTTGTATATAAGTGATGAATCACAGGAATCTACTCTTGAAACCAAGAGCACACAGTATACACTGTGTGTTAGCTAACTTGACAATAAAATATATTACAATAAAAATAAATAAATAAGTAAAATAATGTACTTTATAATTAAAAAAAAAGTTAAATGTAGAATTACCATATGATCCAATATGACCCAACAATTCTCTAAGGTATATACCCAAAAGAACTGAAAACAAGTACACAAACAAGCACAAATACATGCAAATTCATAATAGCACTATTTCCAATAGCCAAAAGCTGGAAAAAACACAAAAGTCCATTAGCAGATGAATGAAAAAACAAATCATGGCATACACATACAATGGAATACTATTTAGCCATAAAAAGGAATGAAGTGACTAATACATGCTACACCATGGATGAATCTCAAAACGTTATGCTAAGTGGAAGAAGCCAGATATGGAAGGCAGAATCCTACTGTATGATTCCATTTATGTGACAAATTCAGAATTGGTAAGCCCATCAATAGGATGCAGACTTATCTGCCAGGAGCTGGGGCAGAAAAGAATTAGGAGTAACTGCTCAATGGTGCAGTTATCTTTTGAGGCAATGAAACAGTTTTGAACTGTTTTAGAACTAGACAGAGATGGTGGATAAACACAACGTTGTGAATACATTAAATGTCACTGAATTGTTTACTTTAAAACAGTTAATTTTATGTTACATGGATTTCACCTCACATTTTTAAAAAGTGTTTGACATAGCTCCTAACATGTTACAAGCACTAAAGAAAAACTAACCATTAGAATTTTTTATTAAAGCCTTATTTATAATAACTGAAAATTAGAAGCAATATAAATATGGAACAATAGGAAATTAAATTTAAAAAATTAAGGTACATCCACATGTTGAAATACTTTGCAGTCACTCAAAAACATATAAAGGATATTTAGTGATAATGGAAAATACTCAGTATGTTAAGTTCAATATTTATAACCAGAAAACCTCAGTAAGTATTAGGTTTAAAAGCTTGTTCACCATACTTTTCATTCATCTCAAGTTTGATTTTAAGTTTCCAAAAAGCCGAAATAGTCAATTTCTCAAGCTGTAACACTCAAAATCCACAACAATTCAAGATTAAATATACTTTTGTATCTTAGATTTAATTCAAGTCCAGAAGCCAAGACTTGGCATCTAATTTCCAGTTTGTACTTGAACTTGCTCTCAAGCTTTATTTCCTAGAATCTCCACTTCCTTTTAAGTACCACTCTATGTTCTGCCCACTCTCAACTGCAACCATTTCCTCTTTTTCTTCCCTACCAGAAATACCCCTTACTTCTCACTCCTGACCCTCTTATTTTATCCACTATACAGTGCTATTACTTCCTGGTGGGACCTTCTTTAATCCCAGCTGCAGGCTTTCTCTATATGTCCACAGCTCTCTAGAGATCATGCAGACTTCTCATTTTGTCCAGTGTTGTGATTATTCCTGCACACGTTTTATTTCCCGACAGGCCGGGGCTATGGCTCACTCATATTTATAATGACTAAGGCATCTGGCAGAGTGCTCCGCTCTGATCGTAGTAGGTATTCAACAAATGTTTATGAAATTGAATGGAATTTCTGGAACAGATGGGTAATGATTCAGATGTCAGGATATAATGCAAACTGTTTCCTGTAGCGCCTATGTTTAAACAGACAGTGCTCAGTTCTCTGCATTGTAAATGCTGCCACATGCCTATTCCATATAACATTCATCAACACTAAACTATAATGTCACAAAGACACGGAATGGGCCAACTGGGGATGATTTATACAATTTATAGACAGATCACCATTAGCATTTACCACTTTTCACTTCAAATCACCATCAAGATCCCCTTTCTTCTTTAGTGCACATACATACAGAGGGCTTTTTTCACTGTCACATAATCTGACTACCAGATTACTAGACACAATCAAGTTACCTTCCTTTGTATGGACTATAGAGGCTACAATCCACAAATTCAATATTAGTAACGCTCCTTGTTTTGCTTTATTGACTTTTCAGATTGACATTTGAATAATGAAAGGTCTCATTAGAGACTAGAAAGCTGTATTTTTTTTCTCATATGTTAAATCTGTACAGAGCTAGATTAAGGGCAGACCAATGGGGCAGGTTTGCTGGGGTGCCAAAACAGTACTGTTAACAGTAGGTGCCTGTTAACTCGTGTTTCAGGTGAGTCTCGCTTGTCTTATTCCCTCTGAACCAGATAGCACCCTGTAGGTGAATCAATAATAGAAATAATAATAAATAGAATAATAGTAGTAGAGGCAGTAATAATGCAGTAGAAGTTATAATACTCCTCCTCAGCTGACCTACTTCTGTGCAAGTTGCATGTGTACCTACAGGAGACACCACCAGCCCCGATGCCAGCATGTTGACAATAGATTCATATAGGCAACTGTGGTCAGCAGATTTCTGATGCCAAATAGTATCTCACTTAATGCTGTTTACTGGAGATAAGGTATCTATTTCAACATCTGAAGTGAAAAACGTTCTTTAACTTTATTTATTTTTGAGAGAGAGAGAGAGAGAGCACACCAGGGAGGGGCAGAAAGAGAGGAAAATGAACGTCCCAAGCAGGCTCGGAGCTGTCAGCGCAGAACTAGTCAGAAGGTCTGATCCCACAGACTTGAGCTGAGATCATGACCTTAGCTGAAATCAAGAGTGGGACGCTTAACTGACTGAGCCACCCAGGCACCCCTAAAGTGAAAAACTTTTAATATGCTTCCCAAGACATTCTTTGATTCCAAAGCTAGCAAAAGAAAACTGAAAAAAATTTTATTGGCAAGAGAACTAGAAAAAAATGTTTAAACATAATTTGAACTAGACTTTTTACCTATAATCATGTGACTGCTACACTTAGTGAGCATGAGGGACTAATACTACAAAGAGGCAGGGGGTTCTAGGGAGCAAGTGTGTGGGCTCTCAAGGCAGACTGGTATAAATCAAATCCCATTTCTACCACTTGGTAAAAACTGTGTGTCTTTTGGCATTTTACAAAACCTGGATCTCAATTTCACCATTTGGAAATTGGGGATAATAATGGTACCAACCACACTGGACTGTTGTGAGCATGAAATGAGATAAATCATATAAGGAATCAGTACTCAGCAAATAATAAGAACTCAGAAAATATTAGCCTCTTATTATATTTGATTGTGAACTGAAAAATTATGAAAGATAGCTCCAAATAAATTAAAATGTTATGTTCTGTATATTTAGTATAGTTTTTTCTTTTATGATAGAAAAGCAGTTTCTTTCTGCTCCACTAAATAAGTGCTAACCAAATATTTAAAGGATTTAATTTTTTTTAATGTTTATTTATTTTTGAGAGACAGAGCATGAGCATGAGCAGCAGAGGGGGAGAGAGAGAAAGGGAGACACAGAACTCACAGCAGGCTCCAGGCTCTGCACTGTCAGCACAGAGCCTGACACGGAGTTCGAACCCACGAACTGTGAGATCATGACCTGAGCCAAATAGGACGTTTCACCGACTGAGTCACCCAGGAACCCCAGGATTTAAAATTTTTTAAAGGCACCAAATTGTTACCTTTCCTGAGGTACACACAATGCCTTAGTCTAACCCTGAATGTATACAATACAGCTCCCTGAAAAATAAATAAATATTAAAGGAAATTAAAGAACGTAACTTGCCAAACAAAACAGCAATTCTGAACAATTTTGTATATTAAGTCAACATGACCTCCAACTTACTAAATCTCCAGCAGGCCATGCCATTTCATCTGCTGGAAATGACTAACCCCTAACAAAACAGGCCCTGTTCCACATTGTAGATACATTATTTTTCACTTCAATTCTTACCTGTTTATGACAGTGACTCTTTTTAAACCAAGGATCCCAGGCCCAGGCCCAGGCAATCCAGAAATCCAGCTCTTTGCTTGTTGTAGATCTCTTAAAGTGCTTTCTAAGACAACTCTCATGAGACCTGCACAGGAGAGGATACAAATTGGACTGTATAGTTTCATTCCTAAATGTGTGCCTATGTCATTGTGGAGATGATTCATGGGTGCCCAGGTTTGTTTTAAAAGCCTGGGGGAGCAGAGGGTAAGGTGAAAGGACACTTCCAACACTGCCTGACTATGTGATCTTGGACCAATAACAACTGCTCAGTTTTCTCACCTGTCAAACCTGGATAACAATTTTAACTTACAAATTTAGCATGAGGTTTAACTAAAATAATGTATATGAAATGTTTTTGAAACTGTTACACTCATGAGTGTTAGTTACTCCCGGGGACAGCATAGCTCTCTGACCATTTTCTCTCTCACCCTCCAACAGCCATATCCACACATCCACACAAACTAGCTCCAAACTTTCTCTCAAGGCTATGAATCTTTCACCAGCACCCACATGACTTGATCTTCTGCCACCTTTAAAGGAGTTAGAATCCAAGACGGATGCATAAGAAGATGAGTTCATCCCCAGTTATCCTGGTCAAGATTTCTAGTATAAAAACAAATCTACCTCTTGGGTGGTTTGTTTGGATGCTTTTAAAAAGGACTTATTGTAACTATCAACACTCTTCCTTTCCAGGGTACCACCCCAGAGAACAAATAATAAATGGGATCCAAAGTATTTATTTTATTTACCCCATAATCTCCTCAGGAGAACTCTATGGAAAAGCAGGAGACATGGCTTCAGACCTGAAGTCATATTGGGGCTTCCTACATCCTCGCCCACTGAATGAAAGACCCTTAGGCCCGTGGAACAGGTGTAATTTGTCTTATGACTCAGGCACAATGGCTGCCAGCCTATTGCATGAGGAACACACAGAGGTATTCTGTGTTTTCCACACAGGTTAAGACAACATAGGAGAACCCAATTTTCCCATGATGAAGGCACACACGCGTCTTTGTGTATTTTCCCAGAAAGGAATGGATATGGGTTGTGGCTGGCTGCCATATCTTCATTCTCCTCCCTGACACTCTATGAGGTGGGGCCCTGGCAGGATAAATGCTGGGACCATGGTTATAATCTGTGGCCATGGGACAGAGAAGCCCAGTAGGTTATCAATGCTTTATCACATATAATCACAGGAAAACTAAGGCTTTGAGAGTCTGTCTTTAAACACTCTTGACTGAATATAAGTATTTGAAAACAAAATCTTTTCAGTTTTAAACCTAAATTTCAAATATTTACACTTTGGATGAAAGGTACTAGGGGCGCCTGGGTAGCGCAGTCGGTTAAGCGTCCGACTTCAGCCAGGTCACGATCTCGCGGTCCGTGAGTTCGAGCCCCGCGTCAGGCTCTGGGCTGATGGCTCAGAGCCTGGAGCCTGTTTCAGATTCTGTGTCTCCCTCTCTCTCTGCCCCTCCCCCGTTCATGCTCTGTCTCTCTCTGTCCCCAAAATAAATAAACGTTGAAAAAAAAAAAAAAAAAAAAAAAAGAAAGGTACTATATTAGTCAGGGTTCTCCAAAAACAACAACAACAACAACAACAACAACAACAACAACAACAACAACAACAAAAACCTGGATCCAATTAGAGATTTTGGCAATTTCTAGCAATTCCCAAGATTGGCAGGGTGAGTTGGCAGGCTAGAGACCCAAGAGAGTCAGTGATTTAGTTCCGGTATGAATCTGAAGGCCTGAAAACCAAGAGAGCCAGTGGTGTGGATCCAGTCCAAAGGCTAGTGTGCTTGAGAACCAGAACAAGCTGATGTCCCAGTTCAAAGACCACCAGGCATGAAGAATTTTCTCTTACTCCAGGGAGGGTCAGCCTTATTGCTCTATTCAGACCTTCAACTGACTGATTGCTCAGTCTACCAATTCAAATGTTAATCTCATCCAGTAACACCCTCACAGACACATCCAGAATAACGTTTGATGAAATGTCAGTCAACCTAACATATAAAATTAACTATCATAGATAATAATTAATATTTACAACTTAAATTTCTTATATAAGAGCCTTAAGTATTATGGCTCTATGAGCCTTACAAGTTTCTTACTTTTCATAATTTTTTATCACAAAATTGAGGAGAAACCACATGACTACCTACTTCTTAAGTTATTAAATGATCAAAGTAACTTTTCTCTTATTTTAATTATAGAAGTTTTTACATGTGCACTGTCTTACTTTCCTACTCGGCTAACTCTCTTTCCTTCAAAGAATACCTCTCACAGGAGCTGATGACTGAGTATTTGAACTTTTTTTTAATACTTTCTGCTCTGGATAATATTTCAGTGGGAGACCGGCAGGTACAGCAAGTTATTGCCCAAAAGCCTCATCAAAATTCTGAATACAATAAACTATTTTCAACGGGCTCTTAAGAGGTGACAATTAGCTTTCATTAAACGTAATAAATATTAATGCAAGCCAGAAACAAAGTTCAGACAGAATTGTACTATACACATTAATAATGCAAAGGTTCAGTCTTTGGACTATGTGGAGCTCCCTGAGAATGATGGCTGGTCTAAGACAACACTGAAGATCTCTGATTTATACAAAGAAAATTTCCTTTTCATGTGCCAGCACTAAAGACTGACTTTTCCTGAATTCAATTTTTTGAATTTTGAATTCAAAAGTAATGAAGGCATGTTCCATGTACATATTTTGTTAAGTTTTTCTTTAAGCTCTGTGTCATATTTAAAAAAGAAAAAAAATACATCACAACATCAGGGATTTGTATTAAACAATATCAGTGTCTAGGGACTTTAATAGCAATGTACAAGAATGCATTGAGCTAAGGAGGGATGGATATCAGCATTGACGATCATTCTCAGCAAACCTCATGTTAAAGCTTAATTTAAAAACTATCTAACTCACAATTAGTTATCACTGTACCAGGATGGTACATCCTAAGTGTTGATGAGGATGTGGAGGGACTGAAACTCCCCCAAGAATGCACTGTTTTTTCATTTGTTTGGTTTTTTGGTTTGTTTTTAATATAATTGATTGTCAAATTGGCTAACATACAGTGTGTAAAGCGTGCTCTTGGTTCTGGGGGTAGATCCCCGTGGTCCATCGCTTCCATACAACACCCAGTGCTCATCCCAACAAGTGCCCTCCTCAATGCCCATCACCTATTTTCCCCTCTCCCCCACTTCCCATCCACCCTCAATTTCTTCTCTGTATTTAAGAGTCTCTTATGGTTTGCCTCCCTCCCTCTCTGTAACTAGTTCTTCCCCTTCCTTTCCCCCAGGGTCTTCTGTTAAGTTTCTCAAGACCCACATATGAGTGAAAACATGGTATCTGTCTTTCTCTGACTGACTTATTTCACTCAGCATAAGACCTTCCAGTTCCATCCATGTTGCTACAGATGGCAAGATTTCATTCTTTCTCATTGCCAAGTAGTATTCCATTGTATATATAAACCACATCTTCTTTATCCATTCATCAGTTGATGGGCATTTAGGCTCTTTCCATAATTTGGCTATTGTTGAAAGTGCTATTATAAACATTGGGATACATGTGCCCCTATGAATCAGCACTACTGTATCCTTTGGATAAATTCCTAGTAGTGCTATTGCTGGGTCACAGGGTAGTTCTATTTTTAATTTTTTGAGGAGCCTCCACACTGTTTTCCAGAGTGGCTGCACCAGTTTGCATTCCCACCAACAGTACAAGAGGGTTCCCATTTCTCTACATCCTTGCCAGCATCTGTAGCTTCCTGAGTTGTTCATTTTATCCACTCTGACCGGTGTGAGGTGGTATCTCAGTGTGGTTTTGATTTGTATTTCCCTGATGATGCATGAGTTGAGCATCTTTTCATGTGTCTTTTGGCCACCTGAATGTCTTTTTTGGAAAGTGTCTATTCATGTCTTCTACTCATTTCTTCGCTGGATTATTTGTTTAAGGAAAGGCTGAACCCAGGAGCCTGGTTCTCTCCAGAATGGAAAGTCAGAGTGGGGGCTGGTCACCATTAGTTTGCCTTGAGTCAGACTGTTAGTAACTAATTGGAAAGTCCCTCACACCCCATCTATCTGAGGAGAGATAACTTAAGCTTTCAGGTTGTAAGCATGATTACTCAACAGAGGGGCATGACGTTTCTAATAATGTGCTCTGTTTACTTAAGTGCTATAATCTAAAAATGGATTCCACATTGAGAATTTATGTTGAAACATTTTTTTTTTTTAAATCCAGTGGGAACTTTCAACAAATGATACTAGATATCTGTTTGGGAAAAAGTGAACCCTGATGCTTACTTCAAACAATACATGAAAATGAATTCAAGATGCATCGTACACCTAAATGTGATAAGTAAAACAACCAAACTTGCAGAAGAAAACATTTGAAAATACAATAATGACTCTGAGGTAGGCAAAGATTTTTTAAACAAGACACAAAAAGCAAAAATCAAAAGAAAAAAATAGATGAACTGCACTTCACCAAAATGAAAACTTACTGTTCATCAAAAGCCACCACTGAGAAAGTAAAAGGGCAAGCTTTAAACTGGAAGAAGAAGCTGTCTAATAGAGGCGGGGCGCCTGGGTGGCTCAGTTGGTTAAGCGTCCAACTTTGGCCCAGGTCATGATCTTGCGGTTTGTGGGTTTGGGCCCCGTGTTGGGCTCTGTGCCGACAGCTCAGAGCCTGGAGCCTGTTTAGGGTTCTGTGTGTGTGGGTGTCTCTCTCTCTATGCCCCTCCCCTACTCACACTCTCTCTCTCCTTCAAAAGTAAATAAACATTAAAAAAAATTTAAAGAAATATGTCTAATAGAGGATTCACATCCAAAATGTATTTTAAAATAATACCACAAATCTATAAGGAAAAAGGCAAAAGACCTAACTTAAGATGGGTTAAATAAATTTAATTTTTTTTAATCTTTATTTGTTTTTGAGAGAGAGAGTGTGAGTGGGTGAGGAACAGAGAGAGAGGGAGACACAGAATGTGAAGCAGGCTCCAGGCTCCGAGCTGTCAGGACAGAGCCCAACACGGGGCCCAAACCCACAAACCACGAGATCATGATCCCAGATCGTGACCCCAGCCGACTCAACTGGCACGCTCAACTCAACTCAACTCAACTCAACTGCACGCTCAACTGGCTGAGCCACCCAGGGGCCCCTGGGTTTAAATAAATTTAAATAAATTTAAATCACAATTAGTTACCACTGTTCAATAGAATGGCTACAATTAAAATGACTGACTACACCAAATTTTGGCAAGGATGTGGAGTAACTGGAACTCTCATATACCACCCATTGGACTGTTAAAATGTTACAACACTTTGGAAAACAGTTTGGAGTTTCTTATAAAATTAAATATACACTATTATGTGACATGGTTCCAGCAATTCCACTCAAGTATTTAGCCAAGGGAAATAAAAACATATGTGTATACCAAGACATATCTACACAAATGTTCATAATAGTTCTATTCAGTCATTATTTATAGTAGCAAAAAAAAAATTGGAAATAACCTGAATGTCTACCGACAAATAAATTAATAACAAAATGGTGGAACATCCATACAAGAGACTACCGTTCAGCAATAAAAAGGAATTAACTATATAGACACACTTCAAAAATATGGTCAGTGAAAGAAGCCAGACACGAGAGTACATACTATATAATTCTATTTATATAAAATTCTACAGCAAGTAAAGGTAATCTATTCTGACAGAAAGCAGATCGGTGTTTGGCTACAACTGTGCATGTGGACATAGATGACGGAACTTTTTGAGATGAGGGAAATGTTCTGTCTCTCGATTGTGGTGGCAGTTACATAAGTGCATATATTTGTTGAAACTCCTCAAACTGTACACTCAAAATGAATGAGTTTTATTATATGTAAATTATATCTCATTAAAGTTGATTTATTTTTTATAAACTTGTCATTTGTAAATTGGCTAATGGCTTGAACAGGCACTTAACAAAAGATATCCAAATGGCCAATAAGCATATGAAATTATGCTGAATATCATTTCTCATCAAGGAAGTGCAAATTAAAACCACAATGAGATGCCACTACATACCCACCAAAATGGGCAAAATTTAAGCTTTTGACAAATTTTGGCTAGAATGTGACATACCTGGGATGCTCATACATTGCTAGTGGGAATATAAAATGGCACTTTGAAAAACTGTTTGGAAATTTCCACTAACACTAAACACTGCCTGCCCTAAGAACCAGCAATTCCACCAGTAGGTAGATACACGTGTAAGAGAAATAAATGCCAACGTCCACCCCAAGACAGACACAAGAATGTTCATAGTAGCCTTATTCATAATAACCCCAAATGGGAAACAATGCAAATGTAAATCAACAGAATGAATAAATAAGTTGTGGTATATTCTTACAATGAAATATTATACAATAATACAAATAAGTGAGCTACTGGTTAGCGACATGGATGAATCTCACGGACATTATGTTGAATAATAGAACCTGAAACCATAATTTCTGTATGGTTCCATTTAGTTCAAGAACAGGCCAAATTAAAATTCTTCTCAAAGATGAGAAGTTTAAAACTAATTAATAATGACAGAAATCAGAACAGGGGTTACCTCTGGAGGGGGTTAGCCTGGGAAAGGATACAAGGAGATCTTCTGAGGTACTGAAAAAGTCTCAAATCTTGCTCTGAGGTGCTGGAAAAGTCCTGTATCTTACTCTGGGTAGGGTTACAGGACTGTATGCATATTTAAAAATACCATACATTTATCATTAGTGCACTTCACCATATGCATATTCTACACCAATTTAGAAAATTCATTGGGACTTCCTAATACTTGGGTGTCTTCTGAAATAAAAGTAAAGATACCACTAGTGACAGCAGGAAAGGTCACACCCTTGATTTTTCAATATGAGACTCTTTTTTTACTAAAGTGGTGCACAGTACACAAGGATATACAATACAAATTTATTTTTTTTAGTGAAACAAACTTTTTTTTTTTTTTTCAACGTTTATTTATTTTGGGGACACAGAGAGACAGAGCATGAACGGGGGAGGGGCAGAGAGAGAGGGAGACACAGAATCGGAAACAGGCTCCAGGCTCTGAGCCATCAGCCCAGAGCCCGACGCGGGGCTCGAACTCACGGACCGCGAGATCGTGACCTGGCTGAAGTCGGACGCTTAACCGACTGCGCCACCCAGGCGCCCCATAATGAAACAAACTTTTATGTCAAATTTAGGTAGAAAGATTCTGAAGCAAAATTTTGGGCTCCAAAAGTTCCTTGCAGTGACTAAAATTTGTTAAATATTTTCTTATTAAAACCATCTTGTTCCACTTATGCTCCTGCAACACTCTTCCTTTTTTTTTTTTTTTTTTTTTTTTTTACTTTTTTCCCTTCATAGATTTTCCCTTCATAGATTTTCTTCAAGGTGACAGGCACCTTGCTCTGAAATAACTGGTTTCTCTCCAGGGAGGTGAAAGATCATTTTGTAAGCAAAGGCTGACAGATGTGAATAGCAATATTAACCTACAAAAAGATCATGGATATTTGGGAATTCAATCTCCAGTCTTGTTAAAACCTGACAGAGCCTGGGGAAGGAATGCAGATTGGAAGAGAACAGATTTCTGCCGATCAAGAAAACCAAAGGAAGAGCTCATGAATATTGATTCTAGACCTGCCTTCTCTCTACGGAGAGAAATGCAGACACAGTGCAATCCATATTACAGTGCCTAGATCCAGTCCAACAGCACGCTGCTGCTAGGTTATAAACAACTCATCAAACTGCAATCTACACGTATTTCTTCACTTTCATATAATGTTTCTGAGGATAGAAGCCATTTCACAAAATTGTTGATAGGCCCTATTCTGGGAACTTTAAATTAGAGCCCCAGCAAATTAGAGTCTGTTACATACAAAGTGCTCAAAAAATGCTTACTACAAAAACATGAACAGGGCAGAATCCCCAATCCAATCCATTTTGCAGGTGGAAGATGGTGGATGGAAATGATTCAGGAAGAGATAAATGGAAAGGGGACAGAGCAGAGTTGTTGACTGGTTATGAAACACATTTTTAAGAGCCTTTTAACTTTTTCATCATGTTATCAGAGTTCTTTTGCGGAAGAGGTAATCTGTCCCTAAAAAAAACGGCAGATCTCATAAATTAGAATTTTTGTCTTGTTCTTCCCAGGAAATGTACAATCTAATTGGTACTATATCCAGTTTACCAAGCACTGAGTTAGACATTTATCTTTAAAGATGCCTGCTGAATAGAAGCCAGTACTCAAACAGCACACATGGTGAGTGTTTCAAGGCATATTGTTGGTAATGAGTTATTAGCAACTTATTATGTTGAAAAAAACTCAATTGATTCACATCAAAAAGGAAGAAACCCTAGATGGAGATATTTACCATTATAAAAGAAAATACTCAAGTGGTCTCTCTGATTTCTGTGTTCAAAAACTGCCATTTGTTGTTCCCTATATTTAAGCAACCATCGTGTTTCAGAAGGTAAAGGGACAATAAGCCAATCTTGTCTTTTTTTAATTAAAAATTTTTTAACGTTTATCTATTTTTGAGAGACAGAGACACAGAGCATGAGCTGGGGAGGGGCAGAGAGAGAGGGAGACACAGAATCCAAAGCAGGCTCCTGGCTCTAAGCTGTCAGCAGAAAGTCTGATGTAGGGCTTGAACTCACAAACAGGGAGATCATGACCTGAGCCAAAGTTGGACACTCAACCGACTGAGCCACCCAGGCGTCCCAGTCTTGTCTTTTTTGTACATAACTGCCTCTCAAATATTTGAAGGCAGCTAATATGTCTCCCATTAAAACTTCCATAAGCCAAACACCGGATTCCTTGAATTGTCTCTTGAAGAATATTTCCCTTCTTGTCCTGGAGACTTTCAGTTTGTCAGTGTCCATCTTAAATTGGGGTGTCCAAAATTGAAAGCAATATTCCACCTTTAACCAGACCAGTGAAAAACCTGGTAGGATTGTATTTTCTGTAATTTGGACACATCACCCGCCTGTTAATGAATTTTTTTTCACATAAACTGCTGCCAAACCACATCTCCCCATCTTGTACTTAGGCAGTCAGATTTTTAAAGGTAAATACAGAAGATAACATTTAGATTTTGCCTATCACTTCAACCTGTCAAGACTATTTTGAATCTTTATTTTATGATCAATCATATTCACTCCCTTTTCCAGCTTTCTGTCATATTCTAACTTGATAAGCATGTCTTCTATGTCTCAGCAAGTCACTGATAAAAAAATATCTAACAATACAGAGCTCTGTAGTTTGACTTTAGAGGTGTCCCTCCAAATTCATGAACTTATCCACCAAATATTTCTGTGCACCTACTATGTACCAGAAACCATGTTTAAAAAAAATCTAGGGGTCCTTGGGTGGCTCAGTTGGTTAAGTGTCCAACTCTTGGTTTTGGCTTAGGTCATAATCTCACAGTGTCATTCATGAGTTTGAGCCCCGAGTCAAGCTCTGTGCTGGCAATGTGAAGCCTGCTTGGGATTCTCTCTCTCTCTCTCTCTCTCTGCCCCTCCCAAACTTGTCCTGTCTTGTCTCTTCTCAAAATAAATAAATAAGCTTAAAAAAAATAAAAAAAATACATAAAATAAGTTCCCTGGGAAAAAAATGATTTCTGAGTTTAGGGAATTTTTTTCATTTAATAGATTATACACTACTATCAATGTTTTTAGGGTGAAAAATTTTAAGAAACAGTTATTCTGTGAAACTTTGATGTTTTTCCATTACATCACACACAAGAATATACTGAGAGACATGGTCGAGCAATTAACGACAACAGATATATTAGATATCTATACCTAGAATATTACCAAAAGTGAAAGTAAAATTATTTTGACCAACCTTATCTTAGTAAAACTGCACTGACCCTTAGTGATCCCCATATTGTTTGTAAAATGGGCAGCAAGTTTGATTCAGGATTAGAATTCTAGTTCCAGCACCTACCAGCTGTGTGACCTTGAACAAGGACTGATTTCTAGGCACCAAGTATCTTCATCTGCATTGTGGTAAGAGCAACAAATACATCACACAATTATTATGGAGATTTAATTACAAAAATACATAAATTATCATTAAAAATGAGTTTTCTTTTTCCTAAAGGTCCATTCACCATTTGACAGTCTTTTTAATAATTTTTCCAGACCTCAACCTTGTTAAGTCTTTATTCTGAATTCAACCAATTCTAATTTCAACCATCTTTTGCAAGTAGGATGACATTTCTCCATCTCCAATGTTTTGGCCCTTCCCCATTCTCCATGATTGTGCTATTAGATCTGGCTGAGATCACACCTGTAGTTCCTTCTGGGCCCTGGGATATTCTTGTCTGGCTCTAGAAATGAGAATGCTTCTTCTAAGTAATCTTTCTACAACTCCTCAGTTATGGTGGGCTACAGTTTCTTTGTTGATTGTTTTTCTGCACTTTTCTATTTGAATTCCTCTCTCCTTTCCAAAGGAGAGTAAAATGAAAGTAAAAAAAAAAAACAGGAGCTAAGTAGTTCAACCTTCTTTCTGAGATCGACTAACTCAGAATAGCCATGCTAACTTTAAAAGCTTATGGATCTGTTAGCCTTTCTAACTCTAAAAGCTTATGGATCTGTTAGCCTTGCTAACTCCAAAAGCAAATGGATCTATACTTATGGATTTGATTTCCAGCTACTTGTCAGGGAGTAAAGTCTCACCATTGGTGCCACCCAATGCTTTTCAAAAGTTTGGTTGAGAGAGATAATATTTGTTAATGTTTTGCCTGAATGGTTTGTAATCCACCCATTTCTCTAATACTCCACTTCCATCTCCCTGCCTCTCTCTGAAATTTTGTTTGCATGTTCTCACTTAACATTGTTCAGGTTTATCATATTTACATTCTATTCAGAGTATATAAGTTCCATAGTGATCAGTAATCATTTAACAACTAAACAAATTCATTGCTCATTATGAGCCCCCTCCTCCTACCCCTGTATTCCTGAGTTCTTCATTTAGAGTCTTTTTCTTGTCTGGATTTCTTGTCAAGTTGTTTTTCCAAGACAAACCCCATGTACTAAACTCTGAGTTTCTTCTCTCCTGAGAAGACCTATATGTTTCCTTTATATTTAAATGATATCTTCATCTTGTATGATATTCTTTGTTCATACCAGCTTTCACATGTTCCACTGCTTTCACTATGGAAAAGTCTAAGGCCAGCCTTACTTATTTCTCCTATAG
Organism: Leopardus geoffroyi; assembly: GCF_018350155.1. NCBI lineage: Eukaryota > Metazoa > Chordata > Mammalia > Carnivora > Felidae > Leopardus > Leopardus geoffroyi. Next base: position 15,359,479 of record NC_059326.1, read on the forward strand.
GGTAATTTCTTTCCTCCCTCCTGTTCCCTTCCTTCCTTCCTTCCTTCCTTCCTTCCTTCCTTCCTTTCTTCCTTCCTTCCTTCCTTCCTTCCTTCCTTCCTTCCTTCTTTCCTTCCTTCTTTCCTTCCTTCCTTCCTCTTTCTCCCTTTTCCTCCTTCTCCCTCTCTACCCCTTAATGGATGTATTAAGAATTCTTTCTTTACCCTTAAAGTTTAGTTTAGCCATGATATGTATCACTGCTGAACATACTGCATCAAAATTTCCAGAATCTAGTAATATTCTGATTTATAAATTTTTCATTTGGGAAAATTATCTTGTATTTTATCTCTGAATACATCTTTTGTTCCTTTTTTTTTTTTTTTTGGCTTTTCTACTTCAAGGTTATCACTTATTTTTATGTAGGACACTCTGTATACTATATCCATCAGCTTCTTACTTGGTTTACTCTGTATTTTTTCATCTTAATTTATTGTGTATCTCAAGCCTCTCTTCTAATTGTCAGAATTTATTTTCCCAGCAATAGCACTACTAGGAATTTATCCAAAGGATATAGGAGTGCTGATTTATAGGGACACATGTACCCCAATGTTTATAGCAGCACTTTTAACAATAGCCAAACTATGGAAAGAGCCTAAATGTACATCAACTGATGAATGGATAAAGATATGGTTTATATATACAATGGCATACTACTTGGCAATGAGAAAGAATGAAATCCTGACATTTGCAGCAACGCGGATGGAACTGGAGGGTATTGCTAAGTGAAATAAGTCAGTCAGAGAAAGACATATGTTTTCACTCATATGTGGAACCTGAGAAACTTAATAGAAGACCATGGGGAAAGGAAGGAGAAGAAATGGTTACAAACAGAGAGGGAGGGAGGCAAACCATAAGAGACTCTTAAATACAGAGAACAAACTGATGGTTGATGGGGGGTGGGGGGAAAAGGGAAAATGGGCGATGGGCATTGACGAGGGCACACGTTGGGATGAGTACTGGGTGTTATATGTAAGCCATGAATCATGGGACTCTAATCCCAAAACCAAGAGCACACTGTATATATACACTGTATGTTAGCCAACTTGACAATAAATTATATTAAGAAAAAAAGAGAATTTAATTTCAATGGAGTCTATTCTCTCTCTTGGTGTTTTAATTTCATTTATTTGTCATTTTAATACTCTTATTTCCTTAGTTTTAAAATCTTTTCTTGATCTCATTCAGCTGTTTCAATATCCTTGTCTTTCAGCTTTTAGTGTTCTCATTACGTTATTCTATAGTATGAAGCAATTATTCTCCATTGCCTCCTGTTCCTTAACTTGCATTTTTCCTAGGTCTAGTGCTATCTGTATATATTTATTATATATACTGTAATATATAATTTATTATATATACTGTAATATATACTTTGTTATATATAATATGATATAATATATAATTTTATATAATATATATATAATTTAGCCGTTGATGTTGCCATTTTGCATATTTGCTTTGCTGTTCCCTTCCATCCAGCTCATTTTAGAGTGATTCTGTCTAGTCATTCTATTGCTCTTGTCTCTTTTCCCATTCAATCCAACTAGAAATATTATCTACTTCCAACCTTGTTGAGGGTTTAATGAATCATATTCTAACTACTTTCCTATAGTCTGAGGAAATAGTGAGAAGAAGAGAAACCATGGTTTGTATTCTTCTTTGATATTCTGTTAGAAGTTCTACACCTGAGTTTGTTGCACTTAATCTGAGAATGTATCTGATTCCCAAGTCGAATATCCTCAAAGTTTTCACTCTGGAGCTACAGTGCCTTTCTTTCCCTTAGAGAGAGTCTGCCCTCTATAATTTCATCTGTTTTTCTCTAGCTATTATTTCCATTATTCCTCATTCAAAAAAATAAAAAGATATAAGAATATATATGCTCATTCAACTTCTTTCCAGATTTGGGAGTATATGTGTTTAATCTCAGCATTCTCTCAACACGTCAATGTGCCATCTGGAAAAGGGGGCAAGTTAGGAACCTAGCTGTATTGCCCTTCTACACTGTGCTCCAAAATTTATATCTTTCCTTAGCTTCCAGGTTTTAAAGCTTATTTCATTAAGTTTCCCCCCTCCTTGTTAGGATGCTGTTGGGGAATTTTAGTGTTGATAGTTTTTACTATATTTTGCTATAGTTTGTTAGATATTGGGGAAGGAAAAATCTGGGGTGCCATTTCAACCCTGCATTGAATTGAAAGCCCAAAATGCTGTCTTTTTGAAAATGCACAACACAGATTTCTCTCCAGCCTCAGGACAGGGATAGCTGCACTTCCAAGCAAAGGGTTTGTCTTTATTTCCTGGATTTGGAAAACTGAGTAAGGAATTATACTTGTCACTTAGAAACTAACTTGAGACCCATTTTTAGCAAAGTGAATAGGATTAGAGCATATGTATTTTGGTACTTTCTGTATACCTGCCTTCAACTTATTTCCTTATCCTTATTTCCCTTTATTTTCTCACTTCTTAAAAGATCTTGCTGTACTCTAAGTGTCTTTGTAAATAACCTCAGAACCTTTATGGAAGAATGTGAAGTATAAGTTTATCAATAAACAGTTGGCACCAACATTCTCTCCAAGGTGATAGATCCATTTCCTTGTTCTCTTATCTTTGACAAAATTTTAAAAAAATGCTTTGTTGTTACCATCAGTATCCATTGGGAACTAAGGTTATGTTAGCTCTCCTGACATTAGTTTTAAGGCTGATGGCAAAATTATGTTTGTTCTTGATTGTGGGCCCTTCCTTCCATCTGCACTGAAATACAATTTGCTTCTGCTTCTCTTAAAATATCTGGTTCTCTTTGCATCCTAAAACAGCTTAAAGATCCATAAGCAGCTTAGGTACAGGGTGGATACGATACCTGTATATTAATAAATTATCCAAAAATATTTGTAGCACAAAATTTTGAGACTTGAAATTACTGGTCTTTAAGAAGAAAAGCTGATATAAGTGTTTGATATGCCATCTGAAACCTTGGTAATAAATAGAACTAGAAAAATTTTTTAAAGTTTATTTATTTATTTTGAGAGAGAGAGAGAGCAAGAGCAAGTGAGCGCATAAGTAGGGGGAGGGGCAGAGAGAGAGGGAGAGAGAGGGAATCCCAAGCAGGCTCTGCACCACCAGCACAGAGCCCGATGTGGGGCTCAAACCCATGAACTGCAAGATCATGACCCACACCAAAATCAGGAGCTGGACACTTAACTGACTGAGCCACCCAGTCACCCCCCGAAAAAAAATATTTAAAAATCCAACATTTGCTTTATCTTTTAAAAATAAAATAAAACATTGCAGAAAAAGTTGCAATCCCTCTGACCCTACCTACTCTTACCCCAGTCCCATCCTTGCTTCAAACTCTCATTATCATGACTTTGGTGAATTTATTTGTGTCAGTGTTTAACCATTTTGTATACATAAACATGTCCCTAAATTTTACAAACCCACACACTAGCGTTTTCTTTCTGTTACTATGGCTAGATTATTGTGCTCCAACCTAGGGCCAATCCACACTCTGAGCACTGGATCCACCATTGTTGCTTCATCAAGCATATCACTCCACCATGGGGCCCCTGGGTGGCTCAACTGGTTAAGCAGCCAACTTTGATTCAGGTTATGATCTCACAGTTTGTGAGTTCGAGCCCTGCATCAGCCTCTGTGTTGACAGCTTGGAGCCTGGAGCCTGCTTCAGAGTCTATGTCTCCTTCACTTTCTTCCCCTCCCCCTCTCTCTCTCTCTCAAGAATAAATAAACACTTAAAATTTTTTTAAAAAAGAATATCACTCCACCAATTATTCCTTTGTCTTCAATGTCATCAGATTTTCCCTCTCCATTAAATCGTTCATTTCCAATGCATACAAATGTGCTTAAACACTTCTATCTCAAAACAAGCCTCCTCTAACCTACATCCCTCCTCCAGCTCCCATCAAGTCCCTCTGTTCTCATATACTGCTCCTCAAGCTACATAAACACGTGTCTCCAATTCCTCTTCTTTCTCTCGTGCTCACTGTAGGTTTTCCTAGTCACCCCTCCACCTAAACAGCTCTTCTCAGTGGCAGCTCCCTGTTGCCAGATCTAGCCACCAATTATCAGTTCTTATTTTACTTAATCGAACTGAGTAATTTTACAGAGTTAGTTTTTGCTTTCTAAATATCTGCTTCACTTGGCTTTCAAAACTCCACTCATTCTTAACTCTCTTCTTGTTCTACTGGCCTCACATTCTGTGTTTCCCCCAGTCTGTAAACAATGGAACTCACAGGGCTCATTTTCTTCTCTTCTTTCTTAATACTTAATCCCTAAGTGACCCTGCACAATTTCCTGGCATCATTACCATTGACACACCAATAACTCCCCAAATTTGTGCTTAACTATCCATTCCCATTTTTTTCTTTTTTCTGCCAGAAGTGAGAATCTCCTCTCAAAGCATTCCAGCACCAGATATCTAATAAGTTTCTTCTCCTGGGAGATATTCCTCTTGTTCTGGTCTTTTTGTTCTGGCTGTATTTCTCTGAAATCTGCTGTGTATTTTCACCCCAAGATCTCCTTTCATCTCTCTTCTGTCTTGGATTTCTCGTTTCATAGGCTTCAAAGATTACATATTCTTGTTTTATGTTTCCACTTTCATAGAGAACAGTCCCCAACTGCATTTGTAGGGAGGTAAAATGTTTGTGATCTTTCATGTTTGAATATACCTCCATTCTGACCTCACTTAGTTTGAATACTTGACCTAGCATAGATTTTAGTTAAGAAAGTATGTTCATCAGAATGTTTTAAAAATTGCTTATTTTTGGGGCGCCTGGGTGGCGCAGTCGGTTAAGCGTCCGACTTCAGCCAGGTCACGATCTCGCGGTCCGTGAGTTCGAGCCCCGCGTCGGGCTCTGGGCTGATGGCTCAGAGCCTGGAGCCTGTTTCCGATTCTGTGTCTCCCTCTCTCTCTGCCCCTCCCCTGTTCATGCTCTGTCTCTCTCTGTCCCAAAAATAAATAAACGTTGAAAAAAAAAATTTTTTTTTTTAAAAAATTGCTTATTTTTTAACCTTCCAGTGTTGCTATTTTCCTTTGCGTATGACCTTTTTGGGGGGTAGTTTTTTAATCACTTTTTTTCCCTCTTTAGAAGCCTTATAATTTCTCCTTGAGCCCAGTTCTAAAATTTTATAATGCTATGTGTTGGTGTGGGTCTTTATTCTGCCATTACGCTGGGCACTAGATGGGCTCTGTCAGTCTGGGGACATGTGTCTTCTTGTTCTGGAGAATGCTCTTTAATTATAATAATTAATTTCCTTTTCTTTCATTTTCTTTCCTTCTAGTTCTGGTACTATTATTCAGATGTTGGACCTTCCAGATTGGCCTCTAATTTTCTATATTTTTCATCTTTTTTATGTATTTTCTACTTTCTTAGAGATTCTCTTCTCTTTTTTTCAAACCTTGTATTTGACTTTTCATTTGTGTTATATTTTTAATTTCCAAGTGTTCTTTTTTGGTCTTCCAGTATTGTTTTTAAAGGAATTTTCACTCTGCTTCATGATTGCAATATTTTATCTAGTTTGTGTGTGTGTGTGTGTGTGTGTGTGTGTGTGCGTTAACATTTCTTCTCCAATCTTCTCCAATCTCCAATGCCTCTATTGTTTTTAATTTCCTTTCCTAGTTTTTGTTAGTTATTCCTCGGGGGAGGGGAGGGAAGAATTTCCACTTTTCGTGTTGGAAACTTTCCTCTGCTGGTGGTCAGTGGCTCTATCATCATACTCAAGAGTGGTGCAGTCAAAAGCTGATTGGAGCCTTTGAATAAATCAGTGAGTCTGCAGGTGATTTGACCAGACTGTTTTACTCTGGGACACACCAGTATCAGTATCTTTAGATCTATTCTTTCAGCAAGTCAGAACCCCTAGGGAACAATCTTCCAATTTCTGCTTTGAAGATGTAAACCTGGCTGCTGCAAGCTAGGGAGAGAAGGGGCCACTCTTATTTCAGAATGTGAATTTCACTTCTTCCCATTTCCAGTGTTGTACCTTTTCTTCAACTAGGCCTTGTGGCCCCCTAGTCCAGCATTCTTCTCGTTTACCTTCTCCAGAGTGTCAAACCTCTAGCCTTCCTCCAGGGTGAGGAAAGAGCCTTCTTCCAGTTACTAATATGGAATGGATTATGAAGATATATGAGCTCACTTAGACTTTCAACCACTTTTACCTTTTGGGCCCCCAAGTTTCCCTCTTCTTTCAGTAACTCGCCATACCAATTAATTCCCAAGCCTTTCTGTGGTACCAAAATATTGTTGCTGTGTCCTTCTCTCCTTATTTCTTTGTCCTTGTGAGGTTTCTACATTTTTATCCTTAAATGTTTATTTATTTATTTTTGAGAGAGAGACAGCATGCACATGAGCAAGGGAGGGGCAGAGAAAGAGGGAGACAGAGGGTCCCAAGTAGGCTCCACACTGTCAGCTCACAGCTTGATGTGGGGCTTGAACTCACAAACCATGAGATCATGACTGAGCTGAAATCAAGAGTAGGATGCTTAACCAAGTGAGCCACCAAGGTGCCTCCCCCTTTTTTTTAATGTTTATTATTTTTATCCTTTAAGTGTTATTTAGTGATATTTAGAGAGGTAGAGGAGGTAAACATGTGCCGTCATTCTGTTGTCTTATTGTTTATTAATTTTTAATTATCTCCCATATAGATCTTTGTAATTTTGGTATAGAAAAAGGTTTTAATATTTTCTTTTATAAGTTTATGTATTTTTAAAGAAATATTACCTACCTCAGGCTTATAAAGATTTTTGTTTGTTTTCTTTTAATAGTTAAAATATTTTTACAGGTAGATTTTCTAATCCTCTGGAATTACTTTTTAAATATGGTGTGAGCATTTAAACTTTTTTTTTCCATATGAGAATCTAGTTGTCCCAATACCATCAGTAGAATGATTCCCCTTTCTTTCACTGATTTTTAATACTACCTGTGTTATATTAAAAATTTTCATATATGATTGGCTCTGTTTCTGACCTTTCTGAGCTCTGATTTTGATCTGTTTGTTTCTATATCACTATCACACTGTTTAATTTACTATAGTTATGCAATGAGTGTGATCTCTGGCAGGGCAAAACCCTCCTCCCTGCTTATTCTTTTTCTCAATTTCTCTTGGTTATTCTTAGATATTTACTATTCCACATGGATTTTAAAATCAGATATCAAAAAAGTGCCATATGATTTTCTGGAGTGAAGGTGATTTGAAATAGTAAATCAATTTGTGGAAAACTGGTATCTTTATGATAATCAAGTTTTTGTATCTATAGAGAATACCTGCCCCCCCTCATTTATTTAGGTTTCCTTATTTTCATCAATATTAAGCTAAACCATACGAAGTTGCCGTACTTGATAATTTTTGACCTACAAAAAGGGAATTTCATACAGTTCAATCTAACACTTTAAAAATATCCCAGAAAGGGGGCCCCTGGGTGGCTCGGTAGGTTAAGCGCCCAACTTTGACTCTGGTCATGATCTTGCAGTTTTTGCCTCATATCAGGGCTGTCAGCTCAGAGCTGGCTTCAGATCCTTTGTCCCCCTCTCTCTTCTGCCCCTCCCACACTCATGCTGTCTCTCTCTCTGTCTCTTAAAACAAACAAACAAAATTCCATAGTTCTCTTATACTACTTCAGGTAGACTCTTTTATGTTACTTTTCTTTTTTTCCTTGCTGTTGGGAATAGGGTTTTTCTTATTATGCATTCTAATTGTTTACTAGGAGAGCTACTGATCTTTTTTATTTTTTTAATTGATCTTATAGCCAGCAACCTTCTAAACTATCTTGTTAGTTTTGATAACTGGTTCAGAGGTGGAGAGTTTTCTTACTTTATTCTTTATTTTCTGGAAGAGTTTTATAAAAAAGAAATAATCATTGCAGACTTAATAAAATTCACCCATAAAATCATCTGATAGTGTAATTTTATTAAGGAGATTTTAATAATCAAAGATTTTATTTATTCAATAGGTTTTCTATTTACTGAATGAATTTTTAATAATTCATATTTTCCTAAATGTTTTACATTTTATTAAAGTTTACAAAATCATTGACATTAATTTGTTTATAATAGTCACAAATTTAAATCTACTCTATCTGTAGTTCTGTTACTTTATTGTTCTAAATTGTTTAACTTTTCTCTACTTTTCTAATTTTTTTAATTAAAAAATTTTTAATGTTTATTTTTTTTTTTTTTATTTTTGAGAGAGAGAGAGAGAGAGAGAGAGACAGAGCACCAGCAGGGGAGGGGCAGAGAGAGAGGCAGACACAGAATCCGAAGCAGGCTCCAGGCTCTGAGCTGTCAGCACAGAGCCCAACAAGGGGCTGGAACCCACGAACTGTGAGATCATGACCTGAGCCAAAGTTGGACGCTTAACCAACAGAGCCACCCAGGCGTCCCCTTTTTTAATTTGTTTAATGTTTATTTATATTTGAGAGAGAGTGAGAGAGCACTCAAGCGGCAGAGGGCAGAGAGAAAGGGAGACAGAATCTGAAGCAGGCTCCAGGCTCCAAGCTGCTCCAGAACCCCAAGTGGAGCTTGAACTCATGAGCGGTGAGATCATGACCTGAGCCAAAGTCGGACACTTAACTGACTGAGCCATCCAGGCGCCCCAACTTTTCTCTACTTTTGTTCATCAACCTTGACAAGAGTCTATTCTTTTTTTTTTTTTAATATTCATTTGTTTTGAGAGAGAATGCACGCAAGCACAAGTGGGGAAAGAGTGGAGAAAGAGGGAGAGAGAATCCCAAGCAAGCTCTGAGCTATCCACACAGGCACAGGGTCTGATCACAAACCGTGAGAGCATGAACTGAGCTGGTATCAAGAGTCAGAGGCTTAACCAACTGAGCCACCTAGGTGCCCCAACAAAAGTCTATCCTATATGTCTTTTTAAAGAACTGGATTTTATTACGTTGTACCTAATTTGCTTATTTTTTAAAAATTAAATGCATTTTTTTGCTTTTAGTTTTCTAATTATTTTAATTTATTTAGGTTTAATTCTCAATTCTTAATTTCCTCTAATTCCTTGAGTTGAACACAGATTATTTTTCAAGCTTTCTCTTTTTAAAATTAATACATGTACATATGAAAAGTTTCATTTAAATACTGCTTTATCTGCATTCCATGAACCATTAATATGCATTTTTGTTGTTCACCTCTAAAGATTTATATTTAATCCATGAATTGATTACTGGAATTCTGAACATTCTCTTTAAAGTTGGTATCTAATTTTATTGTACTGTTTATCAGGGAATGTGGTCTGAATGATATCAAATGTTTGCAGTTTGTTGAATCATCCTCTGGGACACAGCTATAAACAATTTTTATAACTGTTTCAGGTGTCCTTGAGAAGAATGTATATCTCTATTTCTTGGGCAGAGTTCTATTACATCAAGACTGTTTATAGTACCATTCAAATCTAATATATTCATACCATATATATATTTTTTTTTTGTTTTTTACTTAGCCTTTTATGTTCCAAGAAAGGTGTGTTAAAATATTCTACAATTATCATTGATTTATTCATTTCTCTTTGTGATTTTCTCAGTGTTTGCTTCACATATTTTGTGGCTCAGTTATTAAGGATTAGAATGGTTTCTTGATGGATTAGTCTTTTTATTAACATGAAATGTCTTCCTTTGTCCATATTAATGCAATTTGCTGCAAGTTCTACTTGGACAAGTATTAATTTCTCTACACCAGTTTTCTTGGGTTAGTATTTCCCTGCTATTATCTTTATCATATTTTTATTTTCAACCCATTCTTTGGTGCCATTGTGTTTCATAAAACTGATTTTGTTCTTTCATCAATTTGAGAGTCTTTTAATTTTAATAAGTGAGCTTAATTCATTTGTATTAGTTTTGGTTACTGAAATGTTTAGACTCATTTTATCATTTTTACCTTCACTTTCATAGTGACCATGAGTTCTCTTTGCTTTTTACTTATTTCCTCTGGTCAGTGAATTGTTACAATCTAACAACTTAGATCATTTTTTTCAATTATGGATAATTTTCAGCCTTTATCCCTTCAAGTGCTTCCTTTCTGCCATATTCATTTTTACCTATTTCTAGGTTTCCTACTAATTATACTAGAACTTTTGATCTATCTACCATCTGTCTTATTTTATCTTCCATATTTTCTATCACTTAACTTCTCTGTATTGCACTCTTTGGTTTTGTCCTGTTAGGTAGATTTTTCTCAACTGTATTAAATCCACTCCTCATCATGTATATTCCCTTTTTAAAAATTTTATTGAAATTTTCAAGATTTCCAATGGTGGTTTTTGTTTATATCTGCATGTTTGTGCTGCATAACCTTTGTTTTTCATTGGAAGGATGCTACCAGCTTTTTAAAATATCTTTAGGTGCAGTTTCAGCACGTACATTTTATCTTTTTTGAACTTCATTATTTCTGTCTCCATGGGAATTAATTCTCCCATTTGTTACATCAGTTGACTACCTCTCTTAATGATGCATTTCCTCATGCATTTATCACTTTTGTCGAGATCTCTTAGAGAGGAGCTTTCCTTCTCATGCAAACTCCTCATTTCATGTGTTTTTGTTTTTCTGTTTTTCAGTTGCCTTGGGAAGGCCCTCCAGGTTGAATGGACACAAACTAATCTTTAGCTGGAGGCTTGTAGGCTTTATCTACATGAGGAAAACTATTTTGGATGTCATGTCCACATACCATCTTGACTAAGGTGTTCTCATGATTGCTTCTCTTTTCTTTCAAGGTCACAGGAAAGTGGCATATTGTTGTCATGTCCTGGAGTTCCAAATAAAATTACTTCAGGCCATTTCACTGTTAGTAGAGTTATCTGGCACCCACCTTCATTCTGGTCTTTGGCCATAAAAGGGTTATGGCCGTTAACAATTTCTGTGTGAACCTTGTAACATTCAAATCCATTTTCTGCATCTATTTACTCTTTTCTGTGAGTCCCATTTCTAATCCCCACTATGCCCTCTTTTGTGTTCCTGGGACATGGAAATTCTTCTATTATCCCTTGTAAACAAAAATATTTAAATATATTTAACACATTTCACATTTAATTTGTACATTAATTAATAAAGTATTAGGTATATTTTAATATTTAAAAAATATATTTCAGGGGCGCCTAGGTGGCTAAGTCAGTTGGGCATCTGACTTTGACTCAGGCCATGATCTTGCGGTTCACGGGTTCAAGCCCCAAATCGGGCTCTGTTCTGACAGCTCAGAGCCTGGAGCCTGCTTTAGATTCTGTGTCTCTGTCTTTCTCTGCCCCTCCCCTGCTTGCACTCTGTCTCTCTCTCTCTCTCAAAAATAAACATTAAAAAAAATAATAATAATTAAAAAAATAAAAATATATATTTCATTCAAATTTCTGTTCTTTCAGAGCAAAAGATGGATGATTTTGTAGTGGCTCACTCAGCTGTATTAATTGATGTCCAAATCCACTTACCAAATCTTTCCATTAAGAGTATTATATGTACCAAATTGTTCCTGTTTACAATGATAAGAAGAAGCCACTTTCGAATAAGAACAAAGCTCCAACAAAGCAAAAGTAAAAACAAACAAAAAGAAAGACCTGAAGAATCACCATTGTATTTTTGTTCTTTGTAATTTTGAAATATCATAAGAATAAGACCATATGATATGAAATAGGATAAGAATAAGAATAGTAATTTCTTTTTTTCCCATACTGGACACTATTAAATATAGTTTTTTTTTTCATGAATATTTTCAAATAGCCTTCTTTATGGCATACTGTCAAAGTAATTAAAGCAATGGATATAATTCTAGTACTTTGAAAGTATTCTTCACTTGATAATAACTGGATATAGATCTATAGTTATTTGATTGGTTTTTGTCAAGAATATTTTCTCCTTACTCTACAACTTCATATATATGTACTCAGGGAAGTTTTGCTTGGAACATCACAACTCCTTCCTGCAATAAAAGTTCTGCTACAGAATGTGTTTAGTGTACACACATACCACAATTCTCCTGTGAACTTTTTCTGAACTTTACAGTGGATGATAGTGCATAAGGTAGCTCTGATCTTAATAAAAAATAAGTTGAAAATTCTTAATTTTCTTGCTTCATGACTTGCTTATATAAAAAATTTTTAAAAATTCTCATCCTTAAAATCTAGATATTTTGGTTTAAATACATTTATAATTGAGTTTCATGGTTTAAATTTTAAGCACAGAGCAGAATAAAAATCTATGACTCAACAAAGGATCTACAGAGTAATCCTTATTTGTTTTACTGAATATTACTGATTTATGTCTATTTATGAGTTCCCAGAGATAAAGTGAGATTCTAAAAATGGTGTGAGGCCTTTCATTTATTATCTTTTTAAAGTCTGCAGACTCTGAAGTAATAACCTATCTTTCATTTCTAGTATTGATGATTAGTGTTCTTTCCCTTTATTGGTTCAGCTAGAAATTTGTTGAAATTAATCTTTTCAATAAACTATAATTTGACTTTGTTAATTTTCTCGTTTGCTTATTTCTACTTATTTTTTTTTTAAGTTTTGTCCCTATCTTTATTATTTCCTCTGTTTGGTTTACTTTTGGTTTAATTTTTTCTTCTCTAACTTCTTAAGGTGTTGGCAACCTTAGATGACTTATTTTATATTTTTCTTCTTTTTAAGTTTTTATTTATTTTGAGAGAGACAGAAACAGCATGAGTGGGGGGGGGGGGCAGAGAGAGAAGGAAAGAAAGACTCCCAAGCAGGCTCTGCACTGTCATCTCAGAGCCCGATGTGGGGCTCAAACTCACGAAACCATGAGATCATGACCTAAGCTGAAACCAAGAGTTGGATGCTTAACTGACTAAGCCACCCAGGCACCCCATCTTTTTTTAAATATAGGCACTTAAAACTATTTTCCCTTTAACTCATTTCTTTAGCTGCATTCTACATATTTTGATAGGTTACGTTATCATTATCTTTCAATGCAAAATATTTTCTAATTTCTCTTATATTTCTTCTTTGATCCATGAATAATTTAGAAAGGTTCTTTTTAATTCCCAAATATTTATAATTTCCTCTGAAATAAGATTATTCTTGCTGACTTATTTCTGATTTATTGATTTGTTTCAGACAATCTACTTTATAGGATTTTAAATTTTTTTAACTTATTGAAATTTGTTTAATGCCACAACATATAGTCGGTATGAAGAATGTACTTTGAAAAGAAGTGTATTTTGAATTTCTATAAATGATGTTCTGTAAATCTCAATTAGATTATGGGAATTGATAGTGTTAAAATCTTCTATGTCTACTGAATCTTCTTAAAGTCCAGATGTTGTATTAATTGATAAGAAAGGAGTCTTGAATATAATACTATGTGGAATCATCTCTTTTTCCCTTTATTCTGTCTATTTTTGCTTTAAGTATTGTGAAGCTATGTTAATAGGCCCAGGCACATTATAATGTCTACTAATGAGCTATCCCTTTTCTCATAATGAAATATCCCTCTTCATCTCTGCTGATATTCTTTGTCTGGCAGTTTATTTTATCTGATATGAATATAGCTACTCCAGCTTTCTTATGCTTACTTTGTGCATAGTATGTATTTTTCCATCCAATTATTTTCAACCTAGCTGTGTCTTTCTATTTAAAGTACTTCTTTTATGAGCGGCATATATCATAGTCTTGCTTCTGTCCATGCTGACAGTCTCTGTCTTTTAATTATAGTGTTTTATATCACTAACACTTAATGTAATTATTGATATGGCTTGGATTTAGGTCTACCACTTTATTATTTGTTTTTTTGTTTGTCCTTTCTGTTTTCCTTCCTTTTCTTTTAGATTATTTAAATATTTTAAAATATTCCTGCAATGAACTAAATGTGTTCTCCCAAAATTCATACGTTGAAGACTTGATCCCCATGTGATGATAGTATTTGGAGATAAGACCTTTGGGGGCAATTAGGTCATGAGAGTGGAGTCTTTATGATGGGATAAGTGCCCTTATAAGAGGCACTAGAGAGATGATCTCTCTCTCGGCTGAGACAGCTGTTTATAAACGAGGAAAAGTACTCTCACAAGACACCAAATTTGCTGGCAAAATTGATCTTGGACTTCCCAGTCTCCAGAACTATAATAAACAAATGTTTCCTGCTTAAGCCACCCAGTCTATGTTATGTTTGTTTGTGACCTGAACTAAGACGATATTATACCTTACCTATCAGATCTTTGTACTTCTTTGACTCTTCTATTATTGTTTCTTTTAGTGTTTGTCTAGGGATTATAATACACATGCCAAACCTTTCATAGTCTACTAAGAACATGGTTCCAGTTCCTGTAATATGTAGAAATCCTGCGACTACATAGGGCCCTTTAACTTCCCCAGCCTCAGATGTCTTTTATGAGTCTATTGTCATATACATCATATCTACAAACACTAAAAACTTCATAAGACAATGTTATAATTTTTGTTTTAAATAGTCATATGTATTTTTAGAGAATTCAAGAAAAAAAGTTACTTGTATTTACTCATATTGAATATTATAAATATTTATTATATTTGCAATTTCTGATGTTCTTCATTTCTAAAGATCCAGATTTACTTCTGGCACCATTTCCCTTCAGCCTGAAGAATTCCTTTAGCATTTCTTTCAGGCTAGGTTTGCTGTTCTTCATCATAAGATTCTAATGGGTAATTACATTGGAAAGCAAAAATCTATGCTAGAGATATTTTTTTCTTCTAAAATGTACTAAGTGTAAGTAAAATGCTAAATATAGTGCTATAGTTATTTTCATTTTTTAATACTATTTACTTTTATTTTTATTTATTTCTGAGAGACACAGCATGAGCAGGGGAGGGGCAGAGAGAGAGGAAGCCACAGAATCTGAAGCAGGCTCCAGGCTCTGAACTGTCAGCAGAGCCTGACGTGGGGCTTATACTCACAGCCATGAGATCATGACCTGAGCTGAAGTCCAACGCTTAACAGACTGAACAACCCAGGTGCTCCAGTTATTTTAAATCTTTAAAATATTTATTTATTTTTGAGAGTGAGTGTGAGCAAGGGAGGGGCAGAGAGAGAGGAGAGAGAGAATCCCAAGTAGGCTTTGTCAGTGCAAAGCCCTACATGGGGCTCAAACCCATGAACCATGAGATCATGACCTGAGCCAAAGTCAGACACTCAACCAACTGAGCTACCCAGCTGCCCCAGCGCTATAGCTATTTTAATGTTACATAATCGGTTGCCTTTAGGAGATGCTACATGATGAAGACGCAGGTGCAACCACCTGAAACAGGAAAATCTGAAGCTTGGCCCATGCACAGGTAGCATTTAGCAATCACCCATAACACTGACACATGCCTATGATACATTTTCTGATGCTACTCTGAGGTAAAAGTACACTGACTTCTAGGAGGTATTTTATCAGTATATTAAAATGTAAAGGAGTCAAGAAAGTTGGGGAAACAACAGGTTATAGGTTATAGTTGGGGTTATACCAGGTCACACCAAAAGACAAAGTGCTAAAAGAAGGCAGAATGGAGATAGAAACATCTTTCTTCATACCATAAGGTGGCATAAAAGCCAAAATTACGGGCCCTGAAAATTAATGTACGACAAAGCTTAATATATCATTCGATGATGCTATCAATATCCCCTGTATATGCCCTACTTTCTCAGCTAGGCTGAGAATGAAGAAAAAATAAGCATATGTCCACACAAAGACTTGTATATAAATGTTTAGAGCAGCTTTACTTGTAATAGCCAGAAACTGGAGGGGACCCAGTCGTATACATTGTACCTAATATATATCAACAGGTGAATGGATAACAAATTGTTGGTACATATATGAAATATTAACATATAATATATATTATAAGGGATATTATTAAGAATGCTTTTTTAGTGAACAACTTTTATTTAGTCTTAGCATTTAGTTTAGTTTTCATAGGAAAAAAAAGCTTTTGGGGTGCCTGGGTGGCTCAGTCGGTTAAGCGTCCAACTTCAGCTCAGGTCATGATCTTGCAGTCTGCGAGTTTGAACCCCATGTCAGGCTCTGTGCTGACAACTCAGAGCCTGGAGCCTGCTTCAGATTCTGTGTCTCCCTCTGTCAGCCCTCCCTCACTCACGCTCTGTCTCTGTCTCTCTAAAAAATAAATAAACATTAAAAAAAAGAAAAGAAAAAAAGCTTTTTATTCACTCTCATATTAAATACAGGCTTATATATTATTTAATTAAATCATCAATAACATGACCAGTAACATCACTATGAGTAGATTTTGGAGGAAACATAACTGACTTATGTTGAGCATAGAATTCAACAAGTGGAAGTGAGAATGTACAAGCCTCCTAGGTGCTCTGCAGGAAGTAGGCATCAGTCAGTAAGTTTCACAGAAGAAAGAGACTCGGCTAACCTGGCAAGCTGGCTAAATGGTGGTCAGTTGAGACAGCCTTTGCTGTACTGCTACATTGCCCTTGAAAAGTAGTACAGATTCATACTTTCACAATGAGATTAAGAAAGTCCTCATTGCTTACAACCACTGTTTTTTAAATCTTTGGCTATTTTGGGGCGCCTGGGTGGCGCAGTCGGTTAAGCGTCCGACTTCAGCCAGGTCACGATCTCGCGGTCCGTGAGTTCGAGCCCCGCGTCGGGCTCTGGGCTGATGGCTCAGAGCCTGGAGCCTGTTTCCGATTCTGTGTCTCCCTCTCTCCTTGCCCCTCCCCCGTTCATGCTCTGTCTCTCTCTGTCCCAAAAATAAAATTAAAAAAAAAAAAAAAACCGTTGAAAAAAAAATTTAAATCTTTGGCTATTTTGAAATAGTTGAAAGTAATATCCCACTGTTATTTCAATTTGCATTACTTAGATTCCTAGTGGTCATTTTTAGTACTTGTCGGCCATTTCCTGTACATTTGGGACATGTGGCTTGTTCACAGCAAGACATCTTGCGGCTTCTGCACCTCCTGGTGGGGCCGTAGGCAATGGCAGCTATAAAAAAATAGGGGTGAAAAAAGGCCTGGAGTGTCTCTGTGACTTAGACATTGTAAAGCTCAGTAGTCAATCGTGCAAGTTTGTATAATTTTCTTTCACTTTATAATGTATTAACTCTAGGACAGCTGATAAAAAAATCATTATTTAAACTTGGACTCTGTACTAATTTTAAGTTCTAAACTAAAAAAAAAAAAAAAAAAAAATGAGGTCTCTCGCATGTTCCAGTTTTCTTATCCTGAAGCCTGTCATTATTCTATTATTATGAGTGTTTGCGGAGGAGAGGAGGAAAAATAGGTTACAGTTATCTCACATTTACTCTTTATAAACGGTAATTAGAAAGGTTTCATGGTTATGCTTTCAGCGTACCTAATCCATTTCTTCCTCACAAAGCTTTTAAACTGCACAGTCAGGAGTGGCTTCTAACTGGTGCACAAATCAAATCAAAATCAAAATGCAGATTGAGCTATCAGCTACTTAATACCAATAATCCTAGCAGTGCAGAACAGCAGGTGAATAATGATAGAGCCCAAAACTGGCAGAAAAGGAAAAACAAGCTATATGTAATTCATCAAACTTTCCAGGATTCTTGACAACAAATCAATTCACTCTCTCAAATATTTTCTTGAGGGCTTATTTTCTTCAAGTCACTGAGGAATTAAAAAAAAAATCCTGTCCTTAAGTATATAATTTAATTTTTATACTGTATGTAAAGACTGATATATCATTTTCTAGTAGCATCTTGGAGGTACAACATGTTACCATTCAGTATATGGATATTTTTGGGTATTATAAAATACAGTGTATTAACAGAAAAATTGAGGTATAGTAAGGCTGAGAGATCAAGGAGATGTTTGCCATTGAAAAGACAGTTTGTTATTCACAGCTCTCAAGAGAAGGGTGCATGCTACACCATAGTGGGCCCCACAGGGAAGCACTGGGGTTGGTCAGAAAACAGAGAGGGGGAAGAACTGTGGGCAAGAGTCTTTACTGTGGTTTCCACGAGAAGGAACAGGTGACACAAGGAAAGCAGTTTAATACTGGCTAGTTTGAGTAATTTCAGCAGGCTCTGGGGTACAGAGGCTGTCAGTACTTGCCTGGTACCTAGCCTTGAGGTGACAAGACAAGGAAGATACTGGCCCAGTGTGAGAGCCAATAGAGGAGACAGTTGGGGTGCAGTCTCTTGATTCATTGGTTTCTATTTAAAAAGCATGCTTTAAGGCCAGTTGTTCACTATCTCTAGGAATCAGCTCACCCTGGGAGGCGTAGCCCCTCTGGGGTCAATGAAACCCCCTATGTATAAACATCAGAATACAGAAAATAAAAGACAGAGCTAATACAGTGGGTGTTCAATATTCATAATCCCACTCAGCTCTGTGTGACTTTGCAATTCAGCCAGTTATTCCAAGCACAAGTTAGATTTCCACATTTCAGTGTGTGCACTATTTACTCAGCCCTCTGGGTCTTAGAGATGCAAACGAAAGCTTTCTGTTTACTTAAGAAGATGGATAAAAACAATAGCAGCTCTGGAACAAAAGTTAATTCTCTACATTTTCATGATACTACCCTTGCTCTACAGAGTAGAAATTGCATAAAATAGAATATCATTGACATGAATGCTTGAGATACATTCAGAAAACCACACTTACGTGCAGCAGAAAAGAGATGGGAGAATTTTCACATTATCTATCATTTGCTTTTCACCACTAATTTCAAGTAAAATCACAAGCATTTCAAGAAATGCACAGGAATATTAATCTCAGGATTCACATGGTCCACAGTAGACGCATTAGACTACAGAGAATCTTAACACCCAAGAGAGAAGCTTGACAATTCCCCTTTCACCTCAGACCAAATACATGTCACTTGGGTCACAACCTATTTCCAGGAGTGTTGTCTGAAACTCTGCCTTGTGGGGAAGGTGGCTGGGGTGGGAATGGGGTGGGTGATCCAAGCGGGCATACTGCCTCATTTGTAGCCAGGCCCTCAGAATGGAGTCTCAACAAAGTAAGCTCTGTTTCAATAGCGAGGCTTCAGGAGTTTTGAAGTTACATCTTGCCATCTTGGTCAGGCTTTTACGTGACAGAAGATAAAAGAGCTGGATTTTAGAAGAGGAGTGGCACTGGGATACCCTCCCCAGAGGCTCACAGAGCTGACACGTGACCAGTGGCTTTTTGAAATCCCTGACTTATGAATGCCAACCAGATCCAAATGTGGCTCTGGTAACTGTGGTTACAGGATTGGGAGAAATGAAAAAAAAAAAAAAAAAGAAAGAAAATACTGTGACAAGACAAACTAGGTTGCCTTATTCAAGTGAGAAAAAGAATTATAAATTTCCTATAATTTGCAACATCACATGGTGGGCTGCCCTGTGCAATGGAAAGGGGGAATCTGACATATTAGGGAGGTTGGAAACATGGTTCCTCTCTTCTGAGTGATGTGGTACAGATTCCAAATAGGGGAAAACCTGTCTAGTAAATAGAAACTGAGACCTAGATAATTTCCTCCCTATTTGTTAACTTCCAACAATAGGCAGAACGCTACCATCTCCATGATGTGGAGGGAACAAAGGCTCATGGAGGTTAATGACAGACTCAAGGTCAAGTGCCCAACAAGAAAGGCAAACAGATCTCATTTCAGATCACAGAATCTTTTCACTACATCTTCATTGCCCTCCTGGCCATTAGTTAGCCTATTAGAAATACCATTCCACTAGGAAGCAGAGGGTAATGCCAACTGAGATATTTAACACCCAAAGCCAGCATACTGAGAAAATATCCTATAATTTATGAAATAATATCTATACTGATGAAAGGACAGGGCTTAAGAAAGCAACATTTAACAAGAAATATAGAGCTTGGGCAACTTCTGTTAGCAAGGGATTAAAAAAAATATTTATGGAGGATTTAAAAATATACCAGATAGAATGAAAACTCCGCTATTGGAATAAAGGGTCTCTTTATATAATGATGCGACAGTAATTAGTTACCTTTCAATTCTTGTTCCAGTACAGTTCTCAATCTTCCTCTTTATAGATTTTACAAAAAGCAAGAAAATTCACAGTAAAGTCAATTATTGGTCATGAAGTTAATAGGCTCGTTTCTTTATCTTTGGTCTTATAAAACAGTGAACAGAATGGTAAAATACATGGCTAAGGCTTGAAGTCTGAGTTTACAAATTCCTTTTACATTTTTTCTTTTTTTCTAATCTTTTTGTTTCATCCACAAAGATATTCTTTTTGCAATACCCTCACTATCTCAAGAACCTATACATTCTTGTGGCTGAGAAAAATCCACACAGCCCATCATAATGGAAGAGGATGCACAACTGGTGGGTCAGAGATAAATTTTGAAATGCACACATATTTTGAAATGTACAGTCCTACTCCTCCGCTCAGCCAGGCTCCTTCAGCCACATCACAGGCAAGCAACACTGCTGTCTTAGGTCACCATTTGAAATCCTAATATAAAAGGCAAAATACTTTAAAATGTTTTCTGGATTTTCTCTGCCTTTCCCCCCCCTCCCCACAATTTTTGAGGATTTAATTCTGACAGGGGAATATAATGGAAGAACTGACTATGGTTGAACACATCTAGGAAATATATTTTGCAGAATCCAATCTTTGCAGAGATTACATGGCTCAATTCTTTTTCATCAATCATCTTATTCACTTAAAAATTTTTCTAAATTGGGGCACCTGGGTGGCTCAGTAGGTTGAGCGTCTGACTTCAGCTTGGGTCATGATCTCATGGTTCATGGATTCGCGCCCCATGTTGGGCTCTGTGCTGACAGCTCAGAGCCTGGAGCCTGCTTCGGATTCTGTGTGTCCCTCTCTCTCTGCCCCTCCCCTGCTCATGCTCTCTCTGTCTCTCTCTTTTTCAAAAATAAATAAACATTGGGGCGCCTGGGTGGCGCAGTCGGTTAAGCGTCCGACTTCAGCCAGGTCACGATCTCGCGGTCCGTGAGTTCGAGCCCCGCGTCGGGCTCTGGGCTGATGGCTCAGAGCCTGGAGCCTGTTTCCGATTCTGTGTCTCCCTCTCTCTCTGCCCCTCCCCCGTTCATGCTCTGTCTCTCTCTGTCCCAAAAAAATAAAAATAAACGTTGAAAAAAAAAAAAAATAATAAATAAATAAATAAATAAACATTAATTTTTTTAAATTTTCTAAATTGGCCTATTTATTTGTCTTCTTTTTACTCTAAACTAATCTAAAATTCTTAAGTTTTAAGTATATTAGCATTTTTGTTCTCATATTAAAAATATGAAAGTCTTGAGATTTATTACAGAAAAAAAAACTGGTAAAAGCTATACAGCACACAAAAATACTACCACAGAATGCAGACTCATACCCTGAGAAAATCTGTGAGGGCTCAAAGGTATATTATTTAAGCCTCCTATACTGGAAAAAAAAATTCTCTTGTTATTTGAAGACAGTCCTTAAAGGACTCAGAAATCAAGAAAGAAAATTGATAAATTGAGGCAGACAAAAAAGGGGTCCTAAAAAAGTATGATTAAAATTTTGGGGAGAAAGTATACATTCAGTGTCAAGGACGATGCCCTAGCTTCTTTAGATTATTATAGAATTACTTAACAGGATGGCTCAAGGCTTTTGTAGCTAGAATAGATTTCCAGACAGTATGTTGTAAGAAACCATGCTATTCTGGCACATACAAGGACCAGATGATCTGTTAAGTCTTCCCACCATTTAACTTCTCTAATACCATGATGTGCAGGTGTATAAAACCCTTATATAAACTTCTGGGCATTGCAAGGTATTCTGAAAGAAGGAGGAGAGAGAAGAGCTCCATTGATCTCAAGGAAACTCGTGTCTGCACATATTTCAACACCAAAGCAATTTCTAGCTTTATGCCAAAATGGATTAGGTTTTAGTCACATCTATAAATTCTCTGAAGAGGCTGAGGATTATAGTGGTTTAGAGTCCTTTAAAATTACTGAGAGCAGAAACAGATTGGAGGGGGAAAAAAAAAGAAAGAAAAGAAAAGGTAGATCATTCTGGGAAAAGGGTCTTTGGCCACCACAGCCCCTAGGGCTCTGACTCAGTCCCTCTGGCCAGGCAGGTGATGAAACTGGTGCTAGTGGGTTGGCTGCAAATTAATTCTACATTATTCCATACACAGATCTGATCTCGTATATATTTTTTCCTGCATTTGTGGAAGAAAGACATCATTTTCTGAAAACCTGTTTACAGCAAATCAAGAGTAATCCAAATACATTTTTAAATTACACAAATAAAAATAATCAGATTCACCCTAATGCCCCAAATCATTTTGGGCTCTCTAAGAAGATGAAGGCCTTATCCATTTCAGGGCTGGACTTGACTTTGCTGTCGCGTCGTAAATCCTTTTGCAATGACCCATCCAGAAATCACTTTTGCGTCTGAAATCTCAGTACTTGGGCTTATTCTTCTAAGATCATCAGGCTATTGGTAAGCTCTTTAACTGTCTCAACATTTAGCTTTTGAAAATCACTTTTAAATCACCCATCACCACTGATTACGAAGGAACACAGAAAGGGGCCTGGCCTGACCTCAGGTCAGTGTCGAAGCTGTAAGGGGTCAGGTCAGGCCAATAGCCCTGCAGACTCTAATCTCAGAAGGTTATTTCTATAATTTTTTTATGTTTTTATTTTATTTTTGAGAGAGAGACACATACAGCGAGAGCAGGGGAGGGGCAGAGAGAGATGGAGACAGAATCCGAAGCAGGCTCCAGGCTCTGAGCGGTCAGCGCAGAGCCCGACGTGGGGGCTCAAACTCACAGACTGCAAGATCATGACCTGAGCCAAAGTTGGATGCCCAACCGACTGAGCCACCCAAGCACCCCAATGGAAGGTTGTTTCTTTAAAGCCAATTCTACAGACGTCATTTTGGACAGATCTTGAGTTCCCTCATCTCTATTTTTTTTAATAGACTTTTGGGATTTAAAGGTAAAACAGGTTAAATGCTTGACTTATATTGGGATAATACCAATGGAGGTAGCTAAATAGATGATTATTTCAAACTGAGGTCTTTTTCCAAGTGCATAATTTAAAAATAATGACATGGGCATGTCCCATGTCTCTAAAGTAAGGGTAGATACATATATTTCAGGGAAGTCATGAACCCACTGAAATTGCACTTAAAATTTTACACATATTGACTATGTGCAATTTTCATCAAAAACTCAAAGAGCTCTCTAGCTCCAAACAGAGTTAAGAACCACTGCTCTGAGGGACCAGTAACTTCCCAAACAAATAATGGTATCATTTAATTCCGTTCTGCAAATAATAACTGAGTCATCTCTTTGCTGGATACTTTGCTACCTAGTGAAGACACAAACGTGAATAGGAAGGGAAAGTAGTTTATTAAGCTCCTCCTGCATGTCACACCCACGCCCATGGCATTTCTTATACTCATCTTCTTTAGTGCTCACACAAGTCTTAGGGATTAATTATAATTATATGGAATAATTTGTAGATATGGAAGTCACCTGCCCAAAGTCATAAAGTGTAAGAGGTGGAGCAAGGACTCAAAATTAACTTGATCTGAATCGTCCATGCTTGCTGGATTCACCCTGACTTTCTGATGATATAATACAAGGCAGAACGCACTAAGTGCTGAATAAATGCAAGCAACCTGCCACTTCCAAAAAGATCTCTTTTTCTCACCCCTTTCTATCTCTGCCTTTACCACTCTAATCACAGTCATTATATGTTTCCTCTGGATGAGGCAACAGTGCTGATTTTTTTTTAATTATTAAAGCATATATATATATATATATATATATATATATATATATATATTTTAAAATTTACATCCAAATTAGTTAGCATATAGTGCAACAATGATTTCAGTAGATTCCTTAGTGCCCCTTACCCATTTAGCCCATCCCCCGCTCCCATACCCCTCCAGTAACCCTCTGTTTGTTTTCCATATTTATGAGTCTCTTCTGTTTTGTCCCCCTCCCTGTTTTTATATGATTTTTGTTTCCCTTCCCTTATGTTCATCTGTTTTGTCTCTTAAAGTCCTCATATGAGTGAAGTCATATGATATTTGTCTTTCTCTGACTGACTGATTTCACTTAGCATAATACCCTCCAGTTCCATCCACGTAGTTGCAAATGGCAAAATTTCATTCTGTTTGACTGCTGAGTAATACTCCATTGTGTGTATATACCACATCTTCTTTATCCATTCATCCATCGATGGACATTTGGGCTCTTTCCATACTTTGGGTATTGTTGATAGTGCTGCTATAAACATGGGGGTGCATGTGTCCCTTTGAAACAGCACATCTGTATCCCTTGGATACATGCCTAGTAGTGCCATGGCTGGGTTGTGGGGTAGTTCTACTTTTAGTTTTTTGAGGAACCTTCATACTGTTTTCCAGAGTGGCTGCACCAGCTTGCATTCATAACAGTGCCTTTTTTATGTGGTTTCTCTGTTTCCACCCTTGCTGGGTCTAGGGCTGTTCTCCACATAGAAGCCAAGGCGATCTTTCTAACATATCATGTCACATCCTGGCCTAAAACCTGCAGTGAGTTCCTACTGAGGATAGTAGGGATCATTTATTGTATGCTATACCACCCTTAGACCAGGCAAGCAAGATCCTCAGAGTGCCCCTACAGTTTGGGGTGCCTTCCCCAAAAGTTTGTAAGAACCCCACAAATTCCCGAGACCAGTGGGGGCCAACAGACATCAGGGTGGGATGATCCTAGCCCAGAGACTTATGTGGGCACTGGTCCCATTTTCTCTCCCTTGGGAGTATTCTCCAACAGGCCTACATGATTGTCCTGAGCTGGCGCTGGCCAGATTCCAGAAGCGGGGACCTGGAGTGACAGGATCCTCCCACTGGTCAATATGTTTTTTCTTCTAAGAGATCTTGCAAGACTGGATTGCCAGAATGGTGCTGGCATGCTGATTTGGGGGTGACACTCACATGGGACATAGGACAGGTCTAGGGCTGTGTGGCTTAAAACAACACAAATTTATTATCTTGTAGTTCTATAAGTCAGAAGTCTAAAAAGTTCACAGGGCTGCACTCCTTTGGAGGCTCTAAGAAAGAATCTGTTTTCTTGCTTTTTTCAGCTTGTAGAGTCTACATATATTACTTGACATGAGGTCTTTTCCTCCATCTTCTAACCAGTAGTAGCATAGCGGCTTCTCTCCTATTGATCTCCTTCCCTCTTTAGGACCTGTGTGATTACATCAGGTCCACTTGGATAATCCAGGATCATCTCCATATTTCAAGATCCTTAACTTATTCACATCTGCAAAGTCCTGTTTGCAATATAAAGTAACACAGTCACAAATTATGAGTATTAGGATATGGACATCTGTGGAAGGCTATTATTCAATTTACCACAACTCTGTACTACCTACAGTCCACTGCCCACCCCTGTGGTCAGGCTCATGTGAGGAGGTCAGCCCTTGCCTATTCGTGTTCACACCAAGGTACTGCTTCTGGTTCATAGCACCTGAGGACAGCGGGGTTGGTGACAGTTGTCCTTTGCTCTGTCAGTCACTCTAAAGATAATAGCTTAGTCATCAACCTCCAACCTACCTCTGCGCAAGAACTATGTGTGTAGCTCTGACACAGCTCTATGGTGGCATCCTCTTAGGCTGCTTCACTAAAGTGAATTGTTTCGAAACTTACCAGATTACCTCCTCGCCTCCCAAAATACTACTACTAATAATTCATAGTACTAAACACCTAATTTGAAAAGAAAAATCATAAAGCTTTCTAGAAGAGACTATAAGATGTATCTCTATGACTTTGAGATGGGGAGAAGTTGCTTATACAAGATACAAATATCACTCACTGTGGGGAAAAGCTACTCAATTTGACATAAGAACATTTCCTCATTGAGAGGCCATAAAAGGATTGAAAAGATAAGCCATACAGTAGGAGAAGATTCTTGCAACATGTATAATAGACAAAGGGTTAGTATGCAGAATATATAAAGATTTGTATAAAAGAGAAAGAACAGATGACCCAATTTTTTACAATATCCAAAATTCTTGAACCGGTTCTTCACCTGAAAGGATTCTCAGTAATCATTTACATAAAAATGTACTCAACTTCATCAGTAATCAGGCAAACCCAAATTAATACCACAAGAGGACACCATAACATACTTATGAAATTAGCAAATATAAAAAAATATCTGAAAACATTTGATGTTTGTGTTTGTGTGAATGTAGACCATCAGATATTCTTATTTACTGCTGGTGGGAAGGTAGATGGGAACCACCACTTTGGAAAACAGAGTGGTGTTATCTAGTAAACTGCAAGATAGAAAGACAATATAACCCAGTTATTCCATGTTAGGTTTATTCTCTGGAGATACATGTGTTTATGTGCAGGACAATACATGCATATTGTATGCATATGTATGCTCATAGTAGCTTAGTTTGTAATTTCCCCAAATGAGAAACAACCCAAATGTCCATTAATAGAATGGACATATAATAATACACACAGTGGGACACTATACAACAATAAAAATGCTCAGTCACTCATGCCATTCAACATCTATTGAACTTCTTTATTCTAGGCACTGAGGCAGGAAGTCAAAATAAATTAAAACAGGCCCTCTCCTAGAAAAAGCATCTGGGTGTGGGGTGGGGAGGGAAGCAAACAAAAACTTACAATTCACTGTGATATTAGTGAAGCACTACACTCAAAAAGAATGCTTTGTAGATTTACCACACCATATCTTTTCCTCCCTCTTCTAGCTAGAAATAAATAAACAAACAAACAAATAAATAAATAAAATTGCCTTTCTGTTCATTTTTCTCTTTGAAATTAAAACCGAATCAAGCTGAGGAGATACACATATAGTATACTGGGGGAAAGAAAATGGTAAATTACAACAGCAAGAACAAATGCTAATGGCTTAAATCCCATGGACTTTCAGAGTAATTTCGATGTTGTCTAATGACCAGACATAACCATGCCTCTCTGGAGCAACTGCTTGGCATTTAATCTTATGGGTTCTGTAAACTGTGAAACTAATCAGGTCTCTTATGAAATGGATTCTAGATGATTAGAATTAAATTTGTGTCCACCCCACAAGCACAGATAATGCATTTTTATAAGTCGTATTCCTTGACCTCTGTTCTTCCCTCTTCCTTCTCATCTCCTTCTAATGTACCTCATTGCATTCTATTACTTACATTTTATGTGTAAAGGCCAGAATAAATCCTTTCTGGAGAAGCTAGGGGATGGATGAATGAGGAGGATAGGATAAGATAAAATAGGATAAGATAACTGTCTCATCTCTCTTAAAGAACCAGCAGGTGTTTTAAGGGAGGAGATTATGTATTATTCATCTCTATTTCCCAGCACAAAGCCAGACACAGAGTTGGTGTTTTAGTCAGCTTTCCCTAGATTATGCTGCAGGATAAATAAGCTCAAAATCTCAATAGTTTAAACAACAAATATTTTTTTCTTATTTATGGTAAATGTGCTCTTCAGGTCAGCTGGGCCCTGCTAGGCTTGGCACCGTGTGTCTTCTCATTCTGGCATCTTGGCGAAAGAAGCCAAGACTAAGACATAGTACCAGCAGCCAGCTTCAGCCACGCCAAGCAATGGCATTTAAATCTGTTCGATCACAGCAAAGGTCATGGTGACTGGTAACTCCCATTGGTCAAAGCATGCCAGTGGAGAGTAATTGTGAACTGCTGGTGTTCAATAAATGTTTGCTAAATGAGTGTTGCAATCATTACTGTGGTAGTTTCGCTACCTCACAATACATGATGAGGTTCCTGAGCCATGAGCATCTGCTGTCGGGTAGACACCCTCTCCCCTGCCCCTGGAGTTGTCTTACAGAATATGAGGTCCAGAAGGATGATTCCAGACAGTTAGTTAGAGCAAAGTATTTTCTCTATTCCCTCATAGCTTAACGAGCAGAACCAATGAAAAGTGAGACAGAGGAGTTCACTGGCAAATTAATTCTTCATCTTTTAGAACAAACTTCAGTGTGCATAAGAATCACCTGGGGAGCTTGTTAAAAAATATAGATTTCCACTGATATTGAATCTGTGAGACCAGGAGCTTATACTTCTAGGCTCACCATGTAGTTCTGAAGCACAGCATGGTGTGGGAGCCCTGCTTAGAAGCCAGGAGCAACCTGGGCCTTGGATGCACAAAATGTCTTCTCAGGCCCTGCCACACTTGAACCTCAGGAAGGAGCAGCTTTATCTTTCCCAGCCCTCACTGCCCTCTACTGCAAGGAGGCATGTGGAGAAGAGCCAGGCCCCAACTCCTCTGGGCCACCCTCGTACCCGAGCATTCTCCGTCACCCTGAAATTGCATGACTGTGTGGATCCAGGTCTGTGAGCAACCGCCTGAGTGCTGGGAACTTGTCTGGTTTGCCTGTACATCCCCAGTGCCAACCCCAAACTTGAACTGCGTAAATGCTTACTGGATAAACTAATCAATCTCATTAGTGATCCCTATCTATCACAGCAAGAGTCCTCGAACTCCAGCGCATGGAGAATGAGCTGGAGGACTTGTTCACCCCCAGAGTTCCTGGTTTACCAGATCTGGGGAGGAGCCAAGAACTTACACTTCTAACAAGCTCCCAGGTGATGGCCACACGCTGCCACTGGTGGTGCAGGCTCATGCCTGGAGAACCCCTGCATTAGAGTTCTTCACTTTAGCTTTTTCTGTCTGTAAAATTAGAAGAAAGGGACCTGCTCAAAAGGCTTGACAATAGCTTTTAGAATCATGTAACACTCTGCCATGGCTCTAAGTGTCCAATCACATCAGTCCACAAACTTATATGTGACAAAATCTCTCTTTAGTACTCTATTACTGAATTCACTTTCATTCAAAAAGGTCCCTGAGGGGGATGCCTGCGTGGCTTAGTTGGTTAAGCGTCCAGCTTCAGCTCAGGTCATGATCTGAGTTTGTAAGTTCGAGCCCCGTGTCGGGCTCTGTGCTGACAGATTCTGTGTCTCCCTCTCTCTCTCTGCCCCTCCCCTGCTCATGCTCTGTCTGTCTGTCTCTCTTTCAAAAACAAATAAACATTCAAAAAAAATTTTTTTAATTATAAAAAAAAAAAGTCCCCGAGGGCAGAAAGCTTTGGCCCCTGTTGCATCCCAAGAACAGTCTTGACACATAGCTGGTTGCCTTATAAATGTTCTTTGAATAGATGAATGAGTGATGCCAGCAGTATCCACTGGTCTTCATGCCTCACTTGCTCTAGGGGTCATGCTACGCCTTGCTGCTCCTGTCACCAATGACCCTGGAGGGTGTGCTTTTTGATACATTCTTTTGGCAAGGGTGAAACCTCACTCTTGCTCTCCTCAGCCTGGCACACAGCCCTCAGTAGGAAAGACGCTGGTTCTCTGCTCTCAGAGATCATGGTGGAAAATCTCTAATTCTCCAGCTTTTTTTTCTTTGGAAAAAGAATAAATAAAAAATGAAGTACAACTATTATGAATCAAAAGGCTTTGGCTTTTAATTCATTGTTTTGGCTTTGAATTTCATGCACCTCATTTGGAACTCAAAGCAAAAAATTTGACCCTTTGTTAACAATAGGTATTTTTCTCTCCTTGTAGAGCAAGGGCCTCAGCCTTACTTTTATAATAAGCAAATGGCCTTACATCTGTTTGAGGGCTATAAGAAGTAAAAGGAATAAAAGAAGAATGCATCAATTAGTATTTCAAAATAGTATGCAGCTATGCTTTGTTTTGCTTATATTACAGAAGCACATAGTATACAGTATCATCATCATACTATATAATCATATAACCATCATTAAAACAAAACCAAATCCCATTAAAAAATTTTGTGTACATAACTTACACACCTTTTGAAGAAGATATATTAACATCATCTAGCACCACGGGGTATCCACCCACTCTTTGCCAAGCTTTGTTGGTGAAGCCTGGGGCTCGGAAGGAAAGTTCACAGACCCATTAAACAAACTCATTCATTTCTACTCAAGGGAATATTCTGTCAAGAAGCCCCCAGTCACAGCCTGCCCTGTGGCAGCTCATCACAAGTAACCTTCTCAGAAACATAGGTTTGCTCTGATGTTAGGAAAAACAAAAACTGGTAACAATAGCACTTGCAAAGGAACATACCTCCTGTTACCATCTCAATCCTGCTGTTATTAGCTCAGACAAAAGAAATTCAGGGCACAGACCAAGAGAGCTTGTAAGAAACAGGATGAGAGAGGTACTTTGAAATATGGGCGCACTGGTGTGGCCGGCTTCTGCTCATCCCCCAGAATGCCTACATCATAGGTATCAGGAGTACTGGGCAGCTCTGTAAGGCACTGACATGAGATGATGGAGGAAGGAAGGAACTATTTAGTGTTTATCACATACCAGAAATATTTAAGCACTCTGCAGACATGACCTTATTTCTTTAAAAAATATTTTTTTTTAACGTTTACTTATTTTTTTTTTTAATTTTTTTTTTTTCAACGTTTATTTATTTTTGGGACAGAGAGAGACAGAGCATGAACCGGGGAGGGGCAGAGAGAGAGGGAGACACAGAATCGGAAACAGGCTCCAGGCTCTGAGCCATCAGCCCAGAGCCCGACGCGGGGCTCGAACTCCCGGACCGCGAGATCGTGACCTGGCTGAAGTCGGACGCTTAACCGACTGCGCCACCCAGGCGCCCCTTAACGTTTACTTATAATTGAGAGACAGAGAGACACAGAGCATGAGCAGGGGAGGGGTAGAGAAAGGGGAGACACAGAATCCAAGGTAGGCTCCAGGCTCTGAGCTGTCAGCACAGAGCCCAACATGGAGCTCGAACCCACCAACTGTGAGACCATGACCTGAGCCGAAGTCGATTGCTTAACCAACTGAGCCACCCAGGCGCCCCGACATGATCTTACTTCATCATCAAGGCAGCTCACATGCGAAACCAATGGTACAGTGACATATTTTACAGATGAGAAACTGAAGTTTGTGGAGACTCTGTAAATTGTGCAAGCCTACAAGAAAGCAAAATTTGAATCCCTGTTTGTAACTTCAAGCCTGTGTTCTTTTCCATGACAACATGAGGTTTCTGCCTTCAGTGGTCATAGTTTGGTTCAGAAGAAAGAGCACAGAGCAGCCAAGACTGACAAGTGGCAATAGGAAACCTGGCCCTTGTCAAAGGCCACAGTTTGTACTGGGCTTCTTATGTGATGATGTGTCTGGTTTTTCTTCCCTGTGATGGAACTCAGTGCAGGAGGGGGAGGGGGAGCCTGGGCGCAGTGAGAGAAAGGGCCAGGATTCTGTTCTGTGGTGACCTTCTCTGTCAGAGGTGTGAGGAAAGGGCAGAATGTTAAGGAGAGGAGGCCACACTGAGAGCAGAGAACCAGCAGAGAACTTTCCTTGGTATCTCTTTCAGAGAGTTTCTAAGATTGACTTCATAGCACTCCCACTACCCCCAACTTTGCTACTCCTCAAGCGCGGAGGCCCTTAAATTGACCTCAAAATTGTTGATTCGCTGGGTATGGGAATGAGAGGAAGGCAGGATGTCCTTTTTATTTTTTATTTATTAAAAAAAATTTTTTTATGTTTATACATTTTTGAGAAACAGAAAGAGAAAGAGTGGGGGAGGGGCAGAGAGAGGGAGACACAGAATCCGAAGCAGGCTCCAGGCTCTGAGCTGTCAGCACAGAGCCCAATGTGGGGCTTGAATCCACAAACTGCAAGATCATGACCTAAGCCAAAGTCAGACGCTTAACCAACTGAGCCACCCAGGTGCCCCAGGATGTCCTTTTGATAGCCAAGCTGTAGAAGGGAGTTTCCTTTAGCACTGAAACAAAACAAAACAAAACAAAACAAAACAAAACAAAACCCATTGGTTTATTTGGGAGATACTTGACCAAGTGAGCAGGGACAGTTTAAGGGTAAACATTCTTTAAATTTCATTTGAGAAAATATACTCCTTCAGTCTCTCCATACTGTGACCTCAGGTGACCTCCCTGACTTGGGTGGGTTTCACAAAGGACCCATTTAGGAAAGGCGACAGCCCTGAAAGCTTGTCCAAGCTCAGAGGCAGCCTGTCTGAGAGTTTCCCAAACTTCCTTCCTTGATCTGCACCACGCACTCCTGCGTCAACCTGTACAAGGACAGGTGAGCTCACTGGCTGACAGGTAGAGAAGCCACAAGTCTTCCAGCCGATGCTCCTGTAACATCCTTCCTAGAGGTGCTCACCCTCAGAGCTGTGCCCCTTCTGATGGCAACCTCTGCTCTCAGGTGTCTTTTCTTTTCCTATTGCTCTGTTTTAGGTCAGCCTTGCTGGCACCTTTCCATATTCCCACTTCATCAGGTTAAGCTCTGTTTAATTTAGTCGTGAGAGATCTCTCTCTAGACAATTGCCTGCATTCCTCCAAAATTACCCGAAGATCATATTGCTTTTAGTTGTTCCTTTTCTTTCTTTAATGGAACATTCCTCTCTCTTACCAGATTTCTTAATAATAAACTCTGCTATTATTTGTTAACTATCTGTTTAGGAACTATCTGTTATTAGCTTCTCTTGTAGTTAAATATGATAAAATTAACATTCTCTTTCCCAAGTTTTGGTAATGCAATGTGGTAGAAACAGAATGGCTATCGAATCAAATACATTTATTAACCAGATGAGTTTGGGAAAATTCCATCACCTTCCTGAGACTTGATTTCCTCATCTTCAAAATGGGTGTATAAATAATTACTTTATATGGTTGCAGGAAAGATTGAATGAGATAAAGTGCCTATCACACTGCTAGGTTGCCAGGTATACAGATTAAACGTAAATGCTATGCCCTTTTCTCTTCCTCTTCAAAATATATATATTCCAGAAAATTTCATGGTTCCTTCCCTAAAATCTGTCTTCACAACCCAACAACTTATACCACACTGCTATGAGCAAGGTTTGCAAAGCTTGTCTTCCCAAAGAACGTTGTGCAGGCTCTATGTTCAGGAAGCATAAACGCTTCAATTTATCTCTTCCTGGGGTTGCATATCTGAAAGCAGCAAGAGAAAAATTTTCCATGGCCTGTCAGTAAAGCCTTTTCTAGTAAAAAAAGAAATCCTATTAAAATAACAGTTACAGGTTTTTCAAATGGGTTACATCAATGGGGTAAAACCACAAACTGCTTTCATATATGCACTCTCAAATTTCCTCTCTTCACCCACCCTTGATGACAGCGGATGTAGAGCCTACAGCCTTCCAATCACTTCCAGCTATTTTAAGGGGGTGGGGGGCAGGGATCTTATTCAGTGCCTGACTTTTGGATATTAACAGGTCTGATCCCGTCTTACATCAAACTTGAACCTCATAGCCACTTCATAGTGTAACCCCCTCTATCCCCAGCAGCTCAGGGCTTACCCTTGCTGAGAACTTTACAATGGGGAAGAGCTGATATAAGAACTTTTTGTTCTTTCTTCATCAAATCTTCTGGCTCTTCCACATTAAGGAAAGGGAGGGGGGTTAGAGAAAAGCGGGCAAAAGGCTAATGTCACTGGTGCTCTCTCCTGGCTAGTTGTCAGTCATACTCTCTCACCGCAGGCACACAAATGCTGATTTTGTCATGGCATCATCTACAGTTCTTTGGCGCCCTGCCCTGATCCCTATTCCATACCTCCAGTACATTCACATTCTCTGCCGTAGACAAGAAACTCTTCAGCAGACCTTTAGAGACCTCTCTCTCCAGCCTCTGGCAGCCCACCCCAACCCTTCTCAGCGTTGCAGGTGCTCAGCTCAGCAGTCAGCCCTTTGAGCAAGGCCCATCAAGACAGCTTGAGCCTACTAACTGCCGGCAACTGCCATGTTCTTTTGTCCTTGAGGAGCTCTTGCATCTTTCCACAACAGATGGGGAAAGCCTAGCTCTCTCCTTGTCCTACATCCATGGGTTAAAGTGCTTCTCTAGCTGTCCTCCAACTGTCAGAGTTTTCCACTCAGAAATCAGTAGTCCTCATGTTTATGCCCCTAGTCCATGGGAAACCCATGTCACCTTCCTACTGCAATCCACTTCTTCCACTCCAGGGCACCTGGTGAGCTTGGGAGGGTCTGCAGCTTGGGAAGTGCAGGGCCAGGAGTGAGATGCCAAATGTCTCTCCTTGCAGTGCCCCATTCTTGGTGAGCATGTCTCTCAGACTCTATCACTTGGCTTGGGGGGTCAGAAATGCTTCACTAATCCCTCAAGGCCAAGAGCTCTCTTTCCTTGGTAGCCATCTTCTCTCACATAGGCTGATGGCAGCTTGAGGTGGAGGACAGTTTCTATGGTTACCAGACCAGATCTAATATCTTTGAGTAGTTTTGGCCTGGGTGTGTTCACCATTTCATTTAGAATAGGGATCTTTTGCCCAGTTTCTCTGCTTTAGGGCTTCAACTAAAATTCCAAGAAAACAGAAAGAACATTTCCACTGAACATCCTCTTATATATCCAAATAATAAATGACATGGGAATTACTACTTAGGTGCAATATACAAGCTATATTTTAATTGTTTTAGGATACAGCTAAGGCAAGATTTTAAGACAACTCTACTATCTATTTTAATTCAATCTTTTAAAATCACTGCTTTATGAAAACTTGCCTTTAATTTCTACTTCAAAGAATTAAAGCCTCCCATTTATGGTGCCAGGAAGCACCATATAACATATGCCTGACAAATATGTCTAATTTTTTTAAAACAGTCTTGCAAAATGGGTGTTCTCCTTCCATTTATTCCATTTCACAGATGAGGAAGATGAGACTTAGAGTAAGTAAATGGATCAAGGTCACACAGCTAGTAAATACCCAGCATTGAAATTTTGCCTGTCTGACTCCAACAGGTATAGTCTTTCCAGATCCATGTTATAGCGCAAACAGTGGTTACAGCTTTATCTGTAGAATAATAGCTTTTTAAGAGTTGTCCTAAACTGCAATGTACCAAACACTATTCAATAGGAGTAAAAAGGGGTACTGGGGAGAGGGGAGGGTATTTCAGGGCTGCATAAGTTTGACAAATGGTGGGTTAATAAAATTAAATAATTTTTAATTGTATAATTTCTTAGAGGATTTATTTTTAACAACCTTACTGAAATATCTTGAGATATCTTTGACATATTAAAAATTGTATATGTTTAAGGTATACAATGTGATATTATAAAATATTTATTTATTTGTTTTTTATTTATATATTTATTATTTTAGAGAGAGAGAGAGAGAGCAAGCAGGGGAGAAGAGCAGAAGCAGAGAGAAAAAGTCTTAAGCAGACTCCACCCTTAGTACGGAGCCAGATGCAGGGCTCAATCTTGTAATCCTGGGATCATGACTTAGGCTGAAATCAAGAGTTGTATGCTCAACCAGCTGAGCCACTGAGGCACCTCCACAACTTGAGATTTTTATATATGAATACATTTTGAGAAGATCATCACAATCAAGCTAAATAATGTATCCATTACCCACCTCTACATAGTTATCATTGTGTGTGTGTGTGTGTGTGTGTGTGTGTGTGTGTGTTGAAAAAATTTAAGATCCATCCTCTTAGCCAATTTCAAGTATACAATACAGTATTATTAACTATAATCAACTCATTCATCCTATATAACTGAAACTTTGTACCCTTTAAGCAACATCTCATTTCCCTCTCCCCATCTCTTAGAAACTTTAATGTATAGGTGAATACTTTGGTTACAGGGGGGCAGAAGGGAAATAAGCAGCAAATTGCATTTTTAGGACAATTGTACTGACCTCTCCTGGAATAGAACTCTGTGGCTCAGTGACCACTGGATCTGTGTAGAGGTGGTCAGTAGGAGACAGACAGTTGAGTTGGGCAGGCTCTGCAATGTAGCTCCAACGACAACCCATGCTTTGTCATTTGCTTTTGGTGAGGTCTCCCTCACCATCTCCTTCCCCTGAAACCTCATATTCTTTAAACTTCTCTCTTCAAGATCACTAACAAAAGACAGAGAAAGTGCACAGCTTCGGTTCCTTCCCAGCACACCCTTTCATGTTGTCTTCTGCTCCATACACGGTCGCTTGGGCACCTCAATTATCATCATGGTGAAACCAGACCCTACTTATCCTTTCCCTGACACTCATTCTTCCAGACTTTTCAAAGTAAGAAATAAAGAATCTAATAATGCCACATCTCTAAAGAAAGATTCCTTTAAAGTGAATTTGACAATCTGGCTTTCATTCAGAGCTCCTTTAGAGGCCTTACTATTTTCTTTGCTCTTTGTGTATACTTGGAGACATATTTCTGACATGTAGAATAGAGTAGTTCTAACACATAATTACATAAGCATTTCTTTTCTCTGATCTTCCATATCATATTATTTTTTCCTGGCCACAGTGATCACCTGAAATCCTCTCCTTCTGAGGATCTACACCACTCACTCCTAGGGTCCTAGCCTGCCCTCTTTAGGGGTCAGTAACTTGAACTGCATTAGTTCCGTTTACATTCATGAGGCTCAGATTTGTTTTTAAATAAACTTTTTATTTTACAATAGTTTTAGATTTACAGAGAAGCTGTGAGGATAGTAGAGAGTTCTCATATACTCCACACCTACTAGTTTCCTCTATTGTTAGCTTACATTTGGATGGTATATTTGTCACAATTAATGAATCAATACTGATTCATTATTATTAAAAATGATGATTAAATTAAAAATTATTATTAAAAGATTTCCTTGGTTTTTACTTAATGTCATTTCTGTGTTCCAGGAACCCACATTACATTGAATCCTCATGTCTCCATAGGCTCCTCTTGGCTGTCACAGTTTCTTAGACTTTCCTTATGTTTGATGACCTTGACAGTTTTGAGGAGTACTGGTCAGTTATTTTACAAAGTGTCCCTTAATTGGGATTTGGATGATGTTTTCCTCATGATTAGACTTATGAGTTTTTTGGAAGACCATGGAGAAAAAGTACTGTTTTCACCATATCATATCAGGGATATGAAAGCACAATAGTACTAAAAAAAATAACTCATTACTGTTGATGTTGACTTTGATCATCTGGCTGAGGTGGCATTTGTCAGGCTTCTCCATTGGAACATCTTTTTTCTCCCCTTTCCATACTATATTCTTGGGAAGGAAGTCATTATGTGCAGCCCACATTTAAGGAGCAAGAGTTATGCCCTACCTCCTTGAGGGAACAGTATCTACACAACTTATTTGGAATTCTTCTATATGGAGATATGTCTCTTCTCTCCTATTTATTTATTCATCACTTATATCAATATGGACTTATTTTATATTTTAAACAATAATCCAATACTACTTCCATTTATTTGTTGCTCAAATTGTTCTAGCTTTGCCCACTGGGAGCTCTTTCCATTGGCTCCTCTGTCTCTTTTACATACACCATCATTCTGTGTTTTTTCTTTTTTCCTTCCTTCCATCCACCTGCCTTCCTTCCTTCCTTCCTTCCTTCCTTCCTTCCTTCCAATGCTTCCTTACTTTCTGACACTACAAGTTGCTCTAAGCTCATTTTCTGCATTCTCTGACATCATGCTCTAATTTGCTCTTCACTTTCTCCAGATTCTGTGCCTCTGTCTCATAGTGCTTAAGTTAGAAACACAAATCCTGGAGTAATTAATATGTTTTGAATTAGTACAATGATTTGATATGGCAGACTGCTCCAGTAATCTTTAATGTTAATGAAACTGCATTTAGAGAAGATAAGAATTAGATTCATTACGAATTATTTACTTATACAGCCAATTATGAACTATATGCATGAATGGAGGGAAGAGAGATAATGGAAAAAAGAGATAAGCCAAAGAAATTTCTATTTCACTAGAAATAGTCAGACACCCACAAGTAGATAGCTGCTTACTTCCTTCCTGGAAACTTCAACTAAGTGGTGGGTTCACTTACCTCTATCCTGAGATCTGGTTGAACAGAAACTGAGGAAGGCCTCAGTTTCTCCAAAGACTGAATAATAATAATAATAATAATAATAATAATAATAATGATAATAATAATATAATAGTTACATTATTATTAAATAATAATTTTAAATTATTATAAATAATTAAATATTATTATTTTAATGTTTATTTATTTTGAAAGAGAAAGACAGAGTGCAAGTTGGGGGGAGAGAAGAGAGAGAAAGGGAGAGAGAGAATTCCATGCAGGCTCCAGGCTCTGAACTGTCAGCACAGAGCCTGAATTGGGGATCGAACTCATGAGCTTTGAGATCATGACCCAAGCTAAAGTCGGTTGCTTAACTAACTGAGCCACCCAGGTGCCCCTTATTATTTTTTTTAAGTTTTATTTTTATTTAAGTAATCTCTACACCCAACATGGGGGTGAACTCATGACCCCGAGACCAAGAGTTGCACATTCCTCCAACTGATCCAGGCAGGCACCCTTCCAAAGACTATATAAAATAAACATTCAAGAATTGCTAAGAAATGATACATCAAAAAAAAAAAAATAAGGCTATTTCAAAAAATACAGCATATTTTATCTGGTTTATTTAGAAACATCTGGCGTCAGGCCAGGGACCCTTTAATCTGATATATAACATTTACAATGGACCATTTCTTACTGTCTCTACCCCAATCTAAAACCTTCCCACTCAGACTCTAATTTTTTGTAAAAAATTAATGATGATGGTGGGCAAAGGAATTCTCAGTATCATGAAATCTGATGATCAATGATTGATTTTTCATTGGAAAAACTGGAGTTTCATTGGAAGACTGGAGTTGCTTTGGTGAATTATTATATATGGCAAATTAAGGAAATGTTATGGCAAATTATACTGCAAGAAAAGAAATAAAAGATGTTCCTAAATATTTTCATTTTGTAAGAACGCAGAATTATATGTAATATTGTGCCCCTACTGGAGAGAAAGAGCCAATAAACTGACAATATGCAGTAGTCTCCAAAGAAGAAAGGTCAGCTAATGATGGTGCAAAAACAAATGAGTTTGTCTCAACTCTTACAAAATGATAGACATTATTATAAGCAGCATTGCTACCAGTGCTCAGTTAATACTTTTAGTTTCTTGGGAATAAATTTTATAACTTATTGATACTGTTTGAATCATCAGGAAGCTCCCTAGGCTTCAAACAAATATGTTTGGGTGGATAGAATCACAAAGCAACTTCATTCTGCTCACTGTTGCTTTAATTTTATTCACCAAAGACAGTTTTTTCCCCCTCTTTCCTTATGAAATCTCCTGCAATCTCACAACTTTCTGGTTACTTTCCATATTACGAAGTCCTATAATCCCTCTAAGGGGCAAAACAAAATTTCAAATTGGCAATTAAAAAGTTCACACTCATGTATGGAGGTTCCTCAAAAAACGAAAAATAGAACTACCCTACGACCCAGCAATTGCACTACTAGGCATTTATCCAAGGGATACAGATGTGCTGTTTCAAAGGGACACATGCACCCCCATGTTTATAGCAGCACTATCAACAATACCCAAAGTATGGAAAGAGCCCAAATGTCCATCGATGGATGAATGGATAAAGAAGATGTGGTATATACACACAATGGAGTGTTACTCGGCAATCAAAAAAAATGAAATCTTGCCATTTGCAACTATGTGGATGGAACTGGAGGGTATTGTGTTAAGCGAAATTAGTCAGTTGGAGAAAGACAAATATCATATGACTTCACTCATATAAGGACTTTAAGAGACAAAACAGATG
The DNA here is from genome assembly GCF_018350155.1 of Leopardus geoffroyi. Taxonomy (NCBI): domain Eukaryota; kingdom Metazoa; phylum Chordata; class Mammalia; order Carnivora; family Felidae; genus Leopardus; species Leopardus geoffroyi. The sequence continues at coordinate 15,399,028 of NC_059326.1, forward strand.
AACATAAGGGAAGGGAAACAAAAATAATATAAAAACAGGGAGGGGGACAAAACATAAGAGACTCATAAATATGGAGAACAAACTGAGGGTTACTGGAGGGGTTGTGGGAGGGGGGATGGGCTAAATGGGTAAGGGGTACTAAGGAATCTACTCCTGAAATCATATAGTTGCACTATATGCTAACTAATTTGGATGTAAATTTAAAAAAAATAAAAAATAAAACAAGTTAAAATTAAAAAAAAAAAAAGAAAGTTCACACTCATGTATTAATCTAAACTTCCAACGTCATTCAAGTCACAACAGTTCCCCCTCTCTACACTGAATCATGTTCTGGGGGAGAAGGTGTTACCAGATTCCTCTCTCTTTCTAGCTACTATTTCCCTTCTCAAGTTGGAAGGAAGAAAGAAGATTAGGGGAGCACAAAACATCCTTCTTGACTGGTGCTCTAAATCGGCCTTAACATTTTGAGTTTGGCTGATGTTTGATGTTTGTATTTCTTCTGGATGCTTTTGTGGCTTCATGGAGTCCTAGTCCTTCATTCACTGCAGATTTTTCATCTGCACTTCATTTAATGCCAGTAATACATTCTTCTCCAGCTTATCCTGACTCCTCGGCCACTAACAGTCTGTCTCTAGTTATTTTCCACTGACATCCCATCACTTCTCCAAGTGGCCCCAGTACACAGGACCTAAAATAAACCACAGTGGAGCATGAGAAATACACATGCTTTCTTTCCTCTGACAAACCTGGAGTCCAAGCTCATCCTTTGGTAGCCACCACTTCCTCAGCTCTGTTGTCATCAGCTAACTAGCCCATCATGATCTTTAGGTTTCTCAGAAGGGAGTTAGTTACCATTATACCATGACCTTTCAGTTTTAGGCAACACATATCAAGCTCTGTAAGTGATCCCTCTGTAGGCCGAAGAGATACATACTTTCCACTTCTTCTGATGGGGGAATAGGACCAATGCCACAACTCTTACCAGAGAAACTCATTAAAAATCACTCTTTATCTCCAACAGCTCAACTCTGTGATACCCTCAGTGCGAGTGAGGGTTTTAATAGTGCAAAATATTTTGATATAAATCTTTCTAGCAAGTTCTACCTGGTGGTCTAACTTTCAATTCACTTTGATTTTTAACATCTGACAACATACTGTCTTGGCCAAAGCTACTATTTCAACATTTCTACAACACACTTGCCTAAACACACATTCCATAAAACAGGGGTTTTAAGTTTATTTACTTATTTTGAGAGAGAAAGCACCAGTGGGGGAGAGGCAGAGAGAGGGAGAGAGAGAATCCCAAGAAGGCTCTGCACTGTCAATGCAGAGCCCAACGTGGGGCTTGACCTCATGAATCGTGAGATCATGACCTGAGCCAAGATCAAACAGTCAACTGACTGAACCACCCAAGCACCCCTATTCCACAAAATACTTAATGCTAATTTTCTTTGGCCACTATGGCCTATTGGTGATTTATATTTTTACAAATATTCAAAATAAATAGAATGTTATCTGGGATGTAAACCCAAACTTTTGTTTGAGCAGATGTAGAAAGTGGGGAAAGTTTCAGGAGCTCACCAACATTTAAACTCTAGTTCTGTCCTTTAAATTCTTCTTATCTGTTGGTTGAACATGTTTCTCTTTAGGGACAGGCAGCTGTTCTCACATCATCATTATCTCCTACACTTGGTCTTGGTGTAAACTCTATCTCCAATCTCTTTCAAGGTCTCAGCTTCAATAAAATCTGTATCTTTCACAAATTTCAGCACAGGAAGACTTGCTATTTTGATTTATTGTTTTTGCTGTAGGATCATAAAAAATTACAATGTGAATTTCAAAGATAACCAATGGTTTTCTTACTCTGGCTGCATTTGCTTCCTCTCTAAAGGTAGTGGACATGGAAATATGGTTATGCACCCTAGATTTAGGGAAGAAGCATAGTGGTTACAAGGATGCCAAAGAGAAGAAACACTGTTAATATTTCAAATTAATTTAGGTGTTTCCTGTAAGTTGACATGAAACTTTAGAGGATATATATGATCCTCTAAATATATGCACTAATAAGTTAACAACAAAATAAATAATGTGCTATTTTAATTTCCTGGTATCAAATTGTAAGAAACTTCCTACTCAAGTTTGTCAGAATAAGGAAAAATTATCTCAAAATGTATTAACTCAATAATTAAATTAAAGACAGACCGAGATTTTCAATGAGAAGTCCTGGTATCCGATTCTGGTTTCACAGTTTGCTGGCTATATACTCCTAAGCAAACTACTTAATATCTCTGAGACTCAGCTATCTCCACTGTAAAACAGATATTATAAAAAAGTAGTCCAGGGGTGCTTGGGTGGCTCATTCAGTTAAACTCCAACTCTTGGTTTTGGCTCAGGTCATGATCTCATGGTTTGGGGATTCAAGCCCCATGTCAGGCTCTGTGCTGACAGTGTGGAGCCTGCTTGGGATTCTCTCTCTCCCTCTCTCTCTCTCTGCCCCTCCCCTGTTCTCTCTCTCTCTCTCTCAAAATAAATAAATAAACATTTAAAAATACAAAATAAATTGAAAAGCAGTCGATAGTGTTCCTTGAATATTAAAATGCTCTTCTTCAGCATTGTTATTATTCTTATAAAAATACCAAGATTTAAAGGAAATGAGGCTATCTTCCAAACTACACTTTTCACAGAAAGAGAGGCTGTGCAGGAGGCATGGGAAATGTGCTGGAGGCTGGAGGGTTATGTTAATGTACGTTAAATTATTCCTAATATAATAATAGTTAAATAACGTAAACCTCCGATAGGTATTTATAACAAAAGAAAGGGAGCACAAAGGGAGAGGTGAGTGGAGGTGTTCCAGGACTTGGCCTCTGTTCTGGTGGGTACGATATAAATGATGAAGCATGCGGGTCAAACAAGGCAACGACACCCTCCAGCTCTAGAAGCTAAGGGAGTAGAGGGTGTGGATAGACCACAGTCATATTCAGGTGGTTCACTAATTTCCCATGTCATTTGGAATGCTTTTGGCAGCAAGTAACAGAAAGTCTCCACTCAACTGGCTTAAACCATGTGGAATTTATCATCTTAGATGACAAAATGTGTGTGTGTGTGTGTGTGTGTGTGTGTGTGTGTGTGTGTAAAGGTAGATCATCTCCAGAGATGACTAATACAGCAATACAATGATTTAAAAAAAGCCATGACCATTCCCAGTCTAAAAGCCTCATCCTCTGATGGGTTTCAGGTGCCACATCCTTATGACAACATCCAGAATTAGAAACAAGAACCTTATCTCCCTTGGGTCTCCTTTTAAGATCCAGAAGGAGAAGTTTCCCAAAAGCTACCTGTGCAACTGTCCCTCCTGTGTATCACATTCTCAAGCCTTGGTCAATCACTGGTAAGAACTATTACTGCTCTGGGGCAGTGATGGGACTCAACTCCCAGAAAAACAGCTGGCCACTCAGACAAAATCTGAATTTTGTAAGGAAGAGAAAAAGGGTTGTCAGGCAGGCAACCAGCGTGGTTGCTCTGGCCTTGCCTTCCCGTGATGGTGGAGATGGGGCTGAGGGTTCTGGAGCAGCCTTTCTGAGGCATCCCCACCCCAAAGTTGTCTTCAGATATCTAAGGTTTCTTTTGAGGTAAGCTGAGTAGGCATCATCTTTCAGAGATGTCTGGAAGAGAGTCCCCCACACTCAGAAAATCTCCCAACAAGAAAAATCTTTCCTGGGGCACCTGGGTGGCCCAGTTGATTGGGTGTGTGACTTCGGCTCAGGTCATGATCTCACGGTTTTTGAGTTCAAGCCCCACGTCGGGCTCTGTGCTGACAGCTCGGAGCCTGGAGCCTGCTTCAGATTCTGTGTCTCCCTCTCTCTCTGCCCTTTCCCTGCCCACACTCTGTCTCTCTCTGTCTCAAAAATAAATAAACATTAAAAAAACTTTTTTAAAAAAGAAAAATCTTTCCCGTTGTCTCCAGACATATTATTTTTAAAAAGAGCAGAGCCTTTAATTTCTCATAAACATTCACTGATTCTATATGGATATCATCCCCTGTAGCACAACATGGAATTCAGTATTGATGGGGTTCCCTGGAGTTACCTGTTAAGAAAACCATCAAATACAAATCTTAGAGGATATATGTTGACTAGGGTAGTGCTCCAGGATAAGTTTGAACAACATATATAAAAACATACTGGGTTTTGACTGTGGGAAGGAGGTAAAAGAACAACGGGTCACTGATAGGGTCACTGCCAGCTAGTGCCTTTGGGTGATTAGAGAAGGGCAACTCTTCTTCCTGGGGGGCCACCCCACCAGAAGGTGTAGAGCCCAGCCTGCCCATGACCTGTGGCCCTGGTTATGGAATGCTCCTGAGGGAAGTAAGTTTCCACTGAAAGAAGGAATAGGTACTTAAAGAAAGAGTAGAAATGGGGAAAGTATCTTGTTTAGAGTTAATTTTGTTTCCTTCCATTGTAGTGATACATTTGCATCATCTAGCTGCATTGAGGTCCGAGTTTTATGAAGACTGGGGCTTGCACATATCTTTTTCACCCACGTGGCTCTTTTAAGGCTACTTCCTAGACTTTCTTTACCTCTTAACCAACATATTCTCCCTGGGTTAATTCACAAACTCCACCAGCTTCAATTCCTACATATCTACTAAGGACTCCTGGTTTGTAGATCCAGCCAACCCAGGGCTCTCTCCCCAGACTCCAGACTCATCTATCAACCATCTGCTGGTGGCTCCACTTGGGGAATAGAAAGTGGCTTTAATGATTTCAGTGTATATTTCTGTATTTTCTAAATTTTCTAAAATGTATTTCTATGATAATCATAAAAATAATGTTATTAGAAAGGGTACAGCACAGGGAATATAGTCAACGGTACTGTAATAGCATTGCACGGTGATAGATGGTAGTTACATTTGTGGCGAGCACAGTATAGCATATAGACTTGGAAATCACCATGTTGTGCAGCGGAAACTGATGTAACGTGCATGTCAACTATACTTCCATTACAAAAAGAATATACTTAAAAAATGAATGTGATTATACTGGTGATATAATGCAAAACATGAGTATAGTTAACATTCCTATCTGGTATATTTGAAAGTTATGACAGTAGATCCTAAGAGTTCTCATCACACAAAAAAAATCCCCCCTTTTTTTTTTTCTTTTGTAACTATCAGGTGACGAATGTTAACTTATTGTGGTAATCATTTCACAAAATATGTATGTCAAGTCTTTATGCTGTACACCTTAAACTTAGTTCTGCTTATGTCAATTGTATCTTAATAAAGCTGGGGAAAAAATTTAAAAATTAGAACAATGAACTGGGGTAGCTAGGTGGCTCAGTCAGTTAGGCGTCTGACTTCAGCTCTGGTCATGATCTCATGGTTCGTAGGTTTGAGCCCCACATTGGGCTCTGTGCTGACAGCTCAGAACCTGGAGCCTGCTTTGGATTCTATGTCTCCCTCTCTCTCTCTGCCCCTCCCCTGCTTGTGCTTTGTCTCTGTCTCTCGAAAACAAATAAACATTAAAAAAATTTTTTAATTAAAAATTAAAACAACAAACTAAATGATTTTAGGTAATGTGATAAGAATTATTCTGTCCCTTACACCAAAAACAAGAAAAAATGTTAAGTAAAAAATAAAATAGACATGAGAGAATGTTAAGTTACTCTTTATTGTAGAGCTGTTCTATGATAGCTATAGTGCTGAAGTATTGTACTTATTCTGACAATTTAATGCCCTTTACAACTGAAAAAAGTGGGAATTATTATCTTCATGTACCAGAAGAAGAAACGGAGGCTCGGAGAGGTCATGGACACAGCTAACAAATTGTGGAGCTTGAATTGGAACCTAACACCATCTGGCTTCAAAAGCTCTGTTCTTTCTAGTGCATGTCCTTTCCCAGAACCAGTGCAGATTCAGTGGGGAAGACAAAAACAAAGTAAAACAAAATTCAAATTATGCACATTTTCTAAAGTCTTTTATTTAATAGAACCTCATATTTAGTATACTTCCTTGTTTTTTATTCTCAAGTGTTAGCCTTCTAATGTCCTCCAAATATTTGACAGAATGAGCTGGAAGACCACATTATACCTCCTTGCTCTTTTTAAGCAACAGCCATAGACTATCTTTACTGTTCAATCTGAAATTCTATGACTATTATTATTATTAATTTTTTAATGTTTATTTATTTTTGAGAGCAAGACAGAGTGTGAGTAGGGGAGGGGGACAGAGAGAGGGAGACAGAGAATCCGAAACAGGCTGGAGGCTTTGAGGTGTCTGTCAGCACAGAGCCCATGCGGGGCTTGAACTCATAAACTGTGAGATCATGACCTGAACTGAAGTCAGACGCTGAACTGACTGGGCCACCCGGGCACCCCTATGACTATTATTTTTAACTTAAAAAATAATCTATCCCATCATTCCAATGCATGGATGACTTTCATGAAACTGTACTACTATTGATATATTGGGATTGTGAGACCTTGACCTGTATTTCTAGGTGCCCTAGAACTATTCTAAACATTTACTGAAATTTCAAAAGGGGACTTTGACTGATTAAGCAACTATACAACTCCTTAACAGTTCAGAAATATTTACTGAGCATCCGCAATGTGTCAGGCACAGTGCATGGGGGGGGGGGTTATAAAGATGAAGAAGACAAAGTGCATATTCTTTGCCATAGGAGGGGGCACCGAAATGGATAATTGTGATATAACTCAGTAAGTGATTAAACTGAGGTCGTCCCTGAGGAAAAGACACGTATATTCCTGATGTTCAGTGAAATGTTTATAGGAAATGACAGCCAAGCCAAGTCCTGAAAGATGAGCAAACTAAAAATGTACATTTGGGAGTCATCAGCAGACAGGCCACGAGGTGGCTACATGAACAGAGAAAAGGCTACATGAACAGAGAGGTCCAGCAGTTGAGAAAGGAACTTTGGGGGGATCAAGAAATTGGGCATGGCCAGAAAAACGGGAAGTATGAAAGAGGGAGTAAACAAGAGAAGAGAATGTAGAAGGAGAATTGGCAAGGGGTACTTCCCAGAAACCATGAGCGTAGAAAATTCTAGAGAAGTAGGGAATAGCCTACAGAGACATTTAATAACAAGACAACTGAAAATTATTGTTCAGATTGGACATTATGATATTCATTGATGGTCTTCACCGAAGAAACTTCAGTCAGGAGGTACAGACGAGTGGCAGATTATAGACACTGTAATGCAGAGATCAAGAAGTAGATATAGTCACTGTAGATTAGCATTTCAAGAAGCTTGGTTAAAGGGAAGGAGAGATGGGGGCAGTAAACAGACAATGCAAGCTCGAGGGAGTTTTTTGGGTTTGATAAAATTTACTTAAATCCATTTTTTTAATGGATTATGGGGGGGGGCAGGCAATGATGAGAAAAAGGTTGAAAATATAAGCTCCAAAAAGGTAATTGATGGAACAATGGCATTTGGAGAAAAGCGGTGGGGGCTGGCCTTGTGCAGGAGTAAGGACAGATCCTTTGAAACCAGAATGCAAGGATTATACAGTAAGTAAATTTGTAGATGGGAACGGGAGCAGCAAGTAGGAAGTGGGATAATCCAGGGAGAATGAGAAGTCTGGAGGTCAGGGACTAGGTAGGGAGCTGGAGGGTTGTGGAAGTTTGCAACAGGTGCCAAGTGGGAAACAAGTGGGAGAGCAAGGCTGACTCTGGGGAAAACTTCAGATGCACGATGGCAACAATCTTCAAAGTTGTGATTTAAAAAAAAAAATTTTTTTAGCAGTGTTCAGTTGCCCTAGGTAAGAGCAGAAGATTGTGGGAATGGTGTGGGGCTGGTATTGTACCTCAGAAAAAAAGCCTGGTCTGAGCAGGAACTTGAATGGGGCTGATGACCAGCTTTCACGTGACTATCCACAGGGAATGTAATCAAGAACAAAGCACAATGCATCTGTGATACTCAAATCTTATCACAATGATCACTCTCCCTAAGTGTTAAAGCCACCAGAAATCCCCCAAGATCAATTTTAATCAACCCTAAGTACACATAAGAATTACACTGGGAGCTTCTAAAAAAGATAATACGTAGATTCTAAAGACAACCATCTGGGATGAGAGCAGGGTAAAGGAATTTTTTAAAACATCCCTACATTTCTAATGTATACCCAGAGTTTGGAGCCAGTGGTTTGGATAGCCAGCCTTTGATTATCCTTGTCAAGGGCAAGCTGGGAGAACGTTGCAGGGTCTGGGAAGGACATAGATAACTGAATTCTATAGACAACCCCAAATCTCATTTTCACTGATGGCTTCAGCCTTTTTATTTTTTAACTAGGTGGTAATTAGCACCAAAATTGACTATTTTGATTTCCTTCCTTTATTTCTGTCATTCATGATAAGATAGAGGTGCTAATTAACAGTGAAATGGCCTGAAGGCAGACAAAAGGCAATAGAAAAAAGGGAAAGAGAAAGTGTGTGGTCCTATAAATTGGATCTTCTTCACTGTAATAGCAGGGTTAACGCGCATTTGGTACTTCTTATTCGCCAGGCTCCATCCTTAGAATTCCACAAATAACTCGGTTCTTCTCAGAACAATTCTGTGAGGCAGCTAGATTCTTTTCGTGTGCCCATTTTACAGCTAGGGAAGCTACAGCTCAAAGATGATACTACAGAGAGTCATAAAGCTAGCCAGTGGTGGGGGTGAAACTGCAGCCAGGTTCTCTGATTCCACGGTCCTCTCTCTCTCTTTTTTTTTTTTTCAACGTTTATTTATTTTTGGGACAGAGAGAGACAGAGCATGAACGGGGGAGGGGCAGAGAGAGAGGGAGACACAGAATCGGAAACAGGCTCCAGGCTCTGAGCCATCAGCCCAGAGCCTGACGCGGAGCTCGAACTCACGGACCGCGAGATCGTGACCTGGCTGAAGTCGGACGCTTAACCGACTGTGCCACCCAGGCGCCCCTCCAGGGTCCTCTCTTAACCCGTGAACATATGTGTTCAAGAAACCAGTAAACTCACTGAGAAAGGGAGGTGAATATATTAAAGAAAGGAAAAGTAGGAGAATGCTGTGGTTGTTCAGTAAGTCTAAGAAATATGTTTCTGAATGGATCATGAGTGCTAATTTTTTTGTCTATATTGCTGATTCACAACCTTTAAATTCACTCTAAAGATATTACTTTTTCTGATGCAAAGCTAGTTTTTCATTAAATATTTCAGTACCTGAAATAATACTTTTTGATGTTATTTGGTAATACAATCTACCTTAAGACTAAATCCCTGGGGGTCCCTGGGTGACTCAGTGGGTTAAGCATGCAACTCTTAGTTTTGGCTCAGGTCATCATCTCCGTTCCTGAGATCGAGCCCTGTGTTGGGCTCTGCACTGACAGTGCAGAGTCTGCTTGGGACTCTCTCCCTCTCTCTCTATGACCCTCCCCTGCTCTGTCTCTCAAAATAAATAAATAAACATTTAAAAACAAAACAAAACAAAAAACTAAATCCCTGGGTGAAGTGGTGGATAGATTATTGCTACTACACTAAACACACCTGCTTAAAAGAACAGATTAAAAGTAATCTTTCCACAGTCACCATTTGCACAGTTTTTCTCAATAATAAAAATCCCATCTTACCTACCTCATTTGTATTCATTGCACCTATCAGGTAACATAACCTCAATTCAATTAGGGTTTTATTAAACCCTCCTTATAGAGTTAGTTCTGTATCTCTCAAAATGTCAGGATCTACTGTCTCAGTGCGAACTGTCTACAGTCAGTTTATTGGTGACCCTAGGTGTTCATGGTGTGGTTCGCTTTCCTTCATGTCAATTAAATTACTTGCTGTATAAATCATTGCAAATTGTTCCAGATGATGGAGATCTGGCAAATGTCAGAATGCTCATTCATATTTTTTCAACACTTATAGGAAGTAAAACATTCTATTTTGTGCATGGTTCCCCTTCTCTCTCTCTCTCTCTTTTTAAATTTTTTTAACGTTTATTCATTTTTGAGAGACAGAGACAGAGTGTGAGTGGGGGAGGGGCAGAGAGAGAGGGAGACACAGAATCTGAAGCAGGCTTCAGGCTCCATACTATCAGCACAGAGCCTGATGCAGGGCTTGAACTCATGATCTGTGAGATCATGACCTGAGCCAAAGTGGGATGCTCAACAGACTGAGGCACCCAGGTACCCCCTGTCTCTCTCTTTTTTTTTTAATTATTTATTTATTTTGAGAGAGACAGACAGACAGACAGACAGAGAGAGAGAGAGAGAGTACATGTGTGTGTGTGAATCAGGGAGGAGCAGAGAGAGAGAGGAAGAGAGAGAATACCAAGCAGGCTCCATGCTGCCAGTGTGGAGGCTGACTCGGGGCTCAATCTCATGAACCGTGAGATCATGACCTGAGCCAAAGTCAAACACTTAACCGACTGAGTCACCCAGGGGCACTTAATACATGTAAAGTTCTTAGGCCAGTTTTTCATGCATGGTCAGCATTTAATAAATAACACATTTTTTTTCCCAAGGCCCTAGGATTGGAAGCCATCAAGTTCACCCAACAATTTAGTTGCTTAAAGCAGAACTCTAGGGTCACCTGTGTGGCTCAGTCAGTTAAGTGTCTGACTCTTGGTTTCAGCTCAGGTCACGATCCCTTGATTCTTGGGTTTGAGCCCCACGTCAGGCTCCATGCTGACAGTGTAGAGCCTGCTTGGGATTCTCTCTCTCCTTCTCTCTCTGTTCCTCTCCTGTTTGCTCACTCTCTCACTCTCTCTCTCAAAAATAAATAAATAAGCTTTAAAAAAAAGAGCAGAGCTCTAAAAAAGGTGGCAGAACAGGCCCTGGTAGGCACAAGGGGCAAGAGATTCAAGGACCCCCAGCAGGAGACTTTGGCCTTCTTACTAATATTTAGAGAGATCATATTTTTTCATTTCAAAGGAGCATCTTCTCCACCTACTGGTCCCATTCCCCTTCAGGAAGTTCATTTTCCTATTCCTCAGAACTGAAAGCTCCACATAAGCAGAGATAGTGTGTGTTTTATTCACCAATATGCACCCAGTAATTAGTCCAGTGTCTGGCACCCAAGAAGTAAGAAACAAAATATTGATTAATCTGGAAGTCCCAGGGCAGGTAACGTATCATCAGCTATTGACACGTTAGCTTAAATTAGACCATTCAGTTTAGTTCTGTCACCTGGTAGTTTTCAGTTGTGTACAGAGAGCGAAGAGATTGTGATGAGAGCAAGAGACAGTCAGGGGCAAGAATAAGATTGGGGGTTCCACGGTGTCCCATCTACAGGGCAGGCAGTTTTCTATAAAAACAAAAGATAGCACAGGGTTATGGGTCACCCAGGAGCAGCCAAAGGAATAGAGACCCAGTCGAGAGACTATAAATGCACAGAAGAGGAAAACTAAGACTGGAGCGTCTGGGGGAAGCACAGTAGCCACAAATAGGTGAGATCAGTGTGTCAGCTGTGGAGAAGCTGAAAGAGATGAGAGCAGAAAACAGAAGAAAAATACGTCATCACTTAACCAGAAATGTCATTAAGTAGGTTTATTGGTCTGCTCAGGCTGCCAAAACAAAATATCACAGACTAGGTAGCTTAACAACAGAAATTTATTCTCTCACAGTTCTAGAAGCTGGAAGTCCAAGATCAAGGTGTTGGCAGACTTGGTTTATCATGACGACCTTCTCCTTAGTTTGTAGATGGCCACCTTTTCCCATGGCCTTTTCTCTCTGTGAACACATCCCTGGTGTCAGTCTCTCATGTTGTGACTAGGCCCCCAATCCACTAGGGCCTCATTTAACCTTAATTACCTCTTTAAACTCCCTATCTCCAAACATAGGCTTGCACGTATAGATTGGGGAGGGAACACAATTCGGCCCATAACACCGAGGTTTGCTGTGCCGTGCCTATGGGGGAACAAGGTCTACATCAGCAGGTCTTAAAGTGTGGTCTTCTGTCCAACAGCATCAGCATCACCTAGGGATTTTTTTGGAAAGGCACATTTTGGGGCCTGCCCCACATCTAATGAACCAGAAACTCAGGATGGGGCCCAACAACCTGTTTCAACAAACCTTCCAGGTGATTCTGATACAGACTAATGCTTGACTACTACTGATCTAGAGTAAAATACCTACTCAAAAGCACTGGAAAAATGAAATTGGTCCTACATCCTAGTGAATGTGATGTGGTGGGAAAGGTACTGAAAAACAAATCTTCACGACCACCATAGAAGGTAGGCAGGGATGATATCATGAAATCTGTTCTATGTGGGATGAAAAGCAGCACAGTTCCATAGCCGAATTACCCAAGGACACACATTACTGTACCAGAATGGCATCAGTGGGGCTCAGGTCTCCTGATTTAGTGCCAAGACACTCAACACTTCCTACCAATCTCCTCTGATACATCTAGTTCTACAAATGACAGCTTGTGGTCTCCCTAGGGCAGCTCTTTTGACAATTTGAATGTGAACAAGTCCTACATACACATCAATTATCAATCAAATGATTATGTTTTTCCTTTTTTTAAAAAAAAAAAAAAAGCTTATTTATTTATTTTGAGACAGAGAGCGAGTGTGAGTAGGGGAGGGACAGAGAGAGAAGGAGAGAGAGAATCCCCAGCAGGCTCCGCATTGTCACCGCAGAACCCAATGCGGGGCTCAAACTCACGAACTAGGAGATCATAACTAAGCCAAAGTCTGATGCTCAACCGATGGAGCCACCCAGCTGCCCTCAAATTATTATCTTTTTCAAATGAAAATTTCTATCTAGCCATGACTTCATGGTCAAAATAGTAAAGAATAAATAGAGCACAAGTCATTAAAATTAACTTCACGTTTATAATTGAAAATTGGATGTAGAGAAATTCAAATACATCCTTAGAACACTGTGGAGGAAATCAATGGACACAAATTTAGCCTCCCAAAGGTAGTACCAGAGCTATGGGGTGAGTTCTGAGAAGGAAGAGAGAGACAGTTGAAGACTGTTAGTCAGCACTTTAAGAAGATGCATTTAAATCTGGTCCCCCTCTATCGGGAACATCATTTGGCTTTTGTTTTCTTCTGGGAAAATCTCCGCCTCCATCAGCCTTCTCCAGGACATTTATGATATGCGAGAGCTGAATTTGAACCCTGGGAAAATAAACATTTGGAGAAGCCAAACATTGTCTTGAAAACTGGCAAGGGTAAGAAAATTTGGGGGCAGTGCGAAAAAGTAAAACTACTTCCTAACTGCTTCCAAGTCCTTCCCATACAACGCCTTTCTGGCATGCCAGGGGTTGTGCTGGCTACATTCATAAAGCAAAAACAAACTGTAAAATACGCTTCTGTGCCCAGAACTTTTACTGAGATTGTACACTCATCCCCTAAATTTCTGCTACTGACTTGCTGACTTACTTAAGGTAGAGTAAGTGACCTATTTTTATATATGGAAGTTTTAATAAATATACTTTAAGGTGGTAGTTATCAAACTTTGCTACATATTTAAATCAAGTGAGGAGCTTTTAATAATCCACTGCCCAGGCTTCACCCCAGGCTAAGTAAATCTGAGCTTCCGGGGTGAGCTTCAGGGATTGGTATTTTGTAAACTTTCTAGGTGATTCCAGTGCACAGCCAAAATCTAGAGACACGGCTTAACAGTAATATTTACTTTTCTTCATCCCTCTCATGACAGTTACAAAAAAGAAACAAGAAAGGAATTTAATCTAGAAAGAGAAAATTAGAAAAATTCACTCTACAGAGAAAGAAACTAAGTAGTAATTATATCATTTCAGCCTTCACCAGATTAATGACTGTGTCAAATCCAACTTCTTTAACTAGTATAGCCCTCAGTGTTTTATTCCCTGGGAACTGGCTAGAACATAATTTAAAAAGAACAAAAGAAAAATCACAGAAATCTTTCCGTGAGATGTATCTCCATGCTAGGAGGAGGGGCACTGATCAATCAGACCTTACGAAAAGTAAGCAGACCTCAATGTAGCCAAAAGGATTTCCTATAGACACAAACTCTCAATTGGGCTCAAAATCTTCACTCTAATCATCCATCAGTTTTGATCATTCCTGAGAATACTGTTTTTTTCTAGGCCAGCCAGTAAGAAAAAACCCCAATCCAACCAACCCGACTAGTTTTACAGTCTCATTTCTCCTCATTCTCCTGAAGAAAGACCAACATCGGGTTTCTAATCTATGAGACATTTTGCAGGGATAATTCTGAAGGAAGAGAGGACACTGGGAGATGTCACAGGAAGCAGGGAGAACTGAGGGAGATTTCACGAGTTCCTTCTGCCCCCATACTGGAAAAGAAAATCGGAGGAGGAAGAGTTGGCAAGTCCTTCCACTCCCTTGTAGCGACACTAGCAGGTGCCAGAACTTCCAATGGGGTAGATTGGGAATGCCGTGCAAGGTTTACAGGCTGCTATGGCCATAGAGGTGTGACTGAGGACCCAGTGCTTGGCCTTGGCCCAGAGGAGCAGAGCTGCCCACCCTCTCGAACCATGTGGGCTTGGACACAATACAGTAAGAAGTGAGAGAGGCTCTTTCCTAGATCCTGAAACCCCTGTCCACCTAGACATAAAAGAAGGGGTCTCCATTATAACTGAGATGGAATTTGTTGGTAACCTGGTGGGATGGGGGCTTGAAGAAGATTAGTCTTGACTTAGGGTTTTTAAAAAATGTGAAATTTTTACCTCCAAAATTATAGAGGAAAATTCACACTGCTTTCCTGGTATTTCAAAGACTGACCTAGTCTCAGGAGTCAAAAACTCTACCCATCAGAGCATATCTAAATTTCAGTTCCAAGATGAAATCACAGATGTAGAGGGAATGAACTTCTAAACAGCCAGAGCTGCCCACTTTTGGAGACACTGCCATACTTTTCAGGATAGGCCTGAGACACAAAGATTCATCCCCAAACTCAGAAATGTTTGCTCTTGGGGTAAATCTGTATGTTCTTGGCACACAGAGTTTCCCCTTCACATCTGGCAGTGTCTTTGGGAACTACAATGCACAGCTAAGCAGGAATGTGGACACAACTTGAGGTTTCCTCTCTACAAGCAGTTCTCACTTATTCACCCAATAGACATTTACTGGGTATCTACTAAAGGTCAGGTGCTGGGGAATAAAACCAAGGGCTAAACTGGCTTAAGAAGTCAGATTTAACACAGGCTTTCATGTCTGTTACCTCTTTATTTCCCAGTAATGACAGCTAATGACACAAACCACAGGGCAAAGAGCATCAAAGCTGAGGAACAGTCATGAAGACGTGAAAGCTAAAAAGCAAATGGAGAAGTAACTGATACTTGAGACCTTAGACAGCTGAAATCTATGCTAGCAAAAGTGAAACTAAGAAGCAATGTGATTTGTACCACAGAACCCCAGAACAAATCAGGAATTGGAAGTACAAGCTATCTCTAAAAAGAAGGGCAAAAGTGGGGCTGAAAATGGCAAAACCGATTAAAATAATATTTAAGAAGCAGCTTGGCCAAAGACTAGAGCTTTACTCTCTGGAAAGGGTGCTTTTCTGGACTGGGGACACAGGACAGTGGGTGGGGTTGTCACAGTGAGAACAGAAATTAGGTGAAAGTGAAAGTGGATTAAATGGCAAGATCCCCTCCCAGCTCATATCCTCGATAGGCCTCCTGGACCACCAGGAGCCAGGCCCATGCCTCTCAGGTAGAAGAGTAGAAGACAGTTCTCCAGGAAGAATCTGACCAGTCCAAGGGACAAGGATGGAGGGTCCCCAGTGAAAGGGGACCAGCAAGATCACCCAAACCCTGGAGTCAAACCTAACAGGATGCAAACCCTGACCTTGTACTTTGAACTTCCAATTGACAACTGGATAACCTCATTCTTAAATATGACCAGAGAGTCAAATTTTTGAGATGTGGATGTTTGAGATGTAAAGCAAATAAATAGGGGGAAGAAGGTACTCAGAAGATACAACACAAAGTGAAGGTAATTTAAAAAGAAAGTTTGTCATTAATATCTCAGAGACATTAAGAGATTGAATTGATGAAATAAGAACAGAAGGTAGTAATCGGAGAACTAAAAGCAAAATTTTAATAAAAAATAAATGCAGAGAGAGAGCTCTTAAAAATTTTAGGGGTGCCTGGGTTGCTGGATCAGTTGAGTGTCTGACTTCGGCTCAGGTCCTGATCTCACGGTTCATGAGTTCAAGCTCTGTGTTGGGCTCTGTGCTGACAGCTCAGAGCCTGGAGCTGCTTTGGATTCTGTGTGTGTCTCTCTCTCTGCTCCTCCCCACTCGTATGCTGTCTTTCTCTCTCTCAAAAATAAATTTTAAAAAACATTAAAAAATTTTTTAAATGATAGTAGGAATGAAAAATTTGTCTAGAAGGAGTGAAAAATAAAATTCTGAAATTCTCCAAGAAATAGAACAAAATCAAGAGAAGGGAAATAGGAAAGAAAGGATAACAACAACTAGAGCCTGTGCAAACAATAAAAGTTCCAGAAAAGATTAACAGAATGAAGACAAATTCAAAAATTTTCCCACAGGAATATAAATTCGCATATCATTTGCTACTCACAATGAATTAATAGAGACCAAATCAAGACACAGCATTGTAAAACTTCCAAATATTGGGCTCCAAGAGAAAATTTTAATGCTTTCCAGAAAAAAAAAAAAAAAAAAAAGAACAGGAAACATACAAAGCAGTGGGAATCATACTGATATCAGATTTTTCAATGGCAACACTGGAGGCTAGAAGACAGTGGTGCCTGCCTTTAAAAACTAAGGGGGAAATATTTCCTTCCAGAATTCTATACCCCAAAAAACTTTAATCAACTGATGTATAAAATATTTTATTACCATGTGCCCTTACTCAGGAAACAACTGAAGGATATGGTCCTACAAAATGATAGAACAGACCCCCCTGCATGCCCCCCCCCCAAAAAGGACAAGTGAGTAGAAACCAACATGGACTCCAGGAAATAAGGCATCCTATAAGGGCAAAGGGAATCTCCACAATGCTAGTGAAGTGGGGGCCAAGCCTAGTACAGCCTGAGCAAGTAACCAGTCCATGTTGGAACAAGACAATAGAAGCCATGTCTTTAGAAAGATGGAATCAAAAAATATGAGGTAGCTATTTTGCAAAGAAAGGAACAGAAGAAGTAGTCAGAGGGGAACTGGAAGAACTAAACCTTCATCTCCCAGAAAAGAGAGTCAATAGAGAAAAATCTAAGATGTAAAAATCAAGATATATAAGTGCAGGCATATTACTTAGAGATTTGGACGTAACTGCAAAAAAGAAAAAGCCAAAGCATGAAAGTGATTGCCAGCTCAGGTGGAAGGAGATGGCAAGGCGGGGAAGTGTGGAGACAGGATACCCCTCTCTTAGAGAGTACAGTTAGACTGACAGATGTTTTGGAAAATTCCACCCCTAGCTCAGATACCTCCGTCCCTCTGTCTTTTCAGTGGTGCATTCAGTGGTGCACACAATTATTCCTTGGCATTATCAGAGCAATCAGAAACAATCAATACATATTAAATATGGTGGATTACTGTCAGTGAGGCACAGATAAGGAATATGCTGTGCTTTAAAATTAGATGTACAGGGGCGCCTGGGTGGCGCAGTCGGTTAAGCGTCCGACTTCAGCCAGGTCACGATCTCGGGGTCCGTGCGTTCGAGCCCGCGTCGGGCTCTGGGCTGATGGCTCAGAGCCTGGAGCCTGTTTCCGATTCTGTGTCTCCCTCTCTCTCTGCCCCTCCCCCGTTCATGCTCTGTCTCTCTCTGTCCCAAAAATAAATAAACGTTGAAAAAAAAATTAGAAGAAAAAAAAAATAAAATTAGATGTACATTACTTTTTGGGTGAGAAGCTAAAGCAATAACCTCAAGAATAAGACTGAGAAACTCTGTGGTTCTAGACCTAATTTAACCAGCATGTGGTATAACCTGGGGCAAATCATTCTTCTTGCTTGGAAAACAGAGTTCTAAAATAAGGATTATAATAATATTGACCCTGTTCACAGGAAGGTTATTAGGATTAACTTACAAATAATTATAAAATGGCTTTGCAAATATTGCATTAGATCAGAATACCTAACCCCAGGCAACATATCTTTGCAGTTGAAATAAAGTTGAAATGCCTTTGATTGTTCATCATGGCCATAAAATAGAATGGAATACGAATGAATTACCAAATGTTAAGGTTGCCCCTAATTAGTTCATTGGTATTCATTGGTTACATTGCTCATGGCAGCCACACAAATCAACAAAATTTCAGTTCAACGTACTGGGTCACAGGTCAAATCCAGACAATTTTTTAAAAGACAGTTGATGGGTTTTGTCAAATAAATTAACATCAGTTTAGAAATTCAGGTAAATGAATAGTGTATCAGACAGATTCCTGGGAGAAAAACACAGAATCCAATGCAGGTGGTTTAAGGAGCTTTCATTAAAATGTGGGCCAAGATAAGCAACAGACCTAAGGTATTGATGCCTCTAGAAACTAGCCACAGAGGCATGGTTACCACCCTTACATCTGAGGGTCAAGGGAAGGTAAGCCATGTGGGGAACCCAGAACTGAGCTGTGGGAAAGCCTGCATGAGGAAACACAGTCAAAGAATCCAGAATTTGCCAGGAGAGAGAAGGGAAGACATGGCCTAACTTCACTCTCCCACTACTTACCACATTTCATTCAGTATTTCTATTTGCTTTTAAAATCTTGACTGATTCAGACCACTATATCCTAGTTCTGCTGCTTTTGCAAGACAATCAGTAAATCACAGTCTTACAGAGTTGATGCACAATTAGGTAGGTTTCAGAACTAAATATACAGTTGGTTAAGTGTCCTACTTTGGCTCAGGTCATGATCTCATGGTTCGTGAGTTCTAGCCCCGCACCAGGCTCTGTGCTGCCAGCTCTGAGCCTACAGCCTGCTTCAGATTCTCTCTCTGTCTCTCTCTCTGTCTCTCTCTCTGTCTCTCTCTCTCTCTCTGCACCTCCTCCACATTCAAGTTAACAGCATAATTGGGCTAACTTTGAGAAGCAAATATTTTAGTATTAAACTTCAGTTAACTCTAGTCATTGGATTCAGAAACACAAAAGTTATTCTAAAAAGGAAAATCTAGTTCTTGAGTTAGCTGGGGCACCTGGGTGGCTCAGTCGGTTTAGCATCTGACTTCGGTTCAGATCATGATCTCACAGCTTGTGAGTTCAGAGTCCTGCATCGGGCTCTATGCTGACAGCTCAGAGCCTGGAGCCTGCTTCGGATTCTGTGTCTCCCTCTCTCTCTGCCCCTCCAGTTTGCACTCTGTCTCTCTCTTTCTCTCTCAAAAATAAATAAACATTAAAGAAAAAAAGATATTACCTGTTATTACCACCCAACCTCCACACTCCTACTGGTGCTTCCCACTGGTTGTTTCCAAACAGAAGCCAGAAGGTCAGGAGATGCAGTTCATAGGTCAGCCTCTTAGGACACAGAGGATGCCTGAGGGGATTGAGAATGTATCCAAGGGGTGGTAAATGGAGAATAACCAGCATAAATAAATTCAACCCCCAAAACGCTGAATACCAGCCTAGCTTTAAAAATAAGGTTGTGTCTTCCTTTCAACGTATTCATAAGCCATTGAAAAATTCTACTCTACATTTTTCTTGGCAGTTAGCAACAAATTCCATATGTGCTTGGGTTTTGACTAGGCGTGCACTTTGATTAGGGATGGTACGTGACTAAGTAACAGAAAATCCCATTCCAGTGACGAAGGTAAGTGGGATTCACCCATGAGAAGTTTGGAGGCAGTAGGCTGCTGGCACGGTCAGTACCCAAGGACATCAGAGCCAGACTCGGTGGTTCTCTGGGCTTTCACCTCAAAGCTGCAAGATAGCTTTGCAGCTTCAGATATCAAGCCTTCAAGGAAGGAAAAGGGCAGAATGGAATAGAGAGCGATGCTAGCTGCATCTGTCTATTTTTATCAGGAGAACAAATGTTTTCCTAGACAACTCAGTCAGATTCCACACTTCCTTCAGTCAAATTCCAACTTTGTTTCATTGACCATAACTGCAACACACTTCCAACTGCAAAAGAGGCTTTATAAGCATAGATTTAGGTGAATGTTCCTACCCCTAACAAAATCTGGGTTCTAGCGGCATGAAGGAAGGAGATGTTTTATAGGTAATTAAAAGTATCTGTCACAGTGAAGTGTCATCTATATATTTTATAGTTTGTTACGTTAGATACTCAAAAGAAGCCCACTAATACTCATTAAACGTTAGATAAGAAAAAGCAATGTCCACTTACTCTTGCTTCTCTAATGAATGAACCAGAAAGGGTAGTGAGTCTTATTGTCTGAAAACTGTTACCCTGTCCATTGCCACCAACCCATTTCTTATAGCTGTTAGGAGAGAAGTGATTTAAAAGAAGTATCTCAGGACGCCTGGGTGGCTCAGTTGGTTAAGCGTCCAGTTTCGGCTCAGGTCATGATCTCATGGTTTGTGAATTTGAACCCCACGTTGGGCTCTGTGCTGATTGCTCAGAGACTGGAGACTGCTTCACATTCTGTGTCTCCTTCTCTCTCTGTCCCACCTCCACTCAAGCTCTGTCTCTCCCTCTCTCTCAAAAATAAAAACATTAAAAAATTTTTTTAAATGGGGCACCTGGGTGGCTCAGTTGGTTAAGTGTCCGACTGAGGCTCAGGTCATGATCTCATGTTTGTGAGTTTGAGCCCCGCATCAGGCTCTGTGCTGACAGCTTAGAGCCTGGAGCCTGCTTCAGATTCTGTATCTCCCTCTCTCTCTGCCCCTACCCCTCTCACTCTCTCTCTTTCTCTTTCTCAAAAATAAATAAATATTAAGAAATTTTTTTTAATTAAAAAAAAAGAAATAACTCAAGAACATGATTTTGCTGTTTTTAAGGTTATTTTGTGTTCCTGTATCCTAGTCATTGCCAGGGCTTATATTTAGTTCAAATAGTACTAATATATTTGCTTCTGAAAATTTGCCCAATTATGCTCTTAAAAAATCTTATCTAGTTTCCAAATACACCTAGTATTGCCTTGACCCTATAAGACATGGTCTCTGGATTGCCATGCAAAGGCAGCAGCACAAGGAATTACAAATCTGAATTGGCAGAGGTTTTATTACAATTAAAAGTATTGAGTAAGATGTCCCTAGATGTAGCGTGTTGATCAGTTACAAAGGATAATATGCCACAGACCAATTATTGGCTTATTTACAAGGGGTGATCCTACCTACCCCTTGTGTTAATGATTAGCTGCCAAGTAACAGTCACTGACAGAGAAGGAGAACACAGAAACCACACCTCAGACTTCTTTATGGCCATGATTCATCCTACTTATACAACCTCAGTGTGATGTGTGACCTTGAGGTGTTATCATTTCAGTGGTTTTTAAATTTTTTTTTTACCACTGTTTTATTCTGCATTACATTGCATCTATTATTCATATGAATCTTGGAACAAAGCTAATATTCCTGCCACATCACTTTGTTTTCTGTCACACTCCCTTTCTGGCCACTTCTGCTCCAGAGTACTCTTGATGAAAGCATTTGTTATACAACCAGCCTACAGTGTAAACCTTGCCCTATGGGCTTAACTTCACATTGACTCACAAAGGGGAGGGAAAATCATATTTTGGAGTGTAGACTTTAAAATCTGAACAATTCTGGAGGGTTTGGGTTGCTCAGTCAGTTGAGCATCAGGCTCTTGATTTCGGCTCAGGTCATGATCTCACAGTTGTGCAATCAAGCCCCACATCGGGCTCTGTATTGACAGCATGGAGCCTGCTTGGAATTCTCTCTCTCCCCCTCCCCTGCTCACGCTCCCTGTCTCAAAATAAATGAATAAACTTAAAAAAAATAAAATCTGAACAATCCTGGTATATCCATAATACTGAGACAATGTTTCAAAGGCAGCCTCATGCAAAACGTGGAATGATATTCAATTCAGTAATACTGGTCTGTGTTTTAGTTTATCAGTACTGTTGAACTATAACAGAAAAAGATTTCATAATCACAGTAAGCCATAGTAGACTATAGGCTATAACTCCTGTAGTGCTTGAAAAGTGAAAATCTGAAATGAGGGATTGCTGAGTGGCTCAGTCACTTAAGCGTCCAACTCTTGATTTGGCTCAGGTCACGATCTCATGGTTTGTGAGTTCAAGCCCTGCATCAGGCTTGCGCTGAAAGATTCTCTTGCAAGTCTTTCTCTCTCTCTTTCTGTCTCTGCCCTTCCCCTGCTCACTCTCATGCACTCTCTCTCTCAAAAATAAATAAATAAAACATTTTTAAAAAATTCCACACCAGAAAAACAAATAATCCAGTGAAGAAGTGGGCAGAAAACATGAATAGACACTTTTCTAAAGAAGACATCCAGATGGTCAACAGGCACATGAAAAGATGCTCAACGTCACTTCTCATCAGGGAAATACAAATCAAAACCACACTGAGATATCACCTCACACCAGTCAGAGTGGCTAAAATGAACAAATCAGGAGACCATAGATGCTGGAGAGGATGTGGAGAAACGGGAACCCTCTCGCACTTGGTGGGAACGCAAACTGGTGCAGCCTCTCTGGAAAACAATGTGGAGGTTCCTCAAGACATTCAAAATAGATCTACCCTATGACCCAGCAATAGCACTGCTAGAAATTCACCCGAGGGATACAGGAGTGCTGATGCAAAGGGGCACTTGTACCTCAATGTTTACAGCAGCACTTTCAACAATAGCCAAATTATGGAAAGAGCCTAAATGTCCATTAACTGATGAATGGATAAAGAAATTGTGGTTTATATACACAGTGGAATACTACTTGGCAATGAGAAAGAATGAAATATGGCCTTTTGTAGCAACGTGGATGGAACTGGAGAGAGTTATGCTAAGTGAAATAAGTCAGGCAGAGAAAGACAGATACCATATGTTTTCACTCTTATGTGGATCCTGAGAAACTTAACAGAAGACCATGGGGGAGGGGACGGAAAAAAAAGAAGTTCAAGAGGAGGGAGCCAAATCATAAGTGAGTCTTAAAATCTGAGAATAAACTGAGGGTTGATGGGGGCTGGGATGGAGGGGAAAGTGGGTGATGGGCATTGAGGAGGGCACCTGTTGGGCTGAGCACTGGGTGTTGCATGGAAACCAATTTGACAATAAATTTCATTAAAAAAAAAGCAGTGGGAAAAAAAAAAAACTTGAAATGGGGTTGTATGATAATGAAAGTCAGTCCTACATTTATTATGGACAAAATTACCTCAGGCATCTCCTGAGACATTTCTTTAAAATACAGCTAATAGGACATGCCACTATTTTGCCCTTTTTTCTTTATTATTTCCTTTATCCTGCTGCTGAGAACATGGCTGGAGCTTTTGGTACCATCTTGGATCGTGAGGCAAAAGGTCCCACCTTAGGAATGATGGGGTAATGAACTGGAAGGACTGGGTTCCTAAAGACTTTGAGGACCAGTCTTGATTTTACACTTGGAGATTTCAATGTGACAGAGAAATAAGCTTCTATTTTGTTTAAGCCATTCCTGTTGTGGGTCTTTAGTATTCACAAACACATTGATAACACATAAAAGCTCAAGTAACAACACTAATGATAGCTAACATTTATTGACTTCTTGCTTTATCATATACTATGCTAAGCACTTTATTTGCACTATCATCTTTAATCTGTGTAACACTCTTATGAGGCAGGTGCCATTATTTTACAAAGGAGAAAACCAGATTTCTGGCAATGGGATTGAAGCTCAGGCACCTGACTCCAGTACCCAGGTTTGAAACATTAACCATGGTGAGAAATATCTTTGTGAGTTTGACTCACGGCTCCTGTATATAGTTCACTTATATCATTTCAAGCATTATTTTGTCTCAGTTTTTGAACCTTCCCTCCTTCCAAATGCCCTACCTATTAAACAAATACTTTATTTTTTTAATTAATTTTTTCAATGTTTATTTATTTTTGAAAGATAGAGATGCGAAGGGGGAGGCGACAGAGAGAGAGGGAGACACAGAATCTGAAGCAGGCTCCAGGCTCTGAGCTGTCAGCACAGAGCCTGACACAGGGCTCCAACACATGAACCATGAGATCATGACCTGAGCCAGTTGGACGCTTAACCAACTTAGCCACCCAGGTGCCCCTTAAACAAATACTTTAATAGGTTACAATACTCTATGTTATCTAAGGTTAAGGAAGGGAGAGATGGCATTTATTCTGATAGAGCATATATATAATTGGCTTGTGCTTTGCAGAAAAAGACAATTTAATTTTCCTTACTGCTGTACAATGGGGAAAAATAAGTAGAAGATAGAGAAAATGTCTTCAAGAATGATTCAGAAAGGAGGGATGTAGTCAGAGAACAATCTGCGGCCAGTAATATCCCAATGCAACCCTCCACAACATAGTATTTAAAGTACTTTATAGGTCAGAAGCTAGGGAAAGAAAGAAAAAACAAGCTTAAAAAAATGCAGAAAGAGAAGAGTTTTGCCAAAGAAGTTAACCAGAACAAGCTTTGGTAGAGTAGACTACAACACCTTTGTTTCTCCATTATTCTAATGAATTCATTATAATGTCTAGCCTGGGATAAATTTCTTTCAGCCTCTTCCTGGATTTTTGACAAAAGTCTGCAAAATTATCTGGTTTCCACCAATGGTGTGTTTTTCCTTCATTCATTATTTTTAGTAAATTATTTGTTGGGTCCCTATAAAGTGCCAGGCATTGTGTCTGCTCAAAGATGAGTATGAAAATAAAGAAGACATTGCCACTTCTCTACTGTGGCTGGGGAGACAGACAAAGAGAAGGTAGTGTAGACTGGGGGCCAAAAAAGAATAGATAGGCAGCAGTGAGGCAGGAGGGACCTACAGAGGGGCTGGAACACAATGGGCTATTCTCGCTGGCTGAGCGGTCTGGACACATCCAATGTCATGGAGAGACACCGAAGGATTTTAGGCAGAGGATTAACCAAGTGTTGTTTTAAAATTCTGATTCCACACAGGAGTATGAGATATGGATTATATGAGATTATAACGGTGGCAGACTTTCTAGTGAGGAAGCTAAACTACAATAATCCAGAAGACAGATGATTAGGGCCCAAGCCAAGGCAGTGAAATAGGATGAAAAAGGGACTGAATGCAGAGAGATCTCATAGAGAAAATCAATAGGTTTAGTGTTTTAAGAGATGAGAGAGGGGAATAGGGAGGAAGAGGAAGTAATCTATGAAGATTTTCAGATTTATGGCTTACTGGGCTGATTCTGATATTTTACAGGTAGTTGAGGTAGAAGATAGAGCACCTACGAACTGGCTGCTGGGAGTCTGTTGTTATTTTTTTTTTTCCTTACCTCTATCTCTTAGCAGCAGTTTAAACCTCTGCTTACTCATCTGTAAAATGAGAGTAATTTTTTCCTTAGGATTTTAAAAGGAGAATTAAATAAGATAATATAAGAACGGAACAAACAAAATAGGCCCTGCAACAAAATAGGATCTGTCAGTCAAGATTCAGTTCAGGAAAGAGAAACCACATAAGGTATATCAAGCATAAAGGTATCTAGTAAAGGAAACAAGATGCCTGCAAAATAATTACAAAGACTAGAGGAATGACTGACACAGACAGTAAGCTTTTAGGTGTACCACTGCAACTACCATTAGGAAGTAAGAAAGCTGCTGTTGCTGCTACCCAGAAGCCAGGTGGCTCCAACAGATGTCAACATCACAGATGCTGTGCAACCACCAAACTAGTAATGAAATGTAAAGCCCGGTCACTGAGCACATCCACCAAGGGCCACGTGTCAATCACCACTGTGTCTGGAGGGAGAATGGCTCTCCCTCCCTTTCACCTCACAAACACATATAAGTGCATTCGTTTGATAGAATATCAATTGCATCCAGAACTCTATGTGAAATTCTTAGGTTTCTGGCTCCTCAAATATGAGGCAAAGTATAGAAGATAGTGGAACCGAAAAATAACCAATAAATAATACCTGGCTCAGTTTGAGAATGACTGGCACTACTTATTCTTGAAATATCTGATAAAATGCACTGTGGAAGCCATCTGCTCCTGGGCTTGTCTTTGTTGGGAGGTTTTCGATTACTGATTTAGCCTCTTTACTCGTTATCAGTCTGCTCAGATTTTCTATTTCTTCGTGATTCGTATCGTAAGTTAATAGGTTGTGCAAATGTAGGAATTTATCCATTCTTCTAGGTTGTCCAGTTTGTTGGCATATAACTATTCTTAGTAGTCTCTCATGATGCTTTTGTATTTCGTAGTATCAGTTGTCTCCTCTTCCATTTCTTTTTTTTTTTTTTTTTTTTTTTTCAACGTTTTTTTTATTTTATTTTTGGGACAGAGAGAGACAGAGCATGAATGGGGGAGGGGCAGAGAGAGAGGGAGACACAGAATCGGAAGCAGGCTCCAGGCTCCGAGCCATCAGCCCAGAGCCCGACGCGGGGCTCGAACTCACGGACCGCGAGACCATGACCTGGCCGAAGTCGGACGCCCAACCGACTGCGCCACCCAGGCGCCCCTCCTCTTCCATTTCTAATTTTATTTATTTACCTCCTTTTTCCTTCTTGGTAAATCTAGCAGAGGTTTGCCAATTTTGCTTATCTTTTCAAAAAACCAACTAATTATTAATCTTTGCTATTGTTTCTCTTTTGTTTCATTTACTTCTCTGATCTTTATTATCTCCTTTCTATTAACTTTGGGCTAATTTGTTCTTTTTCTAGTTCCTTGAGGTATAAAATTGGGTTATTTATTTGAGATCCTTCTTTTTTTGTAAATATAGGCAATTATCATTATAAACTTCCCTCTTAGAACTGCTTTAGTAGCATATCGTAAGTTTTGGTATTTTGTGTTTCCATTTTGATTTGTTTTCAGATTTTTTTTTTTATTTCATTTTTCATTTCTCCTTTGGTCCACTGGTTGTTCAGGAGTGTGTGGCATAATTTCAACATATTTGTGAATTTTACAGGTTTTCTCCCGTTATTGATTTCTAGTTTCATACCATTGTGGTCATAAAAGATACTTGGTATGACTTCAATCTTTTTAAATTTGTTAAGATTTGTATTGTGACTTAATATGTGACCTATCCCGGAGAATGTTCCATATGCACTTGAGAAGAACATGTATTCTGATGTTCTCAGATGGAATGTTCTGTGTATGTCTGTAAGGTCCATTTGTTCTAACATGTAGCTCATATCCAATGTTTCCCCATTGCTTTTCTATGTGGATGACCCATCTATTGTTGAAACTAGGGGATTAAAGTTCTACTATTGTATTGTTGTCTACTTCTTCCTTTAGACCTGTTAGTATTTGCTTAATATATCTAGGAGCTCCAATGCTGAGTTCATATACATTTACAATTGTATATGTATTCAATTCACCAAGAAGGAACACTTTATCATCATGTAACGAACTTTGTCTCTCGTTACAGTTTTTGACTAAAAGTCTCTATTGACTTTATATAAGTATATAAAGACAAAGTATGTGAATTTAAATATATAAATATAGCCACCCCCACTTTCTTTTGGTTTTAATTTGCGTGGAATATCTCTTTCCATCCCTTTACTTTGAGCCTATATGTGTCTTTAAAGCTGAATTGAGCCTCTTATAGGCAGCATGTAGTTGGGTCTTGTTTTTTTTGTTGTTGTTGTTGTTGTTTTTTAATCATTCAGCTACTCTGTGCCAGAGCAATTAGGCAAGAAAAAGAAGTAAAGGTATCCAAATCAGTAAGAAAGAAGTAAAATTATCTCTGTTTGTAGATATTATAATATTACATTTAGAAAATCCTAAAGATTCCATCCAAAAAAACATGCGAATTAATACACACATTCAATAAAGTTGCAGGACATAAAATCAACATACAAAAATCAGTTGCATTTTTATACACTGTCAATGAACCATCTGAAAAAGAATAAAGAAAACAATACCATTTACAACAGCAGCAAAAACAATAAAATACTTAGAAATAAATTTAACTGAGGAAATGGAAGATCTGTACACAGAAAACTAAAAGACATTGATTAAGGAAGTTGAAGAAGACACAAATAAATGGAAATGGAAAAATACCTTGTGTTCGTGAGTTAACATAAAAACAGGTACGTAGACCAATGGAACAGAAAAGCAAGAGTCCAGAAATAAATCCAAGTATTTATGGTCAACTAATATTTGATGAAGAAGACAAGAATACTCAATGGGGAAAAAATAGTTTCTTATATAAATGGTGCTGGGAAAACTGGATATCTATGCTCAAAAAATGAAATTGGATGGGAGAAATGGGTTAAAGCGGTAAAAAGGTACAAATGTCCAGTTATAAGATAAGTAAGTTCTGGGGATGTAATGTATAGCAATGTGACTATATAGATACCAATACCGTATTGCAATATGACCTGTATCAAATCATTATGTTATATACCTTAAACTAATACAATGTTACATGTCAGTTATATCTCAATAAAGCTGCAAAAAAAAAAAAAATGCTAATCAATGGTCAAACAAACAAATGAACTAGAGAGCTTTCGTTAGCTTTACCAACATGGGTGTCATTGTTTTCCTTGGTAGGTTAAGTGTCAATGACAGAAGCAAAGTTAGGTTTCTATGTTGTGAGGAAAGGGTCTTTAGTATGGACTCCTTCAAGAAGCATAGCCATGGAGGAAAGAGATGGGACAGGGAGAAAAAAAATGTGTTTAAAAAAAATAGCTCTGCATCATAAAATGAACTACTAAGATGTTAATATAAGTTCTTTTCACTTCCAGCTATCTTTGGTAGCTATGTGTCTGTGTAATGTATTCTGAAAATACTTCGTTAGGTCTGGGATGATGATCACCCAACATTATAATGGCTCTTCTAAATGGTATGATTTTCTTTTCCTTTTTTCATAGCTTGAATTCTTTATAATGAGCATAAATTGTTTAAACAAAAGCAAGTGTCATTATCCCCTAAAGAAAATAAATTTTCTCCATACTTAGGGTGAATTGGTACTTAAGGTTATTTTATACAAATGGCATTTTTATTGATAAAGTCCAGGACAAGGAAACCCAGTGTCTATGTAGGTATCAAACTTTTTCCTGGACTCGGGGTTTTTAAAGGTAATTATGCTATCGGAATATCTAAAGAGAAATACAAGATGAAGGAGATTGGAAATTAACCCTAAAACTTATTCCACATGGCTAGAACCTTACATTGAATACTAGCTTCACAGTTTAAGATGCGGGATTTTAAGATGGAGGGAAATAAAGAGACCAGAACCCAGTGCCTTAAATTATAAATGGAAACTGAGGCCCAGGAAGGACCTGGCCAAGACCACACAACTGAAAGAATGGGAAGTCAGACCCTTGAATCTCGGACTCAGACTCCACCCACTAGGTCAAAGGGCTCATGAGTGACGTAGAGAATTTGGAGAACCTCAGAAAGGGCCAAGGATTAGAAAATAGGCGTAGAACAAAAGGCTGGAGAAGTTGGGATTATTTAAACTGGAAAAGAAAAGACTGAAGGGTTGCTTAATAATTTCCCACTACAAAAGGAACAATCTTTTTTATCTCTCCTACTGAAATAGATAAGTTTGGTCCACACTTTGCCCATGCTGTTTTTTCCACCTAAAATACTGCTTCTCTTTACTCCGCACCTACCCACATATAACTCCCCCTCCCCCAATGTCATTAGATGAGTCCCACTCTTTCTAAACCTTCCCTAGATGAACTTTATCCTCTTAGGTCTCCTCCTTTAGCACTGATGGCTGGGATGGGACCAAAAAGATTGACATTATGCCTGTTTCACTAGAATGTGTCTTACCCCTTCTGAGAGATCTATCCCAATCCTTCAATCTGTAACCCTACTGACTTTTATCATGGCCTAATAAAGCGCTTCACTTACAGTAGATAATAAATATTTGTAGAATTTAATTAAACCATGGCATTGTAATTATAATTTATGTTAAATATAAAACATATTCTGCTAATTGCAAATATTATTATTAAGTAGGATACAAACACTCTGTCTACTACTTAAAAAAAAAAAAAGGCATATTATCTATGTAGGAAATTTAAGAACCCAAAGCACAAGGTTGCACAGATGAACTTCAATCCTGAAGTTCAAGTCTGAGCCTTATGATTCTGTCATTATCTACACTGAATTACAAAGTATGTGTCTCTCAAATACACTTCTTCAAAAGATGCATACAGAGGTTTCATCTCTCGGTAAAGTTGATTTAAACTACTACAAAATCGGGGCACCTAGGTGGCTCAGCTGGTTGAGCATCTGACTCTTGATTTCAGCTCAGGTCATGATCTCGTGGTTCGTGGGATCAAGCCCCACAATGGGCTCTGTGCTGAGAGTGTAGAGCCTGCTTGCGATTCTCTCTCTCCCTCTCTTTCTGCCCCTCTCCCACTTGGGTTCATGGGCTTGCAAGCATTTTCTCTCTCTCAAAATAAATAAACATCTTAAAAAACCCCCCACAAAAACCCAAAAAACCACTGCAAAATCAAACTGATGAATCACTCAATTGATGAGATATTTGTAATGATTTTCTATAACATATAAATAAAATGAATAAATCAAATGAATGATTCAATGATCATATGATCAGAATATTCTAGTTCTATCCAAATAATGAGAACCACATGCAAAAGCCACCTTATCGCTCTAATGTTACAAAAGATGATTAACTATAGATGCACTCACTCTTTATGAATGACTAATCTATTATCTCTAATATTTATAAAATGTAACTTTTTTCAAATGTTTAATGTTACAAAAGATAATTAACTATAGATGCACTCACTCTTTATGAATGACTAATCTATTATCTCTAATATTTATAAAATGTAACTTTTTGCAAATGTTTCTGTAGCCCCCCCCCCCATTTTCTTATTTTTACTCGTCAGTGATACAGTGAAGAAGACAGGATGTCACTAAGTGACCTCAGCAGATAGAAAGAAAAAGAAATCACTTATAAGATACTGCATTCCTGCATATTTTAGATGATTATCCTTAAGGATTTTTACTGTTGTTTTAACTAAAACCACTCTAATTTCATGCTTCCAAAGTTTTACTTTCACCATAAAACATATGCCCGTGACTTGCCCTTTTATTAGCATGTAAATCTATTAATATAAGAAACATGATCTTTGGGATAATGAATTACTTGCTCTCCAGTAGAGCTCTCTAAAACGTTGCCTCTAAAATGGCCTTCCTGAGAGGCAGACCTCTTTAAAAAATTAATGGGGATCATGAATTAAGTTTGTGAAATTTGTAGCATTTCCGTTTAGTAATAGCTATTCTTTCCTATAGACAAAGATGGCATTTGGTGCCCTTTGGGATGTTTTCATGTCTAATAATATGAAATATAATACAATTTCAGAATAAGTAGAGCTTTTAAATGTCATTTAAAATATGACACAGCTTAATGAAAGGAAACAACCAAACTGTCTTTGTCACTTCAACATATTTCAGGCCTCTGCTTTGCATGACTTAAGGTTGCTTGAAAAACAGCCGTGCTCTAGTGCAGGAGGATTTGAGAGGTGGCCATGTCTGGAACAGAAAGTCCTCCTAACGTAGAGATGTACGTACTGTGAAGGTAATGAAGCTGACCCTTCAGGGACCTCCCTTGCACAGCGCTGTGAAGGCCACAGACGCTGGGCTATAGCGCCCTAGAAGGGAGAGCAAGCCAGCTTCCAACCAGGAAGCATTCCCATGTGTTCATTGTTGGTGAGCTGCCTAAAGAGATCTCTGAATCTTTGAGCCTTCCATAATTTGTTGTGATTTATTTTTCTCATTTTAACTTAGATCGCTTTTGTGACTTGGTGTATTTTTCCCTAGAGGGATCTCCAAATCATGTTTCAGGCCCCACAAAACAGCAAGAAGGATTTCTTTGCAAAGAAAATTTGTTTTAAAGAATCTTTTCAGTCGACATTTTCTGAGTTTCATTAGTTTCACCAATGCCCCCCCCCCCACCACTGTAATTTGTGTGAATGTAGGTAGACAAATGGTCTGCACAAATGGTCATTGGGATATCAGTGGTTAAACCCCAAATGCCAAAGGCAACTAAGCTGCAGAGGCAAATGAAAGCCCTAATTTAAAAGTAGCAGCACAGACCCTTAGAACAACAGGGGGATCAGTGCAACAGAATGACCCAGCAGATGTTAATTCCAACCTCACTACTAGGCAGGGTACTTCTATAGGGTCTGCCTGAGGTTCTGACGCATCAAACAAAAGTCAGGGGAAAAATCATGATCTACCCTGAAATCTGTCAGCACAAAGTGAATTCAGGGACATAGAAAATTCAGCAGCCAGTGCACACCATGACGAACAATGTGACATGGAGATTTAAACCAATATGAGAAAAAAGACATCAAAAAATTAGAGGGACCTCTGAGCACCATCTATCCTACTAATTCTATTCTGCTGAGCTAAAGCATCACAACTTGAACATGGATCCACTTCTGATGAACTGATACTCGTCAATTATCCCGTAAGAGGTGGGCTAATAACACATAAATAGCACTCAATAAGGGGGAAAAAAATCTCTTACTTTTAATTTCTTTTTTTTTTTGAAACTTTTTAAAATGTTTTTATTTATTTTTGAGAGAGAGAGAGAGACAGAATATGAGTGGGGGAGGGGCAGAGAGAGAGGGAGGCACAGAATCTGGAAGCAGGCTCCAGGCTCTGAGCCATCAGCACAGAGCCTGACTCGGGTCTCAAACTCATGAACCGTGAGATCATGACCTGAGCTGAAGTCGGACGCTTAACCGACTGAGCCACCCAGGTGCCCCATAATTTCATGACTTACTAGCATGTCTTGTACTGTAGAAAATTTGCCAACTATAACAAGGATATGGCAGTCCTGCATTGTAGTTAAGTTGGAGTATGTTATTTTTAAAAATAAATTCTTATATTTTATTATTTTTGTTTCTGAGAGACAGTGCATATGCAAGTGCAAGTGGGGAGGGGCAGAGGGAGACAGAGAGAGAGAGAGAGAGAGAGAGAGAGAGAGAGAGACTGACTCTTAAGCAGGCTCCATGCCCAGCAGGGAGCCCCACTCACAGCTGGATCCCACAAATATAATGACACAAATATAATGACCTGTGCTGAAATCAAGAGTCAGATACTTAACTGTCTGAGTCACCCAGGTGCCCCCAGCATAAATTATTTTCAAGTAATTTCTATCATCTGCATGAAACAAACTTTCAATATTTAAAATAAATCTGTTTTCTAAACATTTCCACAAAACCAAAAAGTCAGAACACCATCTTTTGAAAGAAAAAAATTACAAGTGCTGACTCTAATGGTTAAAAGGCATTAGTAGTGAGAGATGTTGGGAGTGTGGATGGGGAAGCGAGAATGGGAAGGGGAGGGGAGGGTATGGAGATGGGGGGTAAAGATCAAGGTTAAATCTAGTGAGAGGACTTTTTCAGGAGAAATTGCCTTCTAGCCAATGCCTTAGGACAGTGGTACTCCCCATAAAGGCCAAGGAAAGCTAAGGGTCTCTGAGACACTTTGAGGGTATTCAAAAACTCAAACTATTTTTATAATAATACTAAGAAATTATTTGCCTTTTCCTTGTGTTATTTTGCATCAATGGTGCAAAAGCAATAGTGAATAGAACTCTTGGTGGCTTAGCACAATGCAAAGCAGTGGTTCAAACTGTAACTAGTAAAATTTACCAGTTTTAATGTTATGTTATTGTACTAGTATAATACACATTGTATGTCACTGCCATTCACTGGCAGGGGGGAAAAAGCCAGAAAAGAGTTTCACTTTAAATGTCTGTTACAAGGCAATACAGATTATTAATTTTATTAAATATCATCCCTTTAATATACATCTTTTTAATATTCTGTTTGATTAAAGGGGTAGTATGCAAAAAGCACTTTTATTGCATACTGAACTATAAATGTCTCAAGGAAAAGCACTTGTAAGGCTGAGTTGTGAGCTTAATTAGCCACTTTTTTGAGAGAATATCATTTTACTTGAATCAGTGAAGAATCATGTTTCTCCAGACTTGGGTATTTGGCAGACATTTTCTTAACAATGCACCAAGTAAGATTATCACTTCAAGGAAAATAACTGACAGTTTTGCTCCCATGATAAAATTCAAGCTTCAAAGCAAAAATTAGAATTTTAGACAAATTGTATCTACAAGTGTAAGCTTGACAGCTTTCCAACGCTCAAAGACTTTTCTGATGAGATAGTAGTGATATTAACAAATATAATATTTTATGGTGAAGTATGCCAGCATTTGAAAGATCTGTACAACTCAGTGAATCAATATTATAAATGACCAATATATCATGTTATGAAATCATAAACGGGTAAAAGATATAAGATATCTTATAAGGTATAAGATAAAACAATAAATTTTAATAGCTTCATGATTCAACTACCTCTCAATACAGCATCAGGCTTCTCATGGGTCATGGGTCATGTATTACATCAGAAGTTGTCTGAATCTGCCCCATGGCCTACTTTTGAAAATGGAGTTTTATTGGAACACAGCCAGGCCTATGTGTTATACACTGTCTGTGGCTGCTTTAGGCCCAGACAGCACAGTTGAAGAGTTGTCACAGAAGCTTTTATGGCATATAACCCCCCAAAAACTTAAAAGAGGTACTGTTTGGCCACTTACAGAATCAGTTTGCTTATTACCCCTGTCTTAAATTAATGTTCCACAATTTACGCTGTTTCTACCTTTCTTATAAGGACACCAGACATGCTGGATTAAGGGCCCCCCCTACTCTAGTATGACCTCATCTTAAATCTTAATCACATCTGCAACAAACCTATTTCCAAATGAGGTCACATTCTGAGGTACTATGGGTCAGGGCTTCAACATATCTTTTTGAAAGATGCACTTGAACCCACACATTCATACATAAGAAAATTAGCTTTGAAAAGGAAAACTGAAATGGAAGAATTACGAACAAAGAAATTGTTAAACTATGTGAGTAAAACTAGAAAAAAATTGACTACTCTCTCTCAAAATAAATAAATAAACTCTGAAAAAGAAATGGGGGGGGGCTGGGTAGCTCAGTCAATTGAGCATCTAACTCTTGATCTCTCTCCCCCCACCCCCTGTCCTGCTTGCACTTTCTCTCTCTCTCTCAAAATAAATAAATAAATAAACTTTAAAAAACTTCTTTTTGAAGGAGTATGCAAGCACACGAGTTTGAAGGCCATGCAACAGTCTAGTCATTTCCTTCCAAACACCCTTAAGTCCTCTGTTCTCTCCTGTCATTGCACTCATCAGGCTTAAGTCTAACTCTGGTTCAACCCAACTAATTACCAATTCCACACCTGTACTCAAGCAGCTCACTGTCGCTGAAGAGAAACCTGAGACCATGCTGACTGGTTTCACATTCAATCCACGATTACAACGCTCTAGAGGATACACCACACTGCCTAGTGGTCCTACTAGTCTGGCATGTTCAACTACTTCACACCTTCTTTTCTTTCCTCAACATTCCTATCTCACTGCCTCCACATCTCAACTAGCAGCTTATAACTTTACTTCATAGCTCCTTGAGAAAATGGTTGGAATAAAATCAGACCTTTCTCATCTTCTCTCCAGCAACCTTCGTTTGTACCCATGCTTTGCCTCCCCACTTATCACTATGGTGACGTCGCTCCCGCAGAAGTCTGCATTCCTCTTATGCTCTGGGCCCTGTCCTCTCTCAGCTCCTTGAAGACACTGTCCCTAAAGTTACTTCCTCTTACGTGTATCATCACCAATACCTCTTTATATCACATCACACCCAT
Source organism: Leopardus geoffroyi (assembly GCF_018350155.1). Lineage (NCBI taxonomy): Eukaryota > Metazoa > Chordata > Mammalia > Carnivora > Felidae > Leopardus > Leopardus geoffroyi. The sequence goes on from NC_059326.1 coordinate 15,434,702, forward strand.
CAACTTAACAACGTGCTTTCATATATCCTGTCTTAAAAACCCCTCCCATCTCTCCACTTTCCTTCAGAGATGAACTTCTGAAAAGAGTCTTCTATGTTGCCATTTCACTTCCTTAGCTTACATTTTCCACCCAGTCCATTCCAAACAGACTTCCTTCACACCATTCCATGAAGATATTTCATTAAGGACAATGATAGTTTCCATGTTGCCAAATCCAATGGCTACTTCTCTCTTCTTATCTAATGGATCCATTGATCACTTCTTCCTACTTGATCTCTAATTTTGGAGTTCTCCCTGGTTTAGTGTTAGTTCCTCTCTCCAGTCAACAGACACCTTTAGGTACTTTACCTTGTGGTTAAAATACCAGTGTTATGCTAATGATTTTCTAATCTACATGTCAAACTTGATTTCTTTCCAGAAGGGCCTACTTCTTGCCATCTTCATTTTTATATCCAATAGATATCTTCAATCTAACTTGGTGAACATAAAACTTTGGATTCCTTTTTTTTTTCCTATTTATTTATTTATTTATTTATTTAGAGAAAGAGAGATGGAGTGAGGGAGGGGCAGAGACAGACAGAGACAGAGCTGGGGGGGGGGGGTGAGAGAGAGAAAGAAAGAGAGAATCCCAAGCAGGCTCGACACTGTAAGCACACAGCCGATGCAGGGCTCGATCCCATGAACCGTGAGATCATGACCTGAGCCAAAATTAAGAGTCAGACACTTAGTCACACAGAGCTCAGTCAGACTGAGCCACTCAAGTGCCCCAAGGATTTCTAATATCTCTATACCAGACTCTCAACCCCATTACCTGTATTCTGCCTTATATTCAGTCTCAGTTAATGGCATGATCATTCACTTAGTTCTTAAACCAAATTAAACCAAAATTGAGCAGTTACCCTTGATACCTCTATTTTTCTTATTACTTATATCTAATCTCCCCCCCCCCAAAAATCTGTCTTCTAAATCTTCAAAATATATCCATACTGATTGCTTTGAGAGCTGCTTTGTGGCCTATTAATTGGCTAGTTACTAAAAATGGTTAATAGATATTTAAGAAGAATGTGTATTCTCACTGGAGGGATGTTCATAAGATCAAGCTTATTAACTGTATTTTTTAAGTAAAATCTTCTATATTTTTACTAATTTTTGTCTTCATCAGGTTTTGAGATGAGTTTTAAAATACTCTAATGTTGGATTGTCTTCAGATAAATCTGGTAATTTTGACCTTTGTATATTTGAGACCTAATTGTTAAGTACACATAATTTAGAATTGGCTATTACTCAGTGAATTTTAACTGTTTATCATTTTATAGTGTCTCTTCTTATCTATAAATAATAATTTTTCCTCAAAGAATTTTTTCTAATACTAATGTATCTGCATCAAGACTGGTTTAATAAACTTTCTTCTATCCTTTTACTTTGGATGTTACTATATCCTTTTGATGTGGGGAACAAAGGGAAAAGGAAATGTAGATAAAATTAAATTTCCTTATAACCTACAGCCCATTGAAAAATACTTGAGGCAGGTAGAGTATAACATTCTTCCAGGAACTCCCAACTGTTTTAATGTTAATGTTTGCTAGAGGGGCAAACAACCTTAGCTTGAAAACAGCTAGGCCTCCAGGATCCTTGAGTCTTCTTTAGCTTATGAAAATCCTTCCAGAAACTTCCCTTGTCTTTACCTTCCCCAACTCCCAAGTATATAATCAACTGCTCATCACGATCCCAGTGTAGCTCTTTCTGCCCATGGGTCCTGTCCCCGTACTTTAATAAAACTGCCTTTTTGCACCCAAGACATCTCAAGAATTATTTCTTGGCTGTTGGCTCCAAACCCCAACACTTCAAACTACATCACTTATATTTTAGATAATTCTCTTCTAACACCTCTTATCTGGTTGACAATCTTGGCCTTCCAACTGGAGAGTTTAGTGCACTTACATTTAATATTATTACTGGTATATTTGGAATTATTGCTATCCCCTAATCATTCCTGTGTGTGTGTGTGTGTGTGTGTGTGTGTGTGTGTGTGTGTGGTTAATGTTACTTGTTTTTTCTCCTTGACTTCTTTTGGAATGAATTTTTTTTTTTTTTTAATGACACTTTTTCTCAGTCACTGTTTGGAAGATATACTTGTACTCTCAATTTCTATTCTCTGAGAGAATACTCTTAAAATCTTAAGCTAGATATTAAACTGAAAGTCTAAAACTATTCAATATCCCTATTATTCTCCTAAATATCTTAGATAACTTGTGTTTTGATAGCTACCCTATCTTATATTTATTGTTATTTTCCTACTTTAGTTTTATGTTTAACACTCAGTTAATATATTTCTTTATGGTTCTCTGTAGTCAATTTTTTTATTTTATATATACATATTTTTCAAAGTTTATTCTTTTATTTTGAGAGAGGGAGCATGAGCAGGGGAGGGACAGAAAGAGAGGGGGAGAGAGAATCCCAAGCAGGCTCTGCATTGTCAGCACAGAGCCTGACAAGAGGCTCAATCCCATGAACCATGAGATCATGACCTGAGCTGAAATCAAGAGTTGGGTGCTTAACTGACTGAGCCACCTAGGCACCTCCTCCTTAAGAAGAATTTTGAAAACCTATGTAACCTTCACATATTTTTTAAGGTAACATCTAAATTTCAAATTTATGTTGAAATATGATACACAGTACTTTTTGACACATAATACATTTTGATATATCACTTTTTAGAAAATGTAACTGCCAGAGGCCATTGGTAATGTTATAACAGAATACTACAGACCAGGTGGCTTATAAACAACAGCATTTATTTCCCACAGTTATGGCAGCCAGGAAGTCCAAGATCAAGGCATTGGCAGATTTGGTGTTTGGTGGGAGCCCACTTCCTGGTTCAGAGATGGCCATTTATTCGCTGTGTCCTCACATAAGGGAAGGACAAGGGAACTCTCTGGGGTCTCTTTTATAAGGACACTGATCCCACTCATTAAGTTCCACCCTCATGACCTAATCACTTCTCAAAGTGATTAGGCCCCACCTTCTAATGTCATTACACTGAGAACTAAATTTCAGCTTATGAACTTTAAGAGAATGAAAACATTCAGTTTATAGCTGTAAGCAATGAATTTTAATACTATATAAATTTGGTATCTACCATCATTAAAAATACATTTAAAAGCGCTTCTTAAATTGAAATTTTATCATTTTCCTTCTACGTGAACTTATACTTCCAGTATACTTACTCTCCCTGACAACTGAATTTTATAACATATTTTTGTATTCACAAGTTTTTTATTTATCACCTTCACACATTTCTCTGCAACAAACATGTATATAAACTGAAGTTTAATGTAATTTTTGTATTTTCTTTGAGCATAAGGCTCTGAGTGTTGAAATTTGTCTTCTAGATTAGTTGCCATTATAATTATTATTAATATACAATGAACTAAAACAATTTTCAGATATTAAAAACTTATAACCAAAACATAAATATATTTTAAAATTTGTTAAGTAACTATTAAACATAAAAACTAACATTTTATTGAAAGTTCTTCTCTTTAAGGCAAATGACACTTTTTGCCAATTAATTATTTCATCCATAGGTAAATGTTACTTATTTATAGATTAAGTTATAGGAATATACACAATTAATTACATTTTTATTTTTCATTGTTATACATATGTACTGAGAAACTTTGTTCTCATAACTAAGTAGATAGCAAGGGAAGAATTATAAAGCAATGCCACTCAACTCCTTGAACTCCTTCTGAGTTGAAAATCAAAAAATGTCATATAAAGACCTATCATAAGAAACATAATTACCATCTAACAACTCAATTTATTGGAAGGAAAGAATTAGAAATCTCCTAACTTGCAAAGGGATTTTTTATCTGGTTATTAGAATCATTTCCCCCACCTCAATTTCTGGGAAGTACACCAAAAAAGCTTTGCCAAGACTTATCTGAATATAAATTACATGAGCTATTCTTTCACTTAGAGGAATTTTGTTTCATCCAAAATATTCAGGAAGAAATTTAGAAAAGTGAATATTATTAATTTAATTACAACTCTGTCAATACAATATGTTTGATAAAATGCTATGTAATCATGCTTTTTTCACTAAACCTCTTATACTTTGAGGTAACTCAAAGTGGATACAACAAGCAGTTGTAAAAAATAATACAAGTTCTCCTCTGCCCTTTATTTGGTTTCCCCCTCTAATCACATGTTTTTAATACGCTTTCATCAGTACCTCCAAGCTGTAGATTTAGCTCATTCAGTATATGGAAAAAGTATATCCCACAATCCAACTGACAAAGCCAGTACTCAATGTCCAATCAAGCAGCAATATCAGAATTCGTTCCTTTCAGAAAGAAGTTGACTTCATTTTAAAATAATGCAATGTATGCATTTTTAGGATATTATTAAAATATGAGAAAAAATTGCAGCATATTTTGTTAGCTAGGTTACTTGCTTCTGCAGATAAGATTTAAATGATGTACAATTAATAGAATCATTTCATAATCATCTCCTAATCAGCTATAATAAAAACAAGACAATAACAACATTGTTTCTCAATATTTATTTTGTGATGATGCAGTGTAATGAATAGCTGAAATGGTAAGTTTTTTATGACATGAGAAATGTGATAAAAACACACTTCCCCTACTTTGGTAAGTGAACTGTGCACATGAGGTAAGCTTTGTTTTTGATCCTTTTGGAATGTTTAATGTAAAGTTAATATAAAATCAGAAATAATCCTATTAATTTTGTTAGATACAGTTATCTTAAATATAAATTCAGACCTTTCCTCTGAGTTTATTAAAGGAAAAAAGATACATATTACTAAAATTCCACCAGTCCAGCAGCCAAAATATAGTATTATTTTTTGTTAATAGGAGGTAGAAATTATTGAACATTTTATAAGATGAATATTAATAGTAACTGGAACACATATTTCATTATTTGGTAAAAAAAACTTATTTTTAACTATCTTATTGGAAAATGCACATGAGCTTTTTTCACCTTAGTTTTTCACCACAGTTTTTTCACCTTAAATATCTTGAAGACTCAGTAATCTTAAAAAGCATTCCACTGGTATTTATAAGAATCAACATCATGAACCTATTCTACTCGGGCAGTGCAAAGGTTCTTTTTGTTTTAGAAAATAAAAAGTCCCAGAAGTGTGGGGAAAGAGTAGCTTTACAAGGGAGAGACCTGACAAACACTACCTGAGCCAGGTGATCAAGGTCAACATCAACGGTGGGAAGTCATGTTGATTGTAGGTACCCTGGATATGATGTGATGAGAATGGCACTTTATCTCTACAGCCTTCCTCCCCAATCCCTATAATTCCAGTCTAATTATGAGAAAAACATCAGACAAAATAGCTGACCAGTCTCCTCAAAACTGTCAAGACATCCAAACCAAGAAAGCTGAAGAAACTGTCATAGCCAAGAGAAGACTAAGGAGACATGATGCTTAAAGGTAACGTGGGATCCAGGAACAGAAAAAGAATATTAGATAAAACTAAGAAAATCTGAATGAAATGTATGTTTTAGTTAATAATACTGCATCAATATTGGTTCACTAGTTGTAAAAATATGCCATAATAATGTAAGATGTTAATAACAGGGGAAACTGGGTATGGGTATATATAAGAACTCTGTACTATCTTTGTAATTTTTCTGTAAATCTAAAATTGTTCAAAAATGTAAAAACTTTACTTCTTAAAAAAGTACTAGGGATAAGTATCTTGAATACCTAAGGTAAAAAAGAATTAAGCATATAAAAAGTATAAGTGTATGTGTTTAATTTTCAGCATTTTTTCCCTTGCTTTGCTCTCATATAATTCTCCCTCCAAACTGATAACAGACCAGAGGTAAAAGTGGCAGAATCATTAAACAAAAATTTTTAATACCACCACCCCATTTCTACCCAATATCTGAATTCAGGACATCCCAACATGGCATATTATTTATACTTAATGCTGTTTATAAGACCATGTTTCCCCTTAACCAAAATACACAGAAGACAGAAATCAGGATAATCTTAAGGGTTTTAATTATTTTTTAACTTCCTCAAAATTAATATTTTGATTTATTATTTTATTTTGTACCCTGAGGTTTTATAGTCCAGTTGAACACACCCTATAGTAAGATTTGGGATCAGTGAAGTATATGCCTTTTCATGTGTAGCAGGAGGAGTATTATAAATGCCTATGAGCTCTCAGGTAGATCAATTTAAGAAAAATAGTCAATACAAAGGTTGATGGTTTCCTTAAAACAATCTCTGCAGAAGTCTTTCCTTTGGAAAATCTTCCTGTCCATTATGGCCACCTAGTTTGAAGACCACTGGAATGGTGAACTGTGGAATCCCAGATGGATAGAAATGAGGACAAGAGGGTGATTATCACTGGAGAAAAGCAGCAGGGCCACTGGTTTAGAAGCCTTGTTGGAGTCGAAGTTGAATTCCTAGCAAGGTCAAAAAAGGAAAACAAACAGAACAAGAACAAGATGATGACAAACAAAATTTGTTTTAAAAAAAAAGAAAGAGGGGTGCCTGGGTGGCTCAGTCGGGTAAGCCTCTGACTCTTGATCTCAGCTCAGGCCATGATGTCACAGTTCATGAGTGTGACCCTGCATTGGGCTCCATGCTGACACTGTGGAGCCTGCTTGGGATTCTCTCTCTCTTCCTCTCTCTCTGCCCCTCCCCCGCTAATGCACTCACTCTCTCTCTCTTTCTCTCAAAATAAATAAATAAATGTTAAAAAGAGAGAAAAAAAGAAAGAGAGAGAAAACAAGGGAAAACTCAAGCCAAGAGTTTCCGCATGCTATTTGGATGGGAGAAAGTACCAGGACCACCAGCATGTTCTGGAAGGTCTGTTTTCTCAGACATCCTCATGATGACCAAGTCCATTCCTGCTCAAGTCTATCTTGTTCATGACTGTGTACAAGTTCCCAGCACATGGGAAATACTCAGTAGTTATTTGACGACTAATTGAATGGATTTAGTAAGTTTACACTGCAAGGTACTATTCAGGGAAAATTTTCTCTACCTATCTGCCTTGTCTATAAGTGCTAGAAGTGAAAATAAGATGACCATATTTATAGTTTAACAGCACCATTTTCCGAAACGTATTAATTACATGTACTTTGTATAGAAATATCTCCTTGAGCTTTTCTAAAAGACATTTTTAACACATGGAAAAAATAGTTCACTCTGCAATAGTAACCCTATTGGGTCCACTGCTCTTCCCTCCCCTTTTCCTGAGGGGCTAATGGAAGTCTCACGCTTTATAATTCTGCACATGAAATACTCTGCTCATATTTACTGTTCTGAAAACAATCAAGGTCCAATTCTGTTTTCTTCTTTTCTTGACTTTACAGCACATTTCCTCAAGAAGCATATTTTCTCCGGCTACTGATTACTGATTCATTTTCACCTGGACGTCGGGGGCGGAGGTGCCTGCACACCAGCTCTCCACCTGACAGTCAATGCCATTCACCCACAACACTCTTGATAAGAATTCCTCTGAGTAAAGCCACAAAATAAGGCAAAGGATATAGCAGATGCGTTTAGCTCAGAAACATTTCAGTAACAATCTTCTTCTATTTTCTTACAGATGATCAACTCTAGAATTGTCAAGCTAGACTGTTGTTGGTTTCTTTTTTTAAGTAGGTTCTCCAGCCAAGGTGGGGCTTGAACTCACCCCAAGATCAAGAGTTGCATGCTCCACCAACCGAGCCAGCCAGGTACCCCTATACTGCTGGGTTTTTAACTGTTTTGCCACAAGAGCAAATATATTTTAGTCATGCTGAAGGTTCCTGCCTAAGTAGATGTTCCCAATAGTATTTGAGGGTTACACTGAGAAACGGATAGCAAAACTCTCTTGCCAGGCACTGGGAATTCCCAGTGCCAGGTATTATGGGGTAGAATTCAGCCTAAATATTTCACACACCTTTAACTCTTCCCGAACTCAACGCCCCCCCTCCCCCAACTTCTTGCTAATTCCTTCAAAGTTAGCTTTTCTATCTTAATACCTTCAGTTGCCATTTTGCTGTTATGAAATTCTAATCCGTGTCAAGGAAAACCCATCTTTGAGAAGTACCTAAGTGCCACATTATGAACTGCAAAGCTCCCACAGAGCAATTTAAAATGATGAATATCCTTTTCAAACATCCTTTTCAAAATTGCACATGGACTTCAGCCAGTCACAAGACAGAGATGTGGAGGATGCATTAAACTCCCCATCTGTTCTTCACATTGCTCATCATTGATTTATAACCCACAGTAAGTCATTTGGCCACACAAACAGAGCTGACAGGCAAGTGCAACACCCAGCAGCTGAGGTGCAAATCCTACGAAAAGATGCATCTGTGGCATTAATATTTTTTTCCTCCCTGCACCCTGATGTGACGCACTGCCATTCCAAATACAATTCTACCCACTATTCTCAGAAACACAAACAAACCAACCAACCCTGGGGTACATTTTAGACTTTGAGAAAATAAAGCTCCTCAGGGATAACTTCAGACTTCTGCTTTCATTAAAGCAGCTTCAACACATTTTCGCTCCCTTCAAACACGGCAGCAAGTGTAAATTTCTTCCTTCCTGTGTCATGTCCTATTAACAGAATCACTGTTTTTGCTTTCTAGACTGTGTACCATTCACTGATTAGGTGAGACATAAAGATATTTCCTTTTTCACAAGCCATGAGAGGGCACCGTGTGTTGCAGGAGATTAAACAAAGGCCACAGATTCATGCAAGTAACTCCAAGGCATAATTAACATTGGTGTGATTTCGGAGCATTATCTCAAAGTAGGCATATGGGATAGCCACCTTCCTCTGACACTTCAAACCGGCCCTATCTTCTATAAGAGCTGAAGGGTAACAAAAATTATGCAAGGTTATACCGTGGAACTGACAGAAGGCCGAATGTGAAGTGGGAATGTTTGGTGTTAGTGTTCACCTTGTTGCACAGCTGCCATTTTGGCCCCACTGACCCTTCATGTTGGCAGCCACCAGGATTTTTCCCTTTTGGGAATATTCCATAGGACATTTCTTCAGAATGTTCCAGGGACCTCTCACTGACATTTTCTATTATCTTCTCTCTACCCTTCCCTTCCTGTGCCCTATACCTAGCTTCTGTTCTATACCTAGCTTCACCCATAAATATCAGACCCCTAACAGTTCCAATTTAAGAACAAACTCATGTAATATGCTCAGATGCTCATAGCTAACACAGAAACACCTCTGGTTTTTCACTCCCACAAGAAACTACAGTACATTTTAAACTGGATCTTCTAATAAACTGTTAATTTTAAGCCTAGAGAAAGGTTCTCCTGCTGGAAATTTCAAGTAAAATAGGAAAAAAGAAAGTACGTTTTTAGAGAGGAAGGTCAGTGACTTCTAAGATATACTATTTGACTATTGTTTCCTGGGTCCTAGCCATTTCATGCCTGTAATCATTGGAACGCTTTGATCCTAGAGAACAGAATCTTATCCTTGTTACTTCAAGTAAGAAGGGAGTTACTATAAGGATACATATCGCAATAAGAGCAACTGGAATTTTAAAGGACCCCAGAAATAGCCAGGGTTAATCAGCTTCACAGAAATAGAAATGTAGTTTGGAAACTGGAAAATAGTTCAGGATCCAAGACAAATCCAAGGACTGGGTTAACTTGGGGTCCTCTTGAGAGCAGGGATTCATCTGTTTCCTCACCATCATGGGGACTCAGTTCCTCTTGGCTTCTGTATCCTTGCTGCTCTGAGCCAACCACCTCTCCTCTGCATGTATGTAGATTTCTGCTAACTCATTACTTTTGCTTATTCATAACTTCTGCTTACTCATAATTTCAGCCTACACACGGTCCTTGCCGTCTCATAGTCCAGGGGTTGTGTCGTTAGCTTCTGTTCTGGATTCCAACTGACCACCTCTAATATTTCCAGTTTGAATGTCCTAGCAGGAGAAGTTACCTGAACCAGTTAATTAGCATTCTTCTTATTGAGGTGGAGCCTTGATACCCAGCTTCAGCCAAAGTATTCTTAGCTAAGAATCAAGTTGGCTGGTTTAAGCAAAAAAAGGAATTTAATGAAAGGATATTGGATCAGAGAAATGCTCAGAGAATGAACACATGAACAGAAACAGAGAGGCTGAGCACCCAGAATCCCAACCAATCATACCTCCAAATCAAACAAGTGGGAACACTATTGCCATCACTGAACAGTAGGAGCCACAACTCGTAACTGACACCTGGGCACTGAAGACCCGATGTCACTGATTGTCCCCCTTCCCCTGCTGGCCCTAGGAACTGGATGTTGTTGCATTCACTGCCACAAAGCGCTCTTCTTATCTTAGCTCCCTTGTACGACCAATTTCCAATTCTATCTCTAAGGAAGGTACATTTGATGGGCCAAGTCTAGGTCACATGCTCTCGCTCTAGCTGCATTGGGGGTTGGGGTGGAGATGGGAAAAATGAGAATGTGCACGTGGCCTTTTTGGCTTCACCAATTAAGCCCATCTCATCTGCTCAGGAACAGAACATGGCTCCTCACTCAGCAGAGGACTGTGGGTAGGGTGGGCATTTTGATTGGCTGGTCCAAGACAACCTCATAACTGAAAAAGTAAAGGAAATTCTTTCACGTGCTCTATTGGCTTGACGCCCCACACAGCACGCTCAGATTCAATGTAGGTATTTATATGTTTGTCTGCCTGATTGGATCAGAAGCATTTTAGGGCAGAGACTGTCTTCTTTATTTTTATCTCCCCAGTGCCTGGGGCACCACTTGGCATATAGCAGATGCTCCAAAAATGTCTGTTGAATTTAATAGCACTTAAGGTCCAGGAATTTGTCCATAGTGTTAGATAACATAAATTTCTCCATGTTTTGGGGAAGACTGTGATTTAAACAAACACACACACACACACACAAAAAACAAAGGACTTATTGACACAACATGAAAATGCAAAAGAAGTAAAAATTTTTATGACCTACCCTCTTCTCAGTTACCTCAGTTCCTCTACAGGGCAAAGAGCTCTGAGATTGTGGAACATGAGAACTGTTTGAAAGAAGAGAGATTAAGGCATGAAAGAGAGGATAGAGTTTGGGGAGGGAATATCAAAAGGGGGCAGAGATGACGGGATCAAGCAAAGGGGGGCAGAGAATTAGTCTAGGGAGTATTGGAAACAGAACACAAGCCTTCCTGGAAGGAAATTCGAGAATGGGCAAAGTAATTCTGAATGTTGCCTTGATGACAGCACCAAGAAGGAAAGACAGAGGCAGCATTTTTATGCACTCATTATATGCAAGACAATATAGCTAGGAACTGTGTGTGTGTGTGTGTGTGTGTGTGTGTGTGTGTGTGTTTAAGTTTCACAACAACCTATGAGAGTGGGTCTGTTATTTCTATTTTATACATAAGGAAAATAAGACTCAGAGAGGGTGACTGGCTTAATCACACAGATAATAAGTGACAGCATCAGAATTTAATGATTCTCCATCTGATTCCAAATTCCACTCTTAAAAACAACAGCAACAATGACAAAACCAATCCACCCATCCCTGAGTAAGACAGAAAAGGATCAGAGGGACAGTTTGAATGATCATGAATGATCATCCTAAAAGCTAGGATTGTGTCTCCAAACTGCCTGCAAACTCCCAGTAGCTTGAATGGTGCCTGACCTACTTTTGAAAACTTTCTATGTAAGTAAATCTGACAATTAACATTTTTGAGATCTTTTATATATGAAATTAAAAAATAACGAAGACAAAAGAAGCTTTACCTCTCATACTGGTTGTTTTTTTGTTTTTGTTTTTTCACAGTTTGTGGTCATTTGCTTCAGTAGCCATAGGCAATTAAGTTCAGGAAATGTCAAGAAAAGCCTTACAGATTACGTATTTATTCCTTACTTCTTTTGTATTGAAACACAATCAGTATATAAAAACCAAAAATTTCTTGGATATTACTATTTATGATGAGGTTACGTAAAAAATCTAAAGTAGAGGGGCGCCTGGGTGGCGCAGTCGGTTAAGCGTCCGACTTCAGCCAGGTCACGATCTCGCGGTCTGTGAGTTCGAGCCCCGCGTCGGGCTCTGGGCTGATGGCTCAGAGCCTGGAGCCTGTTTCCGATTCTGTGTCTCCCTCTCTCTCTGCCCCTCCCCCGCTCATGCTCTGTCTCTCTCTGTCCCAAAAATAAATAAACGTTGAAAAAAAAAAAAATTAAAAAAAAAAAAATCTAAGGTAGAACACTGAAGGATATAGATGGATGTGACAAAACTCATGGGAGTGGCAGGTGAATGGGTCAAATTTAGAATGCAAACAGAAGTGTGTTGGGAGAGAATCTGAATCTCTGAATTCAGAGAATCTCTGAATCTGCCCTCTTTTCCATACAGCTCATTGCACTGCCCTGCATTTTACATGATACAAAAGATTCACAGAGAAAAGATGAACACAAACTCACAATTCCCCTGGAGAAGGAAGAGGGAGCAATAGAGCCTCTGCCCACTTACCAAGGGGGCCTCAGAATCTGTCCCTACCTAGAGAACCAGTGCACATGGGCACAGCCAACATAATCCCAGGAGAAGGGCGCTGGTAAGTAGGAGTAGTTGTGCACGTGTAAATGGTCACTAAGACGTGTGCATCATCCTTCTATACTGATTTGCATGACTCATTTTCCTAGCCATAGTTGGACCCCGCTCAGGGTGAGTGCAGCAGGACAGGAGGGAGCAGGGACTGGAGGAAAAGGAGCCATACCTTCACAGGGGCTCAGCCCTTCACCAGGCAAATAAGTCAGAGCCAACTGGATTGTTGAATTGTCAGAGCAGAAGAGACCACAGACATCTTAAATGATCAGTTGAAGTAAGTTTTACAGTAAAAACAAAAAACAAACAAAAAACAGGCATCCAGAGTCTTTAAGTGAAGATCACGAGGCTGCTTGGTAACCGAAGTTCGTCTGGTCATTGAAAGGCTCCCTCCCTTCCCAGAGTTCTTTTAAGGTCTATGACCCTCTCTAAGCCAGTTACCCCGTAGGGACTTTTACGGTTGCCGGTTTCCCTGGCAGTGATGGAGACTGCGATCCCGTTCATTTCATCTGATGGTTTGGCAGAGGATTCAGAGGGGAAAGAAGAGAAAAGCACGGAAGGAGAGACGCGTGAGGCGAAGCCGACACAGGATGGGGCAAAGTCCTCATGCTGCTCAGAGCTGGGCTTGCTGCGATCGACCGACCGGGGCTCGCGGTTTGGAGTGGGGGCTGCGCGGGACTCATAATAGATGTTTGAGTAAGAAACTTGGCAGGAAGCAGATGCTTTCACCTGCTGAGAAGTTCCTGAGCCCCCCAAAGAAACTGCACCCCCATAACTCCCCCCCCCCCCCCACACACACAAAGTTAAGGGCACCACACCTGCCTTCCCCAGATGGGGCTCCCTGTGCGAACGCCTCCTCGTCCTCCAGGATTTTCCAGCGCGGGCTCAAGCTCCTCCCTCGCCGGAGCGGGGCTGCTGTCCTCCAGCCAAGCGCCAGCCAGAGCAGCGGCTGGGGGGCGGCGGGGAGTGGGCCCCGCTCGCAGCCATTGGCTGTGCGGGCCGCAGGGGCGGAGGGAGACCCGCGGTCCCGCCGACTCGGCGGCCCCGGCTTCACTCCAGCTGCGCCCGCCGCCCGCCCGTGCGCTCCGGCAGCTCACCGCACGCTGCGCCTGACTTCCCCGCGGACGGCTTCGCGGGCGCGGATCGCAGAGACCCGGGGGCCTGCGAGGAGCTTGGCACCGCCCTAGTCCCACCCGGGGTGCCGGAGCGCGGCCGGGGAGGTCGGATCGTCCCGACCCGCAGGTCAGTGACAGGCTCCCGACGCCGCCCGCGCGCGGAGGCAGAGGAGTGGGGAGCCGGGGACGCGCGGGGTGCCGAGCGCCGGAGGAGGGCTCGCCCTCGGCGGAGAGCGCCCCGACTCCTCGCGTGGGGCGGCCTCGAGTTGCGGAGCTTCCACTCCCTCCGGAGCCGCCTCCCAGACTCTCCCCGGTTCCCGGAGGTTTGGCTCCTTCCCTGGACACCCCGAATCCATCCCATTTGTGGCTAGCCGTGTCCTTTGCGGCCCCCAGCAACCTCCGCAGGTCGGAGGTTCCAGATTCTCGGGATGACCTCCCTGGGCGACGTAATGCCCGTGGCCCCGGGAGCACCCGCTTTTGTCCCGGACCCAGAGCGCCGGGAGGACCTGCCCCCGCGTCCGCTGCTGCACAGATGGACTCCTCTGTGCAAGTGTAGACAGTTCTACACTTTGCAGAACGTGTTTCTAGGTGCATTGTTTGCTTTTGCCTTTGTGGTTCGTGCGGTCACCTCTCCGGATTTCCAGGGTCATCCGGCCATTCCTTTACTCGCCACGCGCACACTGCCCGCTTTGCATCTTCCTGTGTTTGCGGGAGTCTTTTCACCCATCTTGGGTGGCTTCAAATCCGGGGAAGTTTTACCTGGTGCTGAACACTTGCGTTCCCCAGCGGTGGCTTCCGAGTTCCCGAAGAAGCCAGCCGCGCCAGCTACTTTCCCCTTTTCCCGGGTCTGAGGAGATGCTGGAATCCCGTGTTTCCCTGTCGAGGTGCGTGGATTACGGACAAATGACATCCTAGATGATTTAGAGAGAGGTGTGTGATGTGCCCCACTCCGGGTAGCAGAAGGATGCGTTCATTCACAGAAACATCTTGTTGAGGACCAGGTTTGTGGCTGTACCTGCGCGCTTTCTGCCGCTGCATGCCTGCGGCCCGCCAGGCTTGGGTTGGTGTCAGACTCCGGGGGCAGGGTCTGTTTCCTAACCTCCTTCAGGTCCTCTGCCTGTTAAATTTCCTTCGTTATTTATTTACTTATTTATTTATTTTACTGAAGTGTGTAAGTACTTAGGTGGTTCTTTGTGGTGGATAATAGGATCCTATGGTTCTGGACATTCTCAAAGCCTTTTGGTCCAGTCTACGCTGTAGGTGCAAAGGGAGAAACCCGCAACGATTACGCCCTGGGGCCAACCCCAGGGACCACTCCTCAAGATGTTTCTCCTCTGGAGCTTTTTGCTTTACATTTTCTAGATTCGTTGTCAGACAACAGCCGATCAACAGAAAAAAAGCAAGATAAGTGATAGCGTTTTCTTAAACGGTTTACCTCCTAATGCAGTCTTGATGCCCAGTGCATCCCCCTTAAAAAAAAAAAGGTATTTAATTAGCTTAAAGTATGCAACTAGTCTGACTGTTTTAGCTTATTTGTACTCTAGCTCCTACAGATTCTTAAATCTATTTCGTGACTAAAATGCTTCATTTCGCTAAGTACAGAGGCGTCTTGTCCCCCTACCCCCACCATCCCACATGTACACAGCACCGCGCCTAGTTATAATCAGCACCTAGTTGATCCCTTGATGCACATCGCTCTCTGAAGTGTGTATTAGTGAGTCCAGCTCGTAACCAAGTTGCACTGCCACCACTCCCACAGGGCACGTCCTTCGAATGCTGGGCACTGTGGGGATGGAGAGCCATCTGCCAGCCTCCGAACATTCTGGGAATATGGAGCTCCAGAAAATGGGTGGGGTATTCCATTTCTGTGTTTTGATTTTGAGGCTTATTACTTCTTTGGGTTATGTATTTATTATTTTTGATTCTTCTACATAAGGCAGACTGCTCTGAAGAGCTCCACACTTGCTCATGGTTCTCATTAAAGAAGATTCCTGTAAGGTAAGATACATTCCATTTTCCCTGCTGTTAGTGCAATTCAACAGATTTCATTTGATGTCTATGATGTGCAAAAGCTTGTCAGGGGTTAAGAGATAAATAATGGTGTGATGACATACGGCATCGAATCCATAAGAGGGTTTATTTGCAGGTTTCCTATGACTTTTTTTTTTTTTAATGAGGGCAGATGAAGGAGGGCAGTTGATTGGTAAGAATGATTAACCATACTAATCATTAGGTAATGTGGAGTCATACATTTATTCTTTTTTTTAAGTTTATTTATTTATTTTGAGAGAGAGAGAGAGCACACACATGCACACAAATGGGTAGGGGCAGAGAGAGAATCCCAAGCAGTCTCCGCACTCAGTGCCGAGCCCGACATGGGGCTCAAACTCATGAACCATGAGGTCATGACTGGAGCCAAAATCAAGAGTTGAACGCTTAACTGACTGAGCCACCCAGAAGCCCCCATTTTTTCTAAGAATGAAAGATTAACCCATCACAAGCAAAACTCTCTGATTTGGCCTCTATGTAGATCTATGTCAGCCCATTTGATAATATCCCTTCTTCTCTAGGCTTGCTCTTCTCCTTGCACTTGTATTTTAATATCTTTTTCTTTTTTTTTTTTAAGTTGTAGACTTGAAGCATTTTTATATTTAATTTGTTATTAGGGAGAAGCAAAACTTAAAATTATAATTGAGTTTTTTTATTCTGCTCCTTTGAGTTTTTAAAATAGTAATTTAAGAACCTGGAAAACTATATTCCTAAAAGTCCCTTGACATCAGGTACTGTGTAGGTCTCACTTGCCTGGCTCTTAGCACTGATGAGCCATTCAGTAAACGTCTGCTAAATGAAACCAGAACCCAAGAAAGTAGTGTTGCAGAAGAATGCCATTTTCTTCAAGTAGACATGTGTGGAGCATATTATATTATTATATTACTATGTCAATATAAAGCATCATGGGCTTAACTTTTATTATTGTTATTATTCCTAGTGACAGCTAAAAAAATACTAAAGCCTTTAACTTAATTAATGGAATAGGGAACATAACAAAGAAGCAGCTCAAACTAAGTGCATGAATTGGCAAGATTCCTTTTAGCTAATGGATGTACCTAGAGAAATCAAGCCAAAGACATGGGTGCAGAAGTCCGTGATATGTACACATGTGGACCAGCCTTTGATTTAGAACTCAGGAAGTCTATCTATGCATTCACTGACCATGTCAGATCTAGGACAGCAGGCTGATGAGCCAAGTTCTGGGAGCCCTTCAGTTCTGATTGTGTTTTGTGGCAGGTGTGCCTATGGTATATAGTGTTCTGAGTTACTCAGTCTCAAGACACAGTATGCCTCCTTCAGGAGTTCCTATGTATAGGATCCATGCTCATGTTCACATTTGGAACCAGAAAGTAATCACTGTTTAGTCTAATAAGTTTTTTGGCAACAACAAAAACCATAAAAAAAAAAGTGGAGATTCTGAATAGTCAAGTAGCCATATACAATGTAATAGTATCTCTAAGCATGAAATGGCACAATCCAACCAAAACAGTGCCAATATTTCAAAGCTCTGAATTTATATCAGGAACAGGATAGACTGCCATTAGTATTTCCTGAATTCCTAATTTTTAAATTCTCACCTATTAAGTTATATTAAGATGGGAAATCAGTGGGCCCAGATTTATAATTTACATTATGGGCTTGATTGTTGACGCTGTTGATGTTGTTGATATTTTTGACTGTTTGATAGTGTTATAGACAGTAGTGAATGGGTATGGAAATTATAAGCCTGTAATACTTGCTAAACAGGGTAACTTAAAGTAAAATACCCGTGTATAATTTTTGATGTGAAACAAAAGGATAGGTGGCTGTTAGATCCTGTGTCAAATTCAGAAAGACACGAAGATGACTTATTCCAAGGTTAAAACACCAAGACAATTCATTCAACATATAAATTTGCTCCTTAGGGAAAGCCAAAATAGCAGCTTTCCTGATTAATTTGCCACAGTGGTCTGATACTGATTAGAAGTGCCTGGTAATTTATTAACTATTGCCCATTAAACCAGTTTGGTTCTTAATCACTTTCAATTTCCCCTGTGACCAGGATTCTAGCAGAGGGATCTACTCTTCTCTTTTCTTAAATAAAACATTCACGGTATCCCATAAAATGCAACTGTAATACAAAGAGCAGTTAAGCCCTAATGGGCAGATTGACTTATTTGTCTCAGCCTGAGAGTCTTAAACTTTGAAAGGAAAGGTACAAGTGAACCGTTTCAAAGGTTTGTGTTAAGTATATGCAGTACAAAAAGGAATAGGAGGAGGAGGAGTGGGGTGGGGGAGGGAAAAAGGAGGGGGAGGAGAAAGAGTTCTGGGCTTAAAAACCAGTTGCCTTTTCACTGCATATGCTATCATTAAATTTTATTTCTATTTTTCTAATGAAAACACCTTTATTGGTTTTTTCCTGATTATAAAACAATATATTTCTGTGTACCAAAATTCACATACATGCACAAAATAGGATGTAACCAAACATACCCATATTACCTGCTAACAAGAAATGTTAATAACTTGGTGCATAATCTCTTGTTTAGTTTAGTTTACTTTTGCATGCCTCTAATATTGTGTAGCAATGCTAGTAGTTCTTATTTTGTGAAAATGGAATCACACTATGCACTATTCTGAAGCTTACTTTTTGACTTAGGCATACGTGTCCAGCATCTTTCCAGGTTAGAAAATGTAGTCCTTTTTATTATATCAGAGTCCTACATTGCATGATTCTAACATCATTTATTTATTTTTTTTTTTTATAATTTTTTTTTCAACGTTTTTATTTTTATTTTTGGGACAGAGAGAGACAGAGCATGAATGGGGGAGGGGCAGAGAGAGAGGGAGACACAGAATCAGAAACAGGCTCCAGGCTCTGAGCCATCAGCCCAGAGCCTGACGCGGGGCTCGAACTCACGGACCGCGAGATCGTGACCTGGCTGAAGTCGGATGCTTAACCGACTCTGCCACCCAGGCGCCCCCTAACATCATTTATTTAACCAATCCTTGACTCACGGACATCATGGTAGCTCCAGTGTTTAGCTACGGAATGCATCTTTGTGCATGCACCTTTTAAATTTGTCTAACTTTATCCCATGGGGTAAATTCTCAGAATGTATTATTTACATTGTTAGCCTACAATGCCGTACATTTTTGGATGAAATGGGAACCACTCAAATAATTCATCTGATAAGCCTGGCACATTTTCTGCCCTTAAAAAAAAAAAAAAAACATTCTGGAGCATCGGTGGTTCAGGCAGTTAAGCATCCGACTTCGGCTCAGGTCATGATCTCACAGTTCATGGGTTCGAGCCCCACTTCAGGCTCTGTGCTGACAGCTTAGAGCCTGGAGTCTGTTTCCAATTCTGTGTCTCCCTCTCTCTCTGCCGTTCCCCCATCTCTCTGTCTCTCTCTCTCTCTCTCTCTACACTAAATAAACATTAACAAAAATTTATAAAAAAACACAAAAACATTTTTATTGATTTTTATTGATGTTTGACATTCATATAAAGAAGCACTCAATGTGAGTATTCATGTGCTCAACACACCCATGTAAATAGAACCCAGGTGAAAAAATATATATTTACTAATACTCTCCTTGATGACCTTCATATACCTTGGTAACCTATCATTCTAACAATTCCTCATGAGAAAGTCCTTAGTGAGCTTATTGACCTCGATTTCCATGAGTCAAGTGCAAGGTTAAGGGCACACTTTTAGAGTGACAGTGGAATATTGACAGATTCTCAGACCTTCAAAAGGACTACTTGGCAACAAAGTTGGTCTGGTTCACTGAAATGAGTTTCCAAGATCTTTCCTTCTGTCTCCTGTCTAGTATCCTTATTATTTTTGGTCTCAGATTTGGACCTTCATGGCATATATTTTGATTCAAATGATGAATTAACCTCTGAATGACAAAAGAAACCGAGTAACATGTTTTTCACCTAATTTCTTCTTGTTGGCTGCCCAACTCAGCTCTGAGTATAGAGTGGATTTGGAACCAGGAAAGGATCCTAGGCTCCTAATTTGTGGTTTCAGCCACTAGCTATCTCCTTCCACCATCCTTTTCCAGAAGGTATATGAACAATGACCTTCAAATTTTAATTTACTTAACTTTGGAGACCTTGGCTTCCTGATTTATAAGTACTTCTAGTTACCCAATTCTATGAATAATGTTTTCCTTTTGTGGTTGCTTATTTACTTTTTGTTTTGGTATTGTTTGATTTTCTGAATAGAGGAAAATTAATATTAAGAGAGATCACAGGGAAAGAAAGAATAACTTAATGTATGATAAATGACTTAAGTCAGTTCCAGAATGAATGAAAAGAAAAAAAAAAATTGCTTCTTTTCTGCTCATGTGTTTTCATTCTTTTTGTTATTTTTCCAAGAAGCTGAGGTCTGGATTAGGGTGTTAGCACAATACTGCTTAGGATTTCACTGCTCACATCACCATGACTATGATCCAGATGGAATGGTATTCAGAGTATGGTCCATGCATCAGTGCCAGCCCTTGAATCGTTACTCACTCACCATGAGATATGGGACTTGAGCCAGAATATAAGGCACTAGTATACTTTTTAGTTTAGCTTTCTCCCTCCCTCCCTTCCAACCTTCCTCCCTCCCTCCTTCCCTCCCTCCTTCCCTCCTTCCTTCCTTCCTTCCTTCCTTCCTCCCTCCCTCCCTCCTTCCTTCCTGACTTCCTTCCCTCCCTCCCTCCTCCCTTTCTTCCTTCCCTCCCTCCTTCCCTCCTTCCTTCCTTCCTTCCTTCCTTCCTTCCTTCCTTCCTTCCTTCCCTCCCTCCCTTCCTCCTTCCCTCCCTCCCTCCCTCCTTCCTTCCTTCCTTCCTCCCTCTGTCTGTCTGTCTGTGTTCTTTCTGTAGTAAGACATTTTGGATGCTGGAAGCAGTGCTTTACAAGTTCCTCATTTCACAAGGACTCGTAACCCACATATTCCTGACAGAGGCAAGTGGCTACTTTAAGTAGCAATGATCTCCAGTGTGGGGCTTTGTAGTTAAATTGAGAAATTTATAAAACTGTAAACATTTTCCATTTCTGTGCTGATTTTCTGTTGAATTTTGTTTTGCTCTGTTTTGGCTTTTAGGTTCTTTTGGTGAGGGGAGAGGTGAGCTAATTCTTGAGGTAGAGTGACTAACAGAGTACCACGGCATATGATGTTCCTGAATGAAGTAAATTAAAATTGTCTTCCTCTGTGATGATTGGAAAGTGGGTATTGTCCTTGATCCTGTTTGTCTCCACAGATGAATACAGTGCCAAGCGTTGTGATTGTAACGGACTTAGTAATTTTCAAAGGATGGGATTATCATGAAGTTTAACTGAAAGAACATTTTAAATTAAAAACAATGTGTTCTATTTTATATCCAGTCAGGTCTTCACTGACTCACTATGGTAAACTCTCATGATTTTCATTGTGCTCTTCAAAATACATTTGTTACAATCCCTGATCTATGTTCACAGTAATGAATTTCAATATTTACAGCAGATTCCTACATCCTTTCCTTGGTTATCCTGGTGGATACTTGATTAAATAAAATTTTTGTTGACACAATTGCTTGATAAAAAGTATGCTCAGAGTTTGCTCTAGAACTTGAAACTATAAATTTTATTGCCATAACTAAAATAGTTATAAAATTTAGGGTGTGTTCCACATTATTCTTTACTATTGAGTACTTATCCTTTGAGTAATTGATATGATTTTATACAAAATCATTCATTCATTCAATAAATATTATTGCACATCCAAAAAATAGAACAAATATGGAATACCTCTTCAAGAAGCTTCCAGTTTCTTCATTCCCTTACTCTTTTATTCATGCAACCATCCTACAAATGCTTATTGAACATCTTTATACAAGACACTGTGCTGGTTCATGGCTATAAAGATTAGTGAAATGGTATCCTCTATTTATGAGTTCATAGTCTATCAAAGTTTTAGAGAAACAGGTAAACAAATATAATAAGTATAATAAAATGTGAGAAATGCTAGTGTGAAAAGGTATAGAAATTATCATGAGAGTGCAGAGAAAGGAGCCAGAAATTTGTGTAGAGAAAGTAGGTGGGGATTTATATTATGAGTGAATAACTAGATGAGACAGGAGGGAAGGCTTGAATAGAGTCTTGAAGAATGAACAAATTGGATTTTGGGTGGAGTTAGGGAGAAGACATATATAAATATAAGGATTAAACATATACGCTTTTAAAAAAATGTGGGAAATCAAGAACAGTTTGATATGCTTGAACCACCAATCTTAGGAACAATGGGAAAAATGAGGCTGGAAAAGTAGCAGGTAGCCTGATAAAAAGGAACATATAATATAGCACAGGTAATATAGGAAAGGTCTTTTAGATTTGTTACTCAAGATGGTCACTATAAAAATTGTATATGCAATAGACTCATGCATATAATAGTAATATTTTATCACCTTCCTGTACATAGTTAACAAGTATTTGTTGAATGAATAAATGAAATGCACCAGAAAATATAGTTTTTCTTAACCAAAGGCAATACCACTGTCCCATTACTTGTATAATGAATTGTTTTTTCCCATTAGAAGTAATGAGTTAGTCTTAATATCTTTACTATCTCTTACATGTTCCCACTTGAAACCCTTTGTGCATACTGAAGTTATAGCTGGTCAGGACTATCCTTACACGGTAGCAACTGATCATGTTTCAGATTATTAGGGAATATGTTTTTGGCCACACCAGTAGCTAATTCTCATCCCTTTAAGCCTCACTCTTGCATGAAATTAAAGTTCACCAAAACATCCTCTACAATCTTCTTGCTCACCACTGCCACGAGTGGGTTTTAACATATTACATAGACAATTCATGCAACTCTAAGTTATACTCAGAATTTGGCTTCTTAAATTTCTTGAATACCAAGCATAACCTCTGCTGTCATAGTATAATAAGACCTTACATCAGTCAGTAGAAGGTAGATAATGGCTTACAACAAGTGCCAAGGGACACCTGGGTGGCTCAGGAGGTTAAGCATCCGACTCCTGGTTTCGGCTCAGCTCATGATCTCATAGTTCCGTTGAGTTTGAGCCCCACCTTGGGCTCTGTGCTGGCAGGGCAGGGCAGAGCCTGCTTGGGATTCTCTCTCTCTCTCTCTCTCTCTCTCTCTCTCTCTCTGCCCCTCCCAACTTGTACTGTCTCTGTCTCTCTCAAAATAAATAAATAAACTTTAAAAAATTTAATGGAAACACACACAAAAAAACAAGTGCATTCGTCATTAACACTAAGTATTGATAAGGCCAGCAAGGGTGGCGGTCCTTACCCAGCTCACCCCGGGACAGAAGCTGTCCTGTACTTAAACAGTTATTGCAGCAAAGGGAAGGGATGTGGCAAATCTCACATGGCCTTACATTTTCTACCTAGAAGTGACATGTCACTTTTTCCAGATTCTGTTGGCCAAAACAAGTCATCTGGCCACCCTAAAGTCAGAGGGGATGGGAACATGCAATCCTACAACATGCCTGGAAGGAGAAGGAAACAACAGAAACACGTGAACAGCATGAATGACCACAAGTCTTGAAATTATCCCTCTTTTACCCTCAGGCTCCCTGGAGAGAAGGAAGGTAGTGAATATAGAGCATTTGGAGACACAGGGATACAGATTTGAATTCCAGCCCTGCCTCTAAGTGGCTGGGTGATCTTGGGCAAGCTTTTAAATTCTCTGATCCTTAATTTTCTCATCCGTTAAAGAAAGGTGAGGAGCAATAATGACTACCTTAAAGAGCTGTGAAGATGAGAGAAAATACACATGTACAATGCTTGTGTACACATGAACGCACATACAAAATTAGTATAGGCTTTTATTTAATAAATCCTGGCTGCTATCATTGATATTCTTACTGCTGTTTTCCTAAACTGGCATGCTGGACATTCTTTCCCCTACATAACATCCTGGGTATACCTTCTTCTGCCTATCATATCCTGGAGCCATATATATTCCCATTCTACAATTACTAGGGTATGCTCCCCCCACTCTCTTTCTCTCCCCTCTACCTCCTCTACTCTTCTGACACAATTTGCCCCCTACATTCCAGCGCACACCATTGAAATAAAAGAGAACTAAGACTAGATATAAGACTAGTGAGGGGCGTCTGGGTGGCTCAGCCAGTTAAGTGTCTGACTCTTTTAGCTCACGTCATGATCTCATGAAGCCCCATGTCAGGCTCTGGGCTCACAGCGAGGAGCCTGCTTGGGATTCTTACTTTCCGCCCCCCGCCCCCCACCTCTGTCTGCCCCTCTGCTGCTTGCTTGCATGGTCTCTCTCTCTCTCTCAAAATAAATAAATAAACATGAAAAAAAATAGTAGTGAGTGAAGTGTGGACATGTGCTTCTGACCAAAGCTATTCCCACAACTGAATAAAACACATAGAGCCCACAACCTTAAAAGTAGATAGCCCCACCCTGATAGAGGAAAAAGTCAGTTAAATCTCATATAAGAGATACTCGTGGTTCCGTTAAATAAAACAATATTTCTTTATATTTTTAGAAGAATATATAACTATTGTGGTGGTCTTTTTTCTCCAAGTAATTCCTAATTATTTTTCAATTTCACCTCCTTATATTTTTAAGTTAAAACGCAAAATAAATTCCTAATTATTTTTCAATTTCACCTCCTTTTATGTTTTTAAGTTAAAAACACATTCTGGGAGAATTTGAGCCTACACTTGTTTATTGCTTCCCTATTGTCTTTGACAGATTCTTGAGTCGTTATCTAAAATGACAACAGGCTGCTAAGGACTTGATTTCCTCCTACACTTGATAGCCTGCCATATCATTTTGTTCCATGTTACAAGGAACATGTAGACATTCTCTTTGTTAGCCAGACTTTTGAGTTCACTGTACTGCCTGAGATAGAGACAGACAGACAGACAGACAGAAAACGAGGGAGATAGAGAGCATTAAGGCAAGCACTGCTGTTTGGTCCACACCAAGGATTAGGAGGACCACAGGAAATCCCATGTGGGAACACGCTTTCCTCATGAGGACACAATGTCCTCTTTTCTGTCCCCTGCCCTCCCTGGTGTACCTGAAAATCCTGGTAGATGAGTAATTTCAGAGCCATAAGAGAGCACTTTGTCTCCTTATAGTGGTGTTTTATGTAACCCCTGTCTAAAATCTGACTCATCTGGTACTCATCATTTTAGGGTACTTACCTATATTCACAGTCATATGATTGCTGATGACTGGCAAAAAGCACTATTAATATCAGTGCCCTCTATTTTTTCATTTGTAGCCGCATTTTGCAGTGACGATTGATGATTTAATCAATCATGCCTATGTAATGAAGCCTCCATGAAAACCCAGAAAGACAGGGTTCAGAGAGCATCCGGGCTGGCCGTGCTGGGACGTGCTGGGAGAGGGGATCACTCGGCATGGAAGCTCTGTGCCCTTTCCCCATACCTTGCTCTATGCATCACCTGCTGCTGTCTGGTTGTTTCTGAGTTATATCCTTTTACAATAAACTGGTAACCTAATAAGTAAAATGTTTCTCTGAGTTCAGTGAGCTGCCCTAGAAAATTAATTGAAGCTGAGGAGGGGGGCTTGGGAACCTCTGATTTATCACCATTCAGAAACACATGTAACAACCTGGGGCTTAGGACTGGTGTTAGAAACGTCTATATTGCAGAGGAGGGTGTCGTAGGATTGAACCCTCAACCCGTGAAATCTGATACTATCTCCCGATAGTGTCGTTGGAATTGGATTGAATTATAGGACACTCCGCCAGTATTCCTAGAATTGCTTGTTGGTGTGGAGAACAGCTCCCCAGTTCTGCCTCACACACTGGAATTGGTACCAGATCCTATTTAACCTGAAACTAATATAATGTTATATGTCAATTACATCTCAATAAAAAAAAAAACCCAAAACACCAACTATTCTTTCTTGACTCAAGATGCCTCCAGAGTCCCTAATATCTTTGGGTATTTAAATTGTAGGAGAGATGTCTGGCTGCTTCTGAAGATGACTGCTGATGTAAGACAAACAATTGGATTTCATGATTCTGGAGGTCCAGATTGAGATTCAGACCAGTGGGTGATGGCAGGGGTGAAGTTAGGAATAAGGCTGGCTGGCAAGTCACCCCACCACCATGAATCCAGTTTCTCCGGCATATTAAACTTCCTCTAACGCTTCACCTCCAGTAACCATGGATTAGTGGGCATAATGGGCTGATGGTAGCAGCAAATACGTGAGGTTTTTCCAATGCCATTTGAAAGATTCCTTTGAAGAATCAGGCTTCTATAATTGTATATTTTTAAAAGCTCCTAACATTTTAGCTGACTTACAAATATCATACCAAGCCTATTTTCATTAATAGCTTTGGGGACAAGTCATTTTTCCCCGCAACTTGTATGTTGAGAAATTCCAAATCTACTGAAAATTTGCAAGGATAATAACCATGCACACCTATAGATTGTTTAACTATAGACTTTAACTAGACTAAACCAATTGTGAACATTTTGACATATATGCTTTATCATATTTCTTTCTGTATGTGTGTATAAATGTGTGTGCTTGTTTTTTGGGTTGTTTTTGTTTTTGTTTTTGGCTAAAACATTTCAGTGTTATTTGCTGATATTAGGACACTTTTTGGCTACAAACTTTAACATGCATTTCCTAATAACAGAACATTCTCCTATATCACTTAGGAAATTTAATATTTATATAATGCAATTATCTAGTGTGCTATCTATGTTTAAATTTCCCCAGTTGTCCTCATAATGTCCTTTATAAGAAAGCCATTTTTTCTTCTAATTGGCCAAAGGATTTTGCATTGCATCTGGGAATGGATCTTGAAATCTGCTCCCTATTTCTTTTTCTGAATATTCATCTGACTCCTAAATAATGTAATATGGCCAAAACTGGCTGTATCCAAAACAGCCTGCCTAAGCTGCCAATTACTAATCATTCTTCCTAAATACCCATTTTACTGTGGAAAGCATCATCATTGACTGTCAGCCGTAGAGGACGGGGGGGGGGGGGGGGGGGGGGGGGGGGGGGGGGGGGGAATGGAGAACTTATTTAGCAAAATTCATATGTATATATTATGCTAAATACTGGGCTAATATCCAGAAGGGATGGGCAATTTACATACTATGTAATCAACTAAGGTTCTATTTGTAGTTATATTATGAGGGACAATGGCTCATTAATTCAAGTAAATGCTGTGCCTTGATTAAAAATGTCATCACGTAGAAACTCTGTGAGCTTGAGACTTAAAATGTAAGACCTAAAACATTTATATACATTTGTAATATTCAAATCTATTTTTAAGGAGTAGACTATAAAGCATCTTAGTTTAAACAAATACATGACTGTAGTTGTCATGAATAGTGGCTTGCTTAATTATTTGATAATACTCAAGTTCTTTTCAGACAACCTGTGTCATCACTTTTTGTTTTTTAATTGTACCTGTACATGTGATTTTATGGATAGAGGATAGCTATTAGTCTTTGGAATACTCTTATTTGCAAAACCAGAGAACTGGATATATTATATAATTTATATTCCTCTCTTCCCTCTGCTTCAATTATCAAGGTATTTTAAGTAGAGGTGAGGTCTGGGGGTTAATTTATGGAGTGAATGAAATATTTACTACATATCCATTGTTATAAATTGAAAGTTTATGAGATGATGAAAGTTTACAAGAAAATACATATAAAACAATAGGCATTTACAGAAAGAGGCAAACCTAAAGGTCCTCATTAAACACATTAGTTTGGATGCCTATGGGAGACGGAAGGAAATGGAATGAGGAATCAAGATAAAGAGGAATCAATGAAGACAATAAGCTACAAACTGAGGAATCTACCTACTTAAAGAATTAGGCAGCAGTAGACCCAAACAAAAGTACTGTTCGGGAGGAATACAGTATCACATTTTCCCCAATTATAGTGAGTGGTCCATGGCTGCCCACTTGTGAGGAATCTGCTTAGACTTAGAGGGGACTTCATTAAATGGCTGTTGAAAAACAAACGTCCAGGCTTTTCCCTATTCCCTTACAGCAGTTTTAGAGGAACCCACAGTTCCCTGGAGCCTGAGAGAGGAGATTGGGGATACGTAGTGGTCTACATGTAAAGATTTAAAGAAAATTGTAACAATCACAAAATTAGGTTTACAAGGACAAATTTTCCCAGTGTCATACTCTATAAGGGGACTGTTACGAGAAATTCCTGATTAAACAAAAAATATATTAGAGCTAAGTTATTTTAGAGGCAGAATGACAGACCATGGAAGAGGAGACAACACCATTCCATTCTGCTACCAGAGCATGATTTAATGAAAAATTTTTTATATGTGTCCAATCTTATTAAAAATAAGTAAGGTTTTTAAGTATACTAATGATATGATTTAACCAATTTTAGCTGCTCCAGTTCTGGCTGTTTTTCTTAGTATATGTGCTGCGGGAGAGTACACTAGCTGTTTTTCTTAATACACTTCTAAAATACTGGAAAAGATCAGATCCTAGTGGAGGGCGAGAACTGACCTGAAAGCCCTTACTAAAAATACTATAACATCTTGAAAGGCCAGTCTTGCTTCCTGCCTTCTTTCTTCCCACTGACTCATTTGGACATTGCCTATGATCCTCAAGTCATCATTTCTCTGGCTGTTCGCTTTTCCTTTAAATCAAGTGTTTAAGCACAGTGACCTTTCCTCCCTCTCCGTAGAAGATTTTCATTGTTCTGCTGCTTCTTACTCAGCTCGTGCTTCCTTCAGCCTTCAGGGTGCTACTTTTCTCATTCTGATTTGGATTGTGTTAGCCTAGATGGGTCCAATATCCCCAGAGGGTAGGACCCAGCCCTTCCTGGTGTTTTCTACACATCATAAAAGAATCATGACAATGCTATGCCTAGACCTGTCTTTGTATTTGACCTGTTTTTTAGCCAGAAAATTATGCATTTAAACTATCTTATTCTAAAAGAGTGACATTCTTTTATTCTTACGAAGCAGTGTTTTGGTCGTGAAATCTTCACATGGAATATAAATACAACAAAAATTCATTAAGAATAATACTTTGAGGGGTTCCTGTGTGGCTCCGACTTCGGTTCAGGTCATGATCTCACATTCGTGAGATGGAGCCCCGTGTCGGGCTCTGTGCTGACAGCTCAAAGCCTGGAGCCTGCTTCGGATTCTGTGTTTCCCTCTCTCTCTGCCCCTCCCCTAATCACATTCTGTCTCTCTCTCTCTCTCTTTCAAAAATAAATAAAGATTAAAAAAATTTTTTAAAAGACTACTTTGATTTCTCCAGAAAAACAGTGTTATATAAATGCAAGGGAGGTCATACTATAATTACATTTGAGGTTGTACAAGATGGATGGTCAGTCATGTGTATATTCCCTTTTGAAATACTTGCTTGTATACATTTTTTTTTAACTTCAATCTGCACCACTTTGTATATCAAGAAAGGTATATTCTGAATATTTTGTGAATTATAATTTATGTAGATAATGATTTTTTAAAGAATTAGTACAAACAGTTCATCTAGCATAAAAGCATTCTGAGTATAATTTATTTTGTTAGGGAAATATTTTACTGGGCCTGAGAGTAATCCAGATTACCCTTACCACCAAGTCCTCACCAAGATAGAGAGAATTAGGAAGACTGGTCTGGATCTAAAACAACTTAAAGACCTACCCTAGAAATTGATTTTTTAAATGTTAAAAAAAAATTTTTTAGCTGATACTAAATTATTACTTTGTCATTTTAAAAATTTTCACCAAAGTACTATGAAAAAGCTCTGACTATATTCTGATCATTCATTTGAACAGTAGATAAAGAGAACTGTTAATTTTAA
This sequence comes from Leopardus geoffroyi, assembly GCF_018350155.1. Classification (NCBI taxonomy): domain Eukaryota; kingdom Metazoa; phylum Chordata; class Mammalia; order Carnivora; family Felidae; genus Leopardus; species Leopardus geoffroyi. The sequence goes on from NC_059326.1 coordinate 15,464,250, forward strand.
TTTTTTATCTAACATTATCAGTCCAGATCCATGAATTCCAGTGTATTATTCAGAATCTTCATATTCTATATTTCTTCTCACAAGATGGTCTTCAAATTCAGTATCTGATAATACATAGACTCAGTTTATTTCATCACTTGGTTTTATTTTTTATTGGGCTATGACAGGGAATCATAAACAGAATTCACATATAATTCTACCCTGCTAAGTATTATACTGACAAGAGCAGTTCTCAGACAAATATATGGATGGCTGAATCATCTTTGAATAATTATAGCACATAAGACAATAAACTTTATTTTCATTATTCCAAGACCAGGGGTAAGTATTTGCAACTGCAAGTGACAACTGACATTTAGAGAAGTGTGGGTGGGGCATATGTTATGTCAGCACCAACTTTCTCTCATCTAGCATGGCCTAAAAGGCCATCAGCCAAAGAGAAAGCGTTCAGAGAGAAGATAATCGTGCAAATAGTAAAGGAATGGCTCGAGGTCTCATAGAAAGCATATTGTTTTTTAAGTAGAACTAAAACCAGCTTTGCTTACGTGTGATAAAGTCCCTACTAGATTTTGGAAATGATAGTTTCTATGTGTTCTACAGAGAAAGAGATCCAATATATCATTATGTTAATCAAATTCGACATTTGTGGACGGAAACAAGGATTTTACCATGTCATGTTAATAACTTATCAACTCTATCAAATCATTACTGATGGTTTGAGAAGACAACCTTTTGGAGAATGACATAGCAGGACTTGCTAATGATGAAAAGCTGATTCCGACATCCTAACAGCCAGGGTACTCTTTATGTTTGCAAGGCAACAAAGCAGCTTATCCCAGTTTTCCACAATAAAAACCTTTCAAATAGTTGTTCTTCACATAGAAATGTATCGAATAAAGGTCAGAAACTCAGCAATTGCCATGCCAGATTTGAGGCTGACTGTGGGCTGAGTTGTGGACACCATTACATTGTAGAAGTCAAGGCATGGCGTTGGCTCCACCCATATGCAGGCCACCAGAGGTCTTGCTTGCAGTGCTTGTGTGTGCAGACTCAGAGGTGGGGGCCTGTCGGCTCTTTTTCCTTTTACCAGGCATGAAGTACACGTCAGAGGGTATGCTTTTGTTCTTCTGAAACTTTACAGTTCTCATAATGACCCCATGGGAAGGAAAGCTTCCATTCTTCCAGAGGACTCACAGAGGCATGGTGCTGAGTGTCCTGAAACCAGAGACCCCTCAGTCTGCCCTGTCTCTACTGTCTCTCCATCTCCCTGCCCCACTGGGCTCATGGTGACATTACACATCCACTCTTCCTCACTTAAGTAGGTGACTGCCTTTTATAGATTCCTCCCCGGCACAGGTTTTTATTCCAAGAGACAAAGGGAAAGCTGGCCGACCATGAACCAAAATATTTACACAAATCTTCATTTGTAATGTTTTGATCTAGCTGTCTCATTTCCCTTTCTCAAATATCACTTTTTGAGGATGGCTCAGGAAAAAAAAAAAAAAAGAACATCATAATGCCCACGTGGCGTTAGGTGCCACCCGAAATGAGAGGACATCGATGCTGCCCTGAGACAGGTCAAGGCTATGCATTTAAGATGAAGTCTCTCTCTTCTTTTCTTTAAACCTAATCCGTTTGGGAGAAATGGCCCAAGGTGCATCATCTTGAAACGTTTGTTTGATTTCATTTTCACAGTGCTACCTTTGGCCTCATTCACACAGTCACAAGGCCTGAACATGTACAACCTGCTTCATCCTGAACATTTATACACAGATTGTCAAAACATTCACCAGAGAGAAGGAAGATCCACCAAATTTTTAAAACTTGAATAAGAAAATGAGAATCAGTGCCATCAAAACTAAAACAGTCTCTAACAGTACAAATATTCGGTGGTTTCAGAGTAGGACAGTGAAACAAAATTTGCATATCTGTCATTTAAAATTAAGAAGTATTCTGGAAATGATATTAAGTCTGAAATACTGGGAGGAAAATATTTAAAGGAGAAGGTATTTAATTGTGAAGTGTCGGACAATAACACAAACTTTCATTTATTCATTTCTACCATTCTTCCAAGACCTCTTAGAAGATCAGATGCTCTCCCCAAAACTTCTTAGCCTCCTTTCCTGTAAACCCATTTCACAGACAGTTGAGGCCCACAGGGGCCCTTTTGTCTGAAAGTGAAGATCTTCTTGATGTGAAAAGTTTCCTTGGAATATTTACAACGTAAAGAGATGCCTTTGTTTTAAAAAAGTGGTCCGGCAGCCAGCTGTGAGCTTCTCCACTGAACTGCTGACACCCTAGTGACACTGTCTGTGCCTCCAGCTCACCCCCAGAAAACGACAGTGTTGGGTAGCAAAGGTGGCTTTAGAAAAATCAGCCAATTCCAGCTGAATCTATGACCTGCATGTGTCAGAACTGTAGGACCAGCCGAGACTTTGAAAGCTCTTCTAGCCTTTCTAAGCATTCAGAAGGAACTATATGTCTACTGGGACTTTACGTGGGATGGCCTTTTATAATTTTCTAAGTATGTTTATGGAAATGTTATCACATCCTAGCTCAGGACCTCTTGGTGAGGTAGGAAAGGTGAGTTTTATTGCACCAACAGGAAAACTGAAATGCCAAGAGTGAACAGCGAGCTTGCCCAGAGTAAGTGGCAGGTAGGAGCTAATGATGCAACTCTTCATCATTTTTCTCTTCCCATCACAGTTGAGAAAACTAAGAACACAGTTCAGGCATGGGGTCCCTAGTCTGTCACTGTCTAGCTGTGTATCCTGAGTAAATCATGTCTTTGTGGCTCAGTTTCCTCATCTACAAAATGAGAATAATAATTCCTGCTCTACCGAGTAGCTGTGAGGAACACATAAACTGCTTAGTTCCCTCGTCGCCCATGCTAGGAAAATAGGATGTAAAATCCTTACTACTCAAATGTCAGGAAAATTGAGACCAGATGGTATAAGGAGTGAGGATGGGCAGAAACCCCAAGTCCTAGCTTATCTTTTAATGAGAGGTTTCTTTTGTCAGATCAGTTAGCTTCTTTGTCTCTCAGTTTCCTCAGCTAGATTTAGGAGGTCTTTCCAGAATACTAAGAATATTTCTTCTTATTCATTCAGCCCATAAGGTTTCCATCCTAGTTTTCTTTCCTAATGATCTTGCTGCCTCTGAGACTATTTTCCCTAAAGATGAATGGCTAGGACATTTACATAAAAAGGCAAGGGACTGCCAAATCAGTGTGACACATTTTAGCCCCCCTGTGACTCTCTCTCTCTTTTTTTAAGGATCATTAGGAGCCTGTAGCAACTTAATGGAATTAAAATCACCAAGCAAAGTATAATGAGGAGTAGGAGTCAAATTACTTTAGGAACTACTAAGACACTGCATGTGGCCTACTCAGAGGAACTCACTAAGATCATTAGCCTGCATGACACCCAGCAGGGACAATCTTCTCATAAGTGTCCCCTGCTTCCCAGGGATCATTAATGCTGCTCAGCTCTGGCCACAGTGGCCAATGTCAGACCCTCAAAGAATCAGCCACTTAATTAGATCTGGAGTACAGAAGGGAAAAGCAAGTTTTCAAGATAAAATGCAGGGCAGAGTTTAGGAAGAGGGAAAGCCAGGGGCAGAGTGGATTTTTCACATTAGCATTTCATTCTATATGACAGGAGGAGGTTTAGAAATTTACAACAAAGGGATCTAATGCCACAGAGAGCTAGGAAGAGCCTCTTTTCTCGACTTGAAGAGTCTTCTGCCCAGAGGGATCGATGCATTCCGCGCCTCCACGTGGACTTAGCGGGCTGGAGGCCGAGGCAGAAACCGACTGTGACTTTGCCAGTCACGGCGGAGAGGGTGTCTGAGACATGCTACACCCACACTCGGAGCCTGGGGAATCATGCCGTCTCCTGCTTGCTACCTGCCTGTCAGTCTGCTTTGCCTGTGTGTTCCTCACAAGGACCACGTTAGGAGCGAGAACGTGGTCAAGGGCATACTCTGCCTCCCGGCTGCCAGAAAATCATGCCTTCTCCACACCCAATAAACACACATACACACACTATCAACTCATTTTGGCCCAACCTCTACAATTCACAAAGTGCTCCCATGGCTGTTTTCTTGATAACACAGGTGGGACAGGTGCTATACATTTTACAGATGGGAAAGTGAAGCTCAGAAAATGTAGGCAATTTGCCCAACTTCCCAAAGGTAAAAGGGAATTCGGACCTCAAACCTAAGTCTCTTGACAGCAAATCTTGTACTTTCCATCACTCAGAGGGAATCCAACCTTTTTTCTTCTAAATTAATCTGAAGTTTTTATTCAGTGCTAAAGTATGCACTAGAACGTACACAGGTAGATAGAAAAGAAATATGAAGAAATGGCCCCTCATTTCAAGGAGATGAATTTTTATAAACAAATCAGAAAATTATAAATGTTCAACGAAAAAGCAAACTTACCTGCACGGCGTGATTCTTCAAAGTATAGTAGAGATAAATCCTGGCTGGGAAGGTGCTAGTGGGCTAGAGGTGTGCAGAGTTAATTTTCTGGAGAAGAGAGGTTTGGCACTGACTTTCTGGGTCCTATTCTCAGATCATCCACTTGGAGCATCTGTTGAAATCACAGCAGATGGAACACATCAGAAATGTATTTTCCTTTTTACTTATTTTAGTTCCTTGGAGAATCCTGGTACCTGGGGTACTGCAGCGGTAAAATGAAATAAAAGTTTATTTTTATATCATCATTTGTAGTATCATAAGCATTACCTGTTCCTGGAGAAGTAATTTCATTCCCTTCCCTTCTTGAAGTGAAAACTGGAAATAAGACTGAAGTGTGATATTTTGTGAATAACGCATTCAGTTGTTCCTTTTTGTTGTCTGTTTGTTTTTGCAGGGCCAATGGACACCTGATCCCCTGCTGCCTTTGTTTGAAATCCAAGAAGTTTCCTTGTGCTGATTTAACTGCCTGCAGTCTTTCCTATCATAAAAAACAAAACAAAACAAAACAAAACAATGCTGATTCTGTCCATTTTAACCCCTGTGTGAAACTGACTTTTAACATACTTGTGCGTCCTTTGACCCTCCATGAAAGATGTCTGAACCTGCCTCTTCATCTGTATTTTCGGGTAACGTGGAGAATGGAACTTTCCTTGAGCTCTTTCCTACATCCCTGTCCACATCGGTAGACCCTTCCTCAGGCCACCTGTCAAATGTCTACATCTATGTGTCCATATTCCTTAGCCTTTTAGCGTTTCTGCTTCTGCTTTTAATCATTGCCCTCCAGAGGCTCAAAAATATCATCTCTTCCAGTTCCTCCTACCCAGAGTACCCAAGTGATGCTGGTAGTTCTTTCACCAATTTGGAAGTCTGTAGTATTTCCTCTCAAAGGTCCACTTTCTCCAACCTTTCCTCATGAAGAAAACAGAAGAATTCTTGAATGCTGCAGCAGCCTCGGTTTTCCCTTGCGGGAAGTGTCACATGAAGTAGTTGCTTCATGAAAGAAATAACCCCCTCTCTTTTCCAACCAATGAGACCTGTGTCTCCTCCTTCACCCCTAATCTCTCCTTCCAGTCATGATGCTTTCCATTTGTGAATGTAGGAGTTGATGCTGACTCAGAGAAATGTGTGCAAACCTTAAGGGGCAGAATTTCACACAAACCACCTGACCAATCCGGAGCGGACTTCTTGAGGGTGGATCAGTTCATTTCACTCTGCAGGACACCCGAGGCGGAAATCACGCGAGGCGGCCTCACAGTGGGTGCTGGATACAGACTCTTGCCCTTCATTTCCCTTACAAAACCGTGAAACCAACTGAGCTGGCAGGAACTGGCAAAATTAAGTCTGAGCTACTTAGAAGACATTTTCCATATTTAAAAGATAAAGTGGAAACATCAAATTAAAAAAAAAAAAAGAATCAATTTAGATTTAATGTATAACATTCCTATAACCGGAGGCAAAATATGCTAAATGTTTTCACTTTAAAAAATGAAAATCACATTTATTGATAAGTCACTATGGAAAAGTTTTGGAAGAGTAACTTTTAATAGCAAGCCAAATATGTGTTATGATGCAGTCTGTAATGTATTTTTGCCTCTTGGTTTTATTTTTTTCTACTTATGTTATAGTCATAATACTCCTACTGTTGTAGAATTCTTTGTGATAATTGCTGTTACTAAGAGAAACACCCTAAGAGACACTAAGAAGTTTTTATTTTATAGCTATACTTTCTATTAGTGGAAATTAAGCATATGGAAAAATATTCATTTAGTTCTGTTTTCTGCAGTAATAACTCCTAGCAGTCATGTAAGCATGTTCCTTTATTCAGTTTCATAGTCTTTATAATTTTAGTGCAGAATTCTGTTAAGGCTCCCAGATGTCAGATGTTTGTTCACCCACATTAGATTGCAAAACTTAAGGGACTAAATTGCTATTTTATATATTATTATATACTCCATGAATGTGACATGTCTCTGATAATTAGTTGTTCTATGTTAACATAACACTTTGAATTAGAACCCCGGGATGTGGGTTTTTGTTAGAAATTATAGACATTGAAGTTGTGTAGCTGCTGAGAACTTAGTGATCCTGGGAGCCCCACACTATGTTCACCCAAACACTGAACTTGGGGGCTTTGTCCATGAAGTGAGGCATACCTGTGAGCACAGACTTAGAAGACGGAAGAAATCAAGCTCCCCCTAAAAACAAAGCAAATAAACTACAGCTTCTTTAGAGTGAGAACTTTGATTTAATTTTAAAAATAATAAATGGCCCACAGCATAAACAATGAAGTTCATCAGCCTACGGAACCCACTGCATCAACATGCCCCATCTTCCCACGGCAAGTGGATCATTTCTTGTCCAAAACATTTTCTAACCTTCAGTAGCGGAGTTTCAGTACATCCTTTGGATTGATTGTGCAGGCGACACAGTCTAGTAACTCAAATGGGATAAAGAATCCACCATTTTTACAAGGTGTATTTTTGTCATTCCAAAATGCTGAGACAGATGAGGACCGGTAATGAGGATCTGAAGGTTGTTTGTTTGTTGTTGTTTTTCTTAAATCCATAAGCTTCACTTTAAATCAGACCACAGTGAACTATTTATATGAAAAATGTTCCCAGACACCATAAGACCTGCACAGAGTTGCTGTCCTAAAATGCGTAATTAGTGAAAACGTGGTTTCTGCTGCCATTTCAAGCATGGCAATGTGTTGCAGTGTTATGTAGTGTAAATGCTGGACTAGAAGAACTCCATTACTTTAGATCATTATCAGCTGTCTCTGAATGTGTGTGTGTGTGTGTGTGTGTGTGTGTGTGTACTAATGTATATATATATATTTTCACACGCTCCCAATTAAAAATTCTGTAAAAACTACAGGATAACAGAGGCATCTGTGTTATCACCTTTGCTTTTTTGGTTAATTTTGTGCTATTTTGGTTATTGAGGAAGAAAGGATATGGATCAAGTGATTTAAAAAAAAAAATAAAGTAACAAGTTTGCCACACAATAGGATAATCTGAGTACCATCTGTTCTAAGGGTAACTTTATATTCTTTCCTTCTGAAAGAGACACAAGGACTTCTGAAAGTAAAACTGCCTTTAAAAGAAAATCTGCAGGTAGATCCCCCTCCCTGCTGCTGCAGTGGTTCTTGGTCTCCAGATTAAGTGGAGTATTTAAAAGCAACATTCGCAAATGTGTATTAGGACTTGTCAAGCTTGCCAAGATAACGGGTTGCACAATTTGAGATGAACTTGTCCAGGAAGTTCAGAAAGGTTGGAGGACTGGTTTATAAATAAAGAAGTAGAGCCCACTGAAAGCCTGGTTCTTCTCTTATTGTTTTCAGTGAGGTGGTCTTCCCTCTTAGGGAGGCTTTTCCATCACTCTGTCTGCACATCCTCTCTGAAGCAGGGTCCCTAATGAGTGAGTGACCCTGATCTCAGCCTCTCCCCACCCCGCAAGAGTCCCCCCCCCCACCCTTGGGGCAGTGAGTCGCACACTTCCCTGGTCAGAAGATTCACCTAGACACTTGGAAAATACCCTGGTTTCCAGGCCACAGCCCAGACCTCAGGAGCGGAGCCAGAAAACTGGTATTTGTAAGAAGGGCCCTGGGTGATGCTTGTGATCAGTGGGACACATGGTGGCAAAGGAAGGGTCACATATATTGCTCTAGTGTATTTGCGGAGGTCAAGAGCTCTCACCTCTCATTTACTACCTGAAACAACTGCTGTATCTCCAAGCTAAGTTGCCCTCCTATGCACAGCTTAAAGCACCCCCCCCCCCAAACCTTCTCACTTTCCTGCAAGGGTCTGAACTCCAGGCCACCCTCCTCAGTGAAAGCTATGGCCATCGTACTGGGCTCAGTGCAAGAGGGACGTGAGGAAGGTCACATCCCTTCTTCCCCACAACACCATTTTCATAAGACCATGTGCATATAACAGACGATGGCAGACGACTGAGGGCTAACTGACAGGATTTATAAAATGAGAGAAAACATTTTACATTGTATTCTCACAATCCAAAGGAAAACAATGACACAACTGAAAAATGAAACATTCTCAAGGAGAAATGCCAGTTTCTAGAGTTGGCTCTGCCTCAGGTCTGCCTTTCCTGGAGAGGCTGCCACTTCAAGCCATTGCCAGGTCCTGCTCTGGTTTGCAAAGTCCTCTAGGACCCATCCCCACTGGGGCAGCATACAGACCCAAGCCCCCAGTACCACATTCCCCAGAGCCTGAGTTACTCAGGATAGGATGCCAAGGCTGTGTGTGGAGGGGTATGGTGGGTGTTGGAGGGAAGGGAGGCTGTGGGGGAAGAGTGGAAGGGAGGCTCAGAGCCTCCCAGGACCAGCTCTCCTCAGAATCTCTCCATCTGTGAGAGAAAAACTGCTTCTCCTTCCTTCTAGTTATCCAGTGGGCAGCTCTTAGAATCCCACACGTGTCTGTGTGTGTGCACGGACTCATACACACAGAGAGTCCCACGCATATGTTCTCTTCCACACATAGCCCTCCTATGAACAAACAACATATCTCAATGCACACCTCAGTTCTCAAAGTCCATCAACCTCAATTTAACCCTGCCTTCAATGTCAAGTAGTGCCCCATGCTCATCCTTCTCTTTCAAATCTGTGTCTACACATCCACCCTTTTAAAAGAGAGAATTGCTAGTAATGCTCCTTTTTATTGCAACAGAGCTCACTGATCCCTGTAGTCACATTTGACTCTATGAAGACCTTATCAAACCATTGCAAGTACTGACTGCTTTTCTATATATGCAGGTAAGAGCCCTTCTGAAGTAGGGTCTTTGCCATCCTGAACACTGTAAGGAGACATAAGGCCCTTGTCACTAGACATAGCAAATAGATACGGCTCCTGCCCTCGTGAAGCTTACAATCTACTGAGAAAGACACAAAAGAACAAAAAATATGCATATTTACAACTGCAATTAGCACTATGAAGAGAATAAAATGGTGGAATGACAGACAACAAGGTGAAGTCACTTAAAATGTGGTCAGGGAGAGCCTTTTTGATGAGATCATATGTAAGTACTGAAGTGTGTTGGGAAGAATATTCTCTCAAAAGGAGTAGCATGGGGGTGCCTGGGTGGCTCAGTCGTTTGAGCGTCTGACTTCGGCTCAGGTCATGATCTCACCGTCCGTGGGTTCAAGCCCCACATTGGGCTCTGTGCTGACAGCTCAGAGCCTGGAGCCTGCTTCGGATTCTGTGTCTTCCTCTCTCTCTGCCCCTCCCCTGCTCATGCTCTCTCTCTGTCTCAAAAACAAATAAAAACATTAAAAAAAATAATTAAAAAAAAACAGGAGTAGCATGTACAAAGGCCCTGTGGCAGGAAAGTTCTCCACTTATTGGCGTAGAGAAGTCAGAGTGTTGTGGTTCAGAGCAGTGAATTGAAGGTGGGTAAGGGCAGATTATGTAGGGCCTGGTAGGTTATAGTAAGTTTAGGTTTTATTCTGAGTGCAGTGGGAATCCACAGAAGGATTTTAAGCAGAGCTGTTAAATAGCTAACTTTACATTTAAGAAATATTACACTAGCTGTTTTGTGGAAACTAGACTAGAGATGGACAAAAAGCCTTATTCAGATCCAACCTGGGTGGGGTATACGAGTGGGTGGAGAGTTGTTCTCCCAGCTACAAATATCATATCTGTTCATCTTCTAGCCATGGAAACGGTCTTAGCTTAGAATTAGTGTCAGCACACAACTCCCTTCCCCTCCTCCTCCACCACATACTCATCTCCCTCACTCCTCCCATCTCTCTGTCTCTTTTACACTCACACGCATACGCACTCCTACCGTTTCCCTCCTCTCCTCACTTGTCCGCATTTGGCCCTCGCTGACGTTCTTGCGATCATTTTCAGTCCATGGTATCTCTTATTCCAGTATCTTCAACATGATGTGTGACTAATGTTCCAATAAAACAATTAATATTCTAATACTGGAGTAAAGTTGAAGCATTAAAGCATTTAAAGTTTTGCTCCTTTCAAAATTCCATTCCCGAAAAAGCTGTCATTCTTTATGCACTCTATGGCTTAACCCTTATGATTCTAGCCTCTCATGAATAGTTGACATTTTTGAAAAGTTTCTCCTCAGTTATCTGCCTGCCCTGTTTAACTAAGTCTACGTGCCATAGAACTCAGGGTGTGTATTCAGTGTTTTGTTCAAATCCCCAAGTCCTAAAGACTACCTCCATGACCACAGGCAATCTTCCTGAGTCTCCAAACCTTGGTAACCTAAAGAGAAGAGTCATTTCCTTATGGGTTGTGAGGATAAGGAGAAACTGTATGTAAACTGTCTAACGCTACATTGCTTTCTACGTGGTAATATTACAGATGCAAATACCAAGCAAACGTCACTTAGAACTTTTGGTCCCTGAAGGTTCAACTTTTCCCATTTTTTTCTGCTTACCATCTACTCTCCTTGCCTTCATGAATTCAATCCCTCTTCCAGTCTTATCTTTAAGCAGTGTTTAAGCCTACCCCCATCCAAATCTCCCTGTGACCTCAGTGAAGATCCACGAACGGAAGAAGTTGCACAGCAGTTTCTCTCAACAATGTACTTACTTATTCAGCCTTTCCCCTTCCCAAGGACTGTGCATGTTAGGGACAGAGTAATGTGTCATAATGTAAGCAATAATGGTGGAGAGACAGATCAAGAACCCAGACTGCTGGTAAGCACCATCTGATTTATGAAGCATAGTAATAGGGATTTGGGGTTGCAATCAGATGGATGATTTAGGAAAATCAGACTGGGAAGAGTCAAGCAACACTAAGGCCTCTGCACATTTGCCCAAATCATCCAGTGTTGGCCCAGTTAAGCAGCACCTCTGGACTCCCGGTATGAGCTGCTCAGCCGCACAGCATATTGTTGGTTCCCAAACTGTCTTTGTTTCCTTACTGTTAGGGTAGTCTTTGTGCCACTTATCCCTTGCATTCAAGAATATAAACTTACTGAAGAATTTTTGCACGTTGCTACTTCTGGATTACTACATTTCATAAAAGCAGTTTCTAGTTTCTTTTTATAATACAATCCACTTCAGGGGTGCTTGGGTAGCTCAGTCAGTTGGCCATCTGACTTCACCTTAGGTCATGATCTCAAGGTTAATGAGTTCAAGCCCAGTGTTGGGCTCTGTGCTGACAGCTCAGAGCCTGGAGCCTGCTTCGGATTCTGTGTCTCCCTTTCTCTCTGTCCCTCCCCTGCTCACGCTCTGTCTCTCTCTCTCTAAAAAATAAAACAAACATTAAAATCTACTTGACCCCAGAGTTGTAGTTACCCTGAGAATTCAGAAGATAAGTCAAGATTTCCCAGTGACCCAGACATATCATTATAGACATCATTCTTATACCAGTCCAGAGGGAACTCTGGTTAATAAAATGCCAGATTCATTTACTATAATATCAGTTGTAATAAAATTAAAAGTATCTAGACATGCCTACCACTAGTAATAAAAGTAAACTTAGCTCAAGACCATTATTCAAGCAGGAATACTACTGATAATAATATTAATTGCCAACATTTATTAGTCATTGTAAGACAATCTTTTAAGTGCTTTATGTGTTCACTCACAACACTCCATAATATAGGTACAATTACCATTCCCATTTTACAGATGTGGAAACTGAGGAAGGTCACAAAGCTAGTGAGTGGCAGAATCAGGGCTTCCACTAAAAAGAAATCAGGCTTTAAGTTCTACAACTTCATCATTATGCTTTACTCCTCTCTTCCTTTCATTCAGAAATAGTCATTTTTAATAGAAATATGTGGGAAACTGTTTACTCACAAAGGCAGGATGAGGAGGAATAAATAAATAAATAAATAAATAACCAAATGTTAAACTTTATAATATGTCCCAGACCAGTATAAACATGTACTTGCTAAAAATGGAGAAAAGATCATAGGCTATTTCTCTCTTACCTAACTATGGCACCAGGTCCCACACAGTCCCTTTTGTCATTGACATGCCTGAGGCTGACCCTGTAGATACGGAGCAAGGGCCTTGCTTCTGGAGTCTGGACAGAAAGACATCTCAGTTCCATGGGCAGCATGGCAGCATGGGAACATACATGCAAGATGCACAGGGAAACCCTCCTTGCAGTAGATTCATTTCAGATGAAAGGAAGAGGTGTTAATTCATTTAGCAAATATTTATTGATCATCTATTATATATGCCAGGCATTGTTTTTTGGTCTTGGGATTCAAGAGCAAACAAAACAGACAAAAACCCTTCAAGAAGTTGACATTCTAGTGGAAGACAGACAGTAACAAAATAAATAAGTCAAATACATAACAGGTTTGATAATTTAAGTGAACAGGAGAAAAAACGAAGTGGGAAAATGGGATAGAAAGAATTAAATGTGACTGAAAGTTTAGAGAGGGGTAGAAAAGGTGATTTTTCTGAGAAGATGCTATTTGAGTTGCAAAGAGGAACTTTTTGTGCCCTTCCCCCGCCCCCCAAATTAATTTATAACACAAAAGACAATCATCTGAAGATTACAGAGTAAAAATGTTGAACCCCATGATTTCAATCACTCAGAGTCAGCCAACATAAAACCATAAACCAAACAAAGCTTTCACAGATTTATGTGGGGGGAAAAAAGGAACAGAAAAAAAAATAGATTTCCTCACACATTGAATTGACTTCTTGCTCTGTGTTCCATCTGCTGATGTGGTCTAACATGCTCTCCTTACTTGCACAGAGGATATATGCATGAAAACAACTGGTTGGAGAGTTGAACATGATATTAACCACTTGCTTTCGCTATCCAATTCCAAATATTGTGGTGATTATTTTCACTTAATAGAAATGAATGCACACGGGTGTCATGCCAACCCAGCCTCAGCTACTTGGCTAGAAGTGGGAACAGACTGCTATTAGAACTTACTAACTATAAAATTAGCTCTAATGGAAGTAAATATAAGGTACAGCAGACACACGAAGAAGGAAGTCTGTTCCCAAGTGGAGGATGCTTGAGCCAGCTGTTTGCTATATGGAATGCTGAAGGAAGCATTCTAGCAGCAACACCAAGTCCAAAGGCATGGAGGTCTGAGAGGGCTTAGCATGTCTGAGGAGCCACATGGTAGCCCATGTTGTTAGCACATAACACACAGGAAGGAAGGCACACCACCACAGGACCACCTTTCAAAATGTCTCCGCCCTCCACTCCCGGCACAACATCTTAATTCTTGGTGTCCTGGTGTCTGAATAGCACTTCACAGCCTGTAGCTAGATACCCACTGGGGCACTTTTGCAGGGCTGAGAGAGAGAACCTGAAATCCAAGATCAAGGACAAAGGGCTTGCATGAGAAGGTCCCTCGTCCTTTCCATCTTACCCCATACACCTCTATCTCTGAGGGTCTGAGGGTGAGCCTCACTGATGACCCTGGGATGACAAAATTGCTAGTTATGGCTCTTCCAGAGACTGGCGGAAGACAGCGCTGGACAGCCAGGGCTTAAACCTAATGCCACATTAGGTTCAGGCATTATTCTACAGCAGGGGATTGCTGCTGGGCGCTCCTAACCAGGGGAATGACATGATCATATGCTTCACACGTTTATTTTAAAGTTGGAATAATAATACATTTGAAAGTGCTTTGCAAACCTTAAAGTCTTATTTTCCCCCCAGTTCTTGGCACATAGGATGACTTAGTAACATTTGTAGAATGAATAAGGGAGTGAAAGACAGACCAACCGCGCAGAAACAAATTCCCTCTGCTCCCAGAAAGACACCTTTAGAGCCCTTAAGCCTGTGAGGAGAACTGATCCCCAGTGATTTCACAGGCACCCTCTAAAAACTCAATGGAAACTACTTGAATTGGAAGGCTTTCCAATGTTCTATTTCATCATAGAAGCTATAACAAATATTCACTTGCTTAGAAAAGTGAGCGGAAAGAAGTCAGACTGGAAGATATGTAACCACAGCTTGGATCACTGAGTTTTTGAATTGAGAACTTTTGATAAAGCAGGGCATACCATATGCCATGAACATGTTCATGAGGACACGAGGAAAGTAGGATTAAGCCAAAGAATCGAATAAATGGCTGAACAGGAAAAAGGATCCTATTCGGTTCAGTAAACCCAACATTTATGAGACTTTAAACTTTTCTGTCTGTCCTACTGCAGCTCTCAATCAGCCGTTCCATATAAATAGCACAATATTTCTAGCTTATCTGTACTCTTTGCTTCAGTGACCATACAGGCAATTTATCTTACACTGTTTCCAAGGCTGAATGAAATCCACAGTTCTGCCTGAATTCCTTTCTCCCTTTAGAGATTTTGCTGCCTCCTAGTTTGGGTCCTCTCCAACTTGCGAGAATAATGTGTTTTCTCCCCCTTCCTCTCTCCCCCTTCCTTCTGATGCTATCCTTCATTAACTCCAAAGTTTCCTCTTCTCCAGAGATTCCACTGGCTTCTTCACCTTTCCCCAGGAACGAGCAGCTCTCTCATTTAGGGACTTGTCTACCTTGTGCTCAGAATTAGCAACATCTGCTAGTTTGTTTTTCTGCACCCTGGGCTGCTTAAAACTGTCCTGACTTGTAATCCCAGCAAAACTAAGGTCCAGGGGACATTTATGCTCCAATCTACAAAAAGCTTCTCCATAAGATCTGATTTACAATTACACTGCCATGATGAGAAAGCACTGAAGGAAACTGATTTATGAAATCAGTACTCATGTTCCAATCATCTGTGACACAGCTCACCGTCTCATCATAAAATAATAATAATAATAATAATAACAACAACAACAAACATTTAGAATGATCATATTTGCTTTGGTGACAAAATGGCTTTTTCTTACTTTTAGTACTACTTCTGTTCTAAAGTATAACTAAAATATGTAAGAATATTTCACTCTAATTTTAATAGCACTCTTTTCTTCCTACATTAATCCCACATTCAGTATCTCAAATTCGACACAATAATTTAGTCAAAGAATGTCATCATATATGAAGAGTAGCGTTTTTAAAAGTCCTCATTTCCTTATAATATACCCTGTTGTTCTCTGGATGGGCCTCCCTTGTCCTAACTTGACTTGGGAGGGAGAGGGCAAGTAAGAAAAATGACAAGACCTTAGGAGCATAGCTCAGGAAGTCAGGGGAGGCGAAGGCTGCCAGGAACAGGCAAAGCAATTGTGGAGAGAAAGTATCCGGTCGATAAAGGCTGGTCCTTAGGAGGGCACTTGAGTGAGTGAATGCAAATTGTCCAAGGCAGCAATGGGATCTTGGCTCTTACTCTCTCTCTTCCTCTTGTGATCTAGACTTTATTGAAAGGGTTTCCTCCACTTACTTCCTCAGCTTCATTCACTTCTCTACCTACTGCAGCCTGCTTTCTGCACACACACACACACACACACACACACACACACACACACACACACCTTTGACTGAAATCATTGTGCTCTTTGACAGTCACCAGCTTTTTTTGTCATTAAATCCAGTGGACACATCTCTGTTGCTCCCTTGTCTGAATTGCCTGCAACACTGACACACTGTGGAGCGTCCCTACCTCAAAACTCTCTCTTCCCCATGCTTTATTACCCCATGTTCCCCAGGCATTCCTCTGGCCACTGCTTTCCAATACCTTTCTCTGCATCTCTTGTCTTGACTCGTCTTTTAAATGTTAGTGTCCACCAGATATTTGCCATTGGTATTTTCTTCTTTTCATTCTACACAATCACATCCATTCTCACGGAATTCATTTCCGTTTTCCTCCTGACAACTCTCAGCCAACCCATAATCCAACTGCCTCCTGACCCAAACTCAGCATATCTAAAAGTAAATTTCTCATTTTCCTGCCAATGCCCCCCCACCCCCAACCTGCCCTCTCTCTTGCATCTACCGTGCTGACTCCTCCTAAGGCCTCACTGGCACTCTAACACTCACAGAATCCTGACCATCAGACCTACTAAGATCTTGAATTCAGCCACATCTCCCTTTATCCACTGTTGTCTTTCAGGCCACTTTTCTCCAATCCTTCACTGGTCTTCCAGCTTTCTCTCTCACTCTCCTCCAATCCATCCTATAATCTGCAGCCAAAGTCATCCTAAGAAAATGCAAATCTGATCCACCATTTACCATCCTTCAGTGACTTGCCACTAAATGCAGAATAAAGATAAATTTTCTCTACTGGTTATAAGGCCTTCAGGCATGGCCCTTCAGTTCCTTATTTCTTACTATCCCAGCCTTCTCTCTGGGTCCTCCCACTCAGTCCTGCCCACATGCTCCATCCACATGAATATGGAAGGAAAGACTTACAGTCTCAATCAATCTCTGTCTCTCTCTTTCTCTCTGTCTCTTCCCCAGATCTTTGCACAGATGTCTGGTCAAAATATATACATAAATATATACTTATATATATATACCTTTTCACTTAGATGTCAGGTCCTCCAGGGGACTTCTGTGACCCTCCCAGGAGGGGTCAGTCATCCCCTATGGGTTTCATGCCGCCCCTGTTCCCGTGTTGGTGGAATACACAGCACCCATCACTGTGCTGGTTCATGTGTCTCCCCTCACACACGATACACAGAGCTCCTTGCAGGCAAAGCTGCAAGTTATCCTCACAGCCCTGGGCCTGGCACATAAGATACCTTCAATAAAGGGTCCACAAATAAATGAGTGATAATCTAAGAAAACAGAATTACATTTTCCTCACACACATGAATATTTCCATACAGAATTCACTGAGAGTAACAAACCAAATAAAATTCCCTTTTAAATGTTTTTTTTAGGGGTGCCTGGGTGGCTCATTCAGTGAAGTGTCAGACTCCTGATTTCAGCTCAGGTCATGATCTCATGGTTGTGAGATTGAGCCCCATATCAGGCTCTGAGCTAAACATGGAGCCTGCTTAAGATTCTCTTACGCTCTCTCTACTTCTGCCCCTCTTCCCTGCTCACACACTCTCTCTCTCTCAAAAAAAAAAAAATATATATATATATATATAAGCTATATAATACCTCATAAAACCAGTGAAAACAAGAGAAAAAAAATTTAAGTTTAAATGGATTTTCCAAGTCATTTAACTGCATAAAGCTCAGGGCTTTTCAGTGTTTGCACTTTCCTGACCTGTGAGCTGCCCAAGGCAGGACCTATTCCTTTTAGCTTCTTTTGAGACTAGAGAACTATTATACACTCCTCTCCATGCCCTTGCTGTAGACTGTGTGTGCCCCCAACTGTCACTAATTCTCTTGGACCTACTTGCTCTTTATCAAAGGAATCTCTATGACTCACCAGCTTTCAACCTGCCTTCTTAAACAAGTGGACCTTTTTGCTCAAATCAATTGAACACAATGAGGCACTACATACCACACAACAATTGAGTTAGGAAAACACTGAATAGACAGATCTCTACATAATCAGAAAATATCTGCTTATAAGCTGCAGGTATCTAGAATCATTTTTTTTTTTCAGCACAAAGTCACAATTCAGCCACACTTTTCCACATTGTCATACTGAATGCTAAAATACAATAAATAATTCCTTGTGAGGGAAATATGTTCTTAGTGCTCAGTGCTATGATTTTTCCCCACAGGAAAATGATATTTTACCAAAAATAATTTATACCTTGGCATCCGAAGTAATGCAAATTGATGAAAATATGAGACTGTTAAAATTAAGGATATGAAATCCCTTGGCTTACACAATATGTAGATTTGAGAACTTTGGTGAATGTTAGAAATGTGGGCTGCACATTGTGTTCTGGGTGCATTTATATAGGTTGTACAGGTCTGTTCCCAATCCATGTGAAAACATACCCTAAGTAAAACCGTTAAGGAATGTTTACTGCAATGACCATATAGAGTTTATTCTAAATTTGAACTTCTTTGTACTTCCAACAGCAGGAATACAGAAGGTTGAAAGGCTGGCAGCCTCAAAGATTTTTAAACACAGAATTAGAGGGTCCATTTTTTTAGGTCCTTGTTATATAGGTTCTGTGATTCACTAATCAGTTACTCCTCATCAGAAATAAGGAAGGTACAGACCCTGTCCTCAGGTTGCTCGTGGTCTGATGAGGAGAAGAGAAGGAGAGGAAAAAAGAAAAAGAAAGAACAAATATATGTTGAGTGTCTGCTATAGGTCAGGTATATAAAATGTAAATTTAATCTTCATGATAACTCCATGCGGTTGGGATTATTAGCTCTGTCTGTCACAGAAAGAGATGTTCAGAGAGATCTTCTTTCCAAGATTATCCTGCTAGGAACTTGCTGCAAAGCAATGTGGTAAGAGCAAGAGAAGCCAGAGAAGGAGGCAGGCCCATGTAACTGAGTGGATAATATTATTAACTGACATAAGAAATAAGAGTATGGGAAGGAGATTTGCATGGTTAGACATAAGGAATTTGGAGATCCCCATTTTGATGTCTCTGCTCCTGAGATGACAGCTAGAAATATGGGTCTGGAGTTCAGGGGAATTCAGGGCTAAAGCCATGAATGAGATCCTTAGGGATTAGGTACAAATCCAGTAGAGAAAAGGCTGGGGACTGAAATTTGGGCTTAAAAACAAAACAAAACGAAACAACAACAAAAACACTGCCTAAGAAGAAGAATTCACCAAAAAGGCTATGATGGAATTGTATGAAGTGCAAAAACAGGAACAGGAGAACACTGTGTTATGAAATAAGGACTACAAAGTAGAAGCAGATGTTAAAAGAGGGCTGCATAGATATTTACGTGTCATATGGGGGGGAGGGGGGACCGGTTGAGTTATGGGCTGAGGAGGAGCCTGCTGAGGTGGAGACAGGGAAGATGGACCAGAAAGGAGGTAATCTGTTGATTTGCAAACTGGCCCCCATACAGGAAGGACAAGAAAAGACCAAAGAAAGAGGTAGACCATTCCAGATTGGTAGGTAGCTGTTTTCATAAGCAATAAGAAGCAAATAAGGGAACTTATGAAGCTTGTTGTAGAGGCTACAGATGAGTAGATCTCCACACCTGCCTGCCAGAATCTTAAAAGTTTATACAGAAGCCTTAGCTGGGTTCAGTCACTTATACCATCCAGATTGTCTCAACAACACCTTATTATCTCAAGGCTGTGTCCTTTAGGCAGCTTCTAGTACAGGGAAGGCAAGTGGAATGCACACTCCATGGACAGACAAAGAAGTTAGGGTCCTCTGATTACGTGGGTCCAACTCTCAGGTCAACCAAAGGTCATACCCTCCTCATGATGACCTCCTCCAACACAGGTTTCTCCCACTGGGTGGCACACTCCAGACCTAGCAGAGGGCTGTGTACAAAGTCTCAGAAATGTTTTTTAATGACTGAAGTATTTAATTAATTAATACTTGAAGGACCCCAGAGAAGATGGGGCAAAATGAGATCCAGAGTGCAGATGATTGAGATCAGCCCTGGACATGAGAGACATCACATCTTCCTTTCAAACTGGCATCACCAATGATAAGCATGGTGCTTGAATAGAGGAGACACTCAAATGTTTGTGGGCAAAAGGAAGGAAGTTACATTAAGGGTGCTAACAAAATAGAGTTCATCAGTGTTCCTTAATTTCAGTTAGAAAATTCTATTTAAAAAAAGTCTATTGATCAAGTTGAATTTTGGTAATCTACAGCAATTTTGTAGTAGGCATGCTAAAATGGCCTTCTCTTGATTTTTCACCAAGAGTGACATAAGCCTTTCATTGTTGATAGTTTAATACTATGCTTGAAAAAGGAAATAGGTTATTGAGCATTGTAGAAATTAAGTTATTTTTAAATATGAATATTCTCATGCTTCTATACTATAGGGTATGTTCATGGATAAAAAGAAAAAAAAAGTTGGGATGCATAAAAACAAGAATGAAATGTGGACATCTGCTCTTCTAAGTTGGTGTTTATCCAGTGAGTAAGGACAGAGGCCATAGGAAGAAAAGGTGTTAAGAAACTCTAAAAAGTATAACCATACAGGCCTGCAATCCTATGGCTACATCAGTAGAAATGTAAATGTATAGAGAATTTAGATACTGCTTAGCAGGGTTTATCTTTTCTATTCATATCCTTCAAATACCATCTGAGACAGCACTCGGACCATGGCCCCCAGGTAAGAGCAGATTCTGTGACTTGCGGCTCTCTGTCACAAAAATGCCAGCCACCTCCTTTCCCTTTGGATTTGAATTTTGTTCTCTACCTTGGAAAGTCTGCATTTCCACTCATATTGACTTCTATGCTCCCTGCCTAGGTTTCCACTGACAGGAATGCAAGCCAACCATTTTCAAACGATGCAGGTTATAGAACACTGGAGAATCGTGTTATCTTCCCAAACCGTTCAGTGGATAAACTTGTTTAGTTATTCTCCAAGATTCCTAATGAGACACCAATTTTCTCCAATGCCCCCCAACCACTACTAATGTTTGCAAGAAGTAATATCTGGATAATGAAAGGTCGTAAACTAATCTCCTTTCCTCCCCATTCCCATTGTTACCATGTGGTCAACTGGAATTGAATAACTGCAATAGCTTCAAAACCCAACTACAGTCTGCAGACTGCTTTCTCCCAGGTGTTGTTTATTCTCTACTATGCTGCCAGATCAATCTTCCAGACACAAGCATAATTTACCATGTTGAGGCCCCGTTGAAGAACCTACAATGGCTCCTATTGTCTGCCATGTTAAGTCTTAATTCCTTTGTGCAGTTTTTAAGATCTTCAGAATTTGGCTCCACTCCTACTTATACTACGTATGCTCCTCACTCCAAGGCACCCTCCTCTTGAACAGAACCATCTTCTTCCCGTTCAGCGCCATTCTCATCTCCGACCCATGCCTACCCTGTCCTGTCCCCATTTCCCTACCAGTTGGAATGCTTTCCTTCCCCCTCCAGCCCCCTCCCAACTCCTTCTCCATCCCTACAAGACCAGGATAAGCTCTATACCTTCCAGAAAGTTCTCCAGCTCTTCCAGTTGGACACTCTTCCTGCCAGTGGCAGTCAAAGTCAAAACTAGGTAATATTTGGAAAGGAGATGGCACACTTAACTGTTCTTTGCTGGGGCCTCTTTGGAAATATATCTTACACTTCTTTCTGTATTCCCTACATAATCTAGGAAAGGGCAAAGCAAGTAGTAGACCTAAATACTTACTAGGCCTTGACTGTAGAGTGTGTATCTGTCCTTTAGCTCTGAGGCCACAATGGTTTACCTCTGGTTAAATGTCAGCAGCTGGAGGACTAGTTACTAACATTCTTACTACAAACCCAGTTCTCACATTACATCTTTAGTAAACGCAAGTCTATAGCTGGATGAGTCAGAGAGAAGCTTCTATAACTTCATTCAATGTTAACCAAAATGAAATGTTTGCCTCTGGCTGGCTTTTACCACTTTCTCAGAGAGATGCAGTTGGTTTGGAATCTGAGCTCTATGTTAAGTGCGATAAGAAGCTAAAGAAAAATAATGTGGGAGCTCATGGCTGTGGAACCACTGAGCTTTGGCCGTCCCTTACTCTTTTATGTCATCTGCTAGCCTGGGCTCAGTTCATGTGGCCATGTTGCCTACAAACCATTTCCATGACTTTGAATGGCACCATTTCAGGGCTACTGATGTTTAGTGCCTGTTTTAATACCTTTGACTCACTTAGGAAAGATATGGCTGATGTGGAATGAAATGAAACTTGGGATTCTTGGTTGAACTCTTAAAGTCCTGTTCATCAGATCCTTAAAGAAGACAGAGGCCTTTCCTAGACTCTCCTCAATCTGTTTCCTCAATCATTTCAAATATTAGAATTAGTTTCCCCCTGGATTGTTATTTTAAATGTTAATTATATATTAACAGAAGAACCAGAATAAATAGCGTTTATATTTTTGGTTTTCTGTGATTATTTATGTCTCTGCCTTCAGAATGAAATCATTTCCTTCCTGACTAATCAGAAGGCTGAATTTAGGTAACAGAGGATAGCTGTGGACCTAAGCTAGATTTCTAAAAAGAAAAATAATTTCATAGCTGACTATGCATGTCTTAGTTGAATGCCATCCTACACTCAGTGGCAACTACATATGCATTCTTCAGGACCCAGTTCAAAATGTCTTTCACTCTGTGAAGCCTTCTCTAGCTTCCCCAAACAGAGTCTGGCATCTCTCCTTCATATTCCAACGGCACTTTTTTTTTTATTCCTTGAAGTCACAAATATTTACTGAGCACCTACTTTCTATTACTCAGTCTCTTATACCCTTGCCATGATGTACTTTATGGAGTTTATCAGTTCGCCCATCTGTCTCCCCCTCCCACTCAACTTCCAGAGGGTGAGTACTATGTTTTACTCATTTTCCTACCCTCTGCACAATGCTTGCACACAGTATATGCTCAATGGGGTGATTTACATCATAAACTACAGGAGGGAGTAGTTCCTGAGCAGCCCATGAGTAACATTAAAGACAGGCAGACCAAGTCATCAGATCTGAGGTTGTGAAGTAGAAGCCAGTGTCTGGGCTTCTAGCCTTAGGCACCAGAGGGAAAGGATGGGAAGATGGAGTTTAGGCCTGAAAGTTTGACCTGTCAACAGAAATCATCTAAATAGCTCCTGAATTTGCCTCCTACTACCTTTCTATTACCACAGCCTCTGACTTTTTCAGGCATTCCTAGCTTCCTGTCTGAATTTACTGATGACCTCTCAATCGTACTACCTCTAACTCCACAGTATTCTTTTCCTCCCTCATCTCTTCGAATCCATCTTTAACATAACCCTTAGCCTGATCTTTCAAAAAACAAGTACTTGTTTTTCATCACGGTTACTCCTCCACACACACCCTTTTCTCCAATTACACTAAACTACTGGAAGCTCTCTGAAAGTTCTAAACCATCTTGCTTTTATGTCTTGGCATATGATGCTTCTTTTTCCTGGATTGAAATCTTTCATATCCTTTATCTTACTAAATTCACTCTTTCAGGTTATATCTAAGGTGGTACCTTACCTGAGATGCTTTCCTTAACCTTCCCCCCACATCCCAACTGGATTAGGTGCCCAATGCATGAACTCTCATACCACCTGCGCATTCCCCTAACACAGAATATCTCACAGTGCTACAACACTTGTCTGACTTGTCCAGGACACTGAGCTTCTTAAAGATTAGCACACTTTCTTATTTGCATCTGTCACTGTCTCAGTGGGTTCTTCCCTGATCAGCCCACTTAACGTAACACACACACACACACACACAAACACACACACACACACACACACACACACACACACACAGAGTTTCCTATTTGCATTCCCTGCTCTTCAACACTTCTAACAAACTATATAATGTACTAATTTATCTTATTTATTATCTATTTGTGCACTAGAGATTAATTGCATGAGAGCAAGAATTTGAAAATCTGTATTTTTCAAAACCATCTTGAATTTCCCTGGTCTCATGATGGTTTTTCCCTTCTACCTGGCTCTAAGTTATAGTTACATTACTAAGAAATAACCACTTGCACTTTTCTGAGGGAAACTGCTGGAGTCCTTTTCTTCTTGCACATGCCTACCTATATCACCAATATCTTATTTTGCTAACATGTGAATGCCAGGATGCTTGAAACTTCGCTCTGGTTTAATGTCAAAATTTCGGTTACCTGTTCATAGACTGACACCTTCTTACAACACTATAAAATTTTGTCCCTACTTAATCACTTCAAAGCAGCTACTTTAGAAGGTGTCTCCTCTGCTGCCAGCCAAGTTGATAAAGAGAAACCTTTAACCTTTGATTCCTCCATTTTGCTCGTGTGTTTGTTTTTTGCTTGTCTCAAAAGATTTTGTCAGTTTCTTTCATTGCTAGATTCTGAGAGTCTAGAACAGTGCCTAACATAAGAGCAGGTGTCCAGAGGAGGAGGGAAGATGGCGGCGTAGGAGGACGCTGGGCTCACCGCGCGTCCTGCTGATAACTTAGATTCCACCTACACCTGCCTAAATAACCCAGAAAACCACCAGAGGATTAGCAGAACGGAGTCTCCGGAGCCAAGCCCAGACGAGAGGCCCACGGAAGAGGGTAGGAAGGGCGGCGAGGCGGTGCACGCTCCACGGACTGGCGGGAGGGAGCCGGGGCTGAGGGGCGGCTCGCCGGCCAAGCAGAGCCCCGAGTCTGGCTGGCAAAAGCGGAGGGGCCTGACGGACTGTGTTCCCACAGCAAGCGTGACTTAGCGTCTGGGAGGTCATAAGTTAACAGCTCTGCTCGGAAAGCGGGAAGGCTGGAGGACAACGGGAGGGAGAGCTGCTGAGCCCCCGGACGACAGAGCTCAGCTTGGCAGGGAACAAAGGCGCTCACCAGCGCCATCTCCCCCGCCCATACCCCAGCCAAAATCCCAAAGGGAACCAGTTCCTGCCAGGGAACTTGCTCGCTCCGCGCAAACACCCAACTCTGTGCTTCTGCGGAGCCAAACCTCTGGCAGCGGATCTGACTCCCTCCCGCTGCCACAGGGCCCCTCCTAAAGTGGATCACCTAAGGAGAAGCGAGCTAAGCC
Source organism: Leopardus geoffroyi (assembly GCF_018350155.1). NCBI lineage: Eukaryota > Metazoa > Chordata > Mammalia > Carnivora > Felidae > Leopardus > Leopardus geoffroyi. The sequence continues at coordinate 15,489,149 of NC_059326.1, forward strand.
TGCCCCTCCTGCGCCCATGCACCTTGCCTATCCACCCCAGCTAATACGCCAGATCCCCAGCATCACAAGCCTGGCAGCGTGCAAGTAGCCCAAACGGGCCACGCCACCCCACAGTGAATCCCGCCCCTAGGAGAGGGGAAGAGAAGGCACACACCAGTCTGACTGTGGCCCCAGCGGTGGGCTGGGGGCAGACATCAGGACTGACTGCGGCCCCGCACGCCAACTCCAGTTATACACCACAGCACAGGGGAAGTGCCCTGCAGGTCCTCACCACTCCAGGAACTATCCAAAATGACCAAGCGGAAGAATTCCCCTCAGAAGAATCTCCAAGAAATAACAACAGCTAATGAACTGATCAAAAAGGATTTAAATAATATAACAGAAAGTGAATTTAGAATAATAGTCATAAAATTAATCGCTGGGCTTGAAAACAGTATAGAGGACAGCAGAGAATCTCTTGCTACAGAGATCAAGGGACTAAGGAACAGTCGCGAGGAGCTGAAAAGCGCTTTAAACGAAATGCAAAACTAAATGGAAACGACGACAGCTCGGCTTGAAGAGGCAGAGGAGAGAATAGGTGAACTAGAAGATAAAGTTATGGAAAAAGAGGAAGCTGAGAAAAAGAGAGATAAAAAAATCCAGGAGTATGAGGGGAAAATTAGAGAACTAAGTGATACACTAAAAAGAAATAATATACGCATAATTGGTATCCCAGAGGAGGAAGAGAGAGGGAAAGGTGCTGAAGGGGTACTTGAAGAAATTATAGCTGAGAACTTCCCTGAACTGGGGAAGGAAAAAGGCATTGAAATCCAAGAGGCACAGAGAACTCCCTTCAGACGTAACTTGAATAGATCCTCTGCACGACATATCATAGTGAAACTGGCAAAATACAAGGATAAAGAGAAAATTCTGAAAGCAGCAAGGGGTAAACGTGCCCTCACATATAAAGGGAGACCTATAAGACTCGTGACTGATCTCTCTTTTGAAACTTGGCAGGCCAGAAAGAATTGGCACGAGATTTTCAGTGTGCTAAACAGGAAAAATATGCAGCCAAGAATCCTTTATCCAGCAAGTCTGTCATTTAGAATAGAAGGAGAGATAAAGGTCTTCCCAAACAAACAAAAACTGAAGGAATTTGTCACCACTAAACCAGCCCTACAAGAGATCCTAAGGGGGATCCTGTGAGACAAAGTACCAGAGACATCGCTACAAGCATAAAACACCCAGACATCACAATGACTCTAAACCCATATCTTTCTATAGTAACACTGAATGTAAATGGATTAAATGCGCCAACCAAAAGACACAGGGTATCAGAATGGATAAAAAAACAAGACCCATCTATTTGCTGTCTACAAGAGACTCATTTTAGACCTGAGGACACCTTTAGATTGAGAGTGAGGGGATGGAGAACTATTTATCATGCTGGTGGAAGCCAAAAGAAAGCTGGAGTAGCCATACTTATATCAGACAAACTAGACTTTAAATTAAAGGCTGTAACAAGAGATGAAGAAGGGCATTATATAATCATTACAGGGTCTATCCATCAGGAAGAGCTAACAATTATAAATGTCTATGCACCGAATACCGGAGCCCCCAAATATATAAAACAATTACTCACAAACATAAGCAACCTTATCGATAAGAATGTGGTAATTGCAGGGGACTTTAACACCCCACTTACAGAAATGGATAGATCATCTAGACACACGGTCAATAAAGAAACAAGGGCCCTGAATGAGACATTGGATCAGATGGATTTGACAGATATATTTAGAACTCTGCATCCCAAAGCAACAGAATATACTTTCTTCTCGAGTGCATATGGAACATTCTCCAAGATAGATCATATACTGGGTCACAAGACAGCCCTTCATAAGTTTACAAGAATTGAAATTATACCATGCATACTTTCAGACCACAATGCTATGAAGCTTGAAATCAACCACAGGAAAAAGTCTGGAAAACCTCCAAAAGCATGGAGGTTAAAGAATACCCTACTAACGAATGAGTGGGTCAACCAGGCAGTTAGAGAAGAAATTAAAAAATATATGGAAACAAACGAAAATGAAAATACAACAATCCAAATGCTTTGGGACGCAGCGAAGGCAGTCCTGAGAGGAAAATACATTGCAATCCAGGCCTATCTCAAGAAACAAGAAAAATCCCAAATACAAAATCTAACAGCACACCTAAAGGAAATAGAAGCAGAACAGCAAAGGCAGCCTAAACCCAGCAGAAGAAGAGAAATAATAAAGATCAGAGCAGAAATAAACAATATAGAATCTAAAAAAACTGTAGAGCAGATCAACGAAACCAAGAGTTGGTTTTTTGAAAAAATAAACAAAATTGACAAACCTCTAGCCAGGCTTCTCAAAAAGAAAAGGGAGATGACCCAAACAGATAAAATCATGAAGGAAAATGGAATTATTACAACCAATCTCTCAGAGATACAAACATTTATCAGGGAATACTATGAAAAATTATATGCCAACAAATTGGACAACCTGGAAGAAATGGACAAATTCCTGAACACCCACACTCTTCCAAAACTCAATCAGGAGGAAATAGAAAGCTTGAACAGACCCATAACCAGCGAAGAAATTGAATCGGTTATCAAAAATCTCCCAACAAATAAGAGTCCAGGACCAGATGGCTTCCCAGGGGAGTTCTACCAGACGTTTAAAGCAGAGATAATACCTATCCTTCTCAAGCTACTCCAAGAAATAGAAAGGGAAGGAAAACTTCCAGACTTATTCTATGAAGCCAGTATTACTTTGATTCCTAAACCAGACAGAGACCCAGTAAAAAAAGAGAACTACAGGCCAATATCCCTGATAAATATGGATGCAAAAATTCTCAAGAAGATACTAGCAAATCGAATTCAACGGCATATAAAAAGAATTATTCACCATGATCAAGTGGGATTCATTCCTGGGATGCAGGGCTGGTTCAACATTCGCAAATCAATCAACGTGATACATCACATTAACAAAAAAAAAAGAGAAGAACCATATGATCCTGTCAATCGATGCAGAAAAGGCCTTTGACAAAATCCAGCACCCTTTCTTAATAAAAACCCTTGAGAGAGTCGGGATAGAAGGAACATACTTAAAGATCATAAAAGCCATTTATGAAAAGCCCACAGCTAACATCATCCTCAACGGGGAAAAACTGAGAGCTTTTTCCCTGAGATCAGGAACACGACAGGGATGCCCACTCTCACCGCTGTTGTTTAACATAGTGCTGGAAGTTCTAGCATCAGCAATCAGACAACAAAAGAAAATCAAAGGCATCAAAATTGGCAAAGATGAAGTCAAGCTTTCGCTTTTTGCAGATGACATGATATTATACATGGAAAATCCGATAGACTCCACCGAGAGTCTGCTAGAACTGATACATGAATTCAGCAAAGTTGCAGGATACAAAATCAATGTACAGAAATCAGTTGCATTCTTATACACTAACAATGAAGCAACAGAAAGACAAATAAAGAAACTGATCCCATTCACAATTGCACCAAGAAGCATAAAATACCTAGGAATAAATCTAACCAAAGATGTAAAAGATCTGTATGCTGAAAACTATAGAAAGCTTATGAAGGTAATTGAAGAAGATTTAAAGAAATGGAAAGACATTCCCTGCTCATGGATTGGAAGAATAAGTATTGTCAAAATGTCAATACTACCCAAAGCTATCTACACATTCAATGCAATCCCAATCAAAATTGCACCAGCATTCTTCTCGAAACTAGAACAAGCAATCCTAAAATTCATATGGAACCACAAAAGGCCCCGAAGTCAAAGTAATTTTGAAAAAGAAGACCGAAGCAGGAGGCATCACAATCCCAGACTTTAGCCTCTACTACAAAGCTGTAATCATCAAGACAGCATGGTATTGGCACAAAGACAGACACATAGACCAATGGAATAGAATAGAAACCCCAGAACTAGACCCACAAACGTATGGCCAACTCATCTTTGACAAAGCAGGAAAGAACATCCAATGGAAAAAAGACAGTCTCTTTAACAAATGGTGCTGGGAGAACTGGACAGCAACATGCAGAAGGTTGAAACTAGACCACTTTCTCACACCATTCACAAAAATAAATTCAAAATGGATAAAGGACCTGAATGTGAGACAGGAAACCATCAAAACCTTAGAGGAGAAAGCAGGAAAAGACCTCTCTGACCTCAGCCGTAGCAATCTCTTACTTGACACATCCCCAAAGGCAAGGGAATTCAAAGCAAAAGTGAATTACTGGGACCTTATGAAGATAAAAAGCTTCTGCACAGCAAAGGAAACAACCAACAAAACTAAAAGGCAACCAACGGAATGGGAAAAGATATTTGCAAATGACATATCGGACAAAGGGCTAGTATCCAAAATCTATAAAGAGCTCACCAAACTCCACACCCGAAAAACAAATAACCCAGTGAAGAAATGGGCAGAAAACATGAATAGACACTTCTCTAAAGAAGACATCCGGATGGCCAACAGGCACATGAAAAGATGTTCAGCGTCGCTCCTTATCAGGGAAATACAAATCAAAACCACACTCAGGTATCACCTCATGCCAGTCAGAGTGGCCAAAATGAACAAATCAGGAGACTCTAGATGCTGGCGAGGATGTGGAGAAACGGGAACCCTCTTGCACTGTTGGTGGGAATGCAAATTGGTGCATCCGCTCTGGAAAGCAGTGTGGAGGTTCCTCAGAAAATTAAAAATAGACCTACCCTATGACCCAGCAATAGCACTGCTAGGAATTTATCCAAGGGATACAGGAGTACTGATGCATAGGGGCACTTGTACCCCAATGTTCATAGCAGCACTCTCAACAATAGCCAAATTATGGAAAGAGCCTAAATGTCCATCAACTGATGAATGGATAAAGAAATTGTGGTTTATATACACAATGGAGTACTACGTGGCAATGAGAAAGAATGAGATATGGCCCTTTGTAGCAACGTGGATGGAACTGGAGAGTGTGATGCTAAGTGAAATAAGCCATACAGAAAAAGACAGATACCATATGGTTTCACTCTTATGTGAATCCTCAGAAACTTAACAAAAACCCATGGGGGAGGGGAAGGAAAAAAAAAAAAGAAAAAAGAGGTTAGAGTGGGAGAGAGCCAAAGCATAAGAGACTCTTAAAAACTGAGAACAAACTGAGGGTTGATGGGGGTGGGAGGGAGGGGAGGGTGGGTGATGCGTATTGAGGAGGGCACCTTTTGGGATGAGCACTGGGTGTTGTATGGAAACCAATTTGACAATAAATTTCATATATTAAAAAAAAAAAAAGAGCAGGTGTCCATGAAATATTTGTTAAAGAAATGAATTTGTATCTTCAGTGATTAGTAAGACACCTGGACATAATAGACCCTCAATACATGTTAACTGAATAAACTAATGGCAGATTAGAAGAAACAGGGATGCAGATTCACATCAAAGACAGAGGATAAAAATGCCATGCTAAATTTCTCCTTCTTTCCCATGTTCTGTATCAAATCAATTGCCACACTGTGATTCACTTCTTAAAAGCCTTCCTAATACTTTCTGTCACCTTCATTACTTCGTTCATGTCCCTCCACCTCCATTTTGGACTATGAAAATATTCTGCTAGTTAGTTTCCATGTCTTCAGTCTTGTTCTCCTCTAGTCGATCCTATTCTAAGTGCCGTTTCTAAAATGTGTCCAGGAGCATCACTCCCCTGACTGATGAATTCCATTATCTGAGGGATCAAGTGTAGATTCTTTTGCAAGAATGAGGCCGTTCATGACTTGGATCCTTCCCTCACCTTCTACCCAGCTCTACCCTTCCCCATGTGTGCTCTGCACTCCTGCCTTTCCCAACTATTGCAATTCTTTACACATTTTTTTTTCACGTTGCTGTGCCTCTGTTCTCTTTGCTTGGAGCAGCCCTCATCTATTTTGTACACCTGGTGAACTTTATCTTCCAAAATTTAACTTAACGTGGCTTCCTCTTTGAAGTCCCCTTTAACCCCCAAAACTGTTGCTCCTTCGTATGCCTCCCAAAGCACCTATCACCCTGTAAACTGTCATCATTTTATCATGTGTCTGTCTTCCTCTCAGGATTATGTCTTATACACCTTTGTATACCCAGAGCTTCACTCCATGGATGGCATCCAGTAACTGGACTATATCTATATTTGTATATTTTTTTTAAACTAGAAAGACTCACACACTAAGCTAAATATCAAAGTCCTTTGTACTTTGTGGAAATTAGTCAATTCTTGAGTCTTTATGAAACCTATCTGGAAACCCATGACATAAGTGCTCTGACAATTCTCCTGGGCCCACTGTTACACTGAAGGGCAGGGTGAGGATTTGAGCATGGGTGTTTTCTAAATCATAGGAAGGCAGGCTTAGCAATTTTTAAAAGCCCCTCAGCCTTTCCTCACAAACTGATCCATCCCAGTCTTAGTTTATGACTTAAGTTATACTTTTGGCAGTCTCTGAAATGGTTATTAACTTTTCTTCCTGCTTAAAAAGCAAAATGAGGGGCGCCTGGGTGGCGCAGTCGGTTAAACGTCCGACTTCAGCCAGGTCACGATCTCGCGGTCCGTGAGTTCGAGCCCCGCGTCAGGCTCTGGGCTGATGGCTCAGAGCCTGGAGCCTGTTTCCGATTCTGTGTCTCCCTCTCTCTCTGCCCCTCCCCCGTTCATGCTCTGTCTCTCTCTGTCCCAAAAATAAAATAAACGTTGAAAAAAAAAAAAAAAAAAAAAAGCAAAATGAAAAATACACCTGGCATTTATGATAATTTACCAAAAGGGAATTGATAATATTAAGCAAACAAGGCAATGTTAGATTTGGTATTAATCTGTATTTATAGATTATAAATATAGAGTCAAGGAAAAAGACAAAATGATATTCAGGAGGGAAATAGAGATTGGAAGGCAGAAGACACAGCATGGAGCATTAGGGCAAAAAGGTAAGACAAGGGCACTGATGGGTAATGAGGATGGTGGCTTAGAGCACCAAGAAAACAAAGCACAGGGTAGAGTAGGAGAGACCTGGCTGTTCAGGAAATTCAGCCGTAAATGTTTCACGTTCCAGGTTCCTGTCTAAGTACATTCCTTCAGGGGCGCCTGGGTGGCGCAGTCGGTTAAGCGTCCGACTTCAGCCAGGTCACGATCTCGCGGTCCGTGAGTTCGAGCCCCGCGTCGGGCTCTGGGCTGATGGCTCAGAGCCTGGAGCCTGTTTCCGTTTCTGTGTCTCCCTCTCTCTCTGCCCCTCCCCCGTTCATGCTCTGTCTCTCTCTGTCCCAAAAATAAATAAACGTTGAAAAAAAAAAAAAAAAAAAAAACTAAGTACATTCCTTCAAAGGCACCATACCAGATTTCTCACTCTCTGTGTACTCAGGGTAGCATGCTAGTCGGGGAAAGGCTAGGGTTTCCCTAGGTTTCCTTGGTAGAACTTTGTGGAAAGTTTGTGGGTGTGCTACAGGTGGGACACACGCTTGCACTTCAGGCCACAGCACAGGGGGGCAGACCCCTGTACGGCTGGGCTTCCAGGCCCCCAGGGAGCTCCATCTCCTTGACTACTGCTCAGGTCTAGAGAACCTATGGTCCAGAGAGGGTTTCAGGTGTTCCAGGCTTAGCAAGGAGAAACAAAATGCCACATAGATAAGAGTTTTACAGATGAGGGAAACAGGAAACAGCAGCCCTGCCATGAGCCTGTGAATCCATCCTCCGGTTTTCAGCAGGCCCCAATGGCATAAGTTGGAGAGTGGAAGACCTTAAGGCTCTGTACCAGTCCTTATGTGCCAGGAGTTACCTTGTATGTACCTGTCCTACGGGCATCATCTTGATGATAATAAGGGTGAGACTCCTTAAAGGCATTACACCAATCTAACACACAGAAGGGCGGATCTCAAATGACCCCTGTACCTGAAATGTATTGTACCAATACAACAATTCCTCAAAGGCAGCTTCACTTGTAGGAGACCTCAAGGCTGAGATGTCTAGCAGAATGTCCCCATTAAGAGTGCCAAGTCTGAGGCCCTTGACTTCCAACTCTTCAGCCAAGCTCACCGTGGTCACCTGCAAAATTATACCTCTCAGGGAATATACTCTAATGAAGCTTTAAACCACTTAAGTTACACATGTGCAAATTTCCCATGCCCAACCTTCATTAGAATTCTTCCTCCTTGAGCCCTCTACTATAACCTTCTTCCCACTTCTAACTCCTTTAACTTGGTTCTTATGAGATTTTTTTCCTTTTTTAATTTTTCTTAAGTTTATTTACTTATTTTGAGAGAGAAGGAGAAAAAACAGGGGAGAGGCATGGAGAGAGGGAGAGAATTCCAAGCAGGCTCCCCACTGTCAGCATGGAGTCCGATGTGGGGATCAATCTCACAGAAGTTTGAGATCATGACCTGAGCTGAAATCAAGAGTGGGATGCTTAACCAACTGAGCCACCCAGGTACCCCAAGATTATTTTTTCTTATTATCCTGAGATGAAGGGCAGTAGAAGAAGGAAAGTGTGTATCTAACTAAGAGTAGAAAAGTTTAGCACTAATAAAAATGGCTGAGGTCAATAAATACTTAAAAGCCAAAAAGTAATGAAGCAAGACTTTTGAAATCTCATTTCCAGTCCAAAGCAGGAAAATCATAATCCTAGGTTAAAATTCCCCTGTATCATCTTTTTTGGTATGGCCAGTCATTGAGAGAGGATCCTGGAGGACAGCCAGTAAAGCTAAGCATGTATTGGTTCTTTGCCTCCCCAGGGGAAAGAACTCAAGGATTCCTTGGTCTTGGGATTCACTTCAGTAGAGGCAGATTAAAGCAGAAGTCATTTCTGAACTACCAAAGGGAGTTTCCTAGTCATACTCCAATCACAGATGGGTGGACTGGTGAATAGGACTGTCTCAGATCAAAATGTGAATCTGGAGAAGTTTATGATTCCTTTTGAGAATGTGAATCCTTACCAAACTTTCCCTGGGCAGGTTTCTCATGCCACCCAGGCCCAGTCCTTCTTCTACCCCCTCTCACAGATCTTATCTGCCCTGCAGGTACATACTTGTCCTGGACACACTGGGCTTTCCAAGGAGAAGAGTTAGCTAACTCAGTAAATTAACTTGCCCTCTGCTAATAGACAAATGGAGGAAGCTAAAAGAACCCCTGTAAGACCAGGCCTCTCTGGAAATCATTTTGCTTTGTTAACAATGACCTCCTAGAGGCAATGACTTAGAAGAGAAGCAATTCTGATGGCAAAGTACTTCTAGTTGTGTAGAAAGGGACACCGGAGCCATAAAAGATAATGGGACAGGGGCGCCTGGGTGGCTCAGTCAGTTGGGTGTCCAACTTCAGCTCAGGTCATGATCTCATGACTGGTGAGTTCGAGCCCCACGTCGGGCTCTGTGCTGACAGCTTGGAGCCTGGAGCCTGCTTTGGATTTTGTGTCTCCCTCCCACTCTGACCCTCCCCTGCTTGTGCTCACTCTCTCTCTGTCTCTCTCTCAAAAATAAACACACATTAAAAGAAAGTTTTTAATAAAATAAAAAGATAATGGGCCAGATACTTTGGGGCAGGCAGGTTCTTGTAGAGCTCCTCAGAAGTGAGCTCTGCATCTGCTGTCCTGACTATGTGTGGAAACCTGACAGAGGAATTCTGAGCTGTTCATTTATTTACTCACACAGTCATTTAACAATAGTAATGAAAGGCTTACTATGTGAGGTCCTGTGCCACAGAAATATAAAAGTAAACAAAAGAGATGTCTTTACCCACAGGGAGCTTACAGTCTGATGGGAAGACAAACCAAAAATAAATGTAAGCAGACCAAAATCTGTAAATCGGTTGGCGTTGTATTTTAAACAGAGAATGTCCAGGAAGTCTTCTTTAAGGAGGAGACATTTAGGCAGTCTCAAAAATGAAAGGAGCCAGCCAGGCAAAGAGAAGGGGACCAGTGCTCCAGGCAAAGGAAACAATGTGTGGTGAATACTGAAAGAGCTTAGCATACTCAAAAAACAGAAGAAAGACCAAAGAGGTTGGAGATTGCTGGCAAGGCGAGAGTGACACAAATGAGGTTAGACACCGAGGTAGGAGCTACAGAAAGTTGACAGTAAGTTTTATCAGAACTTATAGGCTTGGGATTTATTCAAAGTGAAATGAAAACACATCAAAGGTATTAACTAAGGGATTATGCTTTGGTATGCATTTAGAAAACTCTTGCTACTCTGGAAAATGGATTGTAGGTAGACAAGAGAGGCCAGGGAGAAACAAGCTGAGCGTCTGTTATATTTGCCCAGGAGGGAGATGATGGTGGTCTGGACTTATCTGAAAGCAGTTGATAGATGTGAAATGTATTCTGGGGTGCCTGGGTGACTCAGTCAGTTGAGGGTCCAACTTGGGCTCAGGTCATGATCTCAGGGTCCGTGAGTCAGAGTAGCCCCACATGGGGTTCCACGCTGTCAGTGGGATTCTCTCTCTCTGTCCCTGCCCCTCCCTAACTCATGCTCTCTCATTCTCAAAATAAATAAGTAAACTTAAGAAAAAAAGATGTGAAATATTTTAGAGAAAAAGTCAATAGGATCTGCTGATAAAAGGTATATATGAGCTGAGGGAGGGGAAAGAATCAAAGATGACTTCAACACGTCAAAGGGAACAAGGGAATGTCACAGCCCATTCATTTTCACCCTTGGCTGTGACTCCTGAAGCCTTCTTGAGTTTCTCAGAACTTACAGGTCTTGAGAAAAAGCTCTTGTTTGTATCCATCAAAGGCTTCCTTCTCCATGAGCAAAACCATCTAAGAGATCCATCCATGTAAAGTTTTCAACATGCATTAGGAATTCTGAGAAGGCACAAAGAAATTAAAAAAATAAAATTCTTACCTGTGTGAATCTTATTGAAATTGGCAAAATAAAATGATGCCTTGCTTTGAGATTGTGAAAGATTCTTATTTAATTGCTCGGAGTAGTTATCAAAGGGTTTAAGAAACATGTCAAGAAGTTCAGTGGAATCTGGGAGACTGAGTGAGAACTCTGATTCTAAAAGTGGGCGTAATTTCTTTTCCTGATAAGCCACAAAATATAAAAGTATTTAAGTAATCTCTTCAAAGAATATAATGGAATAAATAAATTGTAAGAGCAGTAAGCATATAGTAGTATTTGGTACTGTGTGTGTGTGTGTGTGTGTGTGTGTGTTTAGTTGAACATGATCTCTTTCTGTAGATGGCCTTAGAAAATATTCACAAATAAATATGGACTCTCTTTTCTAGCATAATCACTATTAGTGGGACATATGGTGCATCTCTAAAAGTAATCCCAGTATTTTTCCCCACTTCCTTTTAAAACGATGCTGTTGCTAAAGTTTGGTGAATAAAGAAAATATATCCTATTTGGTAACCACTTGCAAATAGTGTGCTTTCTTCCTTCAAAACTATTATATGAACTCTATTTATATCCAATAATTAGTCTTTCACACAACCAAGTGATTACTTTGGGCTTGGATCCTCAAGAAATTCCACTGCTGTGCTGAATAGTGGCTGGTCAAGAAATAAAGGGGTAGGTTTTAAAAACTGTCATATCTCCTTATTTCTACCATTAAAAAAATGACAATAGAAAATCATATCCTGATTCCCAGATCCAGGAATGCCAGTGTAATCAATATCACTACGTTAGTAGCAAGTAAGAACCCACCAAGAGCAGAGAAGGGCAAGGTGGTGGGATGCAAAGAGACTTAAGGGATGGGCAATGCCCTCAGGGAGTTTACAATTTCTTCCTATCACTGCAGTCAGCCTAGCTCCTTCCTGCCTCTGGACCTTTGTCCTGGCCATTGCTTTTACATTCAATAGCTTCCCCAGACCTCTGACTTGGCAAACTCCAACAGTGTCATTGATTCTCAGCTTAAACACCACTTTATCAGAGTAAGGGGGTTTGGGGTTATTTCCTGTAGCTCTAAGACAAGATCCTTTGTTTCTAGTATCCTGTGCATTCCTTCATTGCATCTGTCATGGTTGTTATCATACAGATATTTGTGAGTTTTTTTTTGACTCATGTCATTTAATGATTATCTCCCCAGATAGACTGCAAAGTCCATGGAGACAAATGACCTTGTGCACCACTCTACCCTCAGCCTTAACACACTGGATGGCACATAGTGGGGTCTCAGTAAGTATTTGTGGGGTGAATAGATTTATTAATGACATGAATACAAATTGTCAAAAAGCACTTCACGGTAGGATAACCACCATAATAGCTACCTTGTGAGATTAAAGGAGGGAATATCCAACCTGAAGCTGAAATGGTCACTATCAAAAGAAGAGCCTAGAGGGAGATGGATCTAGAAGAAAGAACAGGATTTATTCCAGAGAAGATATGGAAAAGTGTCTGTGACTGGAGGAACAGAATAGTGTGTATGGCAAATGGGAGGGGACATGAGAACACTTGTATGGTTAAATAGGAGGGTCTATAAGAAAGTGGTGGGAGTAAGAAGTCAGTTACATTTAGGCAAATCTAGGCAATGATAGTCCCATTAAACGTTTTGAGCAAAGTGATTACTACACAAACCTAATATTTTGACATCTAAACTACAAAGCAGTTAAAATAAAGGGTTTAATTTCCACTATAAAGATCTCTTGGCTTTACTAAAAGATGATGGAAGGATTATTTTAGACAACATCACTTTGGAAAGATTAAAATATTTGTTTACAACTAAAACAGAGCTAGAGTTGTGAGAGATTAATAATTAATGAGCCGAGTGGCTAAGTTAATTAAAGACCATTTAAAAAGTAGGGTAACACTTCAATTCTAATCATGAAAACTGACATTTGTGATTTGACTTACAAAATTTTAATTTATGTAAAACTTTTCAAAATCACATCTACCACATTTGGCAAAGTATCTTTCAGATTCTAAAATACCACTTGCTGAAGAATATTCCAGAATATTTTCAAAAACACAATTAATTACTCTGCTAATTGTAGAAAAATAGAACTGCAGCTCAGATGCCAGCTGAGTTACCTTGCCTTCAAATAAAATTGACAGTAAAATACCTGGCTTCCTCTCAGTTTCCCTGAGGATGACAGGAGATGGCTTCTGCCTAGTGACTTCTCTCTTGAGTGTCTCTCAAGAGTGTTATTGTCTGACAATAAGCTGTCTGTTTTTAAAAATACTACGTTTCCCCAAATGCGGAACATGTGGCCAACTCTTCTTAGGGACTTATCAATATAAAATAAGTGAAACTATGCAAAGGAAATGATCAACATCCACCCAAACTCTTGATTCTTAGACTAATGCCCCCTAAAGTGCAGTTCCCCTTCTTTTTTTTTTTTTTAATATTTATTTTTAAGAGACTGCAAGCAGGGGAGGGGCAGAGAGAGGCAGACAGAAGATCCGAAGTAGGCTCTGCACTGACAGACTGATAGAAACAAGCCTGATATGGGGCTCAAACTCAGGTGCTGTTCCCCCTTCTAAACTACACAGAACATGTCACCACTCACCACTGGAGAAGAATCATTTCATATGGCTCAACCTAATATCATCTTTCCTTGATAATCCATGTGTCTGAAAAATGCCTACATGTGGTCAGTAGTTCCAATAGAGAAATTCAGAGATATATTACATGTCATGTCTTATTCTCAACTAATGATATGACTTCAGTGATCCCACAGCAAATCTAAAGCATCTGACATTGAAATATACTCTATGAAATATACAACTGAAATAGTCACCTCTTCAAAAGGAATTTCACAGCATGACTGAAAAACTTACAAAGTACAACTATTCTGTCATGGAACCTAAAAAACTTGGCTGTGGAGAGAGAAAATGAAAATTATTTTCAAGCTGGGATGTTTACAAAGGTAATGTATCATGGATTAAGGACTACTTGAACAGAAATGAATATAATTGACTAAAATAAGTTTCAGTGTTGTCTGAATGCAAATTGTAAATTTAGACTGAGCATTTCCATGAATTTAGTACTCAACCACATCCGATATGGAAATCTCTAGGGTTGGTAGGCTTTCTCATCCCAGGCACTGCCTTCCTAGGTATGAGCACTAGAGGCCGCCATATGGGAAAAAGCTGAATTGGAAGACAGTGACTCTGATCTACATATATGGCAATTTGCCTGGAGATTTCTATTCAAAATGGTCTCCCAGAGTCTCTCCTAGGAAAAAGGAAAAGCAGCTAATTAATTCACCACTCCTAGAGTTGACTGGAATAGCAGATCAATGTGTATGCTATGAATTTAACTTCAAGGAAGAAAAGCCTAATTTTGGAAATGCGAATATTTTAGGAGCATCATAACAGATATCTAAGGATGTTTTCTTTGCCTGGTGAAACATGCGATTTTCTATTACAGTATCCCAGACCCGGGCCTTCCATTGTCTCACAAAAGGGCATGTGGCCTTTTGAGAGGTTGTGCTACTCTTATGACAGAAGAATTTGTAGCACAAAGAGCCCAGTACACTCTAAGAACACATACAGGGCAATCCGGATCTCTTCCATTCAAAATACTCTAAAATAGTGCTGTCCAGTAGAGCAATTATATATATATATATATAATCTCAATAACTTTTTACATTGATCACATGTTAATATGACAATATCCTATCATATGATAATATTTTAGGTTAAATACGTTACTATAGTTTTACCTTTTAAAAAGTGTTGCTACTAGGAAATCTAAAATTATGTATGTATCATGCATTATATTTCTAGTAGACAGTGGTCCTTGAAAACTGGGAAAACCCATCTTCTTCTTAACTACTAGGGTTGGATGGAGCCCAGCAGGCATGCCAGCTTTGAAAACCCGAGCTGTAACTTGTGATGCTAGATGCTGAAATGAAGGCTTATACAACAGTGCAGAAGAATTTATCCTAGTAAGCAATGTGACAGGCAAAGAAATGGTCTAATAGATCACAAGGGCCAGGTTTCTATGACTGTTTCAGAAGGGAATCTGTGGTTCTCAAATTGTGGTCCTTAGACTAGCAGCATCAGTATCACCTTGGAACCTGACAGACCTTGGAACCTTCCTCAGATCCATCCTTGACCAACTGAATCAAACTCTGGAAGTGGGTTCTAGTAATCTCTGTTTTTAACAAGCCCTCCCAGGTGATTCTGATGCACTCTCAAATTCAGAACCACTGTTATATCTCATTTAATATCCCACCTGCTCTGAGGGGTTGGAAATAGTTACCATCCCATTTACCAAGTGAGGAAACTGTGAAAAAGAATTTGAGAAATATACCCCAGTTATGTAACTATTAAGTGGCAAAAAAAATCAGCCTTTCGATTCCTGTGTTTCTAATCCTAGAGTGGATGTTTTTTGTCAAATCAGTGAGGAGAAGGAGAAGGAAAGTACGAGGAAAAAGAGGAAGAAGAGGGGGAGGGGGAGGAGAAGGGAGGAGAAGAAGAAGAGGAGGAGGAGGAGAAACAAGGAAGCTAGATCAGTTGTGGTTAAACTTTTTGGAGTAATCAACCTAAGAATCTGGTGAAATTCTGGTCTGTCTTCAACAAAAATGCACTTTTGCACAACACTGATATAAATTTTAGGAGGCTACTTGACCCTTGAGTGCTCGGCCTGCATGTAATTTTATAACCCCTCATCTAGAGCCCCAAATAGGATGATGAGTCATTATTCATAGTAAACTAGTCTCCCTTTATAGGAAGAGGGTTATATATATATATATATATATATATATGTTTCCTACTAGATACATTGAAGAGAAAATTTGGTCTTAGATGTTGGATGAATAAGGACTGTTTCTTTTAACATAGCCAGTAATCACTTGGACATCAGCCTTAACAACAAATATGCAGATCTGTCTCCTCAGGCAAAAGAAACAAAAGCAAAAATAACTATTGGGGCTACACCAAAATAAAAAGCTTTTGCAGAGCAAATGGAACTATCAGTAAAATGAAAGGCAACCTAGTGAATGAAAGAAGATATGTGCAAATGATATATCTGATAAAGGATTAATAACCAAAATATATAAAGAACTTATACAACTCAATACCAAAAAAACAAACATTCCAATTTAAAAAAATGGGAAGGTGAACTGAATAGACATTTTTCCAAAGAAGACATACAGATGGCCAACAGACACATGAAAAGATACTCAACGTGACTCATTATCAGGGAAATACAAATCAAACCATAACGAGGTATCACCTCACACCCATCAGAATGAATGGCTAAAACCAAAAACACAAGAAACAAAAAGTATGGGTGAGAATGTAGAGAAAAGGACACTCGTGCACTGTTGGTGGTAGTACAAATGGGTGCAACCCCTGTAGAAAACAGCATGGAGGTTTCTCAAAAAATTAAAAGACAGAAATACCATATGATCCAATAATTCCACTACTGGGTATTTACTGAAAGGAAACAAAAACACTCATTTGAAAAGTTACAAGTACCCTATGTTTATTGTGGCATTATTTACAATAGCCAAAATATGGAAGCAACTCAAGCGTCCATCAATAGACGAATGGATAAAAAAGAGGTGATACACACAAACCACACACACACACACACACACACACACACACACACACAGAGTGGACTATTTCTCAGCCATAAATAATAAAATTTTACCATCTGTGACAACATGGATGAACCTAGAGGGTATTATGTTAAGTGAAATAAGAACAGAGAAAAACAAATACCATATGATTTCACTTATATGTGGAATTAAAAAAAAAAGATGAACAAACAGACTTAAATACAGAGAATGAAAAGTACAGTATAGAGAATGTAGTCAATAATATTGTAATTACTTTGTATGGTGACAGATTGTGACCTGTATTTCCTCCATTGGCTTAACTAGGAATAAAATGTTCATTTGTGGTTTATAATCCCAACTGCCTTTTAGCAGAGGGAATAGCAAGCATTGAACTGATCCTGAAATCTGAAAAGGGCAGGGTCTTAAGGGAGAAGGAGGGCTAGTGGCTTGGTTGCATTTGGCTGTAATGTCAAAGCACTGCTACAAAACAAGTAAAAAAAAAAAACAACTTACTAATAATGTCTGTGTTTTCCACTTGAAGATAACGTTAATGACAGGAATTTCTACTTGTGTTGGCTTTGGGAGCAAATTAGCCTGAAAAAATGGATGTACAATGAACATGTCTTTGTTGTTTGGGGTGCAGAAGGTATTTGCAGAGTCTGAGGCTCTTTGATAAGCACAATACAGCTCGTTTTTAACCTGACATGGAACTTTTATAATTTATTTCCAGACAATGGTGATCAAGTACTTGGAAATGGTGAAGGAGGGGAGGCTGGTCTTTTATTAACCTGCAAAAATAAAGCAAAAAATTTATTCTTTCATAAAAGGGAAAGTAGGCTATCTTGACTGTTATATTGATAAATCCTTATTGTTTCTTTAATAAGTAATTCTACATTTCAGAAGATAGGAAAATCTTAAGGGTGAATATATACCTCTGTTCATTTGGCATTTATTTAATGCCTTGAAATAACAGGCAATCACTGATATAAATGGATTGAGTTCTGAAAGTTTGTACTGTAGAAAATTTTCCATAAAAATTATAAATGCCATTATAATAATATATATCCTACTATAATTATATATTATTGTAATTATATACATAATTAAATTAATAATGGATTATATTTGTTTTTCTAACTACATCAAAATTAGTTAAAATACATGTTTTTGGAATCAACCTGCAAATAATCTAACCATTATTTATGGCACTATTTCCATGAGAAAGACAATTAATGTTAGAAACCTATTTAAACCTACGATTGGAAAAAGTAGAGACTTTTAATACCTTCTATGACTCTGGAAAAAACAGATCAGGAATTTTTCTTTTGACTGGCTCTGGTGGAAGAACTTTCTCTCCTTTGGCAGCTAGTTTTGCAAAAGGAAGGGAATTCGCCCCCTGGTGGTGATCACATACATGCATGAAATATTCATAAACCGGTGTTTATATATTACAAACTGTTTATGTATTCCTTTTCTCCCCCACCATGGGATTTTTAAATACACCTTTATATCTCCCAAAACTTGTAGGGCATTATCTTGCATATGGCAGACAATCTGAAAGTTTGCTGAATTAATTATTAAAGATACTGATTTTCCACTAAACATCAGATAAGAGTGAATGACTTATTTTTACAAGCTCTTAGCACAGAATCATAAGCAAAATTATTTTTCTTACAATATGAGGACACTACCATAGGAATTGTTTTAAAGTAGTTCATAGTAGTATCAATAAATTTCTAACAAACTAGTTGCTAAGTTGAAACTTCTGTGCCCAGCTTTTTTAAGTGCCACCCCACCACCAAACACAAACACACACCCTACCTATCAAATTAATGTTTTAGTTAAACTGATTCTCCTGTAATTCCCCAAATGCAATTTTCACTGACCAACCCCCTCCCACCCCCCCCCCCCAACTGCCTTTAACTTGTAGTTATCCTTTGGCCTTACCACCTAGAAAGGGATTCTTTTTTTCTTTCCATATTGTTATCCTTTGGCCTTACCACCTAGAAAGGGATTCTTTTTTTCTTTCCATATTGTTAAATCTCACGGTCTAACACTCTTACCCTCTGGCAATATGAATAGCCATTCTGTCTTTTCTGAATATTGAAAACCTAGAACATGTAATGCTGGGGGCTGTTATCTCTCTTGTATTCAAAAACAAAAACAAAAAACAAAACAAAACAAAACAAAAAAGCACCCTTCTGTATGAATTACCCTACCCAGACTATATAATTAGCACCTTCTTATATATCACCTTATCTTCAATTTTTTACCCATACAATTCAAAACTTTATTATACAATGTTGTGTTCAGATGTTTCTAAATTAAATTATAAGCTATTGTGTAGAAAACTTTTCTTACACTTCTACATTTATTCATTCACTTCAGGAATTATGGCATTCGTTCATTCATCACATAATTCACTCATTTGAATAATAAATATCTATGAAACATGAATGAGACACTATTGATGATGTCATTGGGTTCACTGCATCTAGTACGGGGCTATTATACATCATCTATGACATGGAAAGCTTGTTGCTATAAAACAACAACAACAAAAAAGTAACTGCAAAAAGATGTTTCCCAGTGTTCTGGTATGATGATCAAAGTTTTTCTGCCTCAGTTTAACATAATCTTATGTCTAGTTGAGATCTTACTTTGTGTGTGAGCCAAATGGTATAGTGGGGGAAAACATGGACCCTGAGAAGGAAGTCCCTGAAAAACTGCAACTTCTCACTATAACACATGAGGCAATGTCACCTGCTAAGAAAGGAGGTCAGTATTTATGAAAAAGTGAATAAGCCCATGAAGAAAGTGAGAGACTGCCTCCTAGAATCACTTTGAGCATCTCACTCAGATTTGGGGACCAAAACTATGCAGTAACAACCTGTGATTTCCTCCAGCAATATTCAGTACCTAGGTGTAGGGCAGAAAAGGTCCATTTTGCCTTTTAGACAAGGTCAGGACTTGGGAGGCTGATACCATTGGAGGAAAATAAGGCCCAGGCAAGAGAATAGTTGGAGAGATGTTTCTAGCCAAGGAAGAGGGGGAAGCAATGAAGGAACACAAGCTTGAGGAACCAGGGAACTCAACAGGGCATGGTAGGTGAAAGTTGGATGACTAAGAAGCTGCAGTCAGAGACAGAGTTTAACATTTTTTTTTTAATGTTTATTTATTTTTGAAAGAGATAGAGAGCGAGCAGGGAAGGGGCAGAGAGAGAGAGAGAGGGAGACACAGAATCTGAAGCAGGCTCGGAGCTGTCAGCACAGAACCTGACACAAGGCTAGGACTCAGAAACTGTGAGATTATGACCTGAGCTGAAGCCAGATGCTTAACTGACTGAGCCACCCAGGCGCCCCTAGCGACAATGTTTATATTGGAGTTTCCAACTTCAGGAATGATTAGTGAGGATGAATTTGTGGATGGGTTGCTGACGTAGAATGGAAGTTAAGCTTTGTTAAGTTAAGGAGGTCAAGTTGAACCTTGAGAGACTGCTCACCAGAATGTTAATGTTATCTGTGATTATGGCAGGGGTTCTAGAAGTCATGACTCCTATGAGTTGGTGACAAAATCTTCAATAAATGAAGGCTTATGGAATGGGAAGAGTGGTAGAACTACATGGTACAAAACTCAAAGAAGAGTCATCAGAAAAATGCAAAAGGGAATTCTGCCTGCTAGTGAAGTCTCATTGGTTTATAGTTTTTTTCATTCTATGAAGCTGCTTTCCTTACTTATTTAACAAATCAGAAAACACAAGTGTGGTTGATATGTATTTGAAAAGTATACAAATTCAGGTGCAAATACTTGGAAAGGACCTACTACAGTTTTATTCTGTGATTTTTTTTTAATTGAAAGACAATTTACCAGTCATGATGCATTTCCTATCTCATTTAAAAATCACAAAAAACTAGGGGCGCCTGGGTGGCTTAGTCGGTTGAGGGTCCAACTCTTGATTTCAGCTCAGGTCATGATCCTAGGGTCATGGGATCAAGTCCTGCATCGTGCTTCACACTGAGCTTGGAGCTGCTTGGGATTCTCTCTCTCTCTCTCTCCCTCTGTCCCTCTCCCCAACTCATGCTCTCTCTCTAAAATAAATAATAATAATAATAATAATAATAATAATAATAAATAATCACACAAACTAACATTTTATTAATGCATTATACCTGATCAAAATCATATTCTGTTTTATCTATGATACAGGTAGCATTTAAGTATTCTACTGGGAAACCTGTTTACAATGATTAAGCCCAAAATTAAATTTTTAAATGATTAGACATGAGGATGTTCTCTTTCTGTATCACTTCTCACCCAACTTAGGATATAAAGTACAAACCTTATTGCCACATAGCAAAGCTCCTTGAGAATCAGTCTTATTTCAAATCTGAGAAAATACCATACTAAGTTTTTTAAACTTAAATTAAAATGATAGTATGGGAACTCAAAGTGATAATATTAAATGCTAGGCATAAATCTTTATCTCTTCATCAAATAAATGAGGAAGTACAATCTATTGGTTAGAGCCTCATTGTAATTAATCTCTATTTTGTAAGAGAGACCATGGAGAGGGTTATCACCCCCATCATTTATGCTCTTTTAAGTTCTCAAGAATATTGCTTGACTTGTCTAAATAATAATCAGGTTACTATTGAGAACTGTTTGTTCTCACCTAAACAATGACCAGGAATGATCAAGGCATATAGCTACAATTCCAAGTGCATAAGACAGAAGAGGGAGGCAGTGAACCTCTTGATATGTTCACTTGATATGAAGTCAGGCATTTTGGTTGGGGATGAGCAGGTTTAGAAAGGAATGGGAGCAGGCAGGAGAAAGTGTTGCAAGTTGGTAGAGTTGGAATGGTGACCTGGTTCCAGTTAGTTCTCAAAATTTCTATAAGCCTATCCTAATGGGAACTTGAGCTTGTTAGGCCCTTAACTATACAAGAACACTTAGAAGAAACCTGGCCACGCAAATCTTCCCAAGTAATAACCTTGTACTCCTATGCCTCAGCCATATCCTCACCTGCATATTTGTTCCTCTAGAGAAACTCCACCTCATCCATCACATACCAACGAAATCACTGTGAGTAACTCGTGAATTACGTCCTATGCATACAAGATTAAAAATCTCTATTAGGCCTTACCCTCACCAACATGAAATGGGGTGATGTTGGTGAAGCGTCCCCTGGTATCTTTACTGTTTTTGAGAAGGCTAAGGTTCACCTGAAGGTGAAGCCACAAAAGCCCTCATCTTTGTACCTTATGTTGATCCCTCATGTGTGCAATGGGAATTTTCATGTGCAAGGAGAAACATGAGAACTCTCTCAAGATTGTAAGCGATGCCATCTGAACCCTAATTGTATGGCTCTCCTGGCCAACATTATCCATAAAAATTTCAAATCATGGAGAAACTCATAATCACAGTCTATGCCATCAATGCCACGAAGACACTGTGGGTGTCCCCTGTGGTGAACCATGATGTCATGGTGCTTCCCAGAGTATCATTCCCGTAACCAGGGGCACTTCCAAGAGTATGTCATGGATCCGACCTGCCATCTGAAGAAAGCTTCTAAGTTCAACGTCAAGAATGTGGTAGAGCAGGAGTTCGGGGGCCCTCTGAAGAAAGTCCTGAGCAATACTGAAGACTAGATTGTCTCCCATGATTAACAGAGTCACTCACTCCTCCACCTTGATGCAGGGCATTGCCCTCAATGACCACTTTGGTAAGCTTATTTTTAGGTATGAATTTGACTACAGCAACGAGGTGGTAGACCACTCATGGTCCATTAGGTTCCACAGAGTAAGAATCCCCTGGGCAACAAGCCAAATAGTCCTGAGGTAGAGAGCGACTCTCAGCTGCTGGGAAGTCCTTGACTCACATCCAATCCCCAATCCACTGAGAAACTCCCAACCCTTCACAGTTCCCATTCCAAGCCCCTGAAGAAGCCTACCATATATATATACCTTGTCACATATGATCAGCACAATCAATATTATACACTGTGCCCAGAGAAGGAAAATCTACCAGTTCCCCATTAAGAATCACACCTAAGCATTTTAGTATGGTATTTTGCTTCCTTATTAAGCTCTCAGATTACTTTTCTCTGCTCAACTCTAACCATTCATACAACCCAATATCCTATACGTCAGCCATACTGGCCTTTTTGCTGCATTTTATTAACTCTGTTTTAGTGAATACTGTTTCCTTTTCTTGAACGTTCTTTCTATGATCCTGGTCTACCTGACAAATGATAGATAATCTTGAGGTAATTGGTGTAACAGTGTCAAAGAAAAGTCAGAAGGGGCTATGGGAGAAAGGTCTCAATAACAAAGAGTTAGCAGCATGTTATTACTTATTGATGGAGCAAAATTAGTGATGATCTTGGTTGTGAAATAGGTACACATATGATGCGACTGAAGAGGCATGACCCAAATGTCACCTCTTCTCCATTGCTTTCCCTAGCCTCACTACCCACCTCCCGAGAAAAGGTCTTTGGCTAGAATTATTTTCCCTCTATTTTAATGAGAAAAGCATTTATGAGTTCCTTCATTTCTAAGCTTCTAATGAAGAAAATAAAGTTTCTTCATTTCTTTTTTTTTTTTTTAATTTTTTTTTTTTTCAACGTTTATTTATTTTTGGGACAGAGAGAGACAGAGCATGAACGGGGGAGGGTCAGAGAGAGAGGGAGACACAGAATCGGAAACAGGCTCCAGGCTCTGAGCCATCATGAGCCATCAGCCCAGAGCCTGACGCGGGGCTCGAACTCATGGACCGTGAGATCGTGACCTGGCTGAAGTCGGACGCTTAACCAACTGCGCCACCCAGGCGCCCCTCTTCATTTCTAAGTAAACCTTAGTAAATCCCACTCCTGGGGCATCTGGGTGGCTCAGTCAGTTAAGTGTCCAACTCTTTTTTTTTTTTAAACTTTTTTTTTTTTTTCAACGTTTATTTATTTTTGGGACAGAGAGAGACAGAGCATGAACGGGGGAGGGGCAGAGAGAGAGGGAGACACAGAATCGGAAACAGGCTCCAGGCTCTGAGCCGTCAGCCCAGAGCCCGACGCGGGGCTCGAACTCCCGGACCGCGAGATCGTGACCTGGCTGAAGTCGGACGCTTAACCGACTGCGCCACCCAGGCGCCCCAAGTGTCCAACTCTTGATATCGGTTCAGGGCATGATTTCATGGTTGTGAGATCAAGTCCCACATCAGGCTCTGCACTGAGAATGGAGCCTCTAGGGATTCTCTTTCACCTTCTCTCTCTCTGCCCCTCCCCTCCCCTGCTCATGCCCATGACCATGCTCTCTCTCACTTTCTCAAAATAAACATTAAAAAAATAATAATAATAATCCCATTCCTTCCAGACTGTTCTCTGAGTCCTTCTTGCAACATTATATCTATCCTTTCCCTTTTTATTGGAGTCTTCCAGTCTATCCACAAATATGCACAGATGCCTGTACCCTAAATCACTTAACTTTAGTGCCCTTCCAGTTAATATCATATTTCTAACCTTCCACACCCAGCAATTCCAGTGGACTATATATTATTATTGCCTCCATTTTGTTATAAGGCATCTACTGCCCGTTTTAGCTTCTTTCTTCATCTTCTTCACTATTACCTCAGGTTATCTGATGACAACAAAAAATCCAGATACCAAATGCAGTACCTTATTTTGAGTTTCCATTGAACATAGGTGATCTATCCTAGTTCTTGAAATGATCTCCTCCTGGTCTTTTGGGACATGACTCCTTTGCTTTCCTCCTATCCTTCTAAGGATACCTTTTCAGACTCTGTTCAGAGGCATTCCTCCCTTCCTTCCTCCTTCATCCTAGATATGTCATTGATTCTCTTCTCTTTCATTAGATATTTCACTTTCACAACTTCAACCACCATTCCTGCATGGACTAGTCCTATATATAAGCCTTGACCTCTCTAACACATTCTGGCTCTGATTTCTGTCTGCATATGGGGTGTGACCCCCTACAGATACCACCAACACCTGAAACAATATCCTTGCAACTAATTTTCATCACCTCTTCATCACCTCTATCTCTTACATTTCCCTTCCAGCAGAGCCACATTAAACCATAAATAAGAGATAAAATGTCTCTTTTACTTTTAAAGGCTTTCAGAAATTATAATATCCTAAAACTTCTTTGGCAAACAAACTTTATAAACCAGGCTACAGAGAACTAAAGAGGAAATGATGTTTTTACACCTCAAGGTAGATACAATTCTGCAATTTAAGATAAAAAATGTCTCATTTTACAAAGAAAATCACTTCTAGGGAAGCACATAAAGAGAGTTAGATGGATTCCTAAAAGACTAGAGAGGCTCAGGAGTACTTACCTTAGAGGAATCATTTATTTAAGATATAAAGCAAAAAGAGATCTTAGAAAAAATAAGATGCTATATGAATGCAAAGATTGGTTCTATTGAAATTATGTTAATTTAATTCATTTACTCCATGGGGATTATGCCACTAAAGAGTTCAAAAGATTTAGTCATCTTCCTCTGTTACAGATTTATTTTAAATCCTTATGTTTTCAGCTGTCTACCTTTTGGTCTAGTGGCCTTTTGTACAAAATATTCCCATTAGAAGAAATATTTCTGACTAACCCTTTAAAATATGAACAAAATAGCATCTATTCTGAATTGCTAGCTGCTCTCTGAATAATAAATCTTCCTACAGTTAAACACGGATAATTAAGGTCTGTTTTAGAGACTTGATTTCAGAGAAAGGAGGCTCAGTAATTAAAGTGAAAATGAAAAAAATGAAAATGGAAACTGATCAGGAGTGAATTTCCATTTCCATTTAACAGAATCTCTCAGGCACTAAGTTTTATTAAAATTACCTAGGAGGCTACTCAAGCTATTTGCTTTCCAAATAACCTCTGATTTTGAATAAACAAAATGTAAGCTATGTTATTTTGGTTCTATAACAGAGCTAGGAATGAAACGCAATTGAAAATTCAGGTTGCAGTGGAGGTTGAAAAAGATGGAAAAAAAAAAGAGCAAAGATGTGTTGATCAGGAGTACCTGGCGAAGCCCCTCTGCTCCCTCCCCACAATAGCCTCCTCCGGGGAGAACCCCAGCCAGGAAAGGTCACTGCACAGTTTTAAAGTTGCTGTTCCTTAAAGCCTATCTACCTCTTAACCTCCATGACTGGCAAGGGACTGCTGACCACCAAGGGGCTGCTGCAGTCCTCCAGGACGGCCTCTTCCAGTCGAGGGTTGCAGACAGAACTAGCTTCAAAGATGCCCTGTATCTACTCGTGTGGTGTGACAGTCAAGTATGTTCAATGTCATGGTGGCTGTTAGTTCAGCCTCAACAACAGATGAGAAGCACTGAATGCTGCAGGTCTGGGAGAGAATCCCAAAACACATGAACCATCCTCTCTAAGAAAGTCTCAAAATCTCATGGAAACAAACAGGAGAGGACCAAAAGATGAAAGAAAATCTCACTTCTTTTTTCTAGGTTAATAATGTTTACATTTCC
This sequence comes from Leopardus geoffroyi, assembly GCF_018350155.1. Classification (NCBI taxonomy): domain Eukaryota; kingdom Metazoa; phylum Chordata; class Mammalia; order Carnivora; family Felidae; genus Leopardus; species Leopardus geoffroyi. The sequence goes on from NC_059326.1 coordinate 15,515,113, forward strand.
AATTACAATTCAAAACATTCACCAAACTAAAGTGATTAATTTATCTTATTTGTCACCTTCATAATATTTAAGTTCTACCTGAAATGAATGGAAAACAGCTTAGCAAAAATAAACAAAAACCAAAAATACTAATTGCCCAGTATTAGTTTAAGGAGCTTCATTTTTCATATAACCTTTATTCCCCAAATTCTATTTAATGAAGAAACTAAAGTATTATGCCAATTCTCGTGGGTTTCAGACACTATGAAAAATCTAGAGGGGCGCCTGGGTGGCGCAGTCGGTTAAGCGTCCGACTTCAGCCAGGTCACGATCTCGCGGTCTGTGAATTCGAGCCCCGCGTCAGGCTCTGGGCTGACGGCTCGGAGCCTGGAGCCTGCTTCCTATTCTGTGTCTCCCTCTCTCTCTGCCCCTCCCCCATTCATGCTCTGTCTCTCTCTGTCCCCAAAATAAATAAACGTTGAAAAAAAAAAATTAAAAAAAAAAAAAAAAAGAAAAATCTAGAGATAATCAGAAAGGCCTATTATTAAGGGTCATGCATGGGAAAATTGGAGGGTGGGGATCTCGTGCACTCCAGAGTGGTACCAACCAGCATTTTGCTACATGTTTGTGTAAGTGTTCAATCTGCTTGGTGATCATTCACACTCTATGATAACCACTATCTTTGTATTAATCATTTTGTCCAGATAGCTTTGAGGGTTATAAAGAAGTATCTTTCCAAATGATTTTTGTGTAACAGAAGGACTGTGCCCAAAACATTGGATCATTTATTTTTGTTCCATTATTTCCCCCATATATGCCAAACTCAATTGGATTAACATACTTGAAACTTCTCATAATAGTAATTCATTTTTTAAAATATCTTAGCATTGCACATTACAGAATAGAATAGTATGACAACTAGAAGGCACAATTCCTGATGTGAAGAAAGTTTTACTTGGATAGGCAACCAGTCTTGAACAAAGGAAACAATTAGGAGATAATTTCACAATTATGAATTATGTAAGTCTTAACATAAGCAAGTATATTATGACTTAATATGAACATTTAAGGTCACTGTCATATTTTCTTGGATTTACTTCTAATTCTTTATATGTTTTTCTTTTTTAAATGGCATGTTTTATTTAACCATATGTCTTAAAATTTATTTTTTATAGAATATGTATCTAGTACACTTGTTGATGCCCCTTATTAATTTTTCCCATTATCTTTATAAAGCTTTATTGAAACCTGTATGTCAAGGTGACAATAATACAGTGTTTGGAAAATAGTAACAAATAAAGGGTATCCCAGAGTCAGGTTTACCAAATACATACTGGAAACCAGGGAGCATCTTCCTCCATTTCCCAGCAGGAACAGAGGGCATAACAATAGCTTCTGCTGACTTATATGCCGTTACTTTCTCTTTTTTAAATCATTATCTATGAGTAATTACAACTTTATTCATATATCTTTAATACGTTTTTTCTTATTTTTCAACTGGGACCTCCAATTCAATGTTGAAATGATATAGCAGGCATCCTCGTGTCATGCCAATTTTAAAGGAGATGATGTTTCTAATGATGTATCAGTAAGGATGATATTTGCTCTAAGTTTTTGGTAAATACATTTTAGGTATTTTTCATTTACTGTGATAACTTTTAATAAAAACATTTACAAACAGCTTAAAACTGTCATGAAACAATTTATATTTACCCATATGTTAATTTGCTCATCATTCCTTCTTGTGTTGCACACACATCTTCCTTTTTTCTTCTTCCTCAAGTGAGTCCTTTAGAAGCTCCTTTGAAGAGTGCCTACTGGTAATACACTCTCAATATTTCTTAGCTGAAAATGTCTTTATTTTGCCCTTGTGCTTGCCTGAAATTTTAACTAGGTATGTGTTACCGTATTGACAGTTCTTTTCTTTCAGCATTTTGAAAATATTATCCATTTAGGGCCTCTCTCCATTGTTGATGTTGAAAAGTCAGCCCTCGCATTACTACTGCCGCCCAAAAGTATGGTCTACGGAGCTTGTCAGACATGTGGATCTCAGATCCCATCCTAGACCAATTAAATCAGAACTCTGAAATGGTGGAGACACTTCTCCATGCTTACTTACTAACTTTACAGGTGATTCGGGGGCTCATTAGAGGTTGAGAACCTAAGAGTAATTTGTGTATAGGCAACTTGATCTCTTCCTACTTTTAAGATCTTCAAGACATTATGATATATCTAGACGTAGATTTATTTTATTTATTATGCCTGGGAATTTTTACTTCTTGCATCTAAAGATTCACATCTTTCAGTAATTCTGGGAAATCATCAGCCATTATGTCACCAAATATTTTCTCCTTCTGTAACTCCAATAATGTGTGTTTTAAACATTTTCATTTTTACTTTCCTATAGTTTTTAATGTAGATCTCTATATATTAATATCTCTAATGTTTTCATACGAAAACAATTTCTGAATAGGGGCATCTGTAAATGACTACATCTGCAGAAATTTAATTCAACAACTTACACAACGGATGCTGAGTGACCCACACACACACTTCTAATCTCCGAGTTGGGAAATAACTTTCCACTAAAATAGTATAGCATTTTACAATTACTGCAGTACCTTAAAGCTTAATCAAAACAGCACCACCAAAAACTACACTGTAAAATGGAACGACTGAGACCCTTCTATTGTTTGTTTATGAAGTAAAATCTCTTAGAAAACATTCAAGACAAGTTGATACTTCATTTTCATATCACAGTGTGTTCTTTTACAAAAAGGTACCCACGTATCATATCTTTGTCAAAAAGGAGTAACTTATTTTTTTTTTAAGTAGGCTTCACATCCAGTGTGGAGCCCAATGCAGGGTTTGAACTCATGACCCAGAGAGACCAACACTTGAGCTGAGATCAAGAGCCAGATGCCCAACTGACTACACCACCCAGGCACCCTTGCAGTAAATTATTTTTAAAATACTTCTCAGTGAAGAAAACAGCCAAACTAAGAAAAAAAAAATCCAAGATATTTTCCTGTGACTTTAAAATTCATTTCATTAATAGTTGTATTCATAGACTCCACAGAAAATCTGTTTCCTGATATTTCAGGGACTTTTCATCAAATTTGGTGATTCAATGACTTTCACAGAAAAGAATGTCAGCAGTTTTAGAATGCCAGAACAATAGCTTCATCTGAACCTCTCAGTGCTTCCCCTCCACTCGAAAACATGAGGACAAAGAGCTTGAGCAGAAATAAAACCAGGCATAGAACCAATGGGGGAGGGGGCATATTCTTCTTTAACATGCTGATGGATAAATAGGAAATTTAAAACTTGATTTGTTTTAAAAGCTAATGCTTTCGAGACTAATTATCTGTAATGACAATATGTCTGTGTGCTATGTAAATAAGAACCTACAATGAGACACATCTGTCATAATGAAATGTGACACAGGAGAGATTAGAGTAAAGCTTCCCTTACAGTGAGCTTTTAGACAAACTTTTTCTCTGATTAATAAAATGTCCCATTGTTTGAGACACTTGAAGTAAGATGTGGATGGAAATAGGATTGGATTATTATAGGAATTTTTGTGGATGAGTTATGCAGATTTGATCTGATTAGTTCATTTGTGCTCAGCAGAGGCAATGATTCCTCCCTCTCAGTCAGCCATTGCCATGTTCTTCAGAAAGGCACAGGATCCTCTGGGAGCTGAAGTCTGGTACCTGACATTAATGCATGGGCTTGTTTACATCAAGAAGCTCATTCAGAAGAAATTCTTTTCTCTCTCTCTCTCTCTCTCTTCATCTAGAGACCATCATAAAACAAACAGAAACTACCATGATCTGAGGCTTACCTCGTCTCACTCTCTTCTCTCACCTGTAACCTCCACCTCTCCCTTTCTGCTGGTTCTTTCCGATTAGCCTAGAAATGTGCACATGTCTCTGTCATCTTAAAAAAATAAAATAACAGAAACAAGAAAGTCCTCTTTGAATTCTGCCAATTTAATTCACACTTGATTCACTGAAAGAATAGTGCATTTCTCCATCTTCACTTTTATACTTCCCTTTCATTCAGACCCCATTGTCATCTGGCTTCTTCCCAGATTAGAAATATTGCTGGGATGCCTGGGTGGCTCAGTCAGTTAAGTGTCCAACTCTTGATCTTGGCTCAAGTCATAATCTCAAGGTTCGTAAGATCCAGCTCAGCATTGGGCTCTGCAATGAGAGCAAAGAGCCTGCTTGGGATTCTCTCTCTTTCTTTCTGCCCCTCCCCTACTCATGAAAACTCACACACTATCTCTCAAAATTAATAAATAAAACCAAACAAACAAAAAAATAAATCTTGTTAACAACTGTAATAACAACAAGGTGTCTATTTTTCAGCCCCTACCTTGTTTGACAACTCCAGGGACCCAACACTATTGATGACTCCTCTTTGTGAGGTTCTTTACACAGTGTCTAGGACTACAGTTTTTCTTCTAATTCTCAGTTCTACTCTTCCATGGGCTCCTCATCATCAATCCTCCTACTAAACAGTGGTGAGCCCCAGACCTGCATCATGAGGCCCCTTCTCTTCACATTCTGCCTGGGCAATTGCATCGTTGCTCACAGCTTCTCCTTAAGTTGAGAATTCCAACATCTGCATCTGCTGTGCAAACCCTCTCCTCAGCTTCTGAGCTCCAAATCTATACATCCCACAGCTCATATGGATGTTAAATAGACACCGCAACTCAATGTAACCAGAGAGGCTTTATTTTGAAAGAAGAAAAGTTTTTCCTACTATATTCTTTATCCTCTCAGTTCTTCAACCAGTAACCAAAGAACCAGCTTTGCCGCTTCTCTTTCCCCTTTGTCTGACCTCAATATCACTAAGACTTGTTAGTTTTCCTTATCCCCTTCTCACCATTCTCAGTGTCTTACCTATCCCGTTGTCTTCCTTCTCAATGACACTATTGTAGTTTACACTCGTTATCCCCTGCCTATAACACTGTCTCCTAAACAGTCTCCCTGTTGTTATATTTGCTGCTCTCCAGTCATTCAATTCACTGCTGAAGCGATGTGCCTATAATTATAAACCTCACTCTGTTGTTGAAAACCCTCCACATTGAACATCTCTTACGTGCCCCTTCAGATCCTTCAGCCTCCCTGTCTCCCAGGCCTCTGTCACTTGCTCTGCCCTAACTACAGCTACTTCACACATCTAAAATGCCTGCCTACAGAAATCTTCTGCCTGATCCCAAGGCCTGGAGCTTCTAGCTCCCCTCCACCACTCCCATGCTCAGATGAAGCACCACATGTTAGTCCTGGTTCTCCAAGAAGCATATACCAAGATTCAATTAAACATGTGCTACAGATCTGATCACTATTGAAGGAGAGAAAGAAGTTAGGAAGGTTATATAGAAGAGTCCTAGACTCCAGTGCAGTTCTAAGGAAATCTTGGCAGGAATGCTGAGACATCCACAAGCTAAAACCTCCTGTTAGAGGAGTCCCTGTCTCCTAGGAATAGACCTACCTTACTATGCTATGATCAGTCTGCTATGATCAATCACTGGGGCAGACAGAGGAAGTGTGGCCTCTGTACACTTAGCGTGTTCGCAGATCCACCAAATCATACTGCTGGACAGACACAGCAGCATTCTACTATATGACGGAAGTGGCACATTTATGATGAGGCTGGAGCAGGTCCAAAATTATGAGTAAATTACTATCAACTGCTGGTCCAGACTGCCTGCCATCTACTTCTACAACACCAGTGCCTCTCTTTCAGCCCATTAATTCCTGTGCTGACCAAGTCTCAGAGGAAAAAGACACAAGACTGGCTCATAGTGTGTTGGTATAGCTAGAAATGAACAGTTACCACATTAGCCCCAAATGTGGGTGACTCTGAAAGATGGTCTGACATAATGACCCTGAATAGTCTCCTTGACCAGCCCAGTGCTTGTGCAATAAGCTACAGAGTAGACAGGGTAACAAAAATGAAGACTATGCATGGGCCTAATAACAATGGCTTCTTGTCATCATCACCAATCTGGCTACAGCCACTTATGAGTGGCCAATGTGCCAGCATCAGAGACTAAAGATGTGCCCTCAATGTATCGCCATCCCTTTAGATGTCATCCAACAACTATCTAGTGGCAAGTTATTTTTTCCATGCAGGAAGGGACATTAATTATTAATCCATACAAAATTGACACATACTCTGGATAGAGGGTTGCCTTTCCTACCTGCAAAGCCTCTATTGACACCACTATCAAAGGGCTTGCAGAATGCTTTATCCTTCAACATGCTTTCCACACAATGTTAGCTCCCATGTGGGATTGTTTTCTACAGCAAAAGAGGTACAAAAGTGGACTTGTTACCAGGGGACTCAGTGATTATACTACGTACCCCACCAGACCAACAGAATGACAAACAGCCTGTTGAGGGCTCAACTATGGATGCAGTATCTTGTGGGGTTTGGGTACTGTCTTCCAAGAAGTGATATATGGGCCAAATTGACAGGTGACATATAGTAATATGCTTCCAACAGTAAGGGTTTATGGGTCCAGGAAGCAAGAGACACACAAGTTGTCCCCTCATCATCAAACACAGGGGTCCATTGATAGGATTTGTGCTTCTACTCCTTGCAATCCGAGGTCCTTCCCAATCGGAGGCCCTAGTTCCCGGAGAAGGGGCACATCTGCTACTGTATGTAAGAGTCCCATTGATTACCCCTGGACCATTTTGAGCTTTAATGACAATATTTTGAGCTTTCACGCCAATAGTCCAAAAGGTAAGGAAAACAGTTTCCTGTCTTATTGATTTAATTAAAGAGCTGGTGTTACCATCACAGGATGGCTTCAAAGGAGATAGTGTCTGAAACCCAGGGGATCCACTGGGTATCTCTCAGTACTCACATGCCCATTGGTAATGGTTAATGGAAAAATGCAGCAGCCATGACCTAAAACGTACAGGGAAAGCAAAGGGTGAGACCACTTGAAGTTCTAGGCCACCTCACCAAGAAACCAATATAGACCAGCAAAAGCTGGCCCAGGATGAGGGAAGTATATAGAATGTGTGTGAGGACAGAGATGATAAATATCAATTAGAGCCTCAGGACCAGCCCCAGCCAAGAGATTGTAGCTTATTATTTCACTAGCCTACTTGCCTTCTTTCTGGAAATCACAACAAGTCTCCTTCCTGAGGGGAATTCTGTGACTGACTGACTTGTTCCTCCCCTCTGTGGGGAAGCAGTAAGAGCAATTTGTTCTCATAACAATAGAAGCCCAATATTGTATCACAGAAACCATATATAATGGAAGGTCACAAGCATATCTGAGGATCATAAGAGGTCATGTGTACTGGGTACATCTTATGCACTGCTTCAGATTCCCCCAGCCTCACCTGTCAATCAGCCCTTGGCTATCTGTTCTGCCTCAACCACTGCCACAATGACCAGTTCCAGACTCAGATGAAGCACCACACTGCAAGGCTTGGATCTGGCTCTCTAGAAGGTGCCCAGTGATGCAGTTCAAAAGTAGAAGGGAGTTAATACCTCAACAGTGAGCTCTGTTTAATGGGAGACAAGAGAAGGTAAGATGCTATCAGATGGATTCCCTTCCCCTACACCCTCTGATGGAATGCTCTGAGGCACGTCTTTTTTGTACAGCGTCTTTGGAGCTGTTTCAAGTGGCTGAGAAACTGGCTCTGTTTCTTCGTGAAGTGATGACCAGCTTCGTAATGAAGACCTTGTGTACCTCCCATCCTTCCCTGACTTATTGCACTTTTCCTGTCTCACTGCCCCCAGATTACCTTTCCGGGAAACCATTAGCATTTAATCCTTACCTCTGGTTCTGTTTGATAAAGAACCTGGGCTAAGTTTCACTTCACTGCTCACTCCCTCCAAAGAAAACCTCAGTTCCAGTTCCCGATGTCATTTTCACTCTCATCACCTGTGGTCCCCTACGTTCATCTTTTGGTGATCAAGCAGAGCTCTTCACAGGTTTCCAAGCTGCCCACCTTTTTCACAGCATCATACATCTGTATCTGCTCTTTACTGTGCCTGGAGAATACTCTCCCACCCACTCCCTCTGGTGAACTCCCCACAGTGCCAGGGGTGAAGTCAGACAACAATGAATCCAGTACCTCACGAAACTTCACTACAATTGAAATGTTTAGAAGCCTCTTTCAGTATCCTTGCTTAATACTGAAATATTAAAAGAAAAAGAAAAGAAAAGCCACGTATGAATAGATAAACACTTATTCTTCCTCTTATGGTAAAAAAAAATACTTGAAATACAAGAAAATCACTATGGAGACAAGCTGAAATGCATTCCTTTATCAGCAAATGTAATTGAAAGATTCTCAGCAAAACTGCTGAATGTTTGAAGATGTAAAGAAATAAATATTAAAATAAGTATATAATAATACAGGTTTTCTGTATAGATAGAAAAAAGTAAAGATATTGCTAAAAAATCAATTTATGATATTACTAGTCTGGTTCAAAAAAGAAATAAAAAATAACTCATTTTCCTATGAACAACTAAAGGAAAACATGTACCAAGAAGCTATATTCTCAATGGTAAATTCTTTAATGAAAACAATTATTTATGAAAAAATTTGCTTAATTGAATGGCTACTTAAAGTGGAATAAAAAATATTCTGGGATAAAGTCATAGAAACATTTCCACATATAAAATCCTGCACTGCATCATTCATAGTCAAGATGTTACAGCAAAGCAGTTGAAGCCAGGAGTGTGCCAAGTGCTAGAGATGTCAAAAACGTAGTTCCTTTCCAAGAAGGCAAGATCTTTAAAATACAGACTCTTGTACAATACTTTGTAATGACATGAGGAACAACCGTGGTAATCTTTTGAATGACACAAGGTTTGTTTGTTTTTTTCTACTTGTGGCAAAATACATAAAAGGTTTGTTGAATATAAAGGTATTATACATCTTTATTATATAAAACACCATGCTCCAGATTTGCTGATTTTTTTCTGGTATGACAATGGTTGTCAGGATTTGCTGTTTGGAAGATATTTTCATAGATTAAATACCCTTTATCACCACCTTCAAGATGAAGCTACCATTTTGATAATTTTGATTCTGATAATGAATGAGAAAACAAGTGCTTCTTGAAAACAAAAAAAATTACTCTGGGGAGAGTATTTTGAACAATGACTGTTTGATATTATTTCCATTAGCATATGATGATACAACTGACAATAATGTATGCCACCTGTAACAACTCCTTCCTGTGCTCACATTTTAAAAGTTGACAATACATTTTTCAAACCTGTTTTCAAATCATCCACATGTGGAATTTCATTGGACCTATACCCACTTACAAAAATACATAAAATGCAGGACTTTTTGATGAGTCTGCATAAACAACTGATTGATATCATGGAAGATGAACATCTGGTGAGTGATTTTCAACTAAAATCTTTGCATAATTGGTGAATGGAATTGAAAAAACAGCATCATGATCTAGCAGGCACAACCAACAATGCACATCTTCAATTTGTATATATGTATCTTTGTGAGGTATTTTTCTACTATGACCACCTTTAGAAACAACTATAGAAAGAAACTGAGTTTAGAACCAGAACTTAAAACCAAATCTTTTCAAAGATAATATAGCATATCCAATGACATGTTTTCAATGATGTTTTAAAAAATGTAACAGCTTATCTCATCTTTGTCTCATCCCTTTTTAAAGTTCAATTTGCTTTTGTTTGGTATATGATTCATGTATATAATAAATATACATCAATTAAGAGTACATGACCATTTGGCAATGATTTCTTGGATATGACATCAAAACTGTAGGCAACAAAAGAAAAAAGTAGATAAATTAAACTTACTAAAACTACAAACTTTTGTGCATCAAAGGACACTATCAACAGAGTGAAAAGGCAACCTACAGAATGGGAAAGATATTTGCAAATCATGTATTTGATAAGGGATTAATATCTAGAATACATTTTTAAACACCTGCAACTCAAAAACAACAGAAAATAAACAACCCACCTTAAAAATGGGAAAAGGACTTGGATAAACATTTCTCCAAAGAAAATACACAAATGACCAGTAAGCACAAATCACTAGTCATTAGGGTAATACAAATCCAAACCACAAAGAGATACCATTTCACATCCATTATAATGACTGTTACTAAAAACAAAAACAAAACCAGAAAATAACAGGTGTTGGTGAGGATGTGGAGACACTGGAACCCTCATACACTGCGAGTGGGATTGTAACGAGATGCAGCCGTGATGGAAAACAGTATGGCAGTTCCTCAGAAAATTAAATACAGAATTACCATTTGATCCAGCAAGTCCACTTCTAGATATATACCTGATGAAATTGAAAATAGGGACTTGAACAGACACCTGTACACTAATATTCATGTCAGCATTATTTACAATAGCCAAATATATATTTGTTATTATATTTATATTACTGACATATAACATTAGTAATAATTGTTATTATATACTGTTATATTTTTGTATACATTTTGTATACATATACACAATGGAACATTGTTTAACCTTAAAAAGGAAGGAAATTCTGAACAAGGTATATAATATGAATGAACCTTAAAGACATTATGTAGAATTCCCCTGGAAAGCCATCTGGCCCTGGGCTCTTATTTTTTGGGAGATTTTTGATTACTAATTCAATTTCTTTACTGGTTATGGGTCTGTTCAAATTTTCTTTCTTCTTGTTTCAGTTTCAGCAGTTTATAATGTTCCTAGGAATTTGTCCATTTCTTCCAGATTACCCATTTTATTGGCATATAATTACTCATAATACTCTCTTATTACTGTTTTTATTTCTGTTGTGTTGGTTGTGATCTCTCCTCTTTCATTCTTGATTTGATTTATTTGGGTCCTTTCCTTTTTCTTTTTGATCAAACTGGCCAGGGGTTTATCAATTTTGTTAATTCTTTCAAAGAACCAGCTCCCAGTTTCACTGATCTGCTCTGTTTTTTTTTTTTTTTTTTTAATTTCACTATCATTGACTTCTGCTCTAATCTTTATTATTTCCTGTTTTCTGCTGGTTTTGGGTTTTATTTGCTGTTCTTTTTCCAGCTCTTTAAGGTGTAAGGTTAGGTTGTGTATTTGAGACCTTTATTCCTTCTTTAGGAAGGCCTGGATTGCTATATACTTCCCTCTGCGTCCCAGAGGTTTTGGGCTGTGGTGTTATAATTTTCATTGGCTTCCATGTACTTTTTAATTTCCTCTTTAATTTCTTGGCTAGCCCATTCATTCTTTAGGAGGATGTTCTTTAGTTTCCAAGTATTCATTGTCTTCCCCAATTTTTTCTTGTGGTTGATTTTGAGTTTCATAGCATTGCGGTCTCCTATAGAATAAAGACAGTCTCTTCAGCAAATGGTGCTGCGAAAACTGGACAGTGACATGCAGAAAAATGAACCTGGACCACTTTCTTACACCATACACAAAAATAAACTCAAAATGGATGAAAGACCTAAACATAATACAGAAAGCCATCAAAATCCTAGAGGAGAAAGCAGGCAAAAATCTCTTTGACCTTGGCCGCAGCAACTTCTTACTCAACACGTCTCTGGAGGCAAGGGAAACAAAAGCAAAAATGCACTGTTGGAACCTCATCAAGAATAAAAGCTTCTTTCTGCACAGTGAAGGAAACAATCAGCAAAACTAAAAGGCAGCCAATGGAATGGGAGAAGATATTTGCAAATGACATATCAGATAAAGGGTTAGTATCCAAAATCGATAAAGAATTTATCAAACTCAACACCCAAAAAACAAATAATCCAATGAAGAAATGGGCATAAGACATGAGTAGACACTTCTCCAAAGAAGACATCCATATGTCTAACAGACACATGAAAAAATGCTCAACATCCCTCATCATCATGGAAACACAAATTACAACCACAATGAGTTACCACCTCACACCAGTCAGAATGGCTAGAACTAACAATTCAGGCAACAACAGATGTTAGCAAGGATGCGGAGAAAGAGGATCTCTTTTGCACTGCTGGTGGGAATGCAAACTGGTGTAGCCACTCTGGAAAACAGTATGGAGGTTCCTCAAAAAATTAAAAATAGAACTACCCTATGACCCAGCAATTGCACTATTAGGTATCTATCCAAGGGATACAAGTATGCTGTTTTGAAGGGGCACATGCACCCAATGTTTATAGCAGCGCTATTGACAATAGCCAAAGTATGGAAATAGCCCAAATGTCCATCAACAGATGAATGGATAAAGAAGATACAGTATACACACACACACACACACACGCACATGCGCGCGCGCGCACACACACACACACACACACACACACAAATGGAGTATTATTCAGCAGTCAAAAACAATGAAATCTTGCCATTTGCAACAATGTGAATGGAACTACAGGGTATTATGCTAAGCAAAATAAGTCAGTCAGAGAAAGACAAATATCATATGACTTCACTCATGTGTGGAATTTAAGATACAAAACAGATTAATGAACATAAGGGAAGGGAAGGAAAAATAACACAAAAACAGGGAGGGGACAAAACATAAGAGACTCTTTCATACAGAGAACAAACTAAGGGTTGCTGGAAGGGCTGTGGGGGGAGGGATGGGCTAAATGGGTGAGGGGCATTGAGGACACTTGTTGGGATGAGCACTGGGTATTGTACAAAGGGGATGATCACTGGAATCTCCTGAAAACATTATAGCACTATATGCTAACTAACCTGGATGTAAATTATCAATAAATAAATTAGTAAATAAATAAATGACATTATGTGATGTATGAGATAAGCCAGACACAGAAGGACAAACATTGTATCATTCCACTTATTTGAAGTATCCAGATTAGTCAAATTCATAGAAACAAACAATAGAATGGTGGTCACCAGGGGCTGGGGCTAAGAGAGGATGAGAAGTTATTGCTGAATGGGTATGGAGTTTCAGTTTGGAAGATGAGAAATTTTGGAGATGGCTGTACAACAGTGTAGATGCACTTTATGTCACTGAACTGTGTACATTAAAACGGTTAACTTTTATGTTGTGTCTATTTTACCACAATAAAAATAATAATAAAAGGAACACGACTTAAATGTATGTACATCTGAATGGCAGAGCATTCTTCGTCCTCTGCACAACGGCACATGTCCAATTAATGCTTGGGAAAGGAAGAAAGGAGGGAGGTAAGGACATCCATCTTGGAATTATGACATGGAGACATTATTTTCCTGTGTATGTCTTTGAAGGATACAAATATTTGGCACCCTGAGAGATACCAGCAATATGTTCTCCCAGAACATGGAGACTTTTCTCAACATCTAACCTGCCCTCCTCCATCTTCCCAAATTCTGACCCCACAGTGTTTTCAACCTCACAACGGCTGCCAAATTTGCAAATGTTAAGGGGAACTTCTGATAAGTCCTCAGTGAAATTAGTAGGAAAATCCATACCACCTTTCCGAAGCATGCAAACAGAACTGCATTCAGGCAAAAGCCTCCATCTGATATCATGTATAGGAGAAAAGGAAAGTCTACCCACATGCCTAACACCACTCCCAAATGACAGTCAGGCTCAGTGTAATAAGTGTCTTCAAGTTGCTGGGCCATGACCTAGAGCCTAATTATGATGAATTAAAATAAGCAAACTTTGCTCATTTCTCTTCTCCTGAAGTCTATGTTTGGCACCTTATTTTAATTGAAATCTTTGGAATTAAATACTACTAACATTGACACATACAATATGGGGTAATTCTTCTAAAAGATCAGTAAAGTTTAAAACGCTGCAATGCTTTCAACTTAAAATATCATTCTATGTTTAGGGAAAACGTCAAAGACAACAGTATCCTTTTATTACAGAGCACCTAGAAGACAGATAATATTTAATACGTGTGAGGATAAATCTGCAAAGAAAAGGAAACGTCAAAAGGCTGCTGTTAGACTCTATGGTATGCCAGTGTTTAAACACTGAAAAACCAATAAAATGTCATTTCACATTTAAAGTAAGCATGCTAATCTCCAGATAGAGAAGTTATAGGAATTTTTTTTTCCTTTAAAAAAACTTATATTCTGGGGTGCCTGGGTGGCGCAGTCGGTTAAGCGTCCGACTTCAGCCAGGTCACGATCTCGCGGTCCGTGAGTTCCAGCCCCGCGTCAGGCTCTGGGCTGATGGCTCAGAGCCTGGAGCCTGTTTCCGATTCTGTGTCTCCCTCTCTCTCTGCCCCTCCCCCGTTCATGCTCTGTCTCTCTCTGTCCCAAAAATAAATAAACGTTGAAAAAAAAATTAAAAAAAAAACATATTCTGACAGTAACTTCTGATATTAATATTAATGCATGTTATTTTACAAACAAAATTGGTGTCGGCAGCTCAGGATACAACGTTTTACAGCAAAGGGAGAAAATAAAATATAATAGGAGTATGGGATGGAAGAACCCTTATTTTACCATTATTTTTAAATCTCTTCATTAGAAAGTATGTAATTCTATGAAGGCAGAAACCATATTATTTTGCTCATTTCTATATTCTCCCAACAATGCTAGCACATAATAGGTATTTCATAAGTATTTGTTAAGTGGATACATAAAAGTGCAAAGTTAGGTATTCACTTAATGTATTTCAAAGGAAAATTGCCAAAAACAGGCCCCCCAAATCAGTTACAGAACTGAAACCTCATCTCACTAGGGTGACGTGACTGCCACATGACTAGCTAGTGGCAGAGTTCCAACAGAGACCAGTGTCCTCACTTCCCCAGAAATTCATGTTTCAGTTTAAAGGAGCAGAGTGAAGATTCTATGTTGCTACATCAAGCTCTTCTCCAGTTATTCCCTAACAGCTGAGACAGGAAATGAGACAAGGAAGGATGAGCATCCAGCTTTCTTCAACCACTAAGAATAAAGACAGAGAGCAAAATGCCAACAGGAATGGGAGCAGATCTTGAACAAACAAGGGAAAAGAGGAGAGGGCCAGAAAGAGTCATCCTTACTAGAGTTGAAGATTTAGCATTATTTTCACAACTCCCTTCATTTGTTCTGAACTAATGAATGTTCTCTGGGTCCTTCTCAGTACTAGCCTTCAACATCAAAGAAATGATTACAATGCTAAATGTTTTTTCCTACACCAAATGTGTACCATTTTATTGAGTTTAAAGGAGATGTACCACTATATACCAAATAAAAAATAATGTTTCATATAATTAGTATTTATTTTTCCAACTACATACTTTTTGGGTAACAGATGTAGTTGCATCCCAAGGCTTACTAAAAAGACTTAATTTCTACTTTACTGAAAAATATATAAGTTTCCATTTTTATTAAAAAACACATCAGGGGAAAGAAAAACAATTGTAAAATACAGACAATATTTAGATTCCAAAGAAAAGAAGAACATTGTATTTCCTTTAAATTTTTTTTAATGTTTATTTATTCGAGAGAGAGAGAAACAGAGTGCAAGGGGGAGAGGGACAGAGAGAGAGGGAGACACAGAATTTGAAGGCATCAGGCTCTGAGCTGTCAGCACAGAGCCCGACAGGAGGCTTGAACGCACAAACGTCAAGATCATGACCTGAGCCCAAGTCAGACACCTAACCAACTGAACTGCCCAGGCGTCCCTGTTTTTAAACAAATTATAAAAAGAGATGATCTAGTTACAAAGCACTGGTCAGTGTATATGGTAAAAAAGCAGTATCTATCCTCTGTCCTGCCATCTCTTCAGTTTTACTAGAGCCAATGCTGAGACCTATTATCAGTCATTACCCAATCCTGTCTGTAGGATTTCCTAATTCAGTCATGAATATAAGCATAGAGTTTAGGTACCGGGAAAGAAGTGGTATAAGTGAAAATGAAATTTGTTTCCAATGAAATAAAGGCTTTACAGTACACTCAATATAAAATGAAGTACCCTTCTCCCAACATATATTCAACAAGTGCTGGCTGGTATTTTCCTTACCTGGGGGTAGATGGTTCTCATTCCCTTTCTACACAGCAGAGCCTGTTATACTAGCCAATTGTTTCTAAATTCTACCCCTTCAGAATTACAAAGAATGTTAGTAAATGCTACAAGAGAAACAAAATCTGTAATTAACCAAAAAGTTCAAAAGACCCTGGCTTAAAGAAAATGATTAGAATGATTTGTTTGCTACCGGTTTTTCACACTCCCTTAATATGCTAATGTGAATAGAGAATCTTCAAAAAAGGGATTAATATGAACTGTTTTCCAAACTTTTTTGGCACCTTTTTTTTCTCAAAGCATCTTGGGGAGAAAATGTCTTTTTCTCTTTACCTGTGTCAGAAAAGGCACCTTCAGCCATGCTTAGCTCTAGTTTCTGAGTGGAAATCAATTCTCATATCACTTCCCTATTTAAAATCTGTCAGCAGTTTAAAATACTTCAGAATATTTTAAGAACATAAAATCCTGGGGTGCCTGGGTGGCTCAGTCGGTTAAGCGTCTGACTTCACTCAGGTCATGATCTCACGGTTCATGGGTTCGAGCCCCGCGTCGGTCTCTGTGCTGACAGCTCGGAGCCTGGGGCCTGCTTTGGATTCTGTGTCTCCCTCTCTCTCTCTGCCCCTCCGCCACTTGTGCTCTATCTCACAAAAATAAATAAACATTAAAAAAATTTTCTTTAAAAAAAAAAAAGAAAAGAAAAGAACACAAAATCCTGATTTTGGCTTGTAATTCTGACCCCTACCTGAATCTGCAGCTACGTCCCTTAACTTGTCCCAGTTAAGCCCTTAGAAGGTGCCCTCCCGGGGCGCCTGGGTGGCTGGGTCGGTTAAGCGACTGACTTCGGCTCAGGTCATGATCTCACGGTTCGTGAGTTCGAGCCCTGCATCGGGCTCTGTGCTGACAGCTTGGAGCCTGTTTCAGATTCTGTGTCTCCCTCTCTCTCTGCCCCTCCCCTGTTCATGCTCTGTCTCTCTCTGTCTCAAAAATAAATAAACGTTAAAAAAAAAAATTTAAAAAAAAAAAAAAAAAAAAGAAGGTGCCCTCCCGTCCCTGGGCTTCTGTGCACCGCCATTCCATAGACTGCAAGAGCTGCTTGCCGGGGAATGGCCCCTTCCTGGCGCCCTGGCCTGGCAGACATCACCCCACCCAGTCTGGTCTGGGTTCCTCCGTGCCTGTACCTCCTCTGCCATGCCACAGCTCCAGTGACTGTTCACTTGTCTTTCCCACTCCTTCTGCGTAATAGGTACTGTTTAAATGTTTGTTGAAATGGATGGATGAATGAAGAGTTCTCACCTAACAGAAGTGATGAGGATGGGGAAGGCAGGGATTTAATGTCAACAGACTGTGAAAGAACACTCCGCTTTATACTAAACTCTTGGTTTTCCATGTGACACATTGTGCAGCCTATTTAAATCACCAAGGAACTGGCCGAAACCCTACCATTTATGGTAAAGAGAAAATTTCGCTTTTATTTTTGACCATGTTGGACATATAAACATCCTGCAGCATAAAATCTACACACATATATTCTTCCATCCACTGGTGAATCATTCATCTATGATTCTATTTTTCCATTACTACCAGATTCTCTTTCTTGACATTTGAGGACTCTAATTAGCAAGAAGCTGCTTTTTCTTTCAGGATTATAGAAATATTTTTTAAGGGAAAGGAGAAATTAATGATTCCAAATAAATATCAGCCCCATTTATGCCTTATGAAGCAGGACATATAGGTTCGAATGTGTCCCGGAGGTAGAAGCTGGGATTCTGTCCTATGCAGATGAACAAACACTGCCAAAGTCCACAACTGCATGCTTGCATGAAGCCTCCAAATCCTAATGAGCTCCATCACTGTGGCCAAGGGCCGCAGTCTGACAGGTCTGCCAGCAGCACTGCTGAACTGCTAATGAGTTTTCCTGCCTCTCTGCTCAAGTACAACAGAAAGGTTGTGTGCTAAAACTTCCAACTAGTAAGAGGGAAGAAAAAAGAACTGCGATAATTTTCTGAAATCATAAATTAGGAGATTTATTTTTTTACTTCCTCATCTCGTTGCTTTTTTTTTTCCTCTTCAGTTTAATAGAGTCCTGAAGTCTAATGTAAGATGTCCTAACTTATCGTTTATATGGATTATACTAATCGGAATCAGGACTGCATGGATGCAGGGAGAAAGTAGCCATCTACTCCAGGCGGCCACCTAGATGGTGTGCTTTCCTTTTCAAAAATAATACCACTTACACCTTTTCTGAAAGCCTGAAAAACGGAGAGCTAGAATATAAGACAATAAAGGCCTGTCTTCTTGGAGAAGTCTGTCGGATTTGGCCTATGCAATATAATGCTTTACATTAACATTATGTTTGACACTCCTTTATGTATAAACATACATGCACAAATATGAAGGCACTAGATCCCAGAAGGTCAAATTGTTTTTGAAATACAACCATACCCCTAAAGACTTCATCTACTTCATAGTTTTGCTTAGTGATAGAATTAGTTTAAATTACATATATACATTTAATCTATTTCCCCATTTAATCTATCATAGTGCTAAACACTCCATAAATATGTGGTGAAATCAATGTTTTGTACAATGACAAGATTAAAAATATTTAAAAGCAGCGTACCTGGGTGGCTCAGTTGGTTGAGCATCTGACTCTTGATTTCATCTCACATCATGATCTCACAGATCGTGGGATTAAGCCCCACATCAGGTTCTAAGCTAACAGCGCAGGGCCTGCTTGGGATTCTCTCTCTCCCTCTCTCTCTGCCCCTCTCCCACTCGTGCTCGCTTGCGCTCTCTCTCTCTCTGTCTTTCAAAATAAACAAATAAACTTTTGGGGCACCTGAGTCAGTTAGGCATTCAACTTTGTCTCAGGTCATGATCTTGCATTGCAGTCTGTGGGTTGGAGCCCTGCATCAGGCTCTGTGCTGACAGCTCAGAGCCTGGAACCTGCTTCGGATTCTGTGTCTCCCTTTCTCTCTGTCCCTCCTCCACTTGCATTCTCTCTCTCTCTCAAAACTAAATAAGCATTTTAAATAATTAAACTTTAAAAAAATGTTTTAAAAACAAAATGAAGCAAAATCATAACATTTTTCTGCAAAAACGGTAGAAGTTATTACTCTTTAGTGTGTCAGAACTTTTGATTCACTATAACTTATAAGGATGGCCCCTGGAGTTACAGAATGAGCAAGTCCTAATGCTGGGATAATACAGACCCACTGCACTTTCAGTTCTGCTGAAAGTGCACAAAGCAGTTCTGCTTTGATTCTGCTCTGAACATGTCGGTAGCACCTGGCTGGTTTGTCTGACACCGTATCTCTCTGCTAGCTATTGAACAGAATGTTGAATTTGGTATCATCTTTGCTTTGTATACCTTGATTTAACACTAGTTCCCTCTTTCTATTTTACCAATCCTGAGGAAAACCAAAATATTTCACATTGAAAATATTACGCATGGCTCTTAAGAATACTTACTCAAAGAGGTGGTAGATTGAAAAATGGCTCTCCAAAAGACGTCCATGTTCTAATTCCTGGAACCTGTGAATGCTACCTTATTTGGGAAGAGCGTCTTTGCTGATGAGACGCATACCCTGAGATGAGGAGGTTACACTGGATTATCTGGGTGGGCACTGAATACCATCACATGTACCCTTACAAGAAAGGGATGAGAGACAGACACAGGGAGGAGAAAGTGATGTGATGATAGAGCAGAGCCTGGGGTGATGCGGCCATGAGCCAAGGAATGCCAGCTGTCACCACAAGTCAGAAGAGCCAAGGGAGGGTTCTTCCCTAGAGCTGCCAGAGGGGACGTGGTCTTGTTAACACTTTGATTTCAGACTTTGAGGCTCTAGCGCTGTTAGAAGATAAATCTGTGTTGTTTTAAGCCACCAACTTTCTGACAATTTGTTGCAGTAGGCACAGAAAACTGTAGTGTCATTTCCCCTTTAAGAAATTACAGATTAGGAAGGGCAATAAAACAGGTTCACAGGTAACAACAGTATGAGGTGTCAAATCACAAGTACCCCCCAAAAATGCAGAGGGCTATTCTTGGAAGTTACTCTTGTAGAAATATATAATATGGGGGGGGGGAACCCACTAAACCTAACTGGCAATATGAAAAGTATGGTTTTACTGCAACATACTAGATATAAATTACAAATGAAGAGGACAGGGCAGATGTCAAGAGCTCACAGTGAGATGAACTTGACCAGATTTGGCAAATAATCAGCCGGCAAAAGGAAGAAGTCAAAGAGAGGGCTGGAAATGTGTTTCAGGAGAGATGGTAGTTGTTAAAATAGAGATAAAGAACACAGAAGAACAGATTTAGGAAAGGTGGATGAGTTCAGTTTTAAATACACTAACTGCAAATTATTGGCAAGATGTGTACATGATAACAAAATTCAGGAAGCAGGAAATGTGGAATGGCCCCAAGAGAGAGGTTGAGGCTGAACATAGAGGAAGATGTGGGTATCATCCATACGTATGATAGTTACAGCCAAGATATTGGGTAAAATTTATAAGAGATGGGGTGTAGAATACCCATTATTTGCAATATTTTTTTAAAGTTTATTTATTTATTGAGAGAGAGAGAGAGGATGAGCAGAGGAGCGGCAGAGCAAGAGGGAGAGAGAGAATCCCAAGCAGACTCTGTGCTGTCAGCTCAGAGCCTGATGCAGGGCTTGATCCCTCAAATCATGAGATCATGACCTGAGCCAAAACCAAGAGTCAGACGCTTAACGAACCAAGCCACCCAGACACCCCTGGAATACTCATTCTTAAGTAGAGTGGGAAGTATGGAGAATGTCTCTATGAGGAATGTAACAGAATATCCAGGAGTTTTAAAAAATATGCCATTGTGAGTCCCTCACATATGCTGAGAAGAAACAAGGCTGAGAGGAAATGGTATAGACAGAGCTTCCCAATCAGCATGCCCATGACACTGTGTCTTCAATGGGTTGCAGGTCTGCTGCAAGAAATTGATCCCCACAAGCTTCAGTATGGCTAGTAGATTCTTTTTGTTTGTTTGTTTGTTTTGGCTGATAGATTCTTGAGGGGTCAGAGTCCTCCAGTCTCCTTCAGCTATGAACAGCTTCAATGTGAAGCTCCACACAGAGTGGCCAAAGCAGAGCAGGATCTGATGATGTGCCCTGTGGAAATCTCACTGTTTCGTGGTGGCCAAGAATTTGAAGAGATTATCATTTTAAAAGTCTTGGTTAGGTGGGGCACCTGGGTGGATCGGTCAATTGAGGGTATGATTCTTGGTATCGGCTCAGGTCATGATCTCACGGTTTGTGAGTTCAAGCCCCATGTTGGGCTCTGCGCTGACAGTGTGGAGCCTGCTTAGGATTCTCTCTCTCTCCCCATCTCTCTCTGCCCTTCCCCTGATCGTGCTCTCTTTCTCTCTCAAAATAAATAAATAAACTTTTAACATAAAATCAAAGTCTTGGTTAGGAATTGCAAGCCAATCAAATTCATTCTATGAGGTCAGCATCACCCTGATACCAAAACCAGATAAAGACTTCACTAAAAAGAGAACTACAGGCCAATATCCCTGATGAACATGGATGCAAAAATTCTCAATAAAATACTAGTAAATCAAATCCAACAGTATATTAAAAGAATCATTCATCACAATCAAGTTGGATTTATTCTTAGACTGCAAATGTGGTTCAATGTTTGCCAATCAATGTGATACACCACCTAAGAACCATATTTTCCTTTCAGCTGATGTAGAAAAAGCATTTGACAAAGTGCAACACTGATTCATGATAAAAATAAAAAAATTAAAAAAAAACTCAAAAAGTAGGGATAGAGGGAACATACCTCAACATAATAAAGGCCATATACAAAAACC
This sequence comes from Leopardus geoffroyi, assembly GCF_018350155.1. Lineage (NCBI taxonomy): Eukaryota > Metazoa > Chordata > Mammalia > Carnivora > Felidae > Leopardus > Leopardus geoffroyi. The sequence continues at coordinate 15,536,872 of NC_059326.1, forward strand.
CACAACTCATATTATCCTCAATGGGGAACAATGGACAGCTTTTCCTCTAAGGTCAGGAACAAGACAGGGATGCCCACTCTTACTACTGTTATTTAACATATTACTGGAAGTCCTATCAGAGGAATCAAACAACACAAAGAAATAAAGTGCATCCAAATAAGCAAGGAAGAAGCTAAATTTTAAATATTTTAACTAAAGGGGCACCTGGGTGGCTCAATCGGCTCATGTCATGATCTCACAGCTCGTGAGTTCGAGCCCCACATTGGGCTCTGTGCTGACAGCTCACAGCCTGGAGCCTGCTTGGGATTCTGTGTCTCCCTCTCTCTGTCCCTCCCTGCTCACACTCTCTCTCACTCTCTCTCTCTCTCTCTCTCTCTCTCTCTCAAAAATAAACATTAAAAAAATTAAATATTTTAACTATGACATGATACTCTATATAGAAGACCCAAAGATGCCATCAAAAAACTGTTGGAACTGGGGCGCCTGGGTGGCGCAGTCGGTTAAGCGTCCGACTTCAGCCAGGTCACGATCTCGCGGTCCGGGAGTTCGAGCCCCGCGTCAGGCTCTGGGCTGATGGCTCAGAGCCTGGAGCCTGTTTCCGATTCTGTGTCTCCCTCTCTCTCTGCCCCTCCCCTGTTCATACTCTGTCTCTCTCTGTCCCAAAAATAAATAAACGTTGAAAAAAAAAATTAAAAAAAAAAAACTGTTGGAACTGATACACGAATTCAGTAAAGTTGCAGGATATAAAATCAACACACAGAAATCTGTTGCATTTCTATACACCAACAACAAGACAGTAGAAAGAGAAATCAAGGAAAAAATCCCATTTACAACTGCATCAAAAACCATAAATTACCTAGGAATAAACCTAACCAAAAAGGTAAAAGATCTGTACTCTGAAAACTATAAAACACTGATGAAAGAAACTGGAGAGGACACAAAGAAATGGAAAAACATTCCATGGTAGAATAAATATTGTTAAAATGTCTATAGCCCTCAGAGCAATCTACAAATTTAATGCAATCCCTATCAAAATACCACCAGCTTTTTTCACAGAGCTAAAACAATCCTAAAACGTATATGAAATTACAAAAGACCCTGAATAGCCAAAGCAATCCAGAAAAAGAAAAGCAAAGCTGGAGGCTTCCAGATTTCAAGTTATATTACAAAGCTGTAGTGATCAAGACAGTATGGTACTGGCATAAAAACAGACACATAGATCAATAGAAAAGAACAGAAAACCCACATATGAACCCACAACTATATGGTCAATTCATCTTCAACAAAGCAGGAAAGGATATATCCAATGGAAAAAAGATGTGTCTTCAATAAATGGTGCTGGAAAAATTGGACAGCAACATGCAAAAGAATGAAACTGGACCACTTTTTACACCATAAACAAATATAAATTCAAAATGGATTAAAGACCTAAATGTGAGATAGGAAACCATTAAAATCCTAGAGAGCACAAACAGTAACCTCTTTTTTTAAATGTTTATTTATTTTTGAGAGAGAGCACATGCAAGCAGGGGAGGGACAGGAAAAGAGGGGGACAGAGGATCTGAAGTGGGAAAGGTGTGCTGTCATAGGTGCTGACAGCAGACAGCCCAATGTGGGGCTTGAACTCATGAACCGTAAGATCATGACCTGAGCCAAAGTCAGACACTTAACCAACTGAGCCACCCAGGCACCCCTGTAACCTCTTGACATTGGGTGTACCAACTTCTTACTAGATACGTCTCCTAAGGCAAGGGAAACAAAAGCAAAAATAAACTATTGCGGGGGTGCCTGGGTGGCTCAGTCAGTTAAGCAACTGACTTCAGCTCAGGTCATGATCTCACAGTCTGTGAGTTCGAGCCCCGCCTTAGGCTTGTGCTGACAGCTCAGAGACTGGAGCCTGCTTCCGATTCTGTGTCTCCCTCTCTCTCTGCCCCTCCCGTGCTCATGCTCTGTCTCTCCTGTCTCAAAAATAAATAAAAACATTAAAAAATAAATAAACTATTGGAACTACATCAAAATAAAAAGCTTCTGCACAGCAAAGGAAACAATCAACAAAATTAATAGGCAACCTATGGAATGGGAGAAGATATTTGCAAATAAAATATCTGATAAAGGGTAAGTATCCAAAATATAAAAAGAACTTATAAAAGTCAACACCCATAAAAACAAATAATCCAGTTTAAAAAATAGGCAGAAGACATGAATAGACATTTTTCCAAAGAAGACATACAGATGGCCAACAGACATATGAAAAGATGGTCAACGTCACTCATCATCAGGGAAATACAGATCAAAACTACAATGAGATATTACCTCACACCAGTCAGAATGGCAAAAATTAATAACACAGGAAACAACAGGTGTTGGGAAGGATGTGGAAAAAGGGGAACTCTCTTATACTGTTGGCAGGAATGCAAACTGCTGCAGCTACTCTGGAAGACAGTATAAAGGCTCCTAAAATGTTAAAAATAGAACTACCCTACAATCCAGCAATTGTATTATTTACCCAAAGGATACAAAAATAATAATTTGAAGGGATACATGCACCCCAATGTTTATAGCAGCATAATTAACAATAGCCAAATTATGGAAAGCACCCAAATGTCCATTGACTGATGAATGGATAAAGAGGATGTGGTACACACACACACACACACACACACACACACACACAGAATATTACTCAGCTATCAAAAAGAATGAAATCTTGCCATTTGCAGCAATGTAGATACAGCTCGAGAGTATTATGCTATGAAAATAAGTCAGCCATAGAAAGACAGTACCATATTATTTCACTTGTATGTGGTATTTAAGAAACAAAACAAATATATATAAGGGAGAAAAAGAGAGGAAAACCAAGAAATAGACCCTTAACTATAGAGAACAAACTGATGGTTATCAGAGGGGAGGTGGGTGGTGGGATAGGTTAAATAGGAAATAGGGATTAAGTAGAGCACTTGTGATGAGCACTGGATATTGTCTGTGCTTAATCACTAAATTCTACACTTAAACCTAATATTACACTGCATGTTAACTAACTGGAATTTAAGTAAAAACTTGAAAAAAAAAAGGAATTGCAAGCTATTCAAGCATAAAACCTATTATAAAGAGGTTATAGTCACAGAAGCAAACTCCAATGTCTCAAGAAAAAGTTTGAAAAAAAAAGTTTCTTTTGGAAGGTTTTAATTCTATTTTTCTTATCATATGTATGTAATATAAAGAAAATACAAGCTGTTGTCTGCCAAACTTCCCATACAGCCACCTCCAAATCCCCTCCTGTTTACCCTCAGTGTGCAATATTATTATTTTACTGTGTGTGTCATGATATAAAAAAGATTGAAAAGCACTGATATAGAGAGACAAGGGGTATCAAATCAGATCCTTGTGAAATATCTCCATTACAGGAGAGAGGGCGGTGAAGAAAAGACACAGAGAGGGTAAGTATCTGGCATTTGGGAGACAAGTCCTGCCTCAAAAGGTGGAAAATTTCCCCAAAGGAAATGGATTTAGATGCTGGGCCACCAAAATAGATAATACTTGTCCCAAACAGGTCGGCAACGCCAAATGTCACAGAAAAGTCCAATAAAGATGGAAAAATATCCATGGGATTTGATAATTAGGAAGCACTAGAAATGCTAGCAGCATCCATTACAGGACAGGCAAGGAAAGGCCACACAATAGGGAGCTGGGGTGGAGGTGGGGGAATGGTGTGGACAGAAATAAATAAACTGCTCTTTTAAGAAGGCTATTGTGAGGAAAAGTAGTGGAAGTGGAGGGGAGCAAGGATCAGGGGATGTCAGACTTGCGTGTGTTTCTACCTCAAAGGTAAATCGGCAGCCCAGAGGCAAGTTTAAAGAGGAGATATTTGTAACTGCAGAGGAAGGCATACTCTTGACAGAGAAAGCTCCTGAAGAAGCTGAAGGGATGAGATTGAGCCCAGGTAAAAGGATGGATCTTGGATAGATGTACACTGGCTCAAGAGAAGGCAGGCAAGGATGGCACAAATCATTTCACCAATCAGAAATTAGGAAGCTGAGGTGGCTGTGTCTGGGATCTCTCTTTTCTCTGTTTTCCAGGGATACAGACTGAGACATATTAGAAATGGAAAAAACAATGGGTTTGGCGGGGTGCCTGGGTGGCTCAGTAGGTTAAGCGTCTGACTCTTGGTTTTGGCTCAGGTCGTGATCTCTTGGCTTTGTGGATTCAAACCCCACATTAGGCTCTGCACTGGTTGGTGTGGTGCCTGCTTCAGATTCTCTCTCTCTCTCTCTCTCTCTCTGCCCCTCCCCAATTGCGCTGTCTCTCTCTAATAAATAAACTTAAAAACATTTTTTAAGGGTTTGACAATTAGAAGGTCATTTATGACCTTTGCAAAGACAGTTTTAGTGCTTTATTGAACCAACAGGTATTTATCATAGTAGTGAATGGGGCACAAGACTGGAGGTCCTGAAACGAGAGTCCTGGATTTTAGATTTAGCTTTTCACTCAATTAGTTCTTCATAAGTGAAGGCACCTTTTGGGGACTTATTTCCTCAAAATGGAAGAGTTGGAAGAAATGATGACTCCATCCATGTCCAACACTTATAATATTTGTCTGCTCTATACAAGGCACAGGCCTGGCCAAATATGAAATACAAAGATGCAACAAGATGCAACAGGGATTGGGCCCTCAACGGCATCACTGCCTCCAAAAGCAATTACTACTAACAATAAGTCATCTTGTTCCAGGAAGTGCTCCTTCTCAGGTCAAGGTCAGCTGTTAGGGGAAAAGCACTGAAATTTATATTTTAAGGGGAAAAATATAACCAATTTCTAGTATGATTTTTAAAAATACTATCAAACTTGGACTGAAAATCTCAAGACCTTTAGCTACCTAATAAAGTTATTCCTCAACATGATAAATCTGAGAAATGAATGAGTCACAGATTTAGGGGTCCTTTAATAAGTGAGAAAATTTGGCATTAATTTGAATACTGTGAGTTTTATCTGAATCTGTCCCTTGGATGTTTAGCACAACACACTAAATGGAAAGTTGTGACTGCACATGTTATATTTTTTAAGACAAAATAGATTCTGCCAACTTCTAAAGGAACAGAAAATACAGGCACACATAATGAAGACTGTCGAAATGTGATATAAAAAAAAAGATGTATGATGTTATCTCACACATCTTCCCATCAACATGTTCATTATAATGCATTCTTTTGTTCTATCCTATTCGGAATTTCTAGCTGTCTATTTGTACATTGATTTTGCACCTCCCACCACAGAGCTTAGAAACATTGACAAGCATCTTCCCATACTCTAAAATGCTGCAGTATGAGGAGGAGGACATTTCTATTGCTTTAATCTTCATAAAGAATGCTCACGTGGCTAATTTGTTCAGTTCCAAGTCTTTGGTATCTTGTCACTCCTTTTGAATATAAAGATGTCTAGGCTGACCTCCTTTTCCCAAAAAGGATCCTTAGTATAGCTCTGATTGGATTCAAAGTGCTACCAAGCTCTTTGCAGAAGAAAGGCTATGTTAGAAGAAGTACAGATTATTCCAGAGGTGTGTCTGTACCATTCCAACCCATCGTAATCAAGATGTGCAAATCACCCATCATTGGTAACTAATTCTCTGTTGTGGCAAATTAGTTTATGATCACTTACCTCCCCTCCTCCCAAAGCCCCTGCTTCTATGTCAAACATCTCTGAGGTTCTCCTAAAGGGATGGGGTTGCTTCCTTGTTTTACTTCCAACATATGATTGTGTTGAATGAAAGGCAGTGGGCAGCCAAGTGACTGCAGAATTGAGAGTTAAGAAGACCTGACTGCAAGCCCTTCTCCTGCTACTTATTTGCTGTGTAATGTTTAGCAGTTACTTAACCAGATGTTCAATTTATTCCTCTGTAAAAGAAAGATTAATAATACCCACCTGACCTACAACATGAGGCTGCTGTGAAGAAGAAAAGGAAATAGATGACACAGAACATTTTTTAACCTATTCTTATGACTTGGCTTGCTATGGTGGGACAGCAAAGGCAAGCAACCTGAGCACTGATTTTCTCCCCAAAGCAGGCAAGACCTTTCCTTCTGCCTGGACTGCTTCTTCCTTTGAGCAAGACCACATGGGACCACCCCTTGAAGGAATACGGATGCAGGGGCCAGCCCTGCTTCCTACAGGCCTGTCCTTACATTCTGGTGTCTCAGGGTGGGGCACTGGGACTGGTTTTTGTTCGTTTGCTTGCTTGCTTGTTTGTTTTTGGTAATTTCAAATCTCTGTTCTGAAGCATTTTTCCCAGAATTATGGGAAGTCAGAACAGTAGTATTTTATTTTATTATTTCATTTCATTTCATTTCATTTCATTTCATTTCATTTCCATTTCATTTCATTTCACTTTATTTTTGAGAGAGAGAGAGCATGTGCATGAGTCCAGGAGAGGGGCAGAGGGAGAGAGAGAAAGAGAGAGAGAGAGAGAGAGAGAGAGAGAGAGAGAGAGAGAGAATCTTAAGTAGGCTCCATGCTCAGCGTGGAGTCTAACATGGGCCTCAATCTTACGACTCTGGATCATGACCCGAGCCAAAAATCCAGACTTGGGCAGTCAACTGACTGAGCCACCCAGGTACCCCAGAACAGCAGCTATTTTATTTTTTTATTTTTATTTTATTTTATGTTTAAATGTTTATTTTTTTATTTTTGAGAGAGAATGGGGGACAGGGAGCAGAGAGAGAGGAAAACACAGAATCTGAAGTGGGCTCCAGGCTCTGAGCTGTCAGCACAGTGTGATGTGGGGCTCAAACTCACTAACTGAACTGATGCATAGGGGCACTTGTACCCCAATGTTTATAGCAGCACTCTCAACAATAGCCAAATTATGGAAAGAGCCTAAATGTCCATCAACTGATGAATGGATAAAGAAATTGTGGTTTCTATACACAATGGAGTACTACAGGGCAATGAGAAAGAATGAAATATGGCCCTTTGTAGCAACGTGGATGGAACTGGAGAGTGTGATGCTAAGTGAAATAAGCCATACAGAGAAAGACAGATACCATATGGTTTCACTCTTATGTGGATCCTGAGAAACTTAACAGAAACCCATGGGGGAGGGGAAGGGGAAAAAATGAGGTTAGAGTGGGAGAGAGCCAAAGCATAAGAGACTCTTAAAAACTGAGAACAAACTGAGGGTTGATGGGGGGGTGGGAGGGAGGGAAGGGTAGGTGATGGGCATTGAAGAGGGCATCTTTTGGGATGAGCACTGGGTGTTGTATGGAAACCAATTTGACAATAAATTTCATATATTAAAAAAAATAAACATTAAAAAAAATACAAAAAAAAAAACCTCACTAACTGAGAGATCATGATCTGAGCTGAAGTCAGACGCTTAACCAACTGAGCCACCCAGGTACCCAGAACAGTAGTTACTTTAAACAGATTTTTATCTTCTATATAACAAAAAACACTATTAAACAAGGAATCATTGGTGTTCACATCAAACAAAAATATGACATTTAAAGTGACCAAAATGCAGCCACTGTTTCTGTTCAAGTCACTGCACAACTCCGTCCCATTTTGGAATCTGATATGAGGCCAAACCCAGCAGAGAATGATAGACTATTGGAATTTTTTCCACCAAAAGTCACTGCTATTACCTCTATATAATCTAATGAGTGTCAATTAAAACTCCTGAAGTCCATTTTCAAATATTCTGAACTCACATATTTATCCCCTTAGTCAAATCAGGATTCTAGGGATAGACAAATTTCCTGTTAGTCAAGATCAGTTATGACTGTTTATCTATCCCTGAAGTAAAAGCTGAGCCACTGTAACTTCAGAAAATAACACCCAGTATCATCAATGTGAATTGCTCTATGTCTAACTTCCAAAGACAGACCTATCTCCTCAAAAATTAATGTTTTTTAAAAACTATTCTATATTAATCTTTTATAAATAATATGAGACATTTTATGATACCACATTAAAGGATCCAATTACTTCTTTTAAAAAGTATTTTTATTTTTCTCAATTTCATTTTTACCGTGTGATTCAAAATAAATGGCATTCTATCATAAACAGTATTGTCACACGTATTACCTCATTTTAATCTCAAATTACTGTCCCTATCTTGCAGATACAGATTCCATGTCATAGCACAATGCTGGTGCAAAATAGATATCTGAATGAATGAATCAATCAACTGATCAACTGATTGATTTTAAGTGACCTGCCCAAGCTTTAATAGCTAGGAAGATCAGACTTGAGCCCATAACTTTGGCCCACTGTTCTTTCTACTGTGTCACACCCCCTCTGCTCTTGCTAACAACACAACAAAAAAAGTTTAAGCAAATTGTCACACCTAATATAGATTTACAAGCACCTGATTATACTTTCTCTCAAGCACATATGGAAGTGTTGATTCCAGATTCTAAAGAAATATACTAAAATGGAATTCATTATGATTAAGAACTAAAAATTATCTTGTCTTTATCTCTTCTCTGGATATGCTCTAAAGAAGGTATCAATTTTACATTTCAAAACAGATTGTTCTCTTATTCCATTCCTAGAGCTTTTACCATTGTTGAGAATCGTAGCAAGTCACAAGTAGCCATGTAATTGTGGGCTCAGGAGTTAGGTGGGAATGTAATTTGGCAACAATTGCTTTAGAAATTAGCCAGATATGTTATACAGATTGTGCATCCCTTTCTCAGTAAGATCTAGTGTAGGAAGGAAACACAGCAATCATGGAATAGAGACTTCAGTGTTCTTCCCACAGAGCAAAATTTCTTAAAAAATCTGAAGGCTGTGATTGAGAGAACTCCTTTATTATGCTATTGCTAGAGAGCAGACTTTAATATTATCACACTGAACAGAGAGAGAACAGAGTATAAAGCCTGATGAGGAATAGAATGACCACTAAAGAGGCCAAGAGTCCGGTTCCTAGCCCTTTCCATAATATTTTAAGTATAATCACAAAGCAAGCTCTGAGCAAACATTGAAGTGAAAGACAGTACAGCCTTATACCCCATTACATATCTTTCACAAAATAATGATCCATTTTCTCCTGCACTCAGGTCAGGAGAGACCAAACAGCACGTTACCTGATGAGATCATACCCTGAAAAACATAACTTCAAGCATACCTCATTTACCGACTGGCACTGAAAAGCAGGTAAAACTTTACCCTTTAGGGGAAAAAGAAAGATAATCAACAACCTGTATGTGCTATATTCATTTTTTTTTTTTTTTTGCTATATTCATTTTTTAAAGCAACAGAATGCTGAGATCAACTCTCGAGTTCTTACTCACACATTCATAGACTCAGAGTGAGGGTTAGGAGTCACAACCAACTCTTGAAACATAATGGGTCAATGGGATATCAATATTGATTTTCGTTATGACCAGTCACCAAACACATGGGATCCACCGCAATGCAGTGGAACATGTGTGTTGTGCCGTTTTTGCCATTGTGGTGGTTATTAAAGACATTCAAGAGTGAAAATGTATGAGTTTCTCATTTTGTCAAAGAACTTACAAGAAATGCATCTTCCAGGTGTGCCTGGGTGGCTCAGTTGGTTCAGCATCCAATTCCTGATTTTGGCTCAGGTCATGATCTAGCAGTTGTGAGACTGAGCCCCTTGTCGGACTCTGTGCAGAGCATGGAGTCTGCTTAAGATTCTCTCTCTCTCTGTCCCTCTCCCCCTCCCCAGAGCTCGCTCACTCACTCTCTCCCCCTCTTTCTCTCTCTCAAGGAAAAAAAAAAAAAAAAAGTATCCTCCATACCACATTCCCTGCCCCAATAAAATGCAAAAAAAAAAAAAAAAAGACTACATACTTCCATTGCCCACTTTCATGTGATGCTGCCCTGAGGACCACAAAGCCTTGGGCTGTTCCTCTAAGGGGTGGGGTGTGCTGGGAGAATGCATGAGAATCACAGCCTTTTTTTTTTTAAGAATTTTTTAAAAATTTTTTAAAATTTATTTTTGAGACAGAGAGAGACAGAGCATGAGCAGGGGAGGCGCAGAGAGAGAGGGAGACACAGAATCCGAAGCAGGCTCCAGGCTCTGAGCTGTTAGCACAGAGCCTGACACAGGGCCCAAACTCACGGACTGCCAGATCATGACCTGAGCTGAAGTCGGACGCTTAACCAACTGAGCCACCAGGCTCCCTGAGAATCACAGACTTATGTGTTAACTGCAAATGTCCTTGGCAGCTCCGGGATTGGGTGTGTACAGCCCTATAGTAAATGAGTGAAAGGGCTATGGCAAGTCTAAACCTGATCCTCACTTTCATATGGTGTCTTCTTCCCACAAACACACACTCACACACACACACACAGAAGGAACAGACATCATGCTTAATACTGGTTCATCCTTTATCTTTAAAAAATTAATGCTGTTTGCCAAAACTGTATAAAGATTTATGTTTCCAAGTCAAAATCAGAGATTACATAATGTACCTTTCAGCAGAATCAAATGCAAAATGTGTTATGACCTAATAGAGAAAATTAAAAAAAAAAACACTTAGGTGATGAATTATCTGGGTTATGGTATTTTCTAGCAAATTAAAGATTTAGCAGAAAGACTTCTGTTTAAATGCTTATGGCTTTACATATTTCTACACTGTATTAGTTGTTTTCCTACCTTACTATGTATGGCATGTTAAAACTGCTCTATGACAGGACTGGAGAGTTCCTAGGAAAAGTAGGAGATGGTACCCATGATGGGTATTACACAGAGTGTTATGAGAGTGTAGACTAGAAGCAGAAGATGCCCATCAAACTCAAAGAGGGTAAGAATGCGGGGAGAGAGAGGGAGGGTTTCTGTTTCTAAGAAAGTGGTTCTTAAGGTTTTAATGGCCATGAATCCTTCACCTGCCATATAATTTCACCTGTTTAATAAAGCATTATTTTTAGCCTTACATCTACCTAGTTATTTTTCTTTATAAAATATTTATTCAAATATGCTTTTTAAATTCTTCCAATACCCCAAAAAGCAGGTGGGGAAAGCAGTGTTACTTATACTTCATAGATTAGGCAACAGAAATCATGGAGTTAAGTTTCAGAGATTAAGACAGAAACTCTTGCTCTCTGGCTTAGCTCTCTTCCCACTAGATCAGCTTTCAAACTGCCCTCTGAGTACCCCTTTGGGAACCAATGGAGGTGGGGAAACTGAGTGTTTGGGTTTTACCCAGGATAGCTACTTGTTTCTTGGTTTTACATGTTGGATTTCTATGTTAGTATTTGAATAAAGAGCTAAATTTATTTGGTTAAATTAACTATTTCTTAATTAATGTACTTATCTCTTCTTTATTCACTATAGTATTTATTATTTACTGTAAAATATATCATTATTATAATGTGAAAAATGTAAACACTTGGGTAAAGTATCAAACTTATGATATAAAAACTATATAACGTTTCATCATAGAAACCTAGATTAAAAGAAGCTAGGGGTGCTTGGGTAGCTCAGCTGGCTAAGCGTCATCCCATTCCTGATTTTGGCTCAGGTCATGATCTCACAGTTCATGACAGTGAAGAGCCTGCTTGGTATTCTCTCTTTCTCCCTCTCTCTTTGCCCCTCTCCCACTTGCGTGCATTCTCTCTCTCTCTCTCTCTCTCTCTCTCTCTCTCTCTCAAAATAAATAAACTTTAAAAGAAGCTAGACCCTTGGGGCACCTGGGTGGCTCAGTCAGTTGAGCGTCCGACTTCAGCTCAGGTCAGGATCTCACAGATCATGGGTTCGAGCCTCCTTGTTGGGCTCTGAGCTGTCAGCACAGAGCTTGGAGCCTGCTTCGGATTCTGTCTCCCTCTCTCTCTGCACTTCCCCTGCTCATACTCTGTGTCCCTCTCTCTCTCAAAAATAAATACACATTAAAAAAAATTGAAAAAAAAAAAAGAAGAAGAAGCTAGACCCCTTCCTTAATAAGATTCCTGAACTTAGTAGGAATGAATAAGATGAAATGAAACATCCAAGGACTGATCCTGGTCTCTGGGAATAGTGGTGATGAAGTAATGGGCTAGGTCTTGAACAAGAGCTCAGCTCTCTTTCCTGGACAGAGCAGACCAAGCCTACAGAAGGCAGCAACTGAACCAAAACTGAACAAAGGTTAGAAAAGAAGCAGAAGTACAAGGAATAAACTTAGGCTGGGGTTGGGAGGGTAGAGTAGTGGGGGAAAACAGTGTAGAGAACTGATGAAATGGAGGAGAAATGAAGAAAAGAAAAACATAGAAAAATATATGAGGAAGAAAACAGGATAACTTTATGACTCATTGTTTATGGGAAGGAGAAAGAAAGAGAATGGAAAAGAACAATTTCCAAGTTTTCAGTTCCATAGACTGGGTATATCCTGACAACTAAGACTCAAAATAGCAAGTAGAAGCGAGTCTGGGGAGGGAAGAGGAAGAATTTAGTGTGGGATATACTTAAGAATTTAGTGTAGGATATCCATGGAAAGACGCAGATCTGATGGTAGGGTGTGTGAGGGGATATCTAAAGGAAAGTTCTACCTGAGCTGGAGATATTTAGGAGTCATCAGCATCCACATGTCTATTAGACCTATGAGGGCAGAGAAGAGCAGCCAGAGAGTACACAATGTGAGAAAAGAGGAAGGTCACAGTGGAAGACAGGGAATAATGCTACGGAAGGGCCCATAGCAGAAATGATAAAGGGAGGTCAAAGAGATGGAAAAAAAGCAACTAAGTGGTATAAGGAAAAAGGGAGTTTTGAGAAGAAGAAATTCACATTCAGCATAAAGGACTGTTACGCACTGAAAACAATCCTTTGAATTCAGTAATTAAGAAGTTGTTGAGAAACTTACTGAGGGCAAATTGAGTGTCCAGAATGTTAAACGTTTAAGAAATCTGAAATGGAAAATTCAAATGATGATAAAATCCAGTGGGGAGAGGGGTGCCTAAGGAGTAGGGCACCAGAATGAAAAGAAAGTAAAATCAACAGAGTTAAGACAATAGAACAAACAACCAAATGTGCTGTTGAAATATACCAAGATGGCTGTTTGTGTAGTTGGGAGTGGATAAACAAAGTGCCATAGTCTCCAGTGGATGCTGCAGATAACTGGGCCACCTACTAAAAGAATAAAGAGGAAGGGACAGGGAGTAGTGTGGTCACATTACCTAAGTGTTAAAAGAGGATAGGCACTGACAGGAGAGGAGAGGAAAAATAATGGGAATCAGCAAATGGGGAGCCCAGTTAGTGCTGAACAATCCTACCCTCCACCATTAGCAGAAAGCCTGAAATTTCTTATGATTCTTGGAGAATAATAAGCTTTCCCACTGGAGCTGAACAAGATATGGTGAGAAGAATGTTCTATGAAGATGTCAAAGAAACAGAGGGTCTTCCTTGTAACAGAACATGATTCGCCAGTACCTAGTTAGAAGACTGTGATCCATTAAAGTATACGAGTCAGAGGGATGTGGTGTTGAGCTGAAGAGTGGTGGGCACGTATACAAGATATGATAGGTGACGGGGATGAGACGTGGAAGAACCTGACAGGAAGGAGGGATGGAATTAGCTAGCTTCATCCTCTCAACACAGGCTGTTTGTGTGTCCATCCCTCATGATTACTGGACTTGGATGGGGTGGGAGGGATGGTGTGTCCCTCCTAGTTGCCTGGCTTCTAACCCTGAAAGAAAATGGTCAGAAGAAGTGAGATTTAGCAATTGAGAGTTTTGTCCCTATGATAGGTAAGTCAAGAATAGTATACATAGAGACCAAAAGTTCATCTCAGCACTTGCAAATCCTTTCTATTCCCTCAGGGTACTTTTTTCCTCCTTGAATCACTATCATGACACTTTTTCATAAAACTGGTTTTCATTTGCCAACATGGCTTCTTTGAAATCCATAGAAGATGTATCAGGTATCTGTCTATCTTGATGCCCAAAATCCAAGAAACAGTAATCAACAGGGGTGGAGAGGGAGAGGGGGAGGTCAGTGGATTCCTAGGGGATGGTCTAGATGGGGAGATGTCATCATTAGAGGAGGTACAGGCTTTTATCCTTCATTCCAAACTGTTCATAGTTTAGTGCAACAAGATTCAAGAAAGAGTTCTCGCTACTCTTAAGAGTCCCATGTTCTTTTTCTCATCAAGCCCCTTTCTTCCATAGTTCTTAACAGTCATCCACCATACCCCTTCCTTCACGCATACTTTCATATGGTTATTTTTGCCTGGGCACTGCACTGAGCTCAATGCTGAAGGGAACATATCAAAATGTCCTTAGTGTAAAGGGGAAAAGGCAGCTGAGAGGCAATGGGGAAATAGAGCCCTGGAGTAAGAAAGCCTGGGTGTGAGCCCTAGCTATTTCATTTAGTAATTTTGTGGTTTGGGGCAAGATACCTAACGTGATTACTTCTACTTTGTCATTTATCCAATGGAGATAATAATATGTACTTCAGCAGGATTTTATGACAATTAAATGACATGTATCAACGTGCTTTGGAAATTATAAAATCCCTACAATGGAATATGGTAAGTGGAGGAAAAAAGGTCTAAATAGAATTGTTTGGATATTCACAGAAGACAGCACACTCCCTACCACATGTTAAAGCTGATACTTTCCTTATGCTTTTACTAATTATAACAGATATAGAAAGACCTAAAATCACAGCTCCATGTAAACAAGCTCAGAATTTCTCCTCAGGTAAAGTAGGCCAACAGTCTGCTCAGTAGTATTTTGCAAGCTAAAATTATAAGTCACAAATACATATTATTTTTTCCTAATAAAGGGCCTAAATCAGGCAAGATTCAAATAAATAACTTTATTTATTGAATCATGAAATAAATAGAAAATTTCCCATAGAGATAAGAAACTCAAATATCCTTAGCCTCAAAGAACTTTTGATTGTAACCATATAAATGTCATTGCGAGAGATGAACTTTTTTATGTATTGCTATCCTAAAACCCCTCATACCATTGTAAAGTCCCTTCCAACTCCAAAATCTGAATACATGAATAATTTTTGAATTGCAGCAAGTTTTCACACTTGTGAGTAAAAGCCAACCTCATTAAAAAATTGAAAAGGAATACCAATTCCAGTCCAAGAAAGGCATTTTATCTGAATTGCTTAGAGCACTCCTTATTCATACTTGTGAATCATGGGTGTAAAAACACAGACCAAAAAAAAAAAAAGTCAGAAAATGTAAATGTCTTTAAAAACACCTTTATGTGAGAAATCATTAATATAAAATGGTGAGGCATGAAGGAAAAATGAACTGCACAGATAACAGCATAAGCAGACATTACTCTTGAAGCAACTTACATAGGATTTGCATTTATTTAAATTTAAATGATTGCTGACATGTATTGAATATTTGCTTCATAGGAGGTTGTTATCATAGCCATTATACTTTTATCAATTCACTTAATCCACAGCAACCTTCTGGGTTTGAGGAACCACCAACCTGTTCTCCACAGTGGCCACATCATTTTCTTTTCACTCCCTTTTAAAGTATTTAGTTTGAACATTTTAAATAATGCAACACAGTATTTTGATATTACAGTATTAACATAGCACTTGATTAAAGGTCTGCAAATCTTTGTAGTTACATATTTTAAGTTGAAAAATTAACTCAGAAGGCATATATGAAATTGTCAAATTCACAGAAGCAGAGAATAGGATGGTGGATGCCAAAGGTTAAGGAACGGGAAAGACTTAGGGATGTATTACTCAAAGGGTACAAAATTTCAGTTATACAAGATGAGTAAGTCCCAGAGATCTACAATACGACATAGTGCCTATAGTTAACAATACTGTATTGTACACTTAGAATTTGCTAAGAGGGTAGATCTTATGTTAACTGTTCTTATACACACATACGAAACATATTAATAGTAAATAGCAAGGGCGGAAGAAAATTTTTAGCAGTGATGGATGTTTAAGGCATAGGTTGTGGTAATGATTTCAAGGGTGTATACTTATGTCCAAACTCATCAAGTTGCATGTATTAAATGTATATACAGCTTTTTGTACGTCAGTCATACTCAATAAAATCATGGGTTTGCACTACAGGAAGCAAACTGTCACAATAATTTAAGGCATCTACATGTTCCAAATATGAAATAATTCTAAAAATCAAGAACTTGCAATATGCCATCTTAATTTTTTTGAGAGGTAGAGATGCTTCTAGTTACTTGACAATTCATTTTATCTCTTGCCTTGATTGTTGATACCTCCTGGTCCTTCCAAGAGAACACTTGTTGGAGGAGAAATAATATGATTCTTTCAAGGTTCTGAGGACCTTATTACAACCTGAGTCTGGTATACACTACTGCTTTGGGGCTCTGATCTCAGCAGGTGAGTGCAGGTGGGGAAAGTGCTGCCTGTTTCTTTCTCTTTCTGAATCTGGCACTCCTGCCCTTTGACTACTTCTATGAAATCCCAACATCCTTCCCATAAACTGTTTCTTGTCATCTCAGCCAGAATGGACTTCTGCTGTTGTCACCAGAGAAGCTGCCATTCACCTGGCCAACTCCTACTATTCTTTCAGGCCTCAGCGTAGATGCTGGAATTTTTATCCTGCCTGGTACAAAAAGCTGAATTTCATCTGCCTGTACTTCCATTCCTTTATTCCCCTACTTGCCAGGTTTCAAATGGTTAATGAGAGGAGTACACCCGTTTTTCTTATATTTAATGATTCATTCTCATAACTCTGTATTTCCCTATTTTCAATAGCTTTGTTTTATATTGAATTTTGTGATTATATTCACAGCAGTTATTTATGCCTAAGTCCCTGTACTTCATTGATTTCATTTTTCTACTCTTTGGTTCTTAATACTGAATCCCCCAGTCAGCAAGGTATCTGCAAGCAGTTTATTTTCTAGGTCTTTGCCTTTGCACAACAACATACTTCAGCTGAGAATGGAATTCTTAATTACATTTCCTCCTCTTAAAATATTTACAAATTTTCCATTATCTTTAGGAATTCAGTATTGCAAAGAAGTCTGAATAAAACAACTAAATTTTGGTCTCTTTTAAGGAAAGCTGCTTTTCCTCCTTCCTGACTGGATATTTGCAGGATTTTATAAATATTCTTAAATTTTTCATTTTTTTTTGACAAGGCATGTCTACTTTGGATATTTAGAATTAATTTAGAATTTGCTTGGACTATAATGAACCATTTTTCAAAATTGACTGCTTTTTTTAAAAAGCATATTAGAGTTATTATATCTCCTGTATCAGTCACGGTATAATCAAAGAAGCAAAACCAGAGGGGATATTATTTATTACCAGAAGAGAACCTTTAGAGTGCCAGGAAAGTCTTTCCTTGAAAGAGGCAGAGTTCCGGCTGCATTATTTCTCTGCTTCTACTATAGTTTTCACCTAAGTCAGCAAAGATAGTCAAATTCCATGTTCACAAAGCAACGGTAGATGAGGTTCCAGCCTTAAATTGTTAATGTCAGGCTCAAATAGGTAGGGCCAGATCCTACTTACCAAATTCTATTCTACATTCAGAGCAAAGGAGGATACTTTAGAGATTAAATTCATGTGGCTTTTCAACAATGTTGAGTCACCCCAACTATGCCAACTCAAGTTGACCCCAAATTTGTTCATTCCATGAGTTCAAACTCAGGCTTTAGATTGAACACTAAAATTACAGACTCAAACATAAAAGGATGATATTTTTATTAATAAAACAATAAGAAAAAATGGGCATTATTGAAAACTATGTCATCTTCTTAGATTACATTAGAGAAAAAAAACCTAAAATTATTGCTGACGCAAAGAAAATAAAAATGCTGATAATTTTAATACTGTCTCTAGGGAATATGATTGGTCCAAATACCACAAGAAAGCAGAGGAGAAATTAAAATAAAGAAAAGGAAGCAGGACGCCTGGGTGGCTGGGTCGGTTAAGTGTCCGACTTCACTTTAGGTCATGATCTTGCAGTTTGTGGCACAGGTCAGGCTCTGCACTGAGAGCTCAGAGCCTGGAGCCTGCTTTGGATAATGTGTCTCCCTCTCTCTCTGCCCCTCCCCTGCGCTCTCTCTCTCTCTCTCTCTCTCTCTCAAAAATAAATATTTTTAAAAATCTTAAAGAAAGAAAAGGAAGACACAAGTTAAGCTAGAGAGAAAATATTTCCTTAGAGTAAGGTTGAATATTAGGGAACATATTAAAGAGAAATTAAACTGAAAAGGAGATTTCAATAGACTTCAGATACAAAAGAGAAAGGAAAATGCAGTAAGATCTAACTGGTATTAAAGAGGATATCAGATATAGGGAAAATGTTTGGTTATTACCATATCAGAAACAATGAGTCCAAAAGTTTCAAAATTATCCTAAAAAATCTGTAACAGAACTGTGTCCCCCTAAAATGTGAATGTTAAAGCCCAAACCTTCAATGTAACTATACTGAGAGAAAAGGTCTTTAAAGTGATAATTAAGGTTCGAGGAGGTTATAAGGTAGGGTCGCTGATCCAGCAGGACTAGTGTCCTGATAAGAGGAGGAAAAGATATCAGGGATATGGGCACAGAGAAGGCCATGTGAAGACACAGTGAGAAGAGACACCTGAGAACTCATGGGCTCCTGTTCTCTCTATCCGTGTGAGCACAAAGAACAGCCTATGTGAGCAAAGAGCAAGATGATGGCTGCCTACAAGCCAAGGGAAAAGGCCTTAGAATGAAATCTACCTTGCTGGCACTTTGGTCTTGGACTTCTCAGTCTCCAAAACTTTAAAAAACAAATTTCTTTTGTAAATCCACCCAATCCGTGATATTTTGTTACGGTAGCTCTAGCAGACTAAAACAAAATCTGAGAGAGAAATAAAGTACACCAAAAATAACACTCTTGAGAGAGCTAGGGTCCAGGAAAATACTAAAAGGTAGATTCCATTTTTCAAATTATGTATTTATTTATTTATTTTTAAGAGAGAGAGAGAGAGAGAGAGAGAGAGAGAGAGAGAGAGAGAAAGTGCACAGGAGGGGCAGAGAGAGAATCCCAAGCAGGCTCCATGCTCAGCACAGAGTCCAACACGGGGCTCAATCTCACAACTGTGAGATCATGACCTGACCTGAAATCAAGAATCAGATGCTTAACCAACTGAGCCACCCAGGTGCTCCTTAAAAGGTAGACTCTTAAAATTGCTAATAGTCTATAATAAAAGCAATTGATTTTCTTGCCTCCCAAACTATATCCCTCTAATACATTTATTTCTAAGAAGCAAATCTGATAGTGTCAGTCCTTTCTCCAAACTACACACACACACACACACACACACACACACACACACACACACACAAAAGCTCAAACTAATTAGCTTGGAAGATAAGCTCTTCCAATACCTGGTTTCTATGTACCTTCCTGAATTGTTTCTTCATAGATCCCAACCCTGCATCCTGGATTCCAGTTGTACCAAACTATTTGCAGGCCTCTGAGCATTATTAAATTTATCATGTGGTCCTTCTGTCTGATAGGCCCATTTATCCTAGTCTGTGTGGATCCTGCAAGATTCAGCTTAACACTTCTATAAAGCTCTTCTTTACTCATTCAGATAGAAATACTCGTATATTCATACCACCTATAACATTTTATTTTTCTTAAATATTTGCCACCTTGCATTTTAAGCCAGTGGCTCTCAAAAGTTGTGATATAGCCCCCTAGGAGGCATTCTGAAAATATAAGAGGCATTTTTGATTATTGCAAGACTGAGGGTTGGAAGAGCACTATAAACATACAGTGGACTGGATCAGGGATGCTAAACACCTTTCAACATGCAGACAGGCCTCTATAAAAAAGAAAGAAAGAAAGAAAGAAAGAAAGAAAGAAAGAAAGAAAGAAAGAAAGAAAGAAAAGAAAGAAAGAGAAAAGAAAAGGCATCATGTCCACCTTTTGAATGTTCCATTAGACTTTCATGTAGGTGAAAAACTTACTTAGAACTATCTGAGTTGAGAATCAAACTCTGGCTTATAGATCACCAAAGCTATGATTGCATGCTGTTATATACTGAGGTTACAGGAATATAACTATCATATAAATTGAGGAAAGAATGTACTTGGTGTTTGTTCAGAACTTTACCAAGTTGTTCCCATTTCAGAAAGTCAGGTCACCAAAGGAAGCACTGTATTTTAGTCACCAAAACAACACAACTGGATTAGTCTGCATTTGTAGCTGTAGAATCATGGTGATTCTAAGTAAATGTACCAATTTCCTTATTTGGATCTTATTTCAAATGTAAAACATAAATTTAAAATGTGGGAAAACATTCAGCTAAATATTTGAAATTGGGTTGTACAGCTTTTTGTACAAATGAACAGTCACCAATGCCTACTCTGCCAACTCGTTTTTCCTTTCTTTATTTTTTTTCTTTTAGAGAGAGAGAGAGAGCACAAGTAGGGGAGAGGGGCAGAGGGAGAGGGAGAGAATCCCAAGCAGGCTCCATGCTCAGTGCAGAGCCCAATGCTGGGCTTGATCCCACAACCCTGGGATCATGACCCAAGGAAACTCAAGAGTCGGACACTCAACCAACTGAGCCAGCCAGATGCCCCTGCCAACTCATTTTTCTAATCAAGCCAATAAACCCATCAAGATTAAGTTAATATTTTACAAAGGATTATGTTAATCCAACTGGAAAGACACATACATGTTTCATACATATATATATATTGAAAACTACTGAAAACTACAATACCATCACTGGAATGTTTGATAATGTTCTGTGCAAAAAAAGATAGGTCTCCTTGTTTCCTTCAGAGCAGTGTATGGCATGCTACACAACATTCAAGAACAATTAATCTTAATAGCTGTATAAAAGACTACTCCGAAGATGATAAAAAGAAATCATATTAAATGATTTCCTCTATTCCACTGCATTGTTGCCTTAAGAAGGTTACAAAAGGTGAAACCAACTGCATAATATAAATAAATCTTTATTACAAGTAGATGAATGCATCCTGTCTCACAGAGAGCCTTCACCATTCGCATATGTCAAGTTTGCAAAGACAGAAAAAGTTGCAGAGAAAATGTTATTTTCAAATTGCTGACAGTGAATAAAAAAGAATTGTCAATTTTGAAATCCTCAAAATTACTTAAAAGAAAAAACATTTTTCCAACATTGTTGCTTATTAACAAATACAGCATTAGTAATGATAGTCTAGAGCCAATTTTAAAGTTTTTTTTTTTTTTAATTTTGAGAGAGACAGAGTGCAAATGGGGAAGGGGCAGAGGAGAGAGGGAGACAGAGAATCCTGATGTGGGGCTTAAACTCATGAAACCGTGAGATCATGACCTGAGCCGAAACTAACAGTTGGATACTTAACCAACTGAGCCACCCAGGTGCCCCTAGAGCCAATTTTAAAAAGACGCACACACATACACACAAAAACTTCATAAAAAAAAATATCAGGACTTGTGGGTACCAGAGGCAGGAGATGAGAAGAGGGGGAATTGGAGGAAGGTGGCCAAAAGGTACAAACTTCCAGTTATAAGATAAATGTATAGTAGGGATCTAAAAGAAAACACAGGCAGTAATCTCTTGGACATGGGCCTTAGCAACGTATTTATAGATATGTCTCCTCAGGCAAAAGAAACAAAAGCAAAAATAAACTATTGGGACTACACCAAAATAAAAAGCTTTTGCACAGCAAAGGAAATGATCAACAAAACAAAACAGCAACCTACTGAATGGGAGAAGATATTTGCACATGACATTCCAATAAGGAGTTAGTATCCAAAATATATAAGGAATTTATACAACTCAACACCAAACAAACCAACAAACAAAACAAATAATCAAATATAAAGTGGGCAGACCTGAATAGACATTTTTCTAAAGAAGATACACAGATGGCCAACAGACACATGAAATGATGCTGAACATCGTCCATCATCAGGAAAAGGCAAATCAAAATCACAGTGAAGTATCACCTCACACCAGTCAGTATGGCTAGGTTCACAAAGACAAGAAATAACAAGTGTTGGCAAGGATGTGGCAAAAAGGGAACCCTTGTGCACTGTTGGTGGGAATATAAAATGGTGCAACCACTGTGGAAAACAGTAATGGAGGTTCCTCAGAAAATTAAAAATAGAAATACCATATGATCCAGTAATTCCACTACTAGCTATTTACCCAAAGAAAAAAACATTAACTCCAAAAAATATACACACCTCTTTATTATGGCATTATTTATAATAGCCAAGATGTTGAAGCAACTGAAGTGTCTATCAATAGATGAATGGAAAGAAGAGACAGTATATCTACCTATCAGTCAATATACCTACCTAAATCGATACACACACACACACACAGTGGAATATTACAAAATATTACTTAGCTATAAGTAAATGAAATCTGGCCATTTGCAACAACATGGATGGACGTAGAAGGTATTATCCTAAATGAAATAAGTCAGAGAAAGACAAATACCATATTATTTCATTTATAGGTAGAATCTAAAAAACAAAAAAACAAGACTCTTAAGAAACAGACTCTTAAATACAGAGCACAAACTGGCGGTTGCCAGAGGGGAGGTAGGTGGGAGGATGGGCAAAATAAGTGAAAGGGATTAAGAAATACAAACTTCCAGTTATAAAATAAATAAATTACAGAGATCAAAATTACAGCATAGGGAATATAAACAATAATACTGTAATATGTTGCATGGTGACAGATGGTGACTACACTTACGGTGAGCATCAAGTAATGCATAGAAATGTTGAATTACTATGGTGTACATCTGAAACTAATATAACATTGAATGTCAACTATACTTCATTAATAAATAAAAAAAATAGTACTAAGGATGTTAATTACAACATGTGACTATAGCTAATGCTGCTGTATGATATATAGGAAAGCAGTTAAGAGAGTGAATTATAAAAGTTCTTGTTACAAGGAAAAAATTTTTTCCTTTATTCTTTTCTTCTTTCTTTCCCTTTTATTGTATCTACATGAGAAGACGGATGCTAGCTGAACCTCTTGTGGTAATCATTTCACAATAAAAGCGAATCAAGCCATTATGCTATATGCCTTAAATTTTTACAGTGATGTGTGCCAATCACTTCTCAATAAAATTGGAAAAAAATATGTAGCAGAAACACTTCTAAGTTTCCTTTTGCTTCTAAAACTTTATTATGCTATTAGTCTTTTTTTTTTTAATTTTTTTTTTCAACGTTTATTTATTTTTGGGACAGAGAGAGACAGAGCATGAACGGGGGAGGGGCAGAGAGAGAGGGAGACACAGAATCGGAAACAGGCTCCAGGCTCTGAGCCATCAGCCCAGAGCCTGACGCGGGGCTCGAACTCACGGACCGCGAGATCGTAGCCTGGCTAAAGTCGGACGCTTAACCGACTGTGCCACCCAGGCGCCCCTATGCTATTAGTCTTAAAACTGTATTTAGTTCATTGGAAAATAGTACTTCTTTCCATCTCCACACATTTAACACTGAACAAATGTACAATTATATGAAACCTGTATCTGTAGAGGAGTTCAGAAAATGAGCTTCAGAACACAAAGCTGCATGCTTTCTTCAGGAGTAAATCCAATGATACATGAAAGAATGTGTTGTTACTCTTAATTTCCTCAACATAGTGCTGAGCTTTGCCTGTATGTCAGGAATACTGCGGACAATATGTGAGGCATTTCCTCATCTGCAGTCACTCTCCTTCACTGCCACAATGTATACCTTGTTGGGCTACCACCTGGAAGTATTTTTCAATTCAACTCATGCTTAACTCACAATTTATGTTAAACTGTAATGGTCAGGGGCGCCTGGGTGGTGCAGTCGGTTAAGCGTCAGACTTCAGCCAGGTCACGATCTCGCGGTCTGTGAGTTCGAGCCCCGCGTCGGGCTCTGGGCTGACTCAGAGCCTGGAGCCTGTTTCAGATTCTGTGTCTCCCTCTCTCTCTGCTCCTCCCCCGTTCATGCTCTGTCTCTCTCTGTCCCAAAAAATAAATAAATGTTAAAAAAAAACCAAAAAACTGTAATGGTCATTAGATCATGAGTTTGATGTGCTAAACTTATACTACTCATCAAAATAAAAACATCAGTATCGGGGCGCCTGGGTGGCTCAGTTGGTTGAGTGTCTGACTTTGGCTCAGGTCATGGACTAGCAGTTCGTGAGTTCAAGCCCCACATCAGGCTCTGTGCTGACAGCTCAGATTCAGAGCCTGCTTCAGATTCTGTTTCTCCCTCTCTCTGTTCCTCCCATGCTTGCTCTCTCTCTCTCTCTGTCTCAAAAATAAAATAAAGATTAAAAAATAATTAAAAAAATAGAAACATTAGTATTAAAGTAAATATATATATATATATATATATATATATATATATATATATAGGTTTTATTAAAAAAAACCAACTGACTGAAGTGATAAATGATAGATATTACTTTGGGTAATTACAGTTTTATGTTTGTTCATTTTTCTAGTAAATTCACATTACAATAAATGCCAATTCTGTATGCCAGTATTAGCAAAATTAAAAAGTCAAACTACGGAAATATGGCTGTCCACATAACTAACAAAATTTTTCTTGGAAATTAATTATGCTCATATAACTACACTTAAATTCTTAATTTAGTTGGGTAATTGTGAGATCAGATTTTTAAATTATATATATAATTATATAATACATAATATCACAGATGCATGTAAAAATAATTTATTTCATAAATACATTTATACTTTCTATTTTTAATTTTTTTAAATGTTTACTTTTGAGAGAGAGAGAGAGAGAGAGAGATAAAGTGTGAGCAGGGAGGAAGCAGAGAGAGAGGGAGACACAGAATCTGAAGCAGGCTCCAGGCTCTGAGTTGTCAACACAGAGCCCAACATGGGGCTTGAACTCATGGACCATGATTATCATGACCTGAGCTGAAGTCAGAAGCTTAATCAACTGAGCCACCCAGGCACCCCTATACATTTCTACTTTCTAATGTGTTCTGATTTACTATGTATCATTAGTATTCCCAGTAAATATCAGTTTGCATACAGTAACTGGGGTGCATTATATATACCTAATACTTAAATTGAAGTATTGATTTTTCATAAAATATATGTTCTAAATAGAAGACATAAGGTATGTATTTTGTATACCTTATACTAAATGGTAACTATACCTGCAAACATGAATATTAAAGAAAATTAGGAAAAAAGAAACACCAAATGTTTAAAATTTTTTTAATGTTTATTTATTTATTTTGAGAAAGAGAGAGAGCCAGGGAGGGGCAGAGAGAGAGAGGGAGAGAGAATCCCAAGCAGGGTTCACGCTGTCAGCACAGATCTGAACATGGGGCTTGATCTCATGAACCATGAGATCATGACCTGAGCTGAAATCAAGAGTTGGATGCTTAACCAACTGAGCCACCCAGGCACCCTGCACTAAATGTTTTTAAAAAGTCATTTCATTATTCATCAGCAATACTTAATTACTAATAATTATTGAAATAAATTCCATGAATCAATGAATGTTCAAATCCTTTCAATAATAGATTACCCATAATCTATCAAATGTCCATGAAGAGTCTGAATGTCTTATCCAAATAAGATGGTTCTCCAACAAATTTTTAAAAAGATTTGGCTCACATTATGGACTTCTGTGGAATTTCTTATATAGCCAATGAAAAGATAAATATCAGATTTGAAATAATGCAAAAGAGTGAGGTGTATCTTCCAAGTCATATTTGAAAAGGCCTTTCTCTTTATTCAATTTATAATTATTTTAATTTATATTTTATATATTAATATGTATATTTTTAAATATACAGAAAAACTAAAAGTCCAGGGCAATAAACATCCATATCCCCACTACCCAGATTCAATAATCGTTAAGTATTTTGCCATAATTGGTTCCTATATGTATTTTTTGGCTAAAACATTTCAAAGTAAAAATGTAGATATCATGCCACTTTACCCCTAAATTCTCAAGCATAAATCTCTTACATATAAGGATATTCTCTTACATAGCCACAACAGCATTATCACATCCCCAAAATTTGGAATAATTGTCTAACATCATTTTCAAATGTCTCCAGTTGTCCCCCAAAAAATACCTTTTATAATTGTTTTTTTGTTGGTTGTTTTTAATGGGAATCTAATCAAAGTTCATACTTTGCATTTGTTATATAACTCTTCCAGTCTCCTTCAATCTAGAAAATTTCTTAAACCTATTTTTAAAGAAAAAAAATTACAAAATTGACTTTCTTCCACTAGGCCACTTGTGTTTTACTATTCCACATTCTGGATTTTCCAGTTTGTCTCCTCAGGGTGCGGTTTAACTTATTCCTCCCTCTCTCCCCTGTAAATGGGAAGTTTTTTCTATAGGTTTAATTAGACGCATGCTCAACATTTTGGGCAGAATACATCATATATGATGTTTTGATGTTTATCCTTCATTTTCACTCACATAGGAGATGGGAAAGAGCAAGTCTTCCTCTATTAAACTAATGCTATCACATGGGTAAGGAGAGATAGTCAGATATTTCCATTGCAAAGGTACATTTATAGCATCAATGAGCTCCTTCTTAAACTTTAAGGAAAAGGGACCAATCTTATTCAAGTTGAAGGGAATTCTCATGGCTCTTTCAACAAATGAAATAGTTAAAAATAACCTTGCTCACTTGGGACTTTTATAGCTTTTAGCTTTGTAGTGTAATCTATCTAACATGAGGACAGATTAAAAGATACTTGACTCTGAAATATACTGCTCTCATTTGGATGCAATGATAATTATACTTAAAGACAGTTAACATTTTACAATAGCAGATTGGGTGGTTTTAAACAGATGTGGAATATGTCAGCCAGCGTTTTCAAAAGAAATTAATTGATCTTCAAAAGGACCTGAGGACAAACCATGATTTAATCAATCTAATTAAAAACGTTAGAATCCAGCCAAGACTTTCACATCTACATGTCTGAAAACAAGCTAAATTATGGCAGCATTTCCTGCTATCTGTATAGTTGAGAGTGGGTTTAGTCAGTGTGCTTACTGCAAGTCATGAAAACCAATTACAAAGATGAAACAGAACATTTTAAGCTAACTTTAGTAGGCTTAGTAAAAAATATTAAAACATAGATATCTCACTGAATTTCAATGAAAGACAGTTCTCAAATATTTCATATTCTTATATGTTAAAAAATTTTACATACTCTTATAAGATATATGTTATAAACCTACATTTATTTTGTAAGTTTATTGTTTATTGAAATTATGTGTTTATTTTTGGGTTACTTGTTGGGTTTTTTTGTTTGTTTGCTTATGTTTTCTATGTAACTCTAATAGGGAGTCCCCAGAGAGAGGTATAGTCCCTCCATAGCCTCTTGTATGACTATTTCCTTTACTAGTCTATTTTGTATTCATTGTTGCTTATTAGAGAATAGACTTTGACATATTTTTAATTTCTGGAAGCTGGATGTATAACTCAATAAATTCTGGAATTTTTAGATAGAATAAATGTTTTCTGAGATACTCTTACTAACACTCCATGTCATAATACAGAAAACTATTTCACCCTTCATTTATAAGTTAATGGCCAAATCATTCTTTGTCAATTTCCTTTGACAGCCCATAATTTCTCTTCGCATGTTTTCCCTACTAAAATTAAATGTTTCTCCCTCTTTTCTATCATATACAAACTAGTCTTGTTTGTTTTAGCTTATCCTAAACTATTTCTATTCTGGGATCCACACATGCCTGTGCTCTTTTTTTGTTCCTTTGTAAGGAAAAACTTCTAACCTTCTTATTCATTCATTATTTATTTTTAATGTTTGCTTATTAATTTTTTAGAGAGAGGGAAAGCACAAGCAGGGAAGGGGCAGAGAGAGACACACATTCACATAGAATCTGAAGCAGGCTCCAGGCTCTGAGCTGTCAGCTCAGAACCCGATGCAGGGCTTGAACCCACAAACTATGAGATCATAACCTGAGCCGAAGTCAGATGCTTAACCAACTGAGCCACCCAGGCACCTCTCTTACTCATTTCAGTAAATTAAAGCATTGACTACATCATTGTATTTTCCAACCTAATTGTGCCTGAAAATTTAAATGCTGGATACACACATTATTTGATAATATATTATTCTTTTTATGCCCCTTTTATATCACATTTAGGACAATGTTGATTTTCCTTAATTGTGGTAAAATATATATAACATAAAATTTCCCATCTTAACTGTTAGTGTTAAATATATTCACATTGTTGTCCAACCAACCTTCAGAACATTGGTTTTGCAAAACTGAAACTCTATACCCATTAAACATCTCCCCATTCCTCCCTGCCCCAGCCCCTGAGGACAATGTTTTTAAAATTATATGCAGAAGTAAATTACATGAAGTGTTAATTACAATTTCATTTGGGATAGAGAAGAAATTTTACAAACTATTTGTAGAAAGAAAGAAGAAAGAAGGAAAGAAAGGAAGGGAGAAAGGAAGAAAGGAAGGGAGAAAGAAAGAAAGAAAAAAAGAGAAAAAGAAAAAGAAAGAAAGAGGAGGGAACAAAAAAGAAAGAAAAAGAGACCTTGGGTCTAACACTGTGTGATGGTTAATTTTATGTATCAAGTTGACTGGGCTAAGGGATACCCAGATAGCTGGTAAAACATTATTTGTGCATGTGTACATGAAGGTGTTTCTGGAAGAGTTAACATTTGAATCAGTAGATTGGGTAAAGAATATTGCCCTTACCAATGTGAGCAGGCACTAGCCAATACACTGAAGGCCTGAACAGAAAAGAGGCCAAGAAAGGGTCAGTTTGCACTCTCTATTGACTTGGGACGCCCATTTTTCCTGCTCTAGGTCATTGATGCTCCTGATTCTCTGATCTTGTAACCTAGATGGAATTATAGCACCAGCTCTCCTGGTTCTCTAGCTGGCAGACAGTAGATCATTGGACTTCTCAGCCTCCATAACTGTGTGAGCCATTTCTATAATAAATATACAGTATTATATATAAAAATACATACCATATTACATGTCCTATTGGTTCTATTTCTCGGAAGAACTCTGACTAATACACAGGGTCAAGGACCACTACTCTAAACTACTTGAGGGAAGAGTATCTTATTTATCTTGGTATTTCCAAGGCTTATAGCACTGTGTAAATAATAGAAGCTCAATGAATACTGTTAAAAACAAACCACATACCCCCAAACAGCTTCACTTAGATTAAGGTCCCAAGTCAGAAAACCAAGACTTAATATCTAACCTAACTGCCCACTGGAAATATAATCTTTAACCAGTCAACATGGGGATTTCCTGGTCAGCACTAGGAAATTTACAGATAGACCCCCTCCACTCCCCTTAGGAAGGTGACTTTGCCTAAAACAATGGCATCTTGCTAATACAGTAAAATCTTGGTTTGTGAGCATAATTCATTCCGGAAACATGATTGTAATCCAAAGCACTTGTATATCAAAGCAAGTGTCAAGAACCATTGGCCCAGTTGTGATCATGTGATGTTCAGCGTCACATGCTACTCATATTGCAAGACATTGCTCGTTTATCAAGTTAAAATTTATTAGAAATGTTTGCTCGTCTTGCAGAACACTCACAGAACAAGTAACTCGCAATCTAAGGTTTTACTGTAATTGCTTTTTTCCGTTCCCTCTCTACCATTAAAAACCTTTCCTTTTCTGTAGCCCTTTGGAGCTTCCCTCTACTTGCTAGAGGGGATGCTGCCTGATTCATGGCTAAAGTAATAAAACCAATTATATATTAAAAATTTATTCAGTTGAATTAACAGTATTTATTGAAAAAATGAATTATTGATATACTTAGTGAAAGGAATCAGTCACAAAATACCACACTTTGTATGATACCATGTAATTAAATGTCTAGAATATGAAAATCAATAAAGACGTAGATTAGTGGTTACCTAGGGCTGGGGAAGAGAAGAGAGGAGAAAAAGAATAGGTAGTGACTGCTAGTAGATATGAGGTTTATTTTCAAATTGATAAAAATGTTCTAAAATAAGATTATGGTGATGATTACACAACTCTAAATATACTTTAAAAAGGCTGAAATGTATACTTAAAGTGGGTGAACTTCATGGTATGTAAATTGTATCTCAAAATTTTTTTCAAAAAGAATTAGTGACTGAATGAATAAATTGTACAATGTGTAGTTCCCATCCTTGACAAGTCATCTAGAACTATCAAAAGTCTGACCAATTATGGTTTTATAATTTCATTTGAAATGCTAGGTATTTTCAGATTATCAGATACACAAATGCATTTTATATCCAAAGCAAAATATAAATTCCAATTTTATTTTACTTAACCATTCAGAACAAACTTTATTCAATGCACCAATTCATCAGCATGGTGTAAATTCAAGAGAAGGGAAATATGGAGTAATTTCCTCCTATATCAATAACTTACATGAAGTTCAAACAAGAAAATTATACTTAAGAAGTAAGGAATAACTTGTCCAAGGTAGATACCTTGCAGGCAGAGCTCCATGGAAACCTGTTACAGCCAACTGCATAAGGAATAAACCCTGTCCAGTCACAACGATTCGATTCTCACCTCTGTATCACCTCAGGAGAAGCTGGTGCATCCCTAACTGAGCTGGAGCCAAGGTTCTGCTGAGTCACACTACCATTGGATCTTAGTTCCTGAGCATACCATGCTGGTGCCCAATGCTTGCAATTTAAAGCCTCATAGCTACATACTAAACTATATGTTAACTAACTTGAGTTTAAATTAAAAGAAAAAAAAAGCATTTGACAAAGTACAACATCCATTCATGATAAAAACTCTCACAAAGTAGGTTTAGAGGGAACACATCCCAACATAATAAAGGCCATATACGAAAACCCCACAGCTAACATCATATTCAATGGTGAAAAAAACTTCAAGCTTTTTCTTTAAGATCAGGAATAAGACAAGGATATACACTCTCCCCACTACTACTCAGCACGGTACTGGAAGTCCTGGCTACAGCAACTAACAAAAATAAATAAAAGACATCCAAATTGGTAAGAAAGAAGTCAAACTTTCACTATTTGCAGATAACATGATACTATATACAGAAAACCCTAAAGACTCCATCAAAAAAACTACTAGAAATGATAAATGAGTTTAGTAAGGCCACAGGATACAAAATCAATATACAGAAATCTATTCTATTTCTATACAGTAATGATGAAGTAGAAGAAAGAGAAACTAAGAAAATAGTTCCTTTACAATTGCACCAAAAATAACAAAATATCTAGAAATAAACTTAACCAAGCAGGTGAAAGACCTGTGCTCTGAAAACAGTAAAACACTGATGGAAGCAATTGAAGTCAACACAAACAAATAGAAAGATATCCCATGCTATGGACTGCAAGAACAAATACTGCTAAAATGTCCATAACTACCCAAAGCAATCTACAGATTTAATGCAATCAAAATACCAACAGTATTTTCATAGAACATGAATAATCCTAAAATTTGAATGGAACTACAAAAGATCCCAAATAATCAAAGCAATATTTTTTAAAAATTTTTAATGTTTATTTATTTTTGAGAGAGAGAGATAGAGCACAAGTGGGGGAAGGGCAGACAGAGATGGAGACACAGAATTCAAAGCAGGCTGCAGGCTCTGGGATGGCAGCACAGAGCCTAACTCAGGGCTTGAACTCACAAGCTGGGAGATAATGACCTGATCCAAAGTTGGATGCCCAACCAAGCCACCCAGACACCCCCCAAAATAGTCAAAGAAATGTTGAAAAGGAACTAAACTGGAGGCAGCACAATCCCCAGTTTCAAGATATAATATAAAGCTGTAGTATGCAAAACAATATGGTACCAGCACAAAAACAGACATACGGATCAATAGAACAGAACAGAAAGCCCATAAATAAACCCACAATTATATGGTCAATTTATCTGTGACAAAGGAGTCAAGAATATGCAATGGGAAAAAGATGGTCTCTTCAACGCATAGTGTTGGGAAAACTGGACAGCTACACACAAAGAATGAAAGTGGACCACTGTCTTACACCATACACAAAAACAGACTCAAAGTGGATTAAAAACTTAAATATTAAGACCTGAAACCATAGGTTTCATGTTCATAGGTTATGTTTATAGAAAAAAAAAAACATGGGTAGTCATTTCTCTCACATTGGCCACAGCAACATTTTTCTAGATATGTCTCCTGAGGCAAGGAAAACAAAAGCAAAAATAAACTATTGGGACTATATCAAAATAAACATCTTCTGCATGTTTATTTTAACAATCAATAAAGCTAAAAGACAACCTATTGAATAGGAAAAGATATCTGCAAATGAGTACCTGAAAAAGGTTGGTATCCAAAATACATAAAAAAATTTTACAACTCAACACCAAAAACTAAATAATCCCATTAAAAACTGGGCAGAAGACATGAACAGACATTTCTCCAAAGAAGACATACAGATGGCCAACAGAAAAGAGGCTCAATATCACTCATCATCAGGGAAATACAAATCAAAACTACAGTGATGGGGTGTCTGGCAGGCTCTGTTGGTTAAGCATCCCAACTCTTGATTCTGGCTCAACTCACGATCTCATGGTTCAGTTCATGGGATCAAGTCCTGTGTCAGCACAGAGCCTGCTTGGGATTCTCTGTCTCTCTCTCTCTCTCTCTGCCCCTCCCTCACTTCTGTGTGCATGTGTGCTCTCTCTCAAAATAAATAAATAAACAAACTTAAAAATGAAAAAAAAAACCCACAGTGAGATAACACCTCACACAGTTAGAATGGCTAAAATCAAAACCACAAGAAATAATAAGTGTTGTCGAGGATGTGGAGAAAAAAAGAACACTCGTACACTTTGGTGGGAATGCAAACTTGTGTAGCCACTATGGAAAACAGTATGAAGGCTCTTCAAAAATTAAAAATACAACTATCATATGATCCTGTTAATTTTCCTCCTGGGTATTTACCCAAAGAATATGAAAATACTAATTAGAAAAGATATATGCATCTTATGTTTATTGCAGCATTATTTACAATAGCCAAATTATGAAAGCAATACAGGAATGGATAAAGAAGATCGATCTACCTATCTATCTATCATGGAATATTACTGAGTCATAAAAAGAACGGAATCTTGCCATTTGCAGCAAAATGGATGGATCAAGAGGGTATAATGCTAAGTGAAATGAGACAGAGAAAGACAAGTATCATATGACTTCACTCATATGTGGAGTTTAATAAACAAAAGAACAAAATAAAAATAATGCAAAATAAAAAAGATTCAAACCAAAAAACCATACTCTTAAATACAAAGAACAAACTTATGGTTACCGGGGGGCGAGGGGAATGGATGAAATAGGTGAAGGGGATTAAGAGTATGCTTATCATTCTAAGCACTCAGTAATGTATAGAATTGTTGAATGAGTAATATTGTACACCTGAAAGTAATATAACACTGAATGTTAATTATACTGGAATCAAAATTTAAAAAATAAAAATAAATAAAATATAGTTTCCCAAATGTAGACACTTACCAACCATTCATCACCCCAAACCATACTAGCACTGCCTAGCTTTTTGTCTCTGTCATCTGTCCTTTCTCCCTCACCAGAAGGTTGTGACATTTGCTTAGCTTGAAGACTGACCCCATACAAATTTTCAAAAGAATGCAAGATTGGTTTCTAGTGCCCTACTTTTCACAGCAAGTCCCCTATAATTTTGAAGGCAGACCCTCTGATCCACAAGATAAAGGAGTTTCCCATACCTCACAGGACATCCGAGTTGTATTCAGACTGGAACCAGGTCCATGGGTGACATGAAGTCAGTGTTTTGGCTTGGGTGTTGCAGGACCAATTCCTTTGATGTATTAGATGGATTCCAGGAGACTCTCCTCTTCAATTCACTCTCCAGAAAGGCATTTCTTTCAATGGTTGATTGTACACTGCTCTGTCTTCGAGAGTAACAATTACGTGTGTTGCATATTTTCCAAGTCACCATTTGTTTTCAGCTCTCTGACATATTTCTGCAATTGATCTTTGATCACTTTCATCTATACAAGATCATCCTCTAGTGCTCAGACCTCCTGGGAGCCTTCAGAATATTGCATTTCAAACTTCTCCTTGGCCATGAGACCTCCATATGGAGTCCGTTATTTTTGGTCAGAAGGTCCCTATTCCCAGTTTAATTTGTTCTATCTGTGTATCCAATCTAGCTTCATATTCTCAGCTTTCCTCTTGGAATCATTGTATTCATCGCTTGCTGCTTTTGTGTCATAGTAGATCTTCCTAAAAGGCAGTATCTTCTCCCTCATAGAGGAAGGTCTTTTTCCTAAAGTCCTCTAAATATATAACTAATGGAGAAATTAGTGTTCTTATGGATGGTTTTTGGGCTCAGCAAGTAAAGACTCTGATGGCAATGAGGAATCTAAAATATTTTTATTATTTTCAAATTCAGTACTGCCTCAAACTATTACCTCCCTCCTTTAGTGCAAATCATGCAAAGCTGTCTGCACGAATTTGGTGATAACAATGATAGTAACATAAACCGAAGGGAATGTGGGACTGGTGGTGGTGAATGGTACACATACTGTGTTGATGGAGGAGTGACAGCATTAGAGCCCACCTGAACTAAAAATGGCAGGGATGAATGAGAAAATAACAGTACACCAAGGGAAAAAAAAAAAAAATATATATATATATATATGGATAATCTAAGTGGCACAGCTACAACTTCCAAATTACAACTACTTTCATTCCTGTTACCTCACAGTTCCCAGTGAGCCCCCAAAGATGAGAAAAACAGGTTTTAAGTGCCCACACATAGGTGACAGGACAACAATGTGGTTCCAAACTGGCTCTGTAACTTGAAATCCATTCCCCATTATAACTCCCACCCCCCACTTTAAATATAAGACAAGTTGAGAATGTGACAAGAATGAAAAAGATTGAAGAGATTTTTTTCTTTTTCTTTTTCTTTTTTTTACTTTGAAGGGAGTTGGAGTTGAACTGTTTCCCTCCTTGTATCTTTTAAGATAAATATGCTGAGCTTAGAAAGAACATTTCAGAGAAACTGCACACATATACACTAGAGTTCAGGGGATGACAGGGACTGTTGCCTGAACCTTCCTTAAAAATGGCTGAGGCAGTCTCCATAACACGAAGAAAGGTGGGAGCAACAGGAACAAGCCAGTCTCCCATCCATGATGGAGCAAGGTAGCTGGCCTTGAGTTATCCTGAAAGGACTCTGTCCTGTGTGCTGAGATACATTGATCCAGCAGCAGAAAGATGCTATGGAAATGGTATCACCAAAATCAGGAGAGCAGAACTCACTGAAACACCCACCAGCAATAAAGCCAGCATTAGGGCATCTGCCACATGAAGGGCTATAACTGTGGATTATAATAACACCTGCCATATAAGTTTGTGTTCTTCAAAAGTTCTCCTTACTGGTCTCAGTTAATGAGCACACAGATCATGCTCATTGGGGAAGAAGGTATTTAAATGATGAAAGGGGGCGGTTTGCTCATTAACAAGGCTCACTTTAATCTCTCACTATGGATGGCAGAGAGTTTGGGGCCAGGCATTGGATTAGAGAGAATCTCAAGTTTAGTAAACCAAAGAGAGGTTATCCAAGAAAGGAGGAACAGATAGATGCTACAGGACTAGAATCCAGAGCCCTTTTGATGCAGTGAAACAGATCATGTCACCCTTCTGCTTAAAACTCTCCAGTGGATTCCCACTGTATCCAAACTCTGTACAGTGGCCTATTGGCACCTACTTATCTTCTCCCCACCAACCTCCCCCCATCCCTTCTCATGGTTCAGGTCTAAGCTCAGACGTCACCTCAGTGAAGCCTTTCTTGTGTAGCCTATTAAAAATGATTTCCCCTAGTGCTTTTTAAAAAAAAAAAAGTTCCCCTTATCCCTTATTTCTGACTTGGAGGGGTCAGAAAGAGCAATTGTGAGTAAGGGAGAAAGTGAAGGCTAGGAGAATAAAGAAACCAAGTACACTCCTGCCCACCATCCCCCAGTCGGTTTCAAACTTCAGTCAACCTTGAGTTATGGAGGAAGAGAGAAGCTTTAAAGCAAATGGGGGGAAAAATAAAGTTTTGATATTATACTTTCCTGGGCTTGTTAAAATCTGAAAATGAGACTGTTTATTAATCTATGAAAGTGAACAGAAAAACAATAGGATATTCCCCGAACGTCGTCCAGAGGTGGGAAAGAAAGAGCACATACATTAAGCTTAAAGACAGCAGTAGGAGAAAGTCTAAGTTACTTTCCAAACCCTACCAATTCAGCTCATTTTTTTTTTTAAAGGACACAACTTTTCTTTTTTTTTTTTTTTAATTTTTTTCCAATGTTT
The DNA here is from genome assembly GCF_018350155.1 of Leopardus geoffroyi. Taxonomy (NCBI): domain Eukaryota; kingdom Metazoa; phylum Chordata; class Mammalia; order Carnivora; family Felidae; genus Leopardus; species Leopardus geoffroyi. The sequence goes on from NC_059326.1 coordinate 15,573,099, forward strand.
ATTGTTTGAGAGACAGAGACAGAGCATGAGCAGGGGAGGGGCAGAGAGAGAGGGGGAGTCACAGAATCTGAAGCAGGCTCCAGGCTCCAAGCTGTTAGCACAGAGTCTGACGCAGGGCCGGAACTCACGAACCTCAAAATCACGACCTGAGTCAAAGTCGGACGCTCAACTGACTGAGCCACCCAGGCGCCCCCCCAATTCAGCTCATTTAACAAACTGTTTATCCTGCTGTTATCCTTAACTGAGCACTTATTAAATGCTAGAATCTTATGTCATTTAGTACTTACAGTAAATCTATGAGAAGGCCAGTCCTCACAGTCTCCTGCTAATTTAGGAGTAATATTCCTTTGCAGTTTATTAAAAAGAAACTTTAAAGGGATTTCCTAAGGAAAAAGAAAGAAAATGTAAAGATGAGCTCTAATTATGAGAAGACAGCACAGCACAATCATGTTTTCAAAGGCTTGGAAATCCCCTAGGTAATCCTTTCCCTAAAATAATTCCAAACCCAATCCTCCTAAGTGGACCCTTAAACTCAAGTGAAAGTTCTTCTCTGAAAGGCACAGCCTCCATCCAGTTTACCACTTATCTGGACAAAGTACTTATGAATCAAGATGGATTTACACACAGATGATGATGCTTAAGTTCCAAGTCTTTCCCCTTCTTCCTGTCCAAGGCTGGGAGGGGGCCAACAATGCGTTCACATGGGCATATATTTATGTAAAATTTGCAAAACAAAGCAAGCAATTTAATCTCAATTGATTGAGACCCCTGTCTCTTTCCACTCAGGACTTCCCTTCTGTCACATTTATTCTTGTGCTGGGTGGTATTGAAGAGGTTCTAGACATGCGGGGATCTGGTTGGAGGAAGCTGAGTTGTGATACAATTAGTTTGGGTTTAGTGGGATATATTTACGTGGTTCATAGCCAAGGGATTGCTAACTCACTCTCCCACTCTCCCATGTAGCAACAGCTTTCAGGAATGTTCCTACTGCCTATACTCTACTGATTCATTGGGCATGAAGACAAGAGAGTATATAGAGGATCAGGGGTCGGATCACAATATGAATGTGACAAAAGTGTCCGATTGCTCTTAACATGAAATAGTGGAGGACAAAAAGGGTTTGAAATGTATGGAGCCAGAAACCAATCTGTGGAAAATTACTCTAGTCATCAAATGTATAAAATCGTAAGATTTGGTTTTCATCAACAGCTGGTCAATTAGAAGTTCTCTCCTGTTATGAATATGGCATACGCAATTATAAACATACCATGTATTTTTATGGGAATTGTGCAAAATAGAATTTACCAGAATGATATGTTTTTAGGCAGCATAAATATAAATCTAGCAGTACTACCAACAGTAAGTACATCAACAGGTGAAATGCACGTTTTTTTTTTTTTAACGTTTATTCATTTTTTGAGAGACAGAGTGAGACAGAGCACGAGCAGGGGAGGGGCAGAGAGAGAGGGAGGCACAGAATCTGAAGCAGGCTCCAGGCTCTGAGCTGTCAGCACAGAGCCCAACATAGGGCTTGAACCCACGAACCGTGAGATCATGACCTGAGCCAAGTCGGATGCTTAACCAACTGAGCCACCCAGGTGCCCCTGCATGTGTGTATGTGTGTGTGTGTGTGTGTGTGTGTGTGTGTGTGTGTGTGTTTAAGTTTATTTATTCTGAGAGAGAGAGAGAGAGAGAAAGTGTGAGCAGGGGTGGGGCAGAGATGGAGAGGGAGAGAGAGAATCCCAAACAGACTCCACGTTGTCAGCGCAGACATGGGGCTCAATCTCACCTACTGTGAGATCATGACCTGAGACAAAATCAAGAGTTGGATGCTTAACCAACTGAGCTACCCAGGTACCCCAAAATGCAGGGTTTTATATATCATATGATTGTGTGTCTTTCCTCAGTTCCCTATTCCATATCATGTGTTGTTTAAAATCATCTCTGGGGTACCCGGGTGGCTCAGTTGGTTGAGCGTCCAACTCTTTGTGTGTGTGTGTGTTTTTTAATTTTTAATGTTTATTTATTTTTGAGAGAGAGAGAGAGAGAGAGAGAGAGAGAGAGAGAGGCAGAGCGCAAGCAGGAGAGATGCAGAGAGAGGAGACACAGAATCTGAAGCAGGCTCCAGGCTCTGAGCTGTCAGCACAGAGCCCGACGTGGGGCTCAAACTCACAAACTGTGAGATCATGACCTGAGCTGAAATCTGGAGCTTAACCGACTGAGCCACCCAGGCACCCCGAGCGTCCAACTCTTGATCAGTACAGGTCATGGTCTCATGGTTCGTGGGATCGAGCCCCACGCTGGACTCTGTGCTGACAGCATGGAGTCTGCTTAGGATTCTCTCTCCCTCTCTCTCTCTGCCCCTCCCCTGCTCATGCTTTCTCTCTCTCGCGCGCGCGCTCTCAGAATAAACTTTAAAATAAATAAAATAAAATAATCTCAGATCCCCTTGATGAAGCTGTCATGCTAAGAGCGGTGCCAAAATAGAGCTTAAGGTCACCAGACTGAAGTGTCTCAGAACAAACATTACTTCACTCATCATGCTACCAGAGTTAGCCTCTTTAATCTGTCTTTAGAATGTTGTTTGTTTTATCTAATAATTATCTAGTAGAATGGATCTTTGATAAAGTAACCTACCCACACTTCTGAAGATCCTGTCATCTCTGGAAAAAAGTAATGTTGCTATAAATTGGTGGAGTATAACACCTTATTTCACTCAGTTAAATCTTAAAACAAAAAATCCTAATTAGAAAAACAACTTAGTTGTATAACTTAAACTAAATCATGAAGCCTCCAGGAGTTTTTCATGTCCTCCCTATCTCCACACATAGCTCAAGAAGGATGAGATGATAACCTGTTTCTCAGTGGAATCCAGAATTTTTTGCCATAGCAGATGGATCCAGTTGCCAGTTCTCACTTCATATAGATCGAAAACTGCTTCTCATTGTTCTTCCAATCACACTATTTGCCTGGAACCAAACTCATCTGAATTACTTAGAAATAGTTTTAAAAACTTTTTCCTGCTTATGTTCAAATGAGGACTCAGACTGGTAGTGGCGATATCAGATATCATGAGTGTTATGAATACATATCACATGGGATAGAAGAACTCTCCTTGTAAAAGAACCAGAGGAGGTCATCTTACAGATATTTCTTTGCTTTTCTGTATTTTATTGGCATTTTGGCAATACATTTTGTGACATTTGTGTTAAGCTAAATTCAAGGATGATTTGGGATATGAAAGATCAAATACACAGGCACTTAACCTGTGACTAAAGTCAAAACGTCTGTCACTAATACCCAGGAATATTTCCTGCCCTGAAAGTTCTCTATTCTTACACTGATAACATAAATATCAAAGTATCATGTACCCAGCAACTCTGTGAAACCCTCTTTCAAAGGAGGTTGTCTCCTGGCTCTCCTAAACAAAATGCTAACAATATATCTGAAAGTCTGAGCATAGTCTGTCTTTTGCTACAGTCATGCATTTATCTATAGATGGATGAAGACAAGAAACACAAATATGGGCTCAAAATGAACTGTGCTAATTTTTATTTTCTTAATAGGCCTTTTATTTTTCTGGAAGTAGAGAATAAATTTAAAAAAAACTGATTAAGGGGAGACTGGATGGCTGAACTGATTGAGTGGCCAACTTTTGAAATTGGCTTAGGTAGCAATCTCCCGGTGGCAGGACTGAGCTCTATGTCAGTTCTGGGCTGAGCATGGAGCCTGCTTGGGATTCTCTCCCTCCCTCTCTCTTTCAAAATAAATAAATAAACATTTTTAAATTTTTTTTAAATAAAATACCAATCAAATAAAATACCGATATACAATATAACATGTAATATAGATTGCCATGAATAAATTTCTCATATCATAACCAGAGTTATCATTGGGAAGAAAGAAGATACTAATGTGGAATGAAGGAAGTCAAGAAACGCTACTGGGGGTAGGATCAGAACAGGAGTAATCAGTATGAATTCATGATTAAGTATAGATACATACATGTTTGGATTTTTTCCTTTTATCTGTTCAAAGTGCCTAGTAGCATAGAGCACATCTAGCACCCAGATCCTGGTTTCTAGGTATCATCCTCCATGAAAAGGAACCAGAGATCCTAGGAAATCTCTAGGAGAAAGGAGAAATGGACTGTAGCTAGGACAGTACAAGACAAGTCTGGAATATCTTCTTATGCCAGAAAGCAAGGGAGTGCCCAAAAGGATACAGGAGCCTGCTTGAAGGACTACCACCAGCTGAATCTAGGAAGTCCAGCCAAATCCAGAACAATCTGAGCATTGATAAGGTAAGTAAGAGACTGCAATCCGTTAAATAAAACAGAAATTCATGAGTCCATACTGATCGTATATAAACAATAAAGAAATAAATACAGAAAGTAGAAGGGATGGCTCTTCCCAACAGTAAAATGCCAACTCATAAATACAGAGGAAGTGATAAGAGTTGAAAATTGTCATTTTGCAATAATCATAATATTCATTCAATCAGTATCACAAACATGATATATAGAATACTTTATTTTCTTCTGAAATAATAAAATAAAATCCAAGACCTATAGATTTATTTTCATACAAGTTTTCCTAGATAAAAATGAGGGCTGTAATTGGTTTTAAGACAACTCTACTATGCTGTAATCACCGTGGTAAAATTCTGTTCTGGTGAAAATTGGTACTTTGTTAACACCAAGCTTCATAGTTTGAAAGAACACCTCAGAAGACTGATAAAAGGAAATAAGAATGGTTCCTTTCCTCAGCTCCCAACACACAGCATATGTTACTTCTCAGGGAAGCGTAAAACTATTGTCTAGAAGCCAGAAAGGAAGAAAAAAAATAAACTAGAGAAAGTAAACTAATCTACAGAGTTTGAAATAGAGGAAAACAGGTGTGGAACTCTGGTTCTAGGTTTAAAACAATTTTATTTGAATTAATAACTACATAAAAATTAACCATATATCATTTTCTTGAGCAAAGGAAGAAGCCTAAGTCAGAGTTAAAATACACTGAGAATGGACAATTAAAGCAGTACTACAAGAGTCTATTGGCCCCTGCTGGCCTGTATCATTAAGTTGTATACTTACCATGGGTAGGTTTTATAGCATGCAAATTATATCTCAATAAAAAAAAAAAAAAACCTGCTGTCATTTATTGAATACCATAACAGGAATTTGCACTAGGGTTTAAATAGCACTGCCTTCAGTGATATGCTGATAAATTTTTAAAAACCAGTTGACTGGTAGAAAGAATGTTTTAGCACATGATTTACAAATAATAAAAATCACAAGACTCCTTATTGTAATTCCATACGCTTCAGTGTAACCTGCTATTTCTTGCAAAATCCACTATCACTTTTTATAATTATTTCACCAACAAGTGTCAAGAATTCAAACTATAAACAAATGCTTGATTTTTATCCGGTTCAGCAAAGAAGTTGCTCACATTAGTGACAGAGTACAGTTCTGCTCTAAATGTTGGCTGACATTTTTGTTTCTATTGATGAGTAAGACAAAAGTGAAACAATGAAGATGTATGCCAGAACTTCACTTATTGTTCAATGATGGGAGCAACTTCTTTGCTGAAATCATGGTAATTTTCAAATACTGAGAGAATATTTCAATTTTGGGAGGCTACTGACAACGTGACAGCCACAGCCATCAAATGTGTTAAGTTTAATCTTCATTAACATTTTTACTATCACCTTGAGTCTGAAGACAATCAACAGCAAGTCAAGCTCTGCTTTGTATCACTTGACAATCCCCATAGTGTAAACACGCTCACCATGGCTAGCTTCAAGCAACCAACGTGACATCACTGAATGCAGAGCTGAGAAGAGACATGCAGTATCACACTACCAACTAGTATTTCCACATACGTATCTTATAAGCATTGCTAATAGTAAAACACTGAAAAACGATTAGAAAGGGATGAGTTTTGAGGTTTTTAACTTTTGTTTTTAAAATAATTTAATTGGTGGGGCGCCTGGGTGGCTTGGTCGGTTAAGCGACCGACTTCGGCTCAGGTCATGATCTCATGGTCTGTGAGTTCGAGCCCCCCATCAGGCTCTGGGTTGACGGCTCAGAGCCTGGAGCCTGTTTCAGATTCTGTGTCTCCCTCCCTCTCTGCCCCTCCCCTGTTCATGCTCTGTCTCTCTCTGTCTCAAAAATACATAAATGTTAAAAAAAATTTTTTTAAATAAATTTAATTGGAAGTTTATGTAATTTAATTTTTAATAATAACAGTGTTTAACTTCCAGCTCATTAAATACCTGGTATTTCAACAATGGCTCTCATCAACCTCATCTAGCACACCACTGACCCTTCCTTTTACTATGGAGAAAGCTGAATGTCCCAGAGGCTGTCACTAATGAGGCCTGGTCACACAGGACAGTGCCAGCCAGGTCTGTCTATATTCAAACCTCTTTGTGCCTCTCTTTGAAACGTAGGTAGCTGGTGACCTACTCACACATCAACACCCCAACACCTTAATGTGAGTGGATTTATCATTTGTTGGGGTAGTCATTGCTCTCCTTCCCAATAGGTGGAATGCAAAACCCAACCAGGCAAGGAGGAAGGAACAAATGGAAAGAGAACAACTACCTGGCACTTTCGTTCAAGAGGCGGCAGGGTCGATTCCCTCCTGAGATATGGCTAAATTAAGATTTAGCAACCAGCACTTGTGCAACAACTGGTAAAAATAATAGGTCGTTTATTGTTTTTTTTAACGTTGGTCATTCAGGGTTGCATTTTACCCGTTTTCACTGTATTTAATGAAAACGTTATTAAAGACTCATCTTAGAGGTCACAGCAAAGGACAAATATTAAAAATCAAATAAGTTTCCAAGAGAGAAAAAGAAATATATCGGAACAAATCACTTAGCTCTTAACACAAACTTGGTCCCAAGTTTGGCCCACTCCTCCACCATATTTTCAAATAGGCCGCCTCTGCCCTCCTTGACTGCCAACTAGTGGTGCCAGGTTGTGGCACATGCCAGCTTCACATCTCCCATTTCAAGGCATTTTGAGACAAAAATACTATGATAATTAGCATTAAAACGCCGTAAGTCATAAAATCGCTCAGGAGCCATCTTAATTTACAGTGTGGAGTTCCAGTACAAAAGTGTTTTTGAAACTTTTTAGACACAGTAGGTTTCAGCAAAAAAGCGCGGTCTTACCGAGCGCGCAGAGAGAGACTTCAACTGCACCCAGAGCCTCCACAGCAGCGGCGGCGCCAGCGCAGCGAAACGCAACACAGCGCCTCCAGCCAGCGCCGCAGCCGCACTTGCGCAGTCAGCTCCTTCGCGGGCTGCTCAGCCCCGCCCCTCAGAGATGCGAAGTTCCCAGAAAGGCGCCAGGCAGAGAAACGCTCACGCGCGAGACGCGGCCGCGCAGGCGCAGTCAGGGCCCCCTCACCTAGCCGGAGCCTTTTCCCCTCAGTGGTCTTTGGCTTGCGAAGTGCCGCTGGGCCCCGTATTTGTTGAAAGGCTGGGGTCGTGGACCCCCGCAAGGTGTCAGCAGCACGGAGGTGCAGGGCGTCGTCGAGGGTGCGGGGCCGGGCGCCGCCGGTGGCGCGCTCCGCCCCGGGGCCCCCGCCACTGCTCTGGGCCAGGCCCTGGCTCCAGCCTCCGTCCCGGCCCCGGCCTCGCAGTTCACCCTGCTGGTGATGCACCCCTGCGGAGGGCAGGACGAGTCTGCGGCGGAGGGCGTCCTCAGGCAGCCTCCGGCCCTGGGGGACGGCGCCGGGACGGGCAAGTCCATTAGGTACCTGTGCGAAGTGGCGGGGGCTGGCGAGGAGGAGGCAGGGGAGGACGAAGCCGACCTGCTGGACACTTCAGACGCCCCGGGGGGAGGCGAGAGCACGGCTAGTTTGGAGGATCTGGAGGACGAGGAGACACACTCGGGGGGCGAGGGCGGCAGCGGGGGAGCCCGGAGACGGGGTGGCGGCGGGGGCAGCATGAGCAAGACCTGCACCTTCGAGGGCTGCAGCGAGACCACGAGCCAGGTGGCCAAGCAGCGCAAGCCTTGGATGTGCAAAAAACACCGCAACAAGATGTACAAGGACAAGTACAAAAAGAAGAAAAGTGATCAGGCCCTGAACTGCAGTGGGGCCGCCCAGCCTGGCAGCGCGGGAAACGTCAGACTGGAGGTATCAGACCTTAGCTGGGGTCTTGGAGAGTGGGAGGTGGTTAGGGGGGAAACAACACTCTTAGCGCAAAACGCGTTTCCAGCGCTGCCCGCCGGCTCCCAGATGGGCCAGGTTGCTATGGCTCGACTTGTGGCAGAGAGTGAGTGCTTGTCCTGAATTAGAGTTTATACACACATGTGCAAAGCCTTAACCGTTCGGGTACATCCTTGTGAGAGATGAATAAGTGTCAATGGAAATGTTGTGACATATCAGCAGACCTGTTATTTCAAAGATCAGCAATATGGGCTGGAAGGACAGGTAGTAAGTGAATGATGCGGTTCATCGCTAAAGGAGCAGGCAAAGAAAGAGACCTTAGGAAACTAGATGAAATTATACTTTAGAGAAGGTAATCTCTTCCTGATTGCATTACCCTATTCACAGCGTACTGTTAACCAGTATCCCTATTTTAGTACCCAACTCTTAGTACCCCATTGCTAAGTACTCTGTTCTTAGTGCCCTGGTCTCCCTTAATCTTATTCTTTTGTACTCTGTTTTCAGTAACTCTGTTCTCAGTAGCCTTATACTGTCCTCAGTACTCCCATGCTTAGTACCCTGTACTTAACCTTGCTCTCAGTATCCCTTTTCTTAGTACCTTGTTCTAACTATCCCTTTTCTTAGTGCCCCTAGAAAGGGAAATGGAATAATAATGGGGTGTAGGTCTCAGAAGATTTTTGGAGTGTTTAATTTGAATTGTTTTGAAGGTTAAAGCCAGTGCTCTGGTGTTGGACTTTGGGCTACAAATCTCCATTCCATCATCATTTGCTGGTGGTGTGGCCTTCTTGAATAGGTTGTTAAACTTTTAGAAGCTTCAGCGTCTTCATCTGTAAAGTGGATTTTAAAATGGTACCTGGTTTGTAATGTTGCAGTGAACACGTGAAATAGTCCATATTGAGTGTTCACACAGTGTTCACACTATCTAGCAGATAGTAAAAGCCAATAAACCTTAGCCACTATTATTGTCATTATTAGTACTATACTTGGAAGTTGTTACAGATAAGCAGATATTTCATCTGTATGTTTTCCTCCTTTTAATAAAAGCTATAGTCCCTCAGTACATTGAAAAATTGAATTTTGTTAAAAATGATCCAGAAAAAATTTTAAACTGAAAGCTGTCCTAGAATGTATTCTGAAAGTCTTTAAATTTCTTAGTTTTTGCTGGACTTGAACGACCTCCTCATTGCCAAAATTTTAGACTTTGGGATTGTTTATAAATGTAATGTTATAACTATTTTTAAAATTTATAGCCCTCAACATGTCACACTTAATTTATACTAATTAATAAGGGCCTGAGTGACTTCTCTTTCCCTTTTATCTCATTGAGTCTTAATCTGTTTAGGGTAAAAGGATTTATTTGAGAATCTGATAAAACCTAATGAACCCTTTTCCCAGAAAAAATATATACATGTAGGTATTTAATTTGCATTCACATTATAGAGTTCAAAACCCCTGTGGGCCTGAACTTGTGTCCTTGTAAAATGTATTTTACCAAATCTTAGATTACAAGGAATTATGGAAATAAGCATTTCACTTATTACAGAATGAAAGTAAGGTTGATTTTTTGCCCCCTATATGTTCCAAAGTTACTCCTGTGTTTCAAATTCACTTCAGAATTCTTCAGAGAGAGAATATACTTCTTTTCAAGAAAGAGGTATTTTACCTATAGCTACTTTTTTTCTTTTAACTGTCCAGCTTTTACATCTACAGTTTGAGGAAAATGTATAAAAGGCAAATAGATACTGAATTAAGTCTCCTCCTCGACGTCCCACAAAGAAGAATCTTAATAATTTTCCTATTCTAAAATAATTTGCATGATTTTTTAGTAAAGAGAAGTAATTGCTATAAGCAAGAATTAATACCCTGCTGTACATTTGTCTTATATTATGGGACAGTTTACCAGTTCTGAGACTTCAAGAGCTGTAAGTTTTTATCTTTGTTGAACCGAGTGTGAAGAACACCAACAGTGACCATCAGGACATAAGGGGCAACTGTATAGCACTTCTTTAGTAGTGGAAAGGAGGACAGATCATTATAGGCTGAGATACTCTGGAAAGGCTTTGCAGAGAAAATATAACTTAGTATAATCCAGAAAGGGTGGCTAATAGTTTATGCTTAATCAGCTAAGTGTCTTATGTGCCAGACACTGTGCAAAGCTATAAATGGAGTGTCACATCCTTTAGCAATGCTAGATAGATGCTGTATTTCACATACATGGAAACTAAGGCACAGAAAGGTGAAGTAACTTGGTCTAGGTTTTATAGCCAGCAAATATTCAAACCCAAGTAGTCTGATTCTAGAGCCTTCACTCACATAGTGTATCCTCACACAATACTGTTTCCCTCGAATTTGGGTAGGTGAAAGAAAATGAAGCTCATCTTAGTAAAAAAAGGGAAGTGGGAATACAGAAGACACTTTTGGGAAGAAACAGGAAGACCACTCTAGCTAGAGTGGAATATTTATGTGGAAAATTCATGAAAAATAAATTTGGAAAGAGAATTGGAAGCCAGTTTATGTATGGTATTGAATGGCAGGTTATGGGATTTAGGTTTGGAGTCTTTAAATGAAGCTTCTAATTAGGAAGTAACAGGGCTCTACTCTAATGGGATGGTTTAAAGTCAAGGCCTGTAGACTTAGAGACTTTAGGAGATTATTATAGTAGGGCTGATGGGCAGTGGTAGGGGTCTTCTGTAGTGTGAAAAGCAAATTAGAAATTAAGGTTTTTAAAATCATTTACATAAATCAAATAAGGAACAAATATATATAATATTTAGTCTATGCATCTAAAAGTGTATTATATGAGAGAACACGTAAAAGGAACTAGGGATAAAATAATTGACTTACAGGGTTGATCATTATCCTTAAATATCTAAAAGGCTATCGTTTAGAAGAAGCAGTAGGTTTATTTTGCGTAGTTTAAGTAACTAGGATCCTTAGGTGAAAATCACAAGACATATGTCTTTCAGCTCGACCTAAATAAAAGCTACCTAGATGTTGGAGTTACTTAAAACTAAATGGGATGCCTCAAAAGTTGGTAAACTCCTTAGGGCAAAAGGTGTTGAAAATTTTTGAAAAAGGAATTTGAACATTGTAGAAGTTTGGACTAGATGACTCAAGGTTATTTCTACTACAGGCTTCTGTGTTTTTGTGACATTAACATTGTGAATCTACATAGTGCTTTTCTGGGGTTGTAAGAATAACACCATCAAGTCAGTTTCATTATTTCATTTCTGTGCACACAAAAATGAAATAGTGCTACATGTAGTTAATCCTGTGGGGAGTGAGGGAGGAAGAAATTATTTTTGTTTTCTCTGGTATCAGAATGCTCTTTTTACAGTTGTTTTTTTTTTTCCTTTACATTTTGCGGCCTAAGTGTTTAGGGATTGAACATTTTTGTCACATCCAGTTGATAAACTTCTCATAATGAAAGAGAGAAAGTGGATATTCTAACAGAGAACTCAGAGCCAGTGGGGAAAGAGGTCAGGAGAAGAAAACAGCTTCAGTAACCACCTAAATAAAGAGCAAATAGAGGAGAGTAAATTTACATATGGCTTCATGGTAAAACACTTACAGTTTTATATTTGCTTAGTTAGAATTTCTGGGTGTGGTCAGTATCGTATCAGGTTTTCTAAGAGTCAGAATATCTTAGTTAACTACAACAATATTTAGTTATGCCAGGAAAATTGTGAGTATTTTAAGATTCTGTCAGGTAACGGGATACATATTTGGTAGTTAGTGCTGCTGATTTTGTTTAGTTAAGGATGTCTCAGACTATGGTTTTCATTTTAGAACTTAACTATTTTGGCTATACCAATAGCAGGAGATTATTTATACCAGTGCTTTCTAGTCTTTCCAAAGCCAGTTTGTCATTTTTTTCCTAGTGACTTCCAAAGTTTGAAAGCTTCGTCTATCAGTTGCTTCTTTAATATTTTACTGCTCCCCCTCCCCGCATTTAACTGTTGTTAAATGGGCAAGAAACTATCAGGGTGTCTCATTAGCAATATGTAAATTGCCTTTGAGTTTATGTATTCCATCCAAAGGCAGACAAACTTTGTTTTGGCCTGGGTGGCTTTATCTGAAGAGGGTGTTTAATTTCCACTTGGCATTTTTTGTAATATTGAAAATAGCTAACAAGTAACTCTTTGCTTCTTCCACCTCTGTCCCACTATTGATTTTGAGACCTTCAAGAGACTGGAGATCCCAGGTTGGAAATCGTAGAAGGTGAGGGAGTGAAGAATGTTCTATAAAATTAACTGCTATCACTTTACCTATGACTTAAACAGGGATTTTCCCAATGTTTCACAGGGACTAGGCAAGAAGGAAGAGAAGCTGAGACGCATTCCTTACATCATTGAAAGCTTACAATCATGGATTATTATTTAACTTAATCCTATTTGTATTTTTATCATTTATCCCAGGAAAGTACAGATAACATACTCTCCATTGTTAAACAAAGAACAGGAACCTTTGGGGATCGTCCTGCAAGACCCACTCTTTTAGAACAAGTGTTAAATCAGAAAAGACTGGTAAATATCTGTTTGTAAAGTACTTACAAATTTGTGAACAAAAGTTTTTATAAATACAATTATGTAGTTTTTGTGATTTTAAAACTTGTTAAACGGTTACCAGGGTCGAATTGTTCTTCCACCACATACTAGAATGTCATAATGCTCTCCCAAAACTGGATGAGCTGAAACACCTTTATTCCTTTATCTTCACTGACTAAACCTTGAATATCTGAGCAAGATAGGGTTTTAAAAGAGACTTTCTTGGTACTGAATTCTGTGATTTATGGGATAATGCTTTAGTGGTATGGAAGTATAATTAGGCTACCATTTAAGAAAGATCTCTATTATAAACTTGGTAGAAGGCATCAGAATTCAATCAGAAAAAGAGAGATTATTCAATAAATACTGAAATAACTGGTTAATAATTCGAGGACAAAAAAGAATTTAACTAATCATGTCACTGTACGTCAAAATAAATTCCTGATGAAGATTTTTTAAAAATGGCATTGAAACTTTATCTCAAAAATATTTTTCTGGCTTAAAAGAAATAGACAAAATTACAAAGAAATGAATACTATAGTCAAAAATGGTGGTAAAAATGCAAACTTCAAAATAACATACAGGAAAAATCTTTGCAACAAATATAAGAGACTGTGGTTAATATGGTTGACATTTTTAGTTTACAAAATATTTAAATAAGTTGATGAGGAATTTGGCTTTAATACATTGCAAAAAATATGAACAGGGAAAAAAGCAGAAATGCCACCATTTAATGATATGAAAAGGCATTCAATGTCAGTAAAAATCACAATAAACAGTACAACAGATGAAAATTATTTAAATGATAACAAACAATGACGTTGAGGGTTCCATGAAATAGATACTCATTCTTTTGATGGTATCATATGTTGGTATAATAAGACTTCTGCAAAGCAGTTTGGCAGTATGTATCAGAAGTCTCCAAACTAATCATTCATTTAGCTCAGCAGTCATACTTACTGTGGAGATCTTTGCAGGAAATAAATTCTGTATATGGATAAAGTTAAGCATAAAGATGTTGCCAGAAATGTAATTATCACAATTAGTAAAATTGTAGTTTAAACAGCTTAGGGGCGCCTGGGTGGCGCAGTCGGTTAAGCGTCCGACTTCAGCCAGGTCACGATCTCGCGGTCCGTGAGTTCGAGCCCCGCGTCGGGCTCTGGGCTGATGGCTCAGAGCCTGGAGCCTGTTTCCGATTCTGTGTCTCCCTCTCCCTCTGCCCCTCCCCCGTTCATGCTCTGTCTCTCTCTGTCCAAAAAATAAATAAATGTTGAAAAAAAAAAATTAAAAAAAAAAATAAATAAACAGCTTAAATGCTCAAACAGTGTCATAATAACTGAGTAGACTATTCTGCATTTACTTAATAGAATTTGGGACTATCTTTACAAATACATGTTTTTATTGAAGTATGGTTGACTACATCTAAGTTTTAAGACAAGTAACTAGAAAATGTACTTTGCTCTAATGTTAAGGTTTTTTGTTTTTTTTTTTTAAGTTTATTATATTGAGAGAGACAGAACAGTCAGGGGAGGGACTGAGAGGGGGTGGTGGGGACAGAGGATTTGAAGCAGTCTCTGTGCTGACAGCAGAGAACCTGACATGGGCCTCGAACCCACAAACCGCAAATCATAACGTGAGCCGAAGTCAGATGCTTAACCAACTGAGCCACCCAGGTGCCCCTCTAATGTTAAGTTTTAACATCAGTATTTAATGATAGTATTTCCACCTTGTTCAGTTTATCTTTTTCAGTTTTTTGGAACCAAAGTATTTTTTCTCCTCATCAATTTCTATAAGTATTTTATTATAGTAAAATCATACTAACCAGAGTCTGTTATAGTTGTTATATGACTTTATATTTTAAAATGACAGTTGTACAAAACTGTATATATATTTTTTGATCAGTCATATTCTGTCTTTTCTGAACTTTTGGTAATGTGCTAATATTACTTTTATTAATACCTGTATACCTATACACACACACACACACACACACAGACGCTTTAATTTCTTCAGAAAGACTTAATAGGCTAGTGGGAGAAATTGAATCCTTAAGTGGATTTCCACACTAGCATCTAACAGCCATTTTCACATGTGGCCCCTTTTCATGTCCTTGTTTTTCTTGCTATAATCTTGGGCCAGTGTTATTCTTGGCTGTTTGCTCTTATGTTTCATAGACAATATATATGCTGGCACATCAATAAAGCATTTCCTTTGTGTTCAAAGTCACCAATAAGATCAGGCTTCACTCCCTATTTTTAGGTTTTAGTATTTTGATGTATGACATCAAATTTTATTATTATTAGTTTGCAGTTTAATTGCAATGCATCAGATGCAAGGGTGAATGCAAAGGCATGTTTTATAAGCATATTGTGCCTTGTGCAGGGACATAACAGTAATTTTATAGCATGTGAAGATAATCCCATAAGAATAATGTTAACAAATATATTTTTTCTTTTTAAGTCATTACTAAGAAGTCCAGAAGTGGTGCAATTTTTACAGAAACAGCAACAATTATTAAATCAGCAAGTTTTGGAGCAAAGACAGCAGCAGTTTCCAGGAACATCAGTGTGAAAGAATCTATCAAGAAGATCTACATGGTTTTTATTTTGTTGTAGTAGATGGACATATTTTTATACTAAAGATAAATGGGGTAAGACATGCCAGTGAAACACATAAGCAGTTATTTTCCTGTAAATGTATGTGTGCATTTGGGGATAAATAAGTATTGCACTTTGTGCATCTAATCCTTTCAGGTTACCGTGAATTTGAAGAAACAGCTTATCTTTCCAAAATAACATTTAATTACAGTTGTTTTTTTAAACAAAGTGTTCCTCTTCAGTCATAGTTACTGAAGGTAATGGAGCAGTTACTTTCTGTGGAAGTCAAAAAGTTAATAGATACTAATCTTTGGTCATTTAATTCAGTGGTTCTTATCAAGGGTCATCTGCAAATGTATGGATATGTTTTTGTTGTCACAGTGACCTTGAAAACTCCTAGTTTTTTAGTGAATGGGTCAGGAATGCTAAGTGTTGTATGGTGTCTGGCATGGTTCACAACTAATAATTATCTTACCCACAATGCCAGTAATCGTTCTCTTAAGATACACTGATAGTTGTGATACTACTTGTGATGATAAAATGTAGTCAGGGCACCTAGAATTGCATTCTTGTAATAACCTTTTCTTTACAGTTAAGACTGGAGCTGTCAAAGAGGTAAGCATATTTTAAATGTGTAAGGAAAGTGATCATTGTTACTATCTGTGAAATTAGGATGTGCATTTCTTTTCAGGCATGTGCTGCTAAAACCTAGGAGAGGGGTTATCTAAGTACACTGGAACGAAAGCATCTCTTCAAGTTGGCTTCTCACTTCATGTTACCTATTAGTATTGATCTCTTTTAAAGCAGACTTGTGTGTTAAATCTGTGAACGGTATAGATGTATCTCATTCCACCAATGTCAGGACAAAAAAAAATTTTTTTGATACTCATTTTCCTTTTCAAAAAGAGATTCTGAAAGTAAAAATAACACTCCACCATTTTGTCAATGTTTTCCGAAACAGCTAATTTAAGATCGTATTATTCCTAAAGTTCACAGAATAACGGGTAACTGGATAGATAACTTTTTCCTTGTATCTTCTCCTAGGAAAAGTTTTAAAAGGCAAGCCTACCAATAAGAGTAACCAATCAAATGTCAAGAGAGGATTTCCAATGTTAGATAATAAATGTATGTCTCTTAAGTCTAACTGCAAAAATGTGTTTGTTTCTTGGGTTTTAAGCCCTGAAATATGTATCCAGTTAAACTTAGTCATGGCTGTTTTAAGAAGTACTTAAGGAGAGAAAGAATATTTTTGTTTATTTTTTATGTGTGGTTTATACCTGCCTATCTGTGCAAAAATAACAGATTTCACCAAAATTATTCATTAAAGCCCAGTTGTTGACCTTTGCATTGTCTGATTCACTTGTTCTATTCTTCAGTTTTTTCACTCTGGATGCAGAGGAATTCATTTACATTTGTTATTAACTGTTAGTTCTCTTACTTACGGTATTGGAGCTTTACTTAATTCCTACAGTGTAAATAAACTTTTATGGTGAAAAAAATCAGCTTATCCTTTAACATTTATTTATTTTGAGATAGAGACAGAGCATGAATGGGGGAGGGTCAGAGAGAGGGAGACACAGAATCCGAAACAGGCTCCAGGCTCTGAGCTGTCAGCACAGAGCCCGACGCGGGGCTCGAACTCACAGACCGCGAGATCATGACCTGAGCCGAAGTCGGCCGCTCTGCCGACTGAGCCACCCAGGCGCCCCTCAGCTTATCCTTTAAATAGGATAGGAGGCATATGAAAGGAGGGAAAGTAATAGGCCAGGGAGTACTGAATTAAAATAAAAGAGATTGAATTTATGTATATGTAAGTATCTATCTCAACATATACTTGCAGATAAATCACTAAAACAATAAGGTTTTTACTTACTTGGGGGTAGATTTATTGCATGTGTCACTACTAGTTTATCCCTCCATGTGCTCATAACTTTCACCTTATGGCTTTACAGCTCCTCCCACCAGGAAATTGACTTTATTTACCTACCCCTTAAATCTGAACGACTGGCCTGTGACTTGTTTTAGCCAATAGAATGCATAAGAAATAATATGCCAACTTTGAGTAGATTTCCAAAGATTTTGAATAGTTGCCCTTGTTCTTTTAGAACCCTACTCAGCTGCCTATTAGCCTAGCCCAGCCTAGTTTGCTGGACAAGGAAACACATAGCCCAGGCACCTTAGTTACCAACAGCCTGTAACAGCCAGGCATGTGAGTGAGGCTATGCTAGACTAGCTATCCCCCAGGCGACCTGCCAGCTGACTGTAGATGCATTTGAAATCCCAACCCAAATCAGCCAAACCTAGCCCAGAACTACAGAACCACCCGGCTGACCTGTAGAGTTGTGAGCAATAATAAATGTTTATGACTGTAAGCCACAATGTTTTGGGGCGGTTTGTTACACAGCATTCTTGAGAGTAGGTAACTGATACACCTAGCTATATAGTTATTGCTGCTTAACAAACCACCCCAAAATCTAGTGGTGTAAAACAACAATTTATTATCTCTCATAGTTCTGTATAGGATTGCTATAGTTTTAAATAGTTGTACAAATACTTTGAAGCTAGGTGTGGCAGGCTGTACTTTCCAAAGATGGCCACAACAAAGTCTCCCATTCCACATGCTCTTATGTGATGTGGCCCATTAAGGACTGGATTTTAGGGGCATCTGGCTGGCTCTTATCAGTTAAGTGTCCAACTCCTGATATCGGCTCAGGTCATGATCTCATGGTTCCTAAGATTGAGCCCCGTGTCGGGCTCTGCACTGACAGTGTGGAACCTGCTTGGGATTCTCTCTCCCCCTGCCCTCTGTCTCTGCCACTATACTGCTTGCATGCACACACACGCACAGCATGTACACACTCTCAAAATAAATATTAAAAAAAAAAAAAGAATTGGATTTTATTTTGCTACCCCCTTGAATCTGGGCAGGCCCTATTCCCACTTTAACAGAATATGGCAGATGTAATGCTATGCTAGTTCAATTGAGACTAGAGGAAAGAGGACACAATAAATACATTTATTTATATAAATATAAATAAGCTTCCAGCTTCTGTCTTCCAACAAAGTCAGAGATCAACTGCCAAGATATAGTGGGGAGTTGATAAGAAACTTTAGGAAAAAGGCAAAAGTTGGAAAGACACATTGAAGTCAATGAGATGGCTAATAGTAGTTGCTTGCTAATAATCCCCTGATAATCTGTTTTTCCCTTCTTTCACAGTAATAGAATTTTGTGTTGGGAACATCGCCACACAACAAGATAGCTGATTTTCACATGATACCATGCTAAAGAAACCAGACATAAATGATGTGTGGATGAGTCCATTTATATAAAGTACAAACACAGGTGAAGCTTGCTGTTAGAGTTCAGGCGTGGTTAGACTTGGGAGGGGGTAGAACCCAGGAAGAGGCATGAAGAGGCTGCTGGGGTTCTGGTATTATTATTCTTGCCCTAGATGCCGGGCATGCAAGTGTGTTCTGTTAATGAAAGTTCAGCAAGCTATACGTTTTATATACATATACATCATATTCACATGATTTTTATGTTTTTCAGTATATTGTATTTCAATCTTTTTAAGTTTTTCCTTTTTAAGACTATTTATCAGCTGCTCTTGCATGTGAGTAAATTCTGGCCAAGAAAGTAGAAGCAGAATGATGTATGCAATGTCCAGTTAGTGCCCTGAAAGAAAGCAGACAGCCCACTTTCCTTCCTCCATCTTGCGTTAAATGTGGACAAAGCAACAGATCACCTGTAGGCCAAATGAGGTTAATTCACTGGGGATAAAGGAACAAGATAGAAGGACCCTCCTTAGATGGCCTCCATCCATGTGGAGGAGCAGAGCCACCACCCTAGCCTGAAACCTCTTGTTTTTGGATGACTACGTGAAAGAAATGGAATATCCTGTGTCTGCCATGATTATTATGATGTCTCTGTTACATCCAGCCAAACCATATCCTAAATAATACTATGGGTAAAAGGATTGCTGAATAAAGATTTGGAATACTGGAAGCCAGGAATCTGTAATGGCGTTCTGCAGTGACGTGACACTATTTCACAGGGCTCAACCAACTGTCACGGTAGGAAAAATACGTATTACAGGCTTGATCTCAGATTGATTTAGTGGAAGAGGAGGATAAGGAAGTTAGGATACTTTTGAGAGAGTGCTTTCAGTAACAAGATAGAGTTCAGGCTGAGCAGAGGAGAGATGAGGGCAACAAGGAATGGGGTTTTCTGTGAGATTGCACAGCCAAATGTCAGAAGAATGAGAGAGCACAAGATACGTAAGCTAGGAAACTAGTGGTATGCATCACAATGGATTAGTGACAGCCCCAGTGCTGTTATGCTCTATAACAACATGTTTCAGTGAATCAAGCTCTTTGAAATCATTAGCTGTAAGACCATTCCCAGGCTTCCACTAGGAGTGTGATTCAGAGCGTTGGATAAACAAGCCTGTAAGATTTAATGACAAATGTCACTCCAGGAGGGCTCACTCCAGGGAGAAACAGAGTGATTTACTTCAGCTCATCAACCAGCAGCTCTAGAGTATTGCAAAAACTTGCTAAGAAAGTGATCATAAAAGAAAAAAGAAAGAAAACTGTAAAATAGATATCTTGCTTCAGAAGTAGTTAACCCGAACTGTGGAGAAAAAGAAGACAACCAACCAGATAGCCCTCAAAAGAACGGTCAAAGGTCATATTGTCAAAAATTATCATGGGCGCCTGGGTGGCTCAGTTAGTTAAGCATCCAACTTCATCTCAGGTCATGATCTTGCAGTCTAGGAGTTCAAGCCCCGTGTCGGGCTCTGTGCTGACAGCTTGGAGCCTGAACCTGCTTGGATTGTGTGTCTCCCCTCTATCTGCCTCTTAGTGCCCTGCTTGCACTCTCTCTCTCTCACAAATAAACATACATCAAAAAAAAAAAAAAATTTTTTTTTAATTATAATTCGTCTATAGTCAAAGACTTTATTATGAATAGGTAAATACAAAAGGGTTCTAACTAATCTTACCAAAAATTATATGTATTTATACACACATACAAGCTTGTATACAAAACTGGGAGTTACTTCCATAAAGGA